>NC_085141.1:204504816-205155637 GCF_024139115.2 Armigeres subalbatus | reverse complement strand
TACATTTTCAGCCTAAGGTGGAGGTTCCCATTTTTTGCATAGGGCGATATACATAACCATGGTCCTCACAAGCTACAATTCTCACACTTCCATGAATGACAACAGACCGCCAGTTAAGGGTTGTGTACTTAGCTGGTAGTGTATCCTGGGCACTGTTGTCCTTCTGAGATCAGCTAGAGTGAGGATGTGCGACCTGGGGTTATATCTAAGACGTGGTGGTTTGACAGTGGGCTCTGTTGAACTTCTATAAAAAGCACCATGTATTCGCAAAAGCAGGCCCTATCAAAACGACCGTGTGCCGCTCAAAGCGCACCAGCCTAGTCATGGAGTGGGGAAACTTTTATCGATCCTACATGACCGTCTGTTCCTTATGTTAGGAGCGGTTCAAAACAGCGTCTGACCCATAGCGGGCGGCTGAACAAGAAATGCGGTGTCACTTCAGCTAATCCTAAGATGGCAGCACGTGGCTAGGGGTCGCATCCCTGGTAAGGCGGCATACCAAAAAATCAACAATCAACCCAGAAAAATGTAATAGAAATATATAGGATAGGGTGGGACCCATCTAATGCATATAAATCAAAATTCTAATTCAACTTTTCGACATGGCTCTATAAAACGAAAAAAAATCCTTCATTTCAAGTAATTAAAGAAAATGACTAGGTGGCTCAACTTAGTATAGAGAAAACTTATTTATTGTTTTTTTGGATATGCCTTATTTTGTTCTATTTGATGCCCTGATGCTCTGAACAAATTTTAGCCAAATAGATCCAGGTTTGATTGTAACGAAATCTGGTCACATATAAATTACAGTAACTTATGTGGGACGTGTGCGCTGCTAGGGCTAGGTATGTTTCACTCTATCAAAAATTGCTGAGATAAGATGGGTCGAACAACACAGCAAAATGGGTCTGCATACTTTGACTTCTACAAACAAGTTTTCATTGAATTAATTGAATTACACACAGATAGATAGGCTTGAGGCAGCAGGGACTATGTCCAAGGGCTGGGGCTTTAAACCAATAATTACGAATAAAATAGAAGTTAATACGACTCGATACAATCTGAACGACGAATAGAGGATCACGATTGGAAGCTTGGAACGTGGAACTGCGCGTCACTAGGTTTCGCAGCTTGCGACAGGATAATCTACGAAGAATTTCATCCACGCAACTTCTACGTTGTAGCGCTGCAGGAAATCTCCTGAACAGGACAGGAAGTGTGGAAAACTGGGCATCGAGCGGCTATCTTCTACCAAGAGGAAAAAGCGCCAGCAGGAAGATCGAGACCATGAAGAGACGAAGCAGCTTTACCGCGCTAAAAACGCACGAAAGTATTATGAGAAGCTGAACCGTTCATGTAAGGGTCACGTGCCACATAGGTGTAAATACATAAACGGGAACCATCTTACGAACGAGCATTAGATGAACCGAAGGTGCGGCAGCACTACGAAAAGCACCTGAATAACGATGTGGCAGAGAATGATGGCGGCATGGTGGCAAACATGGGAGCACACGCGCAGGGCATACGTTTTCCGGTTCCCGATCTCGAAGAAATCCAAGAGTCGATTGGTCTACTGATAAACAACAAAGCTTCTGGGATTGACCAACTACCAGGAGAGCTAAGTAAATAAGGTGGTGATGCACTGGGTAATTATTAAGGTTTTGGAGGATGAGATTCTGCCGCAGGCATGAATGGAAGGTGTCGTGCTGATGTCGATATGCTGGATTGCAGCAACTACCGGTACTCTCCCAAATTTAATACCGTAGACCAGCGGTTCTCAACCTTTTTGATGAGTGGTACCCCTTGAGGTTTTGTCATTGCTTGAGGTACCCCCTAAGATTTTTTTTCTGCAAATTCAAACTGTAGCCGAATTGTGGCGTAATTTTTAAGTTACATGCAAACACACAAGGAAACTTACGATCCACAATGGTTATTCGCACTGTTTCTTCTTCTTCTTATTGGCATTACATCCCCACACTGGGACAGAGCCGCCTCGCAGCTTAATGTTCATTAAGCACTTCCACAGTTATTAACTGCGAGGTTTCTAAGCCAGGTTACCATTTTTGCATTCGTATATCATGAGGCTAACACGATGATACTTTTATGCCCAGGGAAGTCGAGACAATTTCCAATCCGAAAATTGCCTAGACCGGCACCGGGAATCGAACCCAGCCACCCTCAGCATGGTCTTGCTTTGTAGCTGCGCGTCTTACCGCACGGCTAAGGAGGGCCCCCTGTTCGCACTGTTTACTTAACTTTTATCCAAAAATATATAGAGTATCTGTTCCCATATTAATAACAACCCGTATGTTAATCCCAACTGTCGATAAACCAAATAAAAAATTAATTTATTTACAATTTCTCACATCGTATTTATTTATTTCTTCGTCTTGAATTATAAAACTCCTCAGAATGCTTCTTATCTAATATTTCTTATTCGATTCTTAAAAACTAGTTTAGACACATTAAAATCAAAAACAGCACTTGCACTATTAAACGACCGAAAACAGTTTTCCAGAGGGTTGTTAAAACCATATGACGTCCTGTGACGCTGAATCATAATAAGATCGCGTTCACGCAGATGCCGAGAAGGAGCGTAAAACGTAACGTTTTGCAATAAATATGGACACTGCACGACATTTTTTAAAATATCAAAAACAAACAGCCTTTGCAGATTAGTCCGACGAAGCGCAAGTGTCTCCAGCCCTATAAGTTTGCAGCGGCTGGAATAGTCCGGGAGGTTTACAGGATCATTCCAGGGAAGCCGACGGAGGGCGTATCTGATGAAACATCGTTGAACCTTTTCAATCCTGATAGATTGTGTCACGTGGTATGGGGACCACACACATACTGCATACTCCAAGATACTTCGCACCGTTGAACAGTATAGTGCTTTGAGTGCATAGATGTCCGTGAAGTCCTTTGTATTTCGACGAATGAAACCCAATGCAGCAAATGCTTTCGCGGTAGTCATGCTGATGTGCTCATTAAAACGAAGCATGGTATCAATGGTCACCCCCAAATCGCGGATCAAATCTACACGTTCTAATTGAGTGGGACCTATCGTATACCCATTTTCGATACGTGTATTTCGGCGAGAAAACGATATAGCTTTGCATTTGCTTATGTTGAGAGCCATTCCATTTTCCGAACACCACAGTTGGAGTTCGTCTATATCGGCTTGAAGCGCACAACAATCGAGATGCGATGAGATTACTTTAAATATTTTTAGGTCGTCAGCATACAGTAAATGGCCCGATTTTAGCCGACTACATAGGTCGTTTATAAACAGTACAAAGATTAAAGGTCCAAGTACACTTCCTTGCGGGACACCGGACGTAATGGTGAACGCGCGTGAACGAGAGCTATTCAATCTGACGAAGGCCTTTCTTCCACTTAAATATGAGTGCAGCCATTGCGTTATCCAGTCGGGAAAACCCAGATATTTGAATTTCTGAATAGTGAGCTCGTGGGGAACTTTGTCGAAGGCCTTAGAGAAGTCGAAATATATTGCATCTACTTGATGTCGAGCCTCGATCTCTTTCGAGATATAATTCACATACGACATTAGGTTCGATGTGGTCGATCGCTTCTTCACAAAACCGTGTTGAAAATCGGATAGCAGTGGCGATGTACACATGTACACAATAATGGATGGAACACATTCTTGAATGTTTGGAATATTATTCAAGATTTTGTTTAAGTAATGTTTTAATTCACAGGAATCAAATTATTAAAAGATAAAATTATAAAGCACTTTTATTTTCATTTTCCTACCTCTGAACTGATGGTTTGATGCACTGCTCGATTGCTACTAGCAGATTCATCTGTTTTCACGCCGTTGTTTTCCACTCAATTTCAAGCTAAAACAATTCTATCCCTTCAAAATTCACTTCACAGCACATAAAGCACATCACATTTTTCCTATGAATATAATTATATTTTAAAAACCAACGCGATTTCCTATAGTTTAATATAGGTTTATTTCAAACAACGTCTAAATTATCCTTGTCCGTATTCCAAACTGTTTACATGGCTTGCAGTACTCTCAAAAGTTGCCGAACTAGATTTTTATTTCAAAGCGCTTGAACGAACTTTTACGGTGAAATTCAACTCTTGTGTTTGTAAAATAAATTATATCGAAACGATAAATTATGACAAACACAAAATTGAAGTGATAAGATGGAAAACTGCAACAAAAACAGCAATTTTGTAATTATATTTCAACTCAAATACAAAAGATTGAAGAAATCGGCATCACTGCAATCATATCGTTACATATACACACAAGTAATAGTGTGCGTATTTTATGTTGGAAACAGTATTATTGATATAGGTACAGGCATAAGATTAACTATTTTCGAATGTTATTGAAATAGGTGCATGGCGGTGATGATGTTTTTTAGCTAAATACTTCTATAATGTGATGAAAATTTCATTTTTAAAGTTACCAAATTGATTTCAATTAAAAATTACATGAGCCGAGCATAATTATTCTCATGTTTCTTGATTATTATGTGAGAAATCAATGCATTTCATATGCGCATTGCCTTATTGTTATTGATATAGGAACAGATACCCTATGAACCTGTTCGTTATTCAGAGATATTCCTCTATTTAATTTTCAAATTTATTCTTAGACTGCCAATCACACTTCAAGAGTTTCTAAATTTCGAGCTGTTGAAATTTGAAAATTAATTTTCGATCATTTTTTGGCGATGTTGACAGAAAAAAAAAGAAAATAAAAAAAAACAATGATCAGTTAAATATAAGAAAAAAAAATTGAATCTTTATAAATCGTTTGGGACACAAATTAAAATTTCTAGGGTTTTGTTTCTTTGAAAATTTGCTTTTATTGCCGAACTTTGATTCTAATATGTGAGAGTGAAACACCCAAACGTTCCACGTTTTTAATGACATAATTAATGACATAATTTAATGACACATTAAAACATGTAAACGTTTTCTTTAATATGACAAACATACGTCGTTGGTAAAGGTGCACAGAGGCCTCTATTTTGAATGTGGTCAATTTTAGCGCATTAAAACTACGGAAAACATTTTAAAATAATGAACAAAATCAATACCTGCTGAATCAAAATCCGTTCGTTGTAAATTGATTTCAAATCAAAATATCAAAATTCGTACAGCTTTTATTAGACTGAATGTTTAAAAGTAGATCAATTCACTGGACCGCCACTTTAATAGTTCAATACGCACCTTGCGAAGGGATTTTATTTATATTGCGCTGATCTTACTCTATTCATTGCGATTTGCAGTTTAGGCACAGTCATTATGGTCAACACGCAAACATATGACAAAAGAAACTTTGCGTTTACTAGGTGCCGATTTGTTTCTGATTTGTGTTTCAATTACAAAGCCTACTTTTTACTTCAATGCCCAAAAAGTTTACTTCAAGTATTTTAACAGGATAAGATAAATTATTTACCAATAAATTACTTCAAACACCCTTTTTTATACATATACATATAGATATCTCATAAGATGGATTGATTTAGGTGTTGTATACCTCTCGGTACTTTCCACTTAACATTGTTTCTAAAAAAATAAAAAAGACAGTAGCGCCGTCTTCGACCAGAGGTCGTACAGACTGAACACTCAACACCTAGCATGAGACAACGGACATATAACACCCAGTGTACCAGTGGAGAATGTTTCGATCGCGAAAAGTTTTCTCCTTACCGGGGCGGGAATCGAACCCACACTCCATGTGTCCGTGGGTATATTTCTAAACTCTAGAACTGAGACATTGATGTTTAATTCAAAAATTTCAAACATCATCTATGTGCCAAAATGTGTTGTGGATGACATAGCCTTAATTTCGAAGAAAGCTTGCGTTGTGCTCCACTTTGTTATTTATTATGCTAAAAGAAGCTCTCAAAGTACCAAAAAATACCCTTCGGACGGTAAATTCCTTTTTAAAATTGACACTGTGAATTATTCAACAAGCTCATCATTTGCACAACTGCGTTAACATTGAAAATCAAGGATTTTTTCATCATTTTTTTTAAGTTCAAATGTTTACCCTGAGACAGATCCTTGATAAATTCCGGGAGAACAACTTGCAGACACATCATCTGTTTATTGATTTCAAGGCGGCGTACGATTCAGTGAAACGGAATGAATTATGGCAAATTATGCTTGAACATGGTTTTCCGGCGAAACTGATACGGCTGATTCGAATAACGTTGGACGGATCGGAATCAAGTGTAAGGGTTGCGGATGAAATATCGACGTCATTTGTTACCTTAGATAGATTAAAGCAGGGTGATGCACTCTCGAATCTACTGTTCAACATAGCGCTCGAGGGAGCGATTAGGAGAGCTGGTGTGCAAAGAAGCGGTACCATTATCACAAAATCGCATATGCTCCTGGGATTTGCGGACGATATCGATATTATCGGGATTGATCGCCGTGCCGTGGGAGAGGCTTTTGTGTCTTTTAAGAGGGAGACAGCGAGGATTTGACTCACGATCAATTCCAGCAAAACGAAGTACATGGTCGCTGGCAATCAACGTGGGTTCATTAGTGGTGGTGGTAGTGAAATGGTGTTGGATGGTGAAAGATTTGAAGTGGTGGAAGAATTTGTGTATCTTGGAACATTAGTGACGTGCGATAATGATATTACCCGCGAGGTGAAAAGCCGTATTGCAGCTGCAAATATGGACTTATTATGGACTTCGTAACCAGCTTAAGTCCCGTAGTCTGCAAACGAAAACAAAACTCGCGCTGTATACTACTCTGATTCTTCCGGTGGCTTTATACGGCCATGAAACATGGACGTTAAAGGAGGCTGATCGGAGAGCTTTCGGAGTTTAGGTGAGCGTTAGGTGCTGCGAACAATACTCGGCGGTAAACAGGAGAACGGTATCTGGCGGCGCCGCATGAATCGCGAATTGTACCAGGTGTATAAAGGGCTGGATATTATTAAGCTTATTCAACACGGCAGACTACGGTGGGCTGGTCACGTTGTTCGTATGCCGGATGAACGTCAAGCGAAGATAATATTTAGTAGAGAACCCGAAAGAGGCCGCAGGCTTCGTGGAAGGCCGCGTAAACGTTGGCTTTTTGCAGTTGAAGAGGACCTGAGGGCGCTCAATGTTCAGGGCGACTGGAAGCGATTGGCCCAGGATCGAGTCCAGTGGAGAAGGATACTCCATTCGGCTTAGGTTCATCGAAGAGCTGTAGCCCATCAAGTATCAAGTAAGTACCCCCTGAGACCAGGGAAGGTACCCCCAGGGGTACATGTACCCCAGGTTGAGAACCGCTGCCGTAGACTAACACCAATTGCAAGAGTGTTCATTGGGCAATGTCAGGCGGGATTCATGGGCGAACGCTTTACTACAGACCAGGTGCGTAATTGCGAGCATGATGCCAGTCGGGCTGGTCATCCGGGTTTCGAGCTGCGTGGCATCAGAGGAGTTCGCGAACGCATCAGGTTGACTTCGGTTGCCAAATGTCAGCGCGAGTGGGATAACTCTTCTAAAGGTAGGTGGATCCACTGGCTGATACCAAGCTGGGTGGGGAGACCTCATGGAGAAGTTCACTTCCATCTGACACAATTTCTGTCAGGCCATGGCTGCTTCTGGCAGTACCTCCACAGGTTTGGGCACGCGGAGAGCCCCGTCTGTGTTGATGAAATTGCAGAGCACATACTGTTCGTATGTCCTCGACGTCAAAAGAAGAGCTATGCTAGACGTTTGCGGTCGGGCCATAACCTAGGATACCCTTATCTAGAGGATGTGCCAAGCGATGTAGAAATGGAGTTTTTACTGCAACCACTCAGATTGCTTGCAGTTATCAGAGAATCTGGCGCGTTGAACAGCGAAAGAGCGAAAACAGGCTGAGCGCGAGGAGTTGAATTAGAGGTTTGCACATGTCAAGGTAATAGTGTCGCAGCGGATGAACCGCAGTCGCCACCTCGAGGCATGGCAGAACAATGAGCGCATAGGTGTGAGTATGGACTGCAAATGCCGAGGTAGGAGGGTTGTAGCGTAGAACTGTTGGTACCTATCGCTATCGACACATCGAGGCATGACAGAGGAGAGTAAGTAGAGTGAACATCCAAGTCAGTCTCACGTGGTATGTTAAAGGTGAGCACTCAAGTCAGCCTCGTATGGCATGTCAGAAGTGAGAACCTAAGTAATTCCCACATGGTGTGTCAGAAGGAGTGGCAGGGTGTATTGAGCGTGATGACAGGGGATCATGTGCGTAAAAGGTGAGCATCCAGTAAGACTCATATGGTGCGTCAGAGAGAGTGTCAGGGTGTGTCAGAGGGTATGTTAGAGAGAGCACCCAAGGAAGCCTCATACGGGATGAGTGCCTGTGTGAGCGTGAATGGGCGAGTACATTAAGTACTGCCCATTCTCCAGAAGTAAGGCTAGGATGCAGTTCCTGGGGGAACCAGGGTATTAGCAGACAAAGTAACTCAAGTAACCTTCCGCTACTTGGGTGTGTTTATTGGATCGGCCTTCTGTCAACCGCACTCCCTTAGAAATAATTGCAGGTGTCTGTTTGCAGGTTTGCCTTCATCACTCTATAAAAAAAGACCAGGTGTTCACCGTACGCCAGACATTGCATAAATGCCGAATACAACGTGCCCACAAAAAAATATAGGCTACAGCAATCCCTTTGAATGGAGACGTACCGAAAAAAGTATCGCATGTGTAAGTGTCTATGATTATATCCGTGCCCCGATCACGGAACGCAATATTTGAAATCGTTCTGGTGGATTTGCTGGCCCATTTGGGTGACGGATTATTAGAGTTTAGAATTAAGACAAACATATAATCAAAGTTAAACAATTCACAACCGTGTATGTTAGCCTATGACTATATCCTAGATATATTATTTTATAGTAAAAGTCTAACTCATTTCCCGAAATAAACTCATATTAAACGAACAAGATAGTTATGATATGAGAACACACTGTGCCATATTTCGTAATTATGAAATCTTTACTGTCACTAACCGCAAGTCGAGCACATATGTATATGGATCCCATGTACAGATGTGCTCGACTTGCGGTTAGCGGCAGTTTACTTCTATGTGATAAATTGTATTTCAGAAATCGGGTGTTTCTGTTTCAAATAATCATAGTATAACCAAAGTATCTGTTTGGTGTTATGTTCAAATTCTTATATGAACAGAATAATCAGTTTTTAAAATTACTTTATCTTAACTAATGAAAGAAATTAAAAAAAAAATATAATAACTTACCGTACTTTCAAAACCAATTCCTTGGCTTTATGCAGTTCTTCTTCTGGAGTGAAACATGTTCTGGCATCCGTCACCCATAAAAAATGCATAAACCGGCCGGCAAAAGTCTTCAGGTCCCATAACGGTTTGTCAATATCGATTTGTGCCATTTTGTGACCTAAAAAACATTATGATGATTAAATTAATGATTTCGTGTGTGTTACTTCTACGTGAAGTTAAACGATTTACAATGATATGACCAGTGGAGATATATCAGCTTCCACACTGATATTCTTCCCTCCCCCTTCATACGGGAGCTTGGCAGAAGGAAGGTCGTGTGATATGTGCCAATACAAATATTGCCCTCCGCTCGCTTTCAAATCGACTTCTATAAAAACATTCTTCATGCCTGCCGTATCCTAACGGAACTATCAATTCTATACTTTCGCCTCTAATGCTATCATGAACATGTACGTCCGAGTTTGGAAGATGATATTAGCATTTCCATATCATCATTATGATGATAATAATTTATTTTCAACGATAGAAGCCTAACAAATTAAAAAAAAGTCCTAATATTGAAAACACATGGACTTTGTTCTAAATGTTCTAAATGCTTATTTATGTTATCCCTGGAATCTAAATATTATGACAAACAATTGATTTGTTTTGGTTACATCATGAGGTAAATATATTCGTGCTGATGGATTACGATTATGTTCAGCAAGCAATGTGAATACAGTAAGATGTGTTAGAACGACAATGCAATATAACAGTAAGCGAATATTAATTAAACGTCTATGAATTTGTATTACTGACTAGTTGTCCTCCAGTAAATGATATTGAAAATTTCGTTTTCATCAAAATGTGTCACTATTTATACGATGTAGATAATCATAGATGCAAAATATGCCCTTCAAATGTATGGTTTTGAAGAGTTCGTTAATCCAATCCCCACATCGGGGATAAATTGGTCCTATTTGATACACAGGTATACGGCAGAGCATATACAACAGTTGCATAATAGCTTATTTGTATCCTTAAACATCACTAAAAATTATTACATAAAATCCCTGGTTAACTGACTATATCTTGTTAATTAAATTTCTTGATACACCATGTTTCGTATCATTTCTTCATAAACTGGATAACATACATAATTTGCATATTTTTTCTCACTATCAAATCGATTAAATTTAAAGCATGTACTAACGAGTGTACTCATTTTACCATACTTACAGTTATTATATTATGAACACACTGTTAAAATGTTAAATTATTACTTTTATAATAACTTTCACGAAAACTATTTGATTACTTTATGATTTTCACTAACAATATCGTTTTATTCTGCAGACAGTTTCGATGCACTGTCCTCCCTGTCAGACAGAGCACTGATTTATTTGGGCGAGCTTTCGAATAATGGCTTGATGAAAGCTCGCCTAAAGGTACACAGAAAACTTCTATAATCTAGTATGCGTGGCGAAATGACGTCAAATCACTCATCGAACACTTTTGAACCAATTTGAGAGAGCTGTACTGCCTTTGATCGCATATTAGTCCCATATGAAAAACATCAAAGGGAGAATATGAGGAACTAACATCAAGCCCACTTGTCCTATCTTGAAAATGACCGCATATGAGTCCCATTATCAAGTAAAACAGGAATAACATTTTTTTCGTTTTTTTTGAACAAGCATTATATTTAATACTACGTTTAGACAGGGCAAGTGAGTTGAACAACTCAGATAAATTCAATTGACTCGCCAAAAGATGAACTTGTTCAACTTTCTTTTCGTTCAATTCAAGCTTTCGATTCACTAATAATACTATGATATTAGATTACGCTTGATATTAGAAATCACGCGGAATTATTATGTTGAACATTTCCACTCCTTATGCAACGAAGTGCAAAAATCCGCTACTTGGGCATTTTACCCTTTACCCTTACCCTTTAACTTCACTTTTTCAGATTACTCTATCAAATTTAACACCGTCTGACTTTCTGACTGACTGAAATTGTGTCAACAACAAAAATAAATATATCAAGACAAAATTATTATATTAATCTAATTATATTAATATATAATAATAATATTAATAAATTTTGATCTCATAGTCATAGACAGTTTTTATAATCAAATTTGTGTAATGTAACTATAGTTAAACTATTGAAAACAATCAAGTAACTACTGATTTACAATCATAAACTTTTTTGCCTTTCTCGTATACTAAGTATACGTAAAGGCTATATGATCGCTCCAAAAACAAACTTTTTATAGAAGGCCCGGAGACCCATAGTGTTATATACCGATCGACTCAACTCGACGAATTGAGGTGATGTCTGTGTGTGTGTGTGTGTGTGTGTGTGTGTGTGTGTGTGTGTGTGTGTGTGTGTGTGTGTGTGTGTGTGTGTGTGTGTGTGTGTCTGTGCGCACCAACCCAAAAAAAATGTCACTAATTTTTCAGGTACTTATCCTTAACCGATTTACTCGCAACAAGTTGCATTCGACGCAGGATACTCTACCATTGTTTCCTATTGAAAATTGGTCAGATCGGACTATGGGATCGGAAGTTTTGGCCAAAATACCCCTCTTTTATAGAAAAATTAATTAAAAAATGTCACTCATTTTTCAGGCATTTATCCTAAATCGATTTGCCCGCAACAAGTTGTATTCGACGCAGAATCGTGTCCCATTATTTCCTATTGAAAATTGGCCAGATCGGACTATGGGATCAGAAGTTAAGGCCAAAATACTTTTTTCACGGAATAATCGCGTGAAAAAGTGTCACTCATTTTTCGGGCACTTATCGTCAACCGATTTACTCGCATTTAGACGCAGAAAAGTGTCTCATTGTTTCCTATTGAAAATTGGCCAGATCGGACTATGGGCTCATGAGTAATGGCCAAAATACTATTTTCATAATGCACGAGAAAGGCACCATCACCGCTAGGTGGATTAATCAGGGTTTTTCATTAGTCTTCAATGCGGTCTTGAATGAGGTTAGCGTTGGTTTCTCTTTCGTTTCGAGCGGCAAGCCGTTCCAGCAAGTGGTTCCAAATACCAGCAAGCTCTTGCCACTTGACGATGTGTGTCTAGGGATGATGAAGTTCTGAGTACGTTCTTGCTGTCCTCGTATCAGGTGTTGCGAAATGTAATCTGGTTGGTTACCGAAGTATTTACGATTTTTGTTTCTTTTTTTCTTAGTTGTGGATCTTTAAGCTTTGGAAATAGTCTTATTTTGGCCGCAGATACGGATTTGGCATCAGAACTTTAAGATTCACATGCATACTCTTGCCCCAACCGTTCCTGCGTACTTTTACCCCACAGTCCCAAATTTTATTCAAGTAATGGTTTTGACTTCTTGGAAAACCAACCGGATTGGTGTTCTGCACTATAAAGTACTCTATGCAATAGGTTATCGAAATGGTATATGGTTCACCTGATTGAACGTATGTATATGATAATGAAATACTAGTTGCGGAATAACAATTATTTTTAGCAAAATGACCAAAAAAATATCTTTCGCCATACCTCCCTTGTTGTTTATTCAAATCGTTCACAATTACATATAGTTGGCCAGAATACCTGTCAAACTTATGCAGTGCTGCTAGTTTATTCTTTTTTATTACTTCAAAAAATCGAAAACGTACTCTTACCCCACGCGCACTCTTGCCCCACTCTACTCTATATGCAATAAATGGTCGGGGTTCAGCCAAACCGCACCAAGCGGCTTTTCGACTGACTTGTGATATTTTGTTCGTAAAAGGAACACGGAAATAGTTTCATATCAATTCAAACGTACATTTGCAGTAGGATATCCTCAGTTATGGGGTTAAGGTATAGATAGTATATAGAATCTATAGATGAGTGAAAGCATGGCTGAGTCGATTTTTTGCCCGTGCACACGCGCATATGACGTCACAGCCCTTAACGTTTCCATTGAAATCGTGACGTCATGCTCGTCATGCTCGACTACCTCGACAGTTCGTTTGGAGACAGAGGATTCACAGACAAACAGACATAACACATTGAACATTCACTCATCAAATTCATCGTCATTTAAACACTAACGACATCTGTTGATTTCAGTTAGTTGGGCAAATCACAAACCAGATGGCGGTAATGAGCATATGTCAAACTCGAGCAAATCCGATGCGCGCGCCACTAGTGACCGATTGGCCAACTAATGATTATTTGAATTGACCAGTAAATCAGTGAACGATGGAAATTTGACGAGTGTTATGTCTGTTTGTCTGTGGAGGATTTATCTTCGCTCATCTATATATTCCACTATCTATAGGTTGAGGGATATCCGATACGATTTACGATCAATTAAATCAACAATCGGTAATTTTTCGTTGGCGCTTGGTGCGTTTTGGCTGAACCCCGACCAAATTGCCCCCAAATTGATTTTAAATGCGTTTTCAAACCAAAATGATTTTTTTTTTTCAAATGAGTGAAATGATGCGTTTTAGCATGAAAAATTCAAGCGTGATGCATTCCTTTAAAATCGCAGACGATTTCGTTCGCACGGGAGCGCTCGTTAATTGAGATTTATTAGTGATTTTACCAACACTGGTCGAAAGACAAAGTTGGGTTCACCATGATCCACTGTTGTTCGATGTATTAGTTCTGTTGAGTCTGGTCTGGGTTGGTCTAAGTTTTGGAGATGTCTATGACCTTCGCTAAAGAAGACGTTGAGTTCATCAGCGTTAGTTTCTTTGACAGATGAGTTCTTCTTCGTATTGTGGATTCCTTCTCTTCGCAGGTTATACCATCGACATACCTCTCGACGTTTTGCCACGGAATCCCGCAATGATTTGCTTCGGAATCCCTCGACGATCTGAATCCCACTAACGATTTGCTTCGAAATCCCTCGCACATTGCTTCGGAATCATTCGACGATTTGCTTCAGAATACATCGACGATCTGCTTCGGAATTCCTCGAAGATTTGGTTCGGACTCCCTCGACGAGTTGCTTCAACATCCCTGAAGGAACCCTTCGGAATAATTGGAAGATTCTTCACGGAATCCCTGGAGAATTAATGGTGGCCATTCGATTCGCTAGTGCGTACAGAACAATTTTGTCGGAGGCAGTTTTCGTTATCGCCAGAATAATCCCAATCTGCATAACTCTATCAGAGGATATCGAGTGCTACCATCGGAGAAGAACCAGTAATGTGACGACAACGGTGAGACTGGACTCTACGGTCAAGTGGCAGCAGAAGTTGAGCAATGCGGAGAATGGTGGTGGACTTATGCTAAATGTGTCGACGTGGGTGAAAGAAGGGGGTGAATTTTTACCTCACATAGTTTCTGTCCGTACACGGATGTTTTCGTCAATATCTGCACTGTTATGGCCATGCCGAATGCGTCAACGTAGAGGACTCTCCAGAGCACGTTCTATTGTCCGAGGTTGCCGGAATTTCGCAGAGGAATGCCTGTCAACCTGTTGAAGAAAGAAAAAGAAAGCAATTCGGAGAAGTAGGGAACCGTCAGTGCGGACGTCATCTACCACCGGAACTGTTGAACTACCTCTGCGATTGGAAGACGAAGTCGGCGCAATGCATGGAAGCGTCCTCTGCGATAGCCGTCAGTAGTTTGGGCGGTAGTTTGTGGCACGATCTCCGAGGAGAGATCGAGATAACGTAGCAGTGGATCAGCCAGCCAGTCGGCAAACTAGCATTAGCAATGGGCCGGAATTTTAGAAGAAGTGCATGAGTACAGAACACATCCCCCCGCTTCCCCTGGGGTTTTGTAGCTACAATAATGTTGAGAAAATGCTACTGAGCTAACTCTCCTATGTCGTTCGGATATCTTAATTAAAACAAAGCTATTACAGTTATGTACTATATGTATATACAATAATTTATTGTTCTGGTATTTTGCCCTCTATACTAGTCAACATTGTATTGCACTACGCTCATGATCACTTTGAACTATATACGGATAAGAAATCAACAATCAAACACAACAATTACTCAATCTACTTCAGTAATAATGTATATAATACTGAACTGTTTTGTTTTCCTCTATTACTTTTTTTCAAACCTATGCATCATTAGTTTCCTGTAGACGACTATGACATACTTTACAAATGCGAACCGGCATACGAATCCTCAGCTGGAATATAGTGGAGTCGAGGTGACAACACTTTCCACAAAACTCCTGCCCACAGCTACGACAAACATTCTTCCGGTCGTATCGGCTGAAACTGTGAATAAATAACTATTTTTTATATGTTTTCGCAATTAGTTTAAAATAGGGAAAATTACGGCTTTGGCAGATTTGTTCTATTATTAGAAAGGATATTATGTTACTAAAATTTCCTGAAAGTTGGCTAGATATGCTTTGACACGGATATCTCTAAAGAATTTACATTTCCTTTGAGGCATTATAACTCACGAACGGATAGGCCGATTTGCAAGATTTACGATTCATCTTAAGCCCTGCTGTGTTTATATATCCGAAAAGATAGAACATTTCGCTGGGAAAGTTGAAAAATTGATCACAATTTAAAGTATCTCTGAAACATCACGCGAAAGTGTATAGTCTCCTGTTTCATGTCGTGAGTTAACTAAAATGTTCTATCGGGGGGACGAAGGTTATTATGGTGAATGGTATACAAACCATTTACGGATGCAAGAGAAAGCTCCGAATTGCAGCAAACGCTTCAACTTTCAAACAGTTTCGGAGTCAAATCATGTCCTCATTATCTCTATAAACGCACATCGAGGTCGTGCTTTGAAATGTTGATTCGAAAATGATATGAACAACGATCAATCTTCGGGATTTGCATTGAACCTTGGAAGGTCATTGTCCACTTTTTCAAACTCCAGTAACATTCATATTGGTTTCAAACTGTGGCGTCTTGTACTCTCACTTTTTACATGTTCACCGACACAAGAGTAGAATAAAGCAATGTTTTGTTGGTTATCAGAGTCTACTTTTAACATGTATTTACGTGCAAAAATTTCTCGAATATGATTTTTGGACTAGGCAGCTTGTGGTTATGGAATAGCCACTAGTTTCAAAGCAGTTTTGTAGAGTAATTCGTGGTCTTATTAAAAATCAAAAGCGTTACTTAGGAACAAATACATACAAGTGTTCCCCGACCGCTCATTATATTGGTACAAAGCAAAAGAACTACACGTCTAATATGCGGAAACAACGACCATCTAGATTGGAAATACATTGAATTAATTGCTGTAGGTGTAGAGAAACTGAAAACCGCATACTTTTGAAAGGAACATCTTATGAAGTTCCTATACTAAAATCCAACTTATTAAGATCTATTCAGTGCCGAACTCATTAGTAGGTTTTATGAAAAATAGACAAACAGACATCTGATAGAAGTATATGACATCTTTATTACAAACACTTCAAAATTTGTGATTTCAAATGACAGTCTTGAAAAACTAAATAATTTGTCAGAAAGTACATTTTCTATTTCTATTTTCTAGCAGTTAAAAAAAACTCAAAAATGAGAAACAAGCCAAATTTTCTTCCATTCATTTCGTTACGATAGAATGAAAATGAGAGATAAATGTGTTATGTATTATCATCATTTTTTTTTCAGTAATTAATACCCTATGTGTCAAAAACTGATATGAATACCAATTAAATTTTCAAATACTAGTGGGGGATAATAGTTTTCTAAGTGGGCTAAGCCCCATCACCCTCCCCCCTTGTTTACGCCAATGTATTTTCTATTATATGATAATAAAAATTAGATAATTAAAAACAAAAAATCTCTTACGTAATAAGTGTACAGATTACATCACCTACAAAATATCTGTGTAAACCAAACAAAAATCCTAGTTTACCATTCATATTAGGGCATCAGGTATCAGAACGCCGGCTCCAGGGGTACCATTCATCTTAGGGTAAGACGGCATACCTAATATGCCCCCCAAGACAATATTTAAATAACTTATTACTTTTCAACGCAATTAATGCGAACTTTGTGTTGTTTTGTAGCCCAAAAATTCGCGTTGCCTGTAGTCCAAAAGGACGTAAAGGCATTGGCTCTGTCATATGAAAATATAACAGATAACACGTAATAAAGCTTGTTTGAAAAGTAATGGAAAAATGGCTTTCAACAAGTGCCTGGGCAAAACGTCTCCTTAATCAAAGACGTTTTATATTCCTTCATTAGTATTTTATCTATCCCATAATAAAAAGGATGCAAACCATTATGTGCTTGTCATTGAATAACCAGCACAAGCCCATTTAATCAGGTTTGAATTACATTTCGATAGTTTCCATATCATTTGGAAGCAACTGCTGGAAGGGAATATTTTCCTGCCTACACCGATTTAACCAGTGAAACATATTTTCGAAAAATATTTTTGAAGATGGAAGTCATTTTTCCCAGAAAAAATGCTTGCGATATAAATGTTTGACCCCTAGGTACTAATGTGGTTTATTTGTTGGCCACCGGGCGTAGAAATTAGTTACTATGGTTAAAAACTTAATTTGTGCGTGTGAAAGATTTCATTCGAAAAATGTAGTGAAGGCTACCCTAGGGTAAAACGGGGCAATATGAGCATAATACCTTCTCGACAAGCATGTTTTTTATATTACAATACGACAATTCTATTTGATGTCTCTTATCTAACATATGGACTAGATAGAACGCGAATATTGAAAAGAACGATAGTCCCGATAAATGTGACTTAACTAAAACTCTGTTTTTGACTTGTTCAAATATACTAAAGGGCAAATAGAAAATCACCTTTTCTAACTAAAATGTATTAGAGCACCAATATTAACAAAAACGAATAGCTTCTAATGTACATTGGCCATATTGAAACAATAAAACTGTTTTTGGGATCGATAAGTTATTATTTTTCATTGATACCATTAAACTGACATTGAATAACGGAAATCAGTTTGAAATTTCAGTAAATTAGATAATATACGTTATTAAACAGATTTAACGGATAGTGAATCATAATTGTTTGTTGTGCCAAAGAGGTCTTTTGTGTATTTATTTGATTGTTTCAAATTAGGGTGCTCATCTTGCCCGATTTGAGATAAAATATTCAAATCTTATTATGGTCAAAAATTGCACTGTAAATATTTTAAATGACTCAAAAGATAAGATTTTTATTAAAACATATTTTATGCTTTAAAAAAAAAATAAAAATCCATCTCCCTTTCTTCTTTTCTCCTTATTGGCATTATATCCCCCACTGGAACATTGTCGCCTCGCACATTGGTATTCATTCAGCATTTCCACAGTTCAAATGCAAGGTTTCTAAGCCAAGGTACAATTTTTGCATTCATATATCATGAGGCTAACACGATGATACTTCTATCCCCAGGGAAATCGAGACAATTTCCAATCCGAAAATTACCTAAGCCGGCATCGGGAATCGAACCCAGCCACCCTCAGCATGGTCTTGCTTTGTAGCCGCGCTAGGCTAAGGAGTGCCCCTAATGACATCTTCCATACACAATCAAATCCGGAAAGACTGAGTTGTGTAACAGCTATGCACAAACTTCATTAGCAAATGCACTGATCAGAAGGATGTTAGCCTCTTGTCAATTTGTAGCCACCTCTAGACCCAACCACATTGCATAAAAAGAGCTCGCCACTCAAGCCCAATTCATCTGGAATTGGGAAGTGAGTGGTATCTAACTGATGATATAACACATAGATATTAGATCTTAATGAAACTTATGTAGAACTATGACTGAGTGCTCACGAACTTGTATCTGTCTGAACTCAAATGTTGAGAGTATTTGGAATTGGAACAATTTTGAACTTACCGAATGTGGCATCCATTACAGCGATCACTAGGACCTTGCTTAACCCAGTTATCCGATAACACCTTTCCTGGTTGATCAGCAACACTCCAAGAGAAGATTCTGCCCCTCGCATCGCCTATAAAGCACAAGTAATCTAGCATCTGGCACTAACCGAAAATTTCATCGATAATTACCTACGAAAACCGTCCGATGATCATTCGATATAGCCAAGGAGGTGATGCTGGCTGGTTCCACATTGTCCTTTAGATCATAAGCAGTGTGCATACTTAGCTTGGTACGGAATATCAATTGACGTTGCCAGCGGAATGTTTTCTTCGTCTTCTGAGTGTCTTCCTTCGTGAGAAATTGCCCGTTGACGCTTGAATCGTACTTATCTAGATGGCGATCAATGGAGACGGCCTTTACATTCGCAGTTATTTTGCTGGATGATTGTATAGAAGTATTGTGCGAGTCCTCTGTGTTGCTCTTAGATGGTTGGTTACTGTCATGTATTGTGTATTGTTCATATATGCTACTAGTGGAGGATGATCTAACGACAGCGCCTATTGAATTAAATTAAATGTATTTTGGTGTTACTAGTGCACAGTATATACATACAAAGAAATGGCCTTAGAACAATTACAGAAAATTGTATCATATCGAATAGAACATATACAAACTTATTCACATTCAGCCCTGACACCAATAATTTTGTAATATAGGAGTTATCACGCCTATGTAGAGAGTAAGGGGCTGTGAATTCGAGTCCACCAAGATAATTGAATTCTTTCTCATAAAATTTGATATCAATTTGACTATTTTTGAAACATGTGTTATGCATATGCAGTATGCACATTTAGGTATAAGATCTTTAATGAACACTACTCCGATTAGATACAATTTGAATTAATAACCAATTGTTCGACAGCCAATGTGGTTGTATACTAAAAAAAGAAGTTAGAAGCATGCAAAGGAGGTACCACACACATGTGCATATTTTTCTACAATTTTTATTTCCACTTCATAATCCCAACTAAAAAAACACATTAAATAAAAAAGGAAATAGTCGAATCCTACCTAAATCTACAAAAGAAGAACATTCTCCATCCGATCCTCTATTATCGCCAAATTCTTCTTCGTATAGATGACTTTCACTACAGCTTTGGCGTTCCGTTGGTATTTGCACATGGTCTAGGGACCACATCTAGAAAATAAGATAATATTTACAAAATCGTTTGAACAATCATCTCGGTAACAACGGTGGTACCCTGACTACCCCATCGGTTGAACCAGTTATGATCACGTTATCATTATCCCATTCGTTCTTATGCGAAAACGTTACACACAAAATCTGCTGCATCCGATCAGCACAGCCGATACTCGTGTTAACCTTTGCCAAACAGTCTCCATTAATAGTCCAGACATATAACCAAGTAGCAGAACACGTAGCGATATCACCCTGTAAATTATTATTAGAAGTTTTTCAGGTGGTCATCGCAAATATTTGCACATGTAGTAAAATGAATCCATTAGACATTCGATTTTGAAACTGTAATCTACCACTTACCGTTAATTCATTAATGCTAACCGCAGCCACCACTCCCACGTGGTTTAACAGCTGACGTACATACTTGTACCTTGACATGTCCCAGATTATGGCCGATTTGTCCTTCGATCCCGACACTATGATGTTGTACGCTGTGCTTGCCGCCAACGATGTCACCGCGTCCGTATGCCCGTGAAGTGTCTGCTTCACATACAACTGTTTATGCTTAAAATCTATATCACAGACCGTTAGAATAGAGTTAGTGCCTGCCATTATTATTGTTCTAGCGTTCGGACAAACACATGCGAGGATTTCGCCCGAATCTGGGGCTACATTCTCGCACACGAACAGCGCACGATCTGAGTCATAAATGCCAACACGAATGGAATGATCTGCGTAGCCCCAGGCAATGTAACGGTTGTAGCTCGGTGGCATTAGAATTTTATTCTGCTCGACAGCTAGCACTAGCTTTTCCATCTGTATAATATGTCCTACAGGGCCTTTCACCTCTGAAATGGGAGATAGTTATCAGTGTTTTATTTGGAGAACACTATACGACCATACTACCTTTGATTGGTTGAGAGCTTGGCTTTAAGTTCTCTAGATTATGGAAAAACAGTTTATCGGTGTAGTTTATTGATTGTTGCAGCACTAGACTGGAGTCTATTATAGTATTCTTTGAAGACTGTCCACGTTTTGCTGGATGAGCCTTTCGGAACAATTGTTTGGGAATTTGCCCAAAGTTATTGATAAATCCGATAGTGGCATTTTTTTTCAGCGGGTCTTCGATACTGAAAAAATGGAATGAGTTATTGCTTCAAACAAACTACAACGGTTCCATAAATTTACTTGTATATATCAACATTGCCTTCGTAGAATAGATGATGAAACACATTACAAGCTTCTACGGCTGCATGCCCTCGTTGTCTATACCCAAATATCAAATCAATCCACTGAAAAGAAAAAAAAACACTTGTTAGTATAATTCCCCACGCAACACTAAAATGATTCATTTAGCGATTCTTTGTTTTTTTTTAAGAAAAGGAGTTTTACTAATCAATTGATATGAAGGTGTGCCAATTTAGGACCTGCTTCAAATATGGTGCTTCCATCGTAACTTAGGAAGTCTTGTAAATGTTGGAGAATCCAGCGGAATTTTGGAAAATTTTGGGTTGTTTTAAGAGATTGTGAAGAATCTGGATTGGGGCCATTCTTAGTAATGCGATAAGATATGCAGCTTCAAATCAAAACCATGCTGAAGGTGGCTGGGTTCGATTCCCGGTCCGATCTAGGAAATTTTCTCGACATCCCTGGGCATAAAAGTATACGTGTTAGCCTCATGAATCATGATATACAAATACAAATGCAAAAATTGTAACTTGGCTTTTAGAAACCTCGCAGTTAATAACTATGGAAGTGCTTAATGAGCACTAAACTGCGATGCGGCAATGTCCCAGCGGGGGATGTAATGGCAAGAAGACGAAGAAGAAGAATCTGGAAGTTCCTACGTTATCTTGCAAAATTTAGAGAAAACCTTTGGCATTTTGGAAAAAAAATCCGTGTAACATCCATATTGAATGGCATAACGAGTTGAATAGCCAGGGGCCATTTGGTATAAAGAGCATTTGGTAAAACAAAAAAAAAAATAATCACAATGACTTTCAGGTCCACGACCATTATTGGGGAAAATTACCATTTAGCATAAAAATTAAAAGAATTATAAAATATCCAAACAAATGCGCGTTTTACAATAGTCATCTGTTTCTAAATGATAAAATTAAGTATTATTCTGCTTTAATCCAAAAAAATGCGTATTTTTTCACTAACAATTCCAAAACCTCCCGTGGCACCTATGAGAGGTCGTAGAGTTCTCTGCATCTTTCTTAAGTAGGCGTCCAACTATCCTCAGCATTCAAAAGGACGTGGCCAGGACGTATCTCGACTATTGGAGAGTGCATTGCTACTCACATACAATAGTCTTGACTTGTCCCACCTACGAATTTGTGCGAATTACTCAATGCTAATAATTAATCTATCAACTAGTCATTATTTTTTGCATATATCTATTTATTAAATAATTTAGAAATTAAATTTAAAAATAAAATTTAAAACAAAGCAGCAGAACATCTTTTTATGACTGCTTTTCATGCAAAATTTATCAAAAAGCCCACAATACTTCCATTTGATCGCTTGAGATAGAAAAAGGCCCTTTGCTCTCTGTCTTATGACGATCACGACCTTTCGTAGAACTGAATTTCGTACTTTTAAAGAAGGGGTCAGCTACTATTTTGCCTTATTTTGGGTAAATGTGTAACTTTTGAAGAAAAAATCATACACTCTTCGCCTTACTCCGTGAAAATGCGTACTTTTGAAGAAGGAATCATATACTTATTCCAAGCAAATGTATACTTTTAAAGAAGACGTAATCTACTCTTTTGATTTATTCCGTACAAAGGCGTACCGTGCTGTGCCTTTATTCCAATCAGTGCCTAATTCCGTTCACGCAAGACAAAATAATAAATAACAAAGATTTTTTGTCTAAAAATAATAGAAAAATATCGAATGCTAAGTGAAACAAACGAAAAAACAGCCAACTTGGCTAAACTAAGGGAGTATCATTCATTGTATTATGATTTTGAAAGAAAATAACATTTTAAGCTTTTTATTTGCAATAATAATTAATGAGAAAAATGATGCCTGGTATTAGCATCTCCAAGAAATCAAATGTTGTTCGGGTGATTGGAATAAGGAACATGAATGAACGGAATTAGGAACAATGCCATTTTAGGTGATTCGAATTAGGACTACAGAATTGGTCAATTTTGTTTTCACTATTGGAACCCAAGTCTATGAATGCATCCCAAAATATTTTATTTTCAATTGTATATAGAAAATGACACTATGCAGCGAAATTGCAGCTTCAAAATACTAAACGACTATTTTTTAGAGTTCAGAGTTTAGACATAGCGTATTGTCTTAGGTGAACGGAATTAGGGCACAGCACGGTACTTCTAAAAAAGGGGTCATCTATCTTTTTGCCTTATTCCAGGCAAATGTGTACTTTGAAAGGATACAAATATGAAATACAAAAACATCTTTTGTTACATACCAGATGAAGATGGCGACTAACATAGTCGCTTTCCAAGGCTTCGCGATGTATCCTAATAAATTCTCTAGGATCATCTTTGGCCCACGGAGGCAACACAATATGGTTCAAAATATCTCCGTTCTGTTTCATCCCAAAATCAAAGTTGTTATCGTTGATCAGAAACTCCGGTAGGTAGAAGAATTCCGGAATCAGTTCTTTCACGTCAGCCATATTATGTTTAGAAGCCGAATGCCAAGCCTCTTTGATACTGTGAAACATCCGATCAGCCAAATCAAAATGTCCTCCTTGCAGCCGCAGAAAATGTTGTGTAAACGGTTCCAGCCGAACCAAGTACGAACAAACGATCATCGCCGAGCTGTAGTGCGTTCCGTAAAAGTACGGTGGTGTTTCGCCATGTGGATCATCCCACTCTTTGTAGCGCTTTTCAAACTGTTCTAGACGGTCCTTTGATTGAGCGCCCATTGGTTTGGAAAAATCACGGAACGATTTCGGATTGCTCAAATCCAGTCTGTCAGAGTCATAGTCAGCCAGAATCCATGGAAATACGGGATATTGCATCAGATCGTTATAGGACCGTCCCGCCAATGTATTCAAGTGCATCAGATATTGGAAGTTGGATATTTCGCCTCGCTGCGTAAATTACAAATCATTAATCGAGCTTATAACAATTGTCTATGGTAGAAGTACGTACCACCCAACGCTGTGTTACGGACGTTTCTCCGATCAAACTGCTAAATATACCAGAGGACTGCTCTACGTTAGCCGACCTGCTTTGACCTGCCACCGATTGTTGCGCATTATCGGCAATTGAAGTCGCTACAGACATGAGCCTTTGATACACCTTGTTCCTTACTTTCCTTGGGAAGCTCAGCAAAAAATTCCTACCATCTCCAGAAAACACTTCCAGCGCAATTGGTTGCAAAAGATATCTTCTTTTATGTACCTCTCTTATTTCCTCATAGGAGAATTTAGAATTCTGTCTCAATTCGTGAGAACTGCAAAAGAAACATGTATTCAATATAATACACAATTGACACGAAAAAAGAACTTCGATTACATTCTGGTATTTCCCGGATTTGGTAGAATGGGTTCGTAGCTTCCGAGTGGTATCGAATCAATATCACGGATCTCTCGATTCTTCATTAAAGTAAACCCATCAATAACGTAGCAGTGTTCTCTGCCAAATAGAAGTAAGCCTTCGAATGTATCCAACCCTTGTATCCTTGCACATCGAAATATGTGAGATATCTGTAAAAAAAAAACAAAAAATGAGCGTTGAAGATGATTATTATGAATTAGAACAACAAATATTGAAACAAAGACTGCAGGAAAACCCTAATTGGATTCTTCACATAAGCCAACGTATAAGTGAAATGTTACCTTTTCTTTTTCCTCAAGCAAACGGAGAAGTGTTTGATTGTCCGGGGTCGCAGATAATTCCTCGTCATCATCTTCCATATCATAATGTTGATCATTGTCGTTAGTCCTATAATGATAGTTGATTATCTCAAATATAAGTGTCACTCGTTAGTTGAATAAACATACTTGCTCTCTAAATTCGATCGACTAGAATTAGCTAAACTCGAAGATTGGGCTAATGGATTTTTAACCCCAGATTCCTGCTCCATTTGAAGAGAAAGAACTTTGGGCATTTGTTGAATACTGTTGTAGTACTTTTTACTGTCCAGACTTGTTGCCACTTTATACTTCAATTGACGCTATTGGCAAAGAAATCGTAAACTAAACAATGTGAATACAACAGGGGGAAATTTTATACTTACACTAGCTTGATCAGAGAGCTCCAATTCTGGCCGGTATGGGTAGTGGACATAGAAGAGATCATTTTTCATCATCTTTTTACGCATGCGATGCGGCCCTTCCGTAGTATCTAATATCCACTTTGTAAAGTTAATTGTACCCTTCGGGCCCCACAATCCTCTTTCTCGAAATAGTTCAGCTTCAGATTGAAGCCATTCCTGATAAACATACCGTTGAGTATGTTGAGCCATATGCATATGCTGAGAGCTTCGCAGCTCCCAAAAATCCTTAACTAAGCATAAATTGACTAGATTTAATTGGTACATCGTTTCCGTGTCAATTTCAGTTTTGCCCTTGTTTTGTTCATCTTTTTTCACCTTTGTGCGACTTGCCAGTCTCGTTAGATTTCCTGTCACCTTTTGAATCTTCGACTGTATATTATTATGTAATTCCCATGGTATTCGATCCTGAGCTCGTTTCTCCCCATCTATGTAGCTAAACCAGAGTTTGGTGGCAGATTCCAAAATTTGCTCCCTAGTTATTGTCATGTCAGGTGCTTTTGTGTTATTTATTGGTGGCGTCAAACTAATCTTGAACACCTCCTCGATTGCTGGCTTCTTGCAGACGTACAGTTCTTCCCAGACTCGAGATGCAGCATTTCCGATTAAGTTTGTGCCTTGGTGATGATTAAGTGAATCGTCCCCAACGTCATTTGAGTCATTGACGGAATTGATGTGCCAAGTAGTTGTGCGATCGGCATCTTTAGAATCTTTGATATCCAGCAGAATTCTTTCTTTAGCCGTTAACTGCATTAAACAGAACGTGAGGCATCCGATAAACTCTGGTTCATGGTTTCCTGCACCGAAGATCATCAGTCTATTTGTAGTAAGTTTGTGGAGTGCTTCCATTACCATCATTTGATCAGGAACGGTGTCAGTAGAGCGCGACAAGAGATACAGAATGCAGCGATTGAGTGAATGGTAAAGGTTGTCCAGTGAGATAGCACTTGATCGTCTCCTTGCTTGAGTTATCAATTTTATGACAAATTCGAATATTTCATGTGGGTCCTTATTTATACTTCCTTGCCATAACTTATCCACAACTCTAGCAGTTAGGTAAAACACATTAGGGGCTATATTTTGCACATGGGATTGCAGTAATGGAACTATCGGAAGAGCGGCCTGTTCCCCTACCAAAATATCAGCAGCCAGCAAGTGATCCATCAGGGTGGTTATGATTTCCGTCAAAAACTCGCATCTAGCATCGAATGAACTATTTTCCGGATACGCGTCTAGAATACAGTCAACAACCGGAGTGCACTTTCCGCTGTACGCCAAGCTTAGGGAATCAACAGCAACGACGCGTAAGAAATCAATAACAAACTTACGAACCGGATGTTCCGTCAACTTATGGCTTTCTTTTTCGGAGAAACGTTTCTCTATATCTTGATAGGACACCAACTCTCCAGATGGGGATGAAATACTGTTCGTTTCGGAATCGAATGATTTGATGCGATAAGGAAACATGACACCTATTAACGAGGTGATCACTTCTGCCGACATTACGACCGGCATGAAATCCGGCAGATTGTGATACAATGAGAAAAGGACCTGTACTAACGTATTCGGATGGTTATGAAGCCATTCGGCATTGTTTGTGGTGTGAACTATTTTTCTAATGATATTCAATAGTATGCATACGGCTTCCGGACATAGCGACATCTTTGAGGCAGACGATGCTGAAAATAGAATTAGAACGCAAGAGTGATTTATCATTAATACCGTACGAAGAACAAGTCGAGTTTTTGAGTAGTTAATAATGAATAAAGAATAAAAAATAAAGATAGAGAATAAGGAATACAAAATAAATAATATAGAACAAAAACAAATAAATTATGAAGAAAGACGAAAAAAGGAGAAATAAAGCAGGAAGAAGAAAGGCGGATTAAGGAAGAAGGAAAAGGAGCAAAAAGAGGAAAGAACCAGGAAGCAGAAGGAAGAAAGAAAAAGAATGAAGGAATAAGGCATAGGGGACAAAAAAGAGAAGGCGGAAGGATAAATAAGGCACAAGAAACAAGGAATGCGGAAGAAGGAAGAAGAAATAAGGCACAAGGGACAAGGAAGAAGGAAGGCGGAAGAAGAAAGAAGGAAGATAGAAGAAGGAAGGAGGCAGATGAAAGAAAAAATAAGTAAGAAAGAAGAAACAGGGAAAAAGGTGGAAGAAGGTAGATAGAAGACGGAAGAAGAAAGACGAAAATTTGAAGAAGGAGCAGGGAAGAATGAAGAAGCAATAGGGAAAAGGGAAGAAACAATGAAAAAGCAAGAAAAAAGATGGAATAATGAAGAAGGAATAAGGTAGAAAGAAAAAGGTAAAGGAAGAAGGTAGAAGGAAGAAAGAAGGAAGAATGCAGATGAAAGAAAAAGGAAGGAAAGCAAAAAGAAAGAATAAGGAAACAGGCTAAAGGATAAAGGAAGGAAGAAATAGAAAGAGGAAGGTAGAACGAAAAATTAATAAAAAGGAAGAACAAAAAAAGAATAAATAAAGAAGAAGGAAGAAAAGAGGAGAAAGAAGGAACGAGGAAGAAGGTAGATGGAAAACCGAAGGTTGAAGAAAGAAAGAAAAAGAGAGAAGAAAGAAGTAGGAACAAAGAAGAAGGGAGAAAGAAAAAAAGAAGGAACGAGGAAGAGAGAAGAAGAAAGGCAGAAAAAGCTAAAAGAGATACGAAAGAAGAAAAAAGAGGAAGAATGATAAAGGAAGAATAAAAGAAGGAACAAGAAATTAGAAAAAAAGAAGAGGAAAGATCAAAATAGGAAGTATAAAGACGGATGAGGGAAGAATAAGAGGAAAGAAGGAAGAAAGAATAAAGAATAAAAAATAGAAGTAATCTTGGCAAGAAACAAAAACCCCAAATGCAATTTCTGTTTATTCATGTTAGAAAAAGACTTCTGCATGAGAAGATTAAGGAATTCTACACCAGACTGTAGAGAGAAGCTAAGCGTCTGGCTGGACAGAATGCAGACAAATCCTGTGTACTACAGAGGCTTCTCTGCCCTTAGTCCGAATGAACTAGACCCTCGTTGTTCCATGAACCAATGATGTCAGATTGTCAGATAACATAACTGGGGAATTTAAGTAACACAACGTCACTAACTGAGAAGATTATAGGGTTAGGCGGGGCAAGATGGGTCACGGGGTAAGATGGGTCAGGGCCGTTTTTGAGCATCGTGTACATTTTAATGTGGAGATTATGACTTTGTAGGAGGAATAATTTGGTAAGGGGCCCTCCTTAGCCGTGCGGTAAGACGCGCGGCTACAAAGCAAGACCATGCTGAGGGTGGCTGGGTTCGATTCCCGGTGTCGGTCTAGGCAATTTTCGGATTGGAAATTGTCTCGACTTCCCTGGGCATAAAAGTTTCATCGTGTTAGCCTCATGATATACGAATGCAAAAATGGTAACCTGGCTTAGAAACCTCGCAGTTAATAACTGTGGAAGTGCTTAATGAACACTAAGCTGCAAGGCGGCTCTGTCCCAGTGTGGGGATGTAATGCCAATTAGAAGAAGAAGGAGGAATAATTTGGTTCTACTTTAACATCACTCGATTTGATGAGAAAATTTTATTTTGGTAGAGTATGGCAAGGTAAAATATTTTTCAGCATTGTTTCTTATGCAAAACACACTTTCTATAAAACGTGTAATCTCGTCGAGCAATGTAAAATTTAAACATTTTTAGTAACATAGTGAACGTATTATAAGTAATGTAGGTGATGTTATACTAACTGCGTTGAAATAAATAAATTTGATCGAAAATTAGACATTCTAACATGAACTTACGAATGGGGCAAGATGGGTCAGCACATACTGAAGGGCATAGTTCGTATTCAAAACATATTTTCCATTGCTGGTTTAAGCATTTTAAGGTTACTTTTGACATAATGATGTTAATTTGTTTATTGAAAATGTCTATTTTTTGTTTTTAAGAAAGCAATACTTGAACGGCTTGTTTTCATAAGAATTTGCAGACATTTTTAAATGTAGAGCCATTTCTTCATCCAAAGCTAAAAAATTATTTTTTATTCAATATAATTATTGGCAATAAAGCTATCTATCTGTGTGTAATTCAATATTGGGAATAAAAACAATATTAATTGCAGTATTTCAAGGTGACCCATCTTGCCCCGCTGTTTGACCCATCTTACCCCGCCGTTTTTTGATTGACAGAAAAATAGACTTCTACTTAAATGACTCGAAATGGAATAAAAAGCGGAGTTTTGTTATTTCATACCCCAGGCTTACAGATTATGAACTATTTTTATAGATCCATGTTGAAAAGTTGAATTAAAATGTTTCTGTTTTGAAATACTCAGGGTTCGCCTTAGGCGACCCATCTTGCCCCGTCATACCCTAAACTTGTAGTATCTGATCCTCTTGCTGATTATGTACACATTTTTTAAGTTTTTTTGCTATGTCCAGAAATCCGTTGAATTGTTTGTCATGAATATAAGATAAATGTAATCTACTTGAAACAAATACTCACCACCAAGGATTCCTGAAACTGGAGCACCCCACAGAAAAGTCCAGATGCGGTCGAGATCTACATTGATATGCTCCGTACCTAGTAATTTCACAGGCTGACCCATAATTAACGCCGTTAGAAGAAAATATATCTCAGGAATGCTGACGTGGTGCTGCAGAAGCCACTCTAGATATGTAAACCCCGAACAGTTCATGAACTGTGACTTGGACTCATCGCTAGTTTTCACCAAGGCAGAGGCTACCAGCTCCTGGGGCTTTTTCAAGTTAGTCGATGCGGTTGCGCTTTGAGCCGTCGACAGCAGCAACATGTCTTTGTTGTGTGACACAACTTCGGTATTCTTCATGTAACCACTATTCATGGTACCCTCGCGGAAACGTCCAATGATGGTATCGTTCGCACACAGAACAACCAAAATTCGCATAGCCCATATGACTGTGGTGCTGTTCAAGTGTGGTTGCATGAACATCATCAACCAGTCCAAACCAAGCACCTTCGAAATTTCCTCTGATAACACGGCATTAACTGTGTTTTTCGATGTGAAAAGCATACTGTGCAGAAGACAGAGGCCTTTATTACGCAGGAGTATCTTTCTGAGAGTTGTATTATTTTTATACAGCTCTTGATCAAGGATTGTTGTGTTTCCTTCGTTCGTGTAATCGGCGAGATTAGCAGTCTTGTCTTTGTCATCACCTGCCCCTGGCTGAGAATATGAAATGTAATTAACAATATTTTTGGTTTAATATTTCTGCTTACCTGCGGTATTTGATAGATCAAACTTTGTCCAAACAGTAGTAGATCAGATATCCGTGGTTGAGGACCAAGTAATATTTCCAATAGGCCATACAGAACCTCACGTGTATTTTGATCGTAAACATCCTCGACAATGTGTAACAGTTTTGATATGCACTTGAATGGGAAGAAGAGAGTATAATAAAGTATTGGCCCAGAAGCTGAAGTATTATGTACTTAGAGATATGTTTCCCATGTTTAACCCATACTATCTGTTCCGTACGGAATTACTGTACCGTGTACGCTACAAGTGAGTCAGCTAACGCAAACGTAAGTATATGCGTTTCAACAGGAAGCGAGAAGGACGAAAGAGGAAATTTGAAAACGGCACGGAAGCGCGCGCAACGGAAGGAGAACAACAATTTTAAATTGTGTTTGCCTCTATTTTTGTGCATCACTCTCAGTCCGAATACCAACGAATCTAGATCGGGATGCACCCCATGTTTAGTGTTTTCCCCAATGCGCTTAGATAAAATTTAAAGTTTTCTAAATACCATTTGAAAAGGGCAAAGACTAGAGTGTGCCTATTACAGAGGGATCACCCTTCTGAACTCGGTGTACCCAATTCTGTCGCGTGTTCTGTTTAACAGACTGAGACTACTTGAACAGGCTTCGTGAGGGCCGATCAACGACTGATCAGATGTTAAGCCTGCGAATGATCTTTGATAAATCCCGGGAGTAAAACTTATGTAAGGGAGTAAAGAAATAAGCTGTGGCAGATAATGTCCCGACATGGTTTTCCGGCGAAACTGATTTGACTGATACATGCAACGATGGATAGCTCGAAATCAAGTATTCCAATTGCAGATGAAGTGTCAACCTCGTTTATGACCTTAGACGGTTTGTAGCGGGGTGATGCACTTTCTAATTTATTGTACAAGATTGCACTCGAGGGCGCTATTAGGAGATCTGGCGTGCTGTGGAAGAGCACTATTATCACATGGTCGCATATGCTCCTGGGCTTTGCGGACAACATCGACCTTATTGGAATCGATCGCAGAGCAGCTGTGGAGGCTTTTGTGCCACTGAAGAGGGAGACAGCTAGGGTAAGCTGAACCATTAACTCTACCAAAACAAAGTACATGGCGGAAGGTAGAGATAGAGGAAGACCTACTGGAGTTGGTGCTGCGATAGTGCTTGATGAAGCAGGAAAAAGGAGGAAAAAACAAGGAGAGGAAGCAGAAAGAAGAAAAAAAGGAAGAATGAATAAGGTAGAAGAAAATCAAAAAAGAATGAAGGTAGAAGAAAAAAGATGTAGGAAGAAGAAATAAGGAACAAGGAAGAAAAAAGAACTTTGGATGAAGAAAGAATTAAGATAGAACAAAGAAGGAAGAAAGAAAATAGAAAAAGGAACAAGAAAGGGTTGAAACAGAAAGAAAAAAGATGAAAGCAGGAAAGGAATCTATACCTATCCTATACCTTTAAATTTCTTGTGCTGTACAGACAAAAAAATGAGAATTCTTATGAAAATTGGAAGCCTAGTAGTCGCAAGAAGGTTTTGGCTCATTTTAGTGTGTGTCCTATCAACGTAAAACATTTTAATTCTCCCACAAAAATCGGTTTACACGATTTTTCAGCCTTTTGTTATTTCAGCCTTATGTATTATAATTTTCCAGCCTTTTGTGTTCAGTCATATAAGTTTTCAGCCTTTTGTGGAAGTCCCGCCAAATCGCAGGTTATTTTTTTTACTTGCAAGCGAAGTCATCAAAAACTTCCACAAAGCGAAATATTTGATCGGGGTTTCCCAGTTCCATGTTCGCACGAGGTTTAATATTTATACCTCCGACTATCAATATACCAGAAGTTAACCTTCGCTCTCACATAAAGCGCAGTCTGAGTAAATGCGACAAACATTATTCGCTCATAAACCGATGTTCACATTTGGATATCAAATCCAAGATTCTGTTGGTGAATAAGCAAAGCTAATAAAAAGCAATTTTTTCAAAAAATAAAATGAAGCTAAATCAAGGTAAACCAATCGAAATCAGTTTATTTATCATGAATAACAACATGAAGCGAGCAGCAAATAAACCTTAGATATATCATAGTGTGTTAATTATTTATCATTTTTAAACGCATACCTGCATATCTCGCATTATACGAATATTTGTTCTCTTCTCGCTAGATTCCGATATCAGTTCCAGGAGGTGTTCTAACAACGACTTCAAAATGTCATTTGGTGCACCAAGCCAAATCTCAAAATCGCACAGTAAATCCTGGAATGGAATAAATGTTAATAATAACAACACCTGATATTACGTCTATGAAAAAACCTACTTGAAAAGACATAACATTCGGTATCGCCGATGTTTCTTGGCCACTATTGACTGTACCAACCAAGTTAAACGTTAGATGTAGAATATGTGAGTTCAGCAGATGTTTCTTTCTTTTAAATATCATAGCCAGGGTTTGGTAATAACGTTTTCGATCCATTTCATTTTGAGTCGATTTGTTCGATTTGATCACACAAGTCAAAGCTTTTACCCCGGCATATAAACTCTCAACGCTCTGCGACATTGCAATAATGCCCAACAGCACACTACAGCCTCCTACGGTGTAGATGATAGCCGATACTGGATTCGGACTAAAGCAACGAATGCCTAGATAACCGATCATAACGCCGCCTAAGGTACGAGCCGGTCCCGCCAGATGCCCGGCAGAATTGTGCAAAATCTTTATCGGGGTAGCGTTATCGTGGGAGTTCATTCCCAACTGCTTGGCAATCGCCTTACAGTCGACTCGGCTGTACACCTTTCTTATTTTCGATAAAGTTAAATTAGATACCGCCCTCGCATTCATGCCGAATATAACGCGCTCTTCTGGAACTATCGGACTGACAGATTCATCCACAATCTTCTCGGCATGTGGGGCCTGCAGCGATCCAAGGTAATGAGGACCTAGAGCATATATTTTGTTCACTGTAGAGTTGTTGAACACCTGGAATGATAGATTTAAAATGATTTGAACATAACAAATTCTACTAACAGTGCGCATAGAATAAGAATTTTGAAAACAAAATCTAATGTAATTTAATACACATTTAAAATTTCATATTTTTAATACACGTACGTCCTCAATGAGATGACAAACACCTTGCTTCCAACAAAGCCTGGAATACTTTCTCCAGATCGGTGGCGTCCCGATGTAGGCAAAAACTGACGAAGCAGGATTTGAGCTGCTAGAGTAATGGCTTCCAGGGCATGGCGATATGTATTGAATCTTTTGCGTGTGCATATGATGGCCATCTATGTAGAGTGAGAAGCTGGTACTTTTTCCAACCATTTTATTCAACACCACAACCAAATGATGCCACTGCCCTTCGATGAGCAAATCTGGACACCAAACTCTAGCACTATACTCCTCCAGGCAATCTGGTTCCCATTCCGCGACATCTGCAAAAATTCAAATATTTTATTGTTAATCGATCGTCCCTCGCTACGCTAGCATGCAGTTCCTACTTTGTTCCATGAGAATTTCTTGCGTTGATGTTATTATGGCTTTGTCCTTCGCAGAAAGCGAAATACTCAAACAAATGTAATTTTCCTCACGTGGCTTATTTACGGTGCGTACAATAGTCAACAGACGGATGCCATGTGGATCCGCGCGAGAGTCACTGAACTTTTCCACGCAAAACCATGTCGAGAAGCTCAGTCCACTGGATGGGGGAAAGTTCCTATCGCCTGTTCCGATGCCTCCTATAGCTTGGCCATCAGCTTCCAAACCAGCAGTAGCCGTTGTAGCCTGTGGCGAAAGGCTTGGCAGAAAAATACATCCAAATCCTTCAGAGTTCATGTCCATTTCTACGAACGGTGGTAGAGTATAAGAACCATGGGCCCGAAAATCTCTTGGGGTAGTCATCGACACCAAGGTCTTAATGCGAGTCAATGGTATTGATGCTATACTGGAAGCATTCCTGTCACTGATACTTTCCATTGGAAAACCCAAACGAAGAAATTCCCGAAATTCCTTGGGAAGCAACGCTTGTACAGCCAGACGTTCGAAAATGTACTGTAGAGGCAAATGAAGTATGTGTTGCTCTTCCAGTAGCGCTATCCGACACACTTTCAGCAAGGCGCCTGCCATACCCACTTCGCATAATATCTGTTGATTGCGTTCGCTTCGCACAAGACTTTTCAACACTTCAGCCAAGAAAAATTCCAGTGCCACACTGAGTTCTTCATGTCGACTATTGTTCAACGAAGGAAGAAGCAATAACATACACAGCACTGTTCCGGGATGCACAATAGTTGGTTCCGTCGCTGGCATAGACAAGTTTAGTGTGGAGACTGCTCCTTTTGTCAAATTTCCGGCCTTAAAGAATAATCAAAAATAGTATTTAAGCATGTATTGGAAGGATGAGTAAGTAGGTGAATCATTCAATAAAAAGGTTTGTCTGATTACAATTACATTTATGATTTGCAGTACAGTATGGTTAGTGGAAGATTTTGTACATGAATTTGTAACTCTTTTCAGATTTTCCTATTCGTAGAAAAAAGTCTACCCAGAGAACTGAAAGAGTATGCTCTTTCAAAGAATTCTTTTTCGTAGGAGAGTGGAACTACCTACTCACAAGAGTTGTAAAATTTGATGCAGAAATTATTCAATGTTGAAATGTTGGAATATTTCATATAAGACAAATATTTTAGAGTGTATTATTCACCAACAACCACAGCGTTTTATAAAAGATTAGTTGTGGTTGAATATTTAATTACACATATTTTACTCTTTAAAGCAGTTATCAAAAAAAAATTATCGAAATGTAAAAAATAATAATTGCTCAATGCTTTTTTTTATATTTAACTTTAAATCACTAATAAACACGCATTTAAGTCTATATTTTGGCCAAGGGAGATTGGTCCGTGCAGGCAGACGACATAGCGCGCTCGTACTCCTCCCAATCCGCTTCACTATGTTTCCTTCGGCGCCTTTTGATGTCCACGAGAGGGAGAGCGTTGGTAGAAATCTGCACAGGGTAGTGGTTACTACCGTAGAGATCGATAGCCGAGTTCATCAGTGCCCGTTGAAAAAGGTGAGGGCCCGTCGTTGAGTGTGACGAGGTACACAAAACCTTCCAGAAATGCTTCAGCTAAGACGGAGCCTCGAAGGTCGGACCTGGACCCTCCCCACATGGGATGGTGAGCGTTCATATCCCCAAGGAGAAGCAGGGGGGAGTAGCGTTTTCAACGAGGTTGATGATGCTTGATGAGCTTTTCGAATTTATCAATATATTCATTTTTCCTTTTCCCTATTTCCCTTCACTACCAAGGCCTAATGGAACAAAACCGGAAACTAATATTTGTATTAGGTTTGTACTCTCAAAAACGCGGTGAGCGCTAGTCCCATTTATGGACTCTATCATGATTGTCCTTAAATATGCCGCCGCACAATATAGCGCACAAGGGAAAACTTTCTGTACATATTTTTATTTATCTATGGCATCTAACCATGAAAGCAGTAGATATTTAAAAAAAAAAATGTAAATTGAACCGACTAATATTAATCATTAACTGTTCTTAACGGTAGACAGACTTACATTATCGTTATTGTCAACTCGAGACGATTTGGAAAGACTTGCGAGGGTTGAAATATTAATCGAGTTAGGGCCTTCGAAGTTATCCAAGGCAATGTTGTACAAAATACGGTAAACTACGCATGCAAAAGATAACGACAGAGGCTCGGGTAGTGCAGCACTGCAAATATAGCGTATTAGTAGAGCAAATACGTTAAGAACAAAAATTGATTATGTTATGCTTACCCCGGTTCTCCAAGATTGCGAGCAAATATATCGCTGAAAATCCGATTGGTCTCCTGTGGTGGCTTGAAGTGGGCTCGGATTTCTTTTCTGAGTATCGTTGCCGTGCTGAAGCATCCCAAAGAGCGCAGTGCGTTGCAAAACGTTGTAGTGCACAACTGGAAAAAAATTAAATAAATGCAAACGTTGAAAATACATTAAAATAGTAATAATTTATTTGGTTGATGTAACTGAACATTTTTCCTGAAAAACCACCCAATTCTTGCATGTTACAACTGTAAGTAATACAACAGTACTTTGGCTTAAACAAAAATTAAATACCTCTTGCTGGAAGAACTTGGCATTTGCCGGTTCGAAACGCATGGCCGTAGCAAGCGCTTGACACACCACATAGAAGAATTGTAAAAACGTGTGATATTCACATTTGTCGGCTTGATCGGAGAAAATGTCCTTCAGCGATTCAATAGTTTTTATCAGGTGGTTGAACCCGTTAACCTACAAAAAACGAGTTCAAAGATACTGTACATTATACTATGAAACAATTATCAATACTACCTTTCGGAATATGGTCCGCGTTCGATGACTATCCCGCAAGCAAGTTACAAGAGACCGGAGAATTACGATTTTTAACCGAACTTGACTCATCGGAGCTGCCTGCATAGCCTCTAGTAATCGAAGCATATCGTCATCTCCTCCGGAATTTAAAATCATCTCTTTGATTATTTCTGTGAATAAAAGATCTTCAAATTACGTAACATGTAAAAAATAAATATGTTACGTACTCAAAACGGTGTTACTACAGCAATCGAACTGTATCATGTCGTGTATACATTTAGATCCGCCGCTATCCCGAAAAACCGTAGCATTGCTATTATTTCCGCTCAGCAGAATTATCAATGCTTCTAAGATCATTTCTCCTAGCACCAAATTATGATCTAAAAATGTGAAACACTCATAAACACAATGGTTCAACAGTAGGTATTACCCAATTCGTTTACCTTTAGCGGAATTTGAATTGTCATCAAGCTGCGTCATCTCCAGCAATGCTTTGTATTTTTTTAGACAGTTAACGAAAACTTCCAAAATTCCTACTTCGCGGTATACATCGCAGAAGAGATTACTGTGTCGTAGCAGATTCAGAAGTGTCTTCATGCACAATATGCTGCACTCAACGGAATGGTTGGATTTCAGCAACAGAGACAAAGAAATTAACTCCTTACACGGAACAAAGTTCAACTGAAACACTATGAACTCCAGTAATCCGAAAAACTTCTCCCTGACTGGAATGCTTTTCAGGTGGATTATTTCCGAGAATTGACAGAGAGTGTTCTGAGACTCCAAGATGAAGTAATTTGCATTATCAGAATGATACACGCTGGATATGGCATCCAAGATTATGCAACATAGAGTTGTATTGTCCGATTTGAGAAAAACCGTCTGCAAAACCTGGAAAGCGTGAAGATTTCGAACACAGGTCCCTCTTGATGATACCTGTGGCATTTTGAAACCTTGCATTTGAAAGTGAGAATTGTTGTTGAACGTGACTTTCAGCTCGTTGTACCCACAGATACAGAGAGAAGCTGTCATGAGGACTAGATTTCGTATTGCTGCTTCTGTATCCACAGATTTCTGATCCTCTTGGTCCAACCTGAAAGTAAGAATAGACGAGTTCTGAGATTTGAGGAGAATTATTTGCTAAATGCACAAGGTTTAGGAATATTGTTTTAGTTTGAGTAATTTGTAGGTACTCGTGTTGGAATGTGACATAAATGAGTAGATCGAGTGTTTTGAAGTTTCATTTCTGGTAGATACATCTTCTTCTTCTTCTTCGTTGGCATTACATCCCCCATTGGGACATTGCCGCCTCGCAGCTTAGTGTTCATTAAGCACTTCCACAGTTATTAACTGCGAGGTTTCTAAGCCAAGTTACCATTTCTGCATTCGTATATCATGAGGCTAACACGATGATACTTTTATGCCCAGGGAAGTCGAGACAATTTCCAATCCGAAAATTGCCTAGACCGGCACCGGGAATCGAACCCAGCCACCCTCAGCATGGTCTTGCTTTGTAGCCGCGCGTCTTACCGCACGGCTAAGGAGGGCCCGGAATCCGGGCCCCGGATAGGTACATATTTCATCCAAAATCTAAATCAGATGGATTTCATTTTGAAGTAGGACTTACGTCTTTCTTTACTATACTGGGTGTCATTTAGATTTTTGGAAATCGAGAGCGTTACGCTGGAAGGGAAGTTTTTGAACGCTACTAGCGCCTTTATCTTTCGATGGATTTTTAAGATTTATATATCAATCGACTCGGACCTTTTTGCCTATTTTATTAAAACTTAAGATTATTAACGATAAGCTATTGAAAATTTCAATTCTTGTCAAAGCCAGTAAAAATTTCATATGTAACCAATCCCGTGCATTCCTAACACGGACATCAGAATGCGATATCAGATCAGATAAAAGAAGCAGTGCCTGCCGTGTGCGAGTCATTACAATTTGTGACAGCAGCGCGTACTGACGTGCTCATTTCGTTCGTTCGTTCGCCGTTTACCTACACAGTGACAGCATGCAGTCACCAGCGGTAGAACTGCCGGTTGGTCTGCGAATATGCATGAAAGAAGTGGGTGCATTTTTTTGTCATTCTGCGCTTGATGATGGTCTGATGCAGTGGTGTCGGTTGCGATGGATGCAATCGCTCGGAGTTCACGTAGCTCGGAGTTCGTAGAAGCCGATGATGGCTGAAGCAGCGAGGGCAGCGGTGGTGGATGGAGAAGAAGAAAATTAGAGAGATTTGGTCTCTCATCCACGAAAAATGATTGGTTTCATAATACACGAGTCATGTCATATGACTGACCATATGTTAAGTTGAAACTTCTCTCTCAATAGTGTCAATAAGAATTGACTTTCATTCAGGGTCGTATTTCCAATAAGATTATATTCCCTTCCCAATACCAACTCTGAGGAACTCACTGAATGGCGGGATTTCAATGGAAAGTGAAACGCTTACCCTTGTTGAAGACCCGAGTAAAAGCACGAGTGAATTAAAGCCTTTTCTATAAACGACTTCAAAAGCCCTCAGGAAGAACACAATTTTCGAAACGATCTTAGAAGGAAGAGGCCTGATGGCTCCTTCAATTCGAGCCCGGAGAACGGAAACAAGAAAAGTGAAAATTTTACCAACTAAAGGAAATGCTCGTGTAAATAATTCGCCTACCACTTTTTAAAATTGAACAACATTTTTGGTTTTATTGGACCTATCGGGCCCTAAGGACGTCACTAACTCTAGGGTATACTTGCGGTTGCTGGCCGGTAGTGGTCTGTAGGTTGCTCGTGGTGGCGGCGGCGTTTTGAACGGTGGTGGCGGTACTGAGGGCGGCGGCCTGGAACAGGCGGTGGCGTTTTTGTACCGAGGGCGGCTTTCTAAACGGTGGTGGCGGTTGTATACTGAGGGCGGCTGCCTTATACAGGCGGCGGCGTTCTTGACGATGGCGGCGACCTTGTCCAGATGACGGCGGTGACCTGGTACCGCTGGTTGCGACGTTCTTAAGGATGGCGGCGACCTTGTCTAGATGACGGCGGCGGCCTGGTACCCCTGGTAGTGGCGTTCTTGACGATGGCGGTGGTTTGTTGGTGGCAATTGTTGGCAGGTGGCAGCCAACGGGCTCTCGGCGGCGGCTTGATACAGATGGCGATCCTTGATCGAATGACGATGGCTTTGGACGGATGTTGGACAAATGAAAACAAGCGGCTGAGGAATCCGAAACAAAATGGCGTCGGCTATTCACACGCACTGGAGCTTGGATTGGTCGGCTGGTCTTTTCTGTTGTGCCATTGGCGTATTGAGTGGTTTTTTATACTGCAGTTGCGCTTCAAACGGCCGACCGAATTATCCTCCGCGTTTTCTGTGGGAAAAATGGAGTGGTTCTCGAAAGAAGCCCCAAAGAAAAAAAGGCCCGATGTTGGACCTGCCACATAGATTAGATACCCAGTTGTGACGTCCTTTTTGAATTTTCTTTACATGTTCAGTATCTATTAGTATAATTTACCTTTTTCCTTTGTATTTATATAGTTTTAACAATTTTTCCGTTTCTTTTGTTGTAACAAACTGTATGTACTAAGGAATAAACAATACAAAAATCTTCTAACCTCAACTTTTTTAACAATAGCTTCTTTTATTCACTTTTAAAGCCGGCACTAACCGTTTTATTTTTATTTTTCTCACACAGTACTATTATTTTACAACCTTTTAATAGCTTTAATGAGCTTTATCTACAACGAACACAAAATGATTAGTAAGATTTTCACAATTTAAATTATATATTCACTCCTAACCGATTTAGAAAATTACTCTACACACGTCGCGCACTGCTTCCTCTAAAGGTAGAACAGAAAAGAGATTTTTCCCGCTTTGGCTGAGTATTGAATAATTGTAACGATCGGTTACAAAGTTGTACTTGGTACTAAACGTCACGTACATTAAAACATGGTTATACTATAACAGTTCTGATTCCACAGCAAAAAATCAAATACACTGATGAAAATAAAAATTTGATTAAAATAATTACTTTCATTTTTTTTTTTCAGAAGGCATTAGCAATTTAAGATGCACAATCAGCAATAGTGTTAATATCCATTTTAGATTAGACAGTTTCGCTGTATTACATGTAAATCTTTTTAAAAAGTCCGAAAAAAATAACTTCCAGAAGAATATTTAAATAAACTTTATCTTATTCTTTGTTTTTCGTTTTCTGAGAAATTGTATTATTAAATTTGACGTAGGTGGTGGCTGGCCCAATTATTACTTCCGGTCTTTTACTATACTTAGTATAGTAATAGTCAACCATTCGTTCTACATATTACTAATATGGGGGGTAAGCATTATTACAATAGAAAATTTACAAACATACAAAAATAAACACTTAACAACTTCAACAAATTAAGATATCTGACGATCTCTCTGTGCCCCGAGAGAAACGTCCAATGTGTTGCCCATTGCGAGATGTGACGAGGTTTCCTTATATGATTTTGGTCCATCAGTCAAATCCCGCAAATGTGTTCTCTTTGCGTTTTGCACTTTGTCTACAACAGCCAAGTAGTTGTATTCATAGCTCTATTTGATGTAGGATTCAGATCCTATTTGGGCACCTTGAATTAATTTGTGCCATGTGGCATCAGCAATATAAAGTCTGTGTCTGTTTCCTCTATTTATAATTTTATTGCCTATCTTCAGGCCCAAACACAGAACATTCAGAAATGGAACGTTCACAAATCCACTTAAACAATTGTTACTAACATGTAAGATAAAATGAACCGTAACACAACCTTCAACCAACGGGAACGAAATTTTTGTGGATGGTCTAGAAGCATCCACAAAAATTTCGTCAATTTGATTGGAGGAAAGGTGTTGAGGAGGACGATTACTTCCTAATCTAACTTAAATTATGCAATCTCAAACAGATCAATCCATGCAATGATGGAACTTCGAGCATTGCTTTAGGTTACAGAAATTGATCTCTATAGATTGGGTTGGTCCAATGACGCGCTCGAAGAAAGGAAACACGGTACTACTGGTGATCGTTGACTGGATAACCAAATTTGTAATTGCAGAACCATTTCGCAGTGCTAATGCTCAACAGATGGTGTTTTTTTTGGAAAGCTACGTATTCTTGCGATTTTCTACCCCAAGGATAATTGTTTCAGATTCAGGATCACAGTTTCTGTCACAAGTGTTCCAGACACTTCTTAAACGCTACGACGTCACGCATATGAGAACCGCATTCTACACGCCGATGTGCAACGCAGCTGAAAGAACTAACCGAACGTTGATTACCTGCATCAGATCGCTAATTGACGGAGATCAGAGAGACTGGGATCTACACCTACAACAAGTGGTTTGCGCAATCAATACGACAAAACATGACACATTAGGATGCAGTCCATACTTCTGTAACTTCGGCCGAGATCATATAATCTTCACTGACGCTTATCCCATAGCCGAGATGAACATGATCCAGGATGGAAAGCAAGCACAGGAATCCCGCTGGAGAACCATCAGCAACATTCAACAATTCGTGACAAAACGCATCCATTCAGCACACGAGGATAGTAGGAAACGATACAATCTACGAGCAAGGAACAGAAATTTCGCGATAGGAGACATCGTTTGGCGTCGTTCCTTCGAGCAATCATCAGCGTTGGATCATCGTACCAAGAAGTTAGGACCTAAGTTTCACCCATGTATTGTTCGCCAACAACAAGGCAGCAACAACTATTTGGTAGAGGACATCAAAACCTCAAAACTTGGCGTCTACCACGCCAAGGATATTAAACCGGACTAAAACAAAAAAAAAATCATTCAACAGCTATGAAAGCAGCAGCAAAAAGCTGCTAACGATGAGCGATACGCCAAAGAAAATACATATGCGGGATAGACTTGAGGCCCCAAAAAATCTAACGAAACCTCGTCATCCCGCCACTGTAATGAAAGCCAATCAGAACCACAAGAAGAAGAGTAAGCAGATAACGATAACAGATCGGACGTCAGCTGAAATGGATTGTAGCAACACACATCACGCTCATCGGACTTCGCTCTTGAAACCCCACTCACTCACTAATTCTCACTCCTCGCAAAATATAAAGTGAATCACGCAAAAACGATTCAAAAGCACACACAAACTATCAGTATTAGCGTTATTGCATCAATGCGATCAGTATTATCGCCGTCGTAATTGCCGCGATCAATATCCGCGCCCTCAAGAAAAGCGCGATCGAAACAAGCGCTATCAGAAAAGCGCAATCGATATTAAAGCGTAATCAGATCACACGCTGTCAGAATAAGCGCTCTCGAAAACGCGCTATCGAAATACAACTTGAAATTAAGCACATATAGGCCTACCCTAGAACTACCAAACTACCAATGAACGGATGCCGATAGAAGCTCATATTAGTTTTAATTGATGTAGCATAAGTTTCTCCGTGGTGGTTACTATGGTCGCATTATCATCCTGCATATTTCTGGCACTGAATGCAGTGTAGGCAAGAAAACACCCTTCCGTATCTTCAAGATTCCTTTCGTTATTTACCTACACTTAATGAAACTGTCGTCGTGGTCCAAACGGGACATATTCTGTCGAGACAGATGAGACATCTAGGATAAGTCATATCATCTACCGGCCCTAGGGGCAAACAAGCATTACGAAATTTTCGAGAACACTGTTCTCGAAAATTTCTTTTCTCTTTTGGTGGAGTTGTATTACGATATTTTTTTCAACTTCGCAATACTTTGCTATAATTACAATTGCACCAGCCCTGAATATAGTTGTGCATGAGCCGATACGACAACACTAATTCTCCAAACTACTACGCTCTCACAAATGAGATAGTCCAATATAGCACACTAGAGCCAACCGCATCTACCTTTTGTTAGCTGCTGTCCTCCGAGGTGGTCACGATAAAGTGAAACTCCAGCAAAGTGCACGTGAGCTAAATAAGTTTCTAATAATCCCATCATTCCCACTGACGACGGAGTACCATCGACGGGAAAAGCATTAGAGGTCTAGTGTTCCACACGATCGGTGTGCGACACACCCAACGCCATTGCTGGACGTGCATCTTCCATCTAACATTCGAAGGGCTACAAAGGAGGCAGCAGCAACACTGGTAAAACGCGGAAAGTGATCGCCAATCGAAGGTGATCTAGTCATCTCGAACGACAAGAAGGGCTCTCAAAAGAGGGCCCTATTGTTGAGATTGCTGACTTCTACAACAGTCTGTCGCACGTGACCAACTCGGCTGGCACACGATTGTACATCGCATGGTCATTGGATGCGGCCATTCATCGCATCGGAGACAAATCTCGGCTCGTAGTGAGTGCGACCGAGCACACGGATCCTGCATACCGGCACCGGTGGAGACAGGTGTGAGGAGATTGCATGCTGCATTTGTGTCGTGGTGTGAAGAGCGTGGAAAGGGGACGGTCCGAGGAGTGATAACCCCATCGAGGTGTAGTTCTGCGTGGTGAAGACGGATCATCGTTTGCTTAAGCATGTGTGAGAGAATGCAGTCGCAGCATTAAAGCAACGTCCGAGCAGACGGACCACCAAATCAAGAACGGAAACCGGCGAGGGGCGCGGGGCGTCGCCAGCTAGTGAGAGGAGATTCTAGAGAAAACAATATCAGGTATGGTAGTTCTAAGGCCTATGTGAGAAGAGCAATATAGCAATATGAAATGCAATTGAATAGTTGTTGTGCTTTTTTGGCGAGTCGAGTCCATTGGGTTTACCGTCTCTAGTCGTGGCTTTGTAACGGCAATATTGGCGCCCAGCTAAAAACCCATTTTAATTTAGCAATCTTTACGCGATTTTGTCAGCGAGTCAGTGAGTGAGTAGTGAAGTGGTCAAATCAACCACAATGGAAGTGGAGCACTTAGCAGAGGAGGAGTTGGACTTCGAGTTGGCATTGAGAGGTGTGAAGGATCCGACAAAGTTAGCGATAGAGGTGAAATTTACCAAGCTTAGGAAACTGGTGGAAAAGGAGGTTAAAAACAACGACGCTCCGGCTTCAGCGACACATTTCATCAGTGATGTGGACAACATTTATCAGTGCCAAGCAAAACTTACACCTCTTTTCAAGTCTATGGAGCAGGCACTGCGACAGGGCACGTTGGAGGAAATCAAAATGAACCGATCCAGACTGCAGCACTATAGGTGGAGACTGAGCATGATCACGGATAAATTGATCACAGCGAATGCAAACAAGTCAATTACAAAAATCGAAACTTATCTAACCAGAGCCGAAGAGATTCTCAGCAGAAATACCCCAGCAGATTTGGAGACAACTGGAAAAGAGGATATACTTCCCTCGGATAAGAAAGATCTGTACCGAATCAAAAACAGTTTGCCTGATTTGGAAACCACGGAAGATGCAACGACTTCAGCGGAAAATGCAGACTATCGGAACTGCAAATTACAAATAGAGCAAACACAAGCACAATTGCTCAAACAACAAGAACAATTGGACCACATAATCCATATGTTAACACAATCCAACATACAACAGCACTCTCAAACTTCACACACAACCACACCATCCACAGGAGCCATCCATCGTAGAACCGTAGAAGATAGAGTACCATCATCCTTCGAGGACCAACATAGAAATCAGACGTCATCGGCTGGTTCCACGCCAAGTTTGGATAATCCAGAGGAGCCAGTTGATCATAGTATACCACCTAATCTGGTCAACGAGATGCTTCGTTTCTTTGTCAATCAGAATACCCAAAGCAGGACTCAAGGCACAACGAATGACCAGAATCAACACATTCAACGTTGCTCACAGCCAGTTCATAAATGGCCCTTCCAGTACGCGGGATCAGCGAACATCATTCAACTTGGTGAATTTCTTGGTCAAGTACACACATATGCGGACACCGAAGGAGTGGACGAAAGGACTCTTGTGCGATCCATAAAACACCTTCTCAAGGGACGAGCATTACAATGGTACAGTAGGTCGTACCAGTCATTTCGGACATGGAATGATTTCAAGATGCTTATTAAACGAGAATTTCTTCCTCCCAACTACTCGGAAATAATCAAGCAGGACTTATATCTTCGATTCCAAGGCCCTAACGAGCAATTTTCAAACTTTTACCGTGACTTAGTCGCAGTTTTCGAGATAGTTGAACCACCGATGCTGGATTCGGAAAAACTATTCATCATGAAGTCGCACCTCAACACGGATTTCATCTCCATTGCTACAGCATCACGTGCCGAAACGGTTGAGGAACTTGTTACCGTTTGCAGAGACTTCGAGATATCACGGTCGTACTCCATGAGGAACCGAGGCAGCACGCTGGCGCGGCCAACGCCAACTAAAAATGACAACCAACCGCAAGCACGTTCTTCCCATCCATCGTTTATGCAGCACCAATCCAACATTAGAACAAACCTAGGACGACAGCAAGTCAATATGATAACGGATGATCATCCAATCCAGGCAGGAGATTACGTTCCAACCAGCGTTCAACGGGAGCTACAACAGCTAGAACTTGCACTCAACGAAGAAGAAGAGCAAGAATTAGGGGAAGAGGTAAATGCACTACAAGCTCAGGTGCACTGGACAAGATCTACATCTGGCAGACCCGCAACAGCCACAACTGTCAATAATCAAGAGAATCGACAATCCTCGATAGTATAGTGGTCAGTATCCCCGCCTGTCACGCGGGAGACCGGGGTTCAATTCCCCGTCGGGGAGCCATATTACAATAAAAAATTTACAAACATACAAAAATAAACACTTAACAACTTCAACAAATTAAGATATCTGACGATCTCTCTGTGCCCCGAGAGAAACGTCCAATGTGTTGCCCATTGCGAGATGTGACGAGGTTTCCTTATATGATTTTGGTCCATCAGTCAAATCCCGCAAATGTGTTCTCTTTGCGTTTTGCACTTTGTCTACAACAGCCAAGTAGTTGTATTCATAGCTCTATTTGATGTAGGATTCAGATCCTATTTGGGCACCTTGAATTAATTTGTGCCATGTGGCATCAGCAATATAAAGTCTGTGTCTGGGATTTTCTCTATTTATAATTTTATTGCCTATCTTCAGGCCCAAACACAGAACATTCAGAAATGGAACGTTCACAAATCCACTTAAACAATTGTTACTAACATGTAAGATAAAATGAACCGTAACAGCATGATCAATTGTTATAGAATTTAAAAAGAAAACGAATGCTAAGACCAAGTGCCACCGGTTGACACCAAGCGGGCCAGTGTAATGTGGGGTAGTTAGGGTTTAACGAAATTAGCAAATAATATTTTATCATGCAAAATTTTAGGATAGTTTCTACGCATCGTATTATTAGAAGGTTTATTTTCAGTATTACTTAGCGCAAGAGAGGGTTTAAACTCTGCGTTACATTGCATTGATTCCCCGATTCAGTGTGTTACTTTACTAAGTAATAGCAGTTTCGGGGCGGTAAGGATATAATTTTGATAAACAAAGTTGATTTGATTTATTTTTTCCTGGTGGTGATAAACTGATAAGCTTTATTAACGTCTATCTCCCTTTATTTTGGTTACGATCTTTCGGTATCATAAGTGATCAGCACTCATAATATTACTCAATGTGTGGGGCATGGAACATATTTACGACGCGTATCAGCCGGCTGACCCGGGATTGATCAGGAGTGTTAGGCTTGGTGCGGTTATTCTAATTCAGTTTGATTATTTATATTCTTAGGCAGCAAATGATAGGGAGCTTGTTTTTCAGCATGGCGCGGCGCAGGAGAGGGTGTAAACTCTGCGTTGTATAGTGTGGTGTAGGTGGTCCTCGATTCGGTGCATTGCTGCATTGTCATGTTAAGCATAGTTGTCCCATGTCGTCGGGGCGATGGGAGGTACATCGCCCGTGGTGGCATGGGGCGGCCGTGCTTTGGGCAGCGGTGTGGTGCTGACATTTTCGGGACAGTTAAGCTCAGTTAACTTAACATAGAGTTTTAATCTTGATTTTTAATATTTGTTAAAATATTTAATTATATTGTGTTGTCTAGATGTAAGATTCAAATCTTTATTGTTTTATTCATTAAATTAATAGGAGCAATGTAGCAATGTGGTGTAATACACTTGAGATTCGAAACGGTTAGACCTGGGCTTAAAAATCAAATATTCTAATAGTAGTGGAAAATTCGGTAGAAAATATGTTCTCCAATTAATATCGTAAAAAAGGTCTATAGAACAATCACTAATGCTTTGGGGCCAATGATGGAGGCCCCCCCATTATTTTTTTGTTTCAGACGACCGGCTTTGAAGAACAGCAACATCCAACATCCAACAACAGAGAGGCATGATGGAGTTGGATACATGGATCTAAGAGATAATCGTTATCCATCTTCGTGGAGTTACTATACTAATCATAAAATCATTGTCTCGTTTCAGCAAACGTAATTCTTCTCAACTACATTTCCCTTTCCTATCAACTCTCTTTTCTTTTAATGTATCCGATACTTGTGGGACTGGTTAAACCCAGCGCCTGCTTTTACAGCAGTAAGCACGCATGTTAGCAAAAGGAATCAACGAAATTGGTGCTGTATTTCTTTGTTAGGAAAACGGAAAACTTTGTTCGGAAATAGCACATTTTGCCCAAGTTTGAAAATTTTATAAATAGCACACTGTCATCAATAAGAAATCTATAAATGCCCTACATTTGCTTGAGTAAATAAGGGCTTAAAAGTTAGAAACAAACCAATTCTAAGTATGTATTTAATTATTAGTTTTATATCCAGAAGTTTTGAATAAATAATTTGCTAATAATTCTACACAGCATGGTAGTTGTCGTTTCCAATATCAATACTATAATCAAACCCCTAAGGGGCCTTCCTTAGCCGTGTGGTAAAACGCGCGGCTACAAAGCAAGACCATGCTGAGGGTGGCTGGGTTCGATTCCCGGTGCCGGTCTAGGCAATTTTCGGATTGGAAATTGTCTCGACTTCCTTGGGCATAAAAGTATCATCGTGTTAGCCTCATGATATACGAATGCAAAAATGGTAACTTGGCTTAGAAACCTCGCAGTTAATAAGGAAGTGGAAGTGCTTAATGAACACTAAGCTGCGAGGCGGCTATGTCCCAGTGTGGGGATGTAATGCCAATAAGAAGAAGAAGAATCAAACCCCATAGATCCAAAAGTTAGAAGTTAAATGTAAATACGCTACGTTTATACAAGTCCTACGTCTACTCGCGGTTATGTTCAAAACATTATCCATTGTTCGTTTTTTCCTTCAAATGTATTTAATATTGATTAAAGTGACATAATTTTCAAGGGCGATTGTTGCAAATTAAATTTAATGCAGCAATTAGGTAATAGGGTATGTCACGGTATCAAACTATCAGGGCTCCAACATTCTCAAGAACGATACAGTTATTAGATGTTTCTAAGGTATCTACGCTATTGACTTTTTTTAATTACTTACTTGATTAGAAAGTCAACCAGAAACAAGTATCCTTGGCATGATTTGAAATCATCCAGCAATATTTGAGACACATCACTGGAATCTTTCAGGAAGCAGAATACGGAAACAACCATTTCAACTACCTCCAGAGGCTGCAATTGCGATGATCGTTGCATGTTATCCACACATAGCGACATGCAACCTTTAGCTGAAAATCACAACTTGATTGTCGTATCTGCTTTAGTATGCTAACAAATAAAAGCTGTACTTACTATGTAAATAGTCCACTACTTGATTTGTCAATCCATGGCGAGATAAAGTTGTCAGAACTTCGGATGCCGATTTTCTCCATATAACATTGTACGACGGACATTGAGACGTGATAGCCGAGAAAAGCAGGAATAAATCATCCATCCGGGCTAATTCGTCTGCCGGATAAGGGTGCGAGCATAGGCGTACCAACACCTGAAAAATGAGGCAAGCATCAATAGCGTTGTTAACATCTTAAATAATGTTTCATACCTGTACAAATAGTTTCTGTAATAATATTCGTCTTTCTTTGCTTGTAAATTTACTAATTTTGCTGTTATCATCCGTTTCACTAAGCTCGGGCAAGTCGAAGAATAAATATAAGCATTTGACAAGAGTAGAGGGAATCGAAGCATTCGTCATTATCTGTAAAGAAACAGTTTAGAAATGCGAACATATGGTATGGAAAGTACAATACCTGTATGAGTGCTTTGTCACCAGCCGACATGATGTTGATTGTTGTCAATAGCATCCAACCATTACTGATTTCTTCATTTTCGTCAATTTCTAAGAAATCAACTATTTTTTTAGAAGCAGCTTCTGTACTTTGATTGGATCCACTGTAAAGAGCAACAAAACCCCGATTAAACATCTGGCAATGTTAAATGGTAAAAAGTATAGTATATGAGAAAAGTCTTAAATAGCACTGATAGATAAACAGATCTTATTATATATATTTAGTTATATTTTTTGCAAGAATCCCAGTCGAACGTAACTTTTTGCGAGCAAATCGTATGCTTAATACTCATTGAGTATGTATCAAAAAGTAAGTTTTTCAATACACTACCTTCAATACAATCACCCGCTTTAAACCGACTTTAATGTAATTAGAAATGAATCTTCATATAACAATCACGATGTAAATGCTCTTAACCTTGATTATCTTGTTGTTCAATAATACATTCCACTTACCGTCTTTTTATCTCCGTAACCATCAATTTAGACACATGTAGACAGAACTGTTGCACATCCGGAAACTTCTCCACCATCTCCCTTGGGTGACTGGTATCGAACATTTTGATGAACAGGGGCAACATATTGTATATGCGGAACTCCTTCTCCTTATCTCCGAGGGAATCCTTGCACTGAGCAAATTCTCCGAACAGTTTCTTCAAATGCATGATACCCAGCTGCCGAGCATTTCTTTCGTCCTCGCGGACATTGCCACTGGCGGAGGGAATCGAATCCATTTTCTTGATACTCATTTCAGTATCACTTTTTCAGATCCTTCTGCAATGGTAAACAAATGAAAATATCGGTTTTTCCGTTCGTTCAGCAGGGAAATGTACTTACCAGCAATCTTTACAGATTCATTGACAACTGAAAATCACACTAATCACATTTTCTTCAGTATTCTGAGGCTTATTTTTGGCGAAAATTTGAAAAGAATGATTTTTGTGCAAATTTTGCTTCGATAGTCTTTTATTTATTGATTTTTTCGAGTCCGATAAATCGCACCACAGTTGACTTCAATAGCCATATGGAGTTCTCTCATTAGTATGAGTTTTCGCGTAACATTTGAAAGAGGCTTCACTCATATATTAACTTATAAGTTAAGCTTTCAGAATTTTAATAAGGCAATCCGTTATTCGGGTATTCCTCAGCTGATCAACTGATGATTTAATCTTCTCAATATCGTCCAATCAAGGCTTTCCTTTTTATTTGGCTTCCAAGCCCTTATAATATAATAAAATTCTTCATATAGATGAATTTCACCAAAGTTTATGATATTTATTTTGGAGTCTATTATTATCAGAGATTCAAGATAAATATGCAATAAAATTAATCAGCGTTTGCAGAAATCGATCTTAAAATATAACGAACAACGATAAAAGAGAGGCAAAAACCTTTTCGGATCATAACAAGCCATGAAAATAAAACTATCGCACTTGTATACAAGTTGGGGAAAAAACTGATTCGGATAGGCGGTTTTATCAAACCGAACGCTTCTCTTTTTCGTTAATGAGCTCAACTTCTCTGAAGGTTGAAGGTTAAACGATTCAGCCAATCAACCTGAAACATAATGAGTCAATCGAATTCACCGAAGGTCTTTTTCGATCATGTCTGGACCACATAATTCACATACTTTCTCAATTTGTCCGTTCCTGTGTTTCTTGGCCAGCTTGGACAGTTGTTGCATTTGATTGTTATAGAAATCGCTGCATTTTCCTGGAGTTTTGGATTGATAATTGCCATCAGCTTCTATTTCGATTTCGATCATGAATGAATAAAATTGAAAAAAAAAAATAACCTGTCGAAATACTCCGGTCTTTCCAAATAATGATATGGAAGTTCCTCCAACAATTGTTGCATCACCGTGACTACAAGCACAGTCATATATTGTAACGCTTTGCTCTCGCTCATTTTATGTTGGGGACCACATTTTTTTCGCACAGCTTTGTAAAACAAGTTGAAATGCATCATCAGAACCGGTGCCCTCTGCAATTGGGGTTTATTTAAAGAAATTTATCATGGGTTGTAGCCCCCCGAATCAGTTCATGATTGACAACTGTTTGACGTCTAGAATGCGTTGCAGTTATCGAACGGCATTCGTTAACTGAAAAGTAAACATTTTGCAGTTATCGAACGGCTACTGTAAATGCTTCCAATATCGAGTTTATTAGGGTTTAGTTGTTAAAAAATGTTGTAGCTAAAAAAAGATTTTCTTTCAAATTAATGAGAAAAATTAATTTGTTTTCTATTTGCATGGTATAGTGTGAAGGAATTCAGACGAAATTATTCAATATTTAACTTTGAAGGTGTTTGACGAACACACTTAAAATAAATCGCCGAATTCGGTAAAATTTTACCGAAATCTCAACAGCAGAACTGTTCGGTAAATAATTTAACTGAGTTTCGGTGATTTTGACAGTTGAGCAATGGAAAAAATTACAAAAAATCTGTAAAATAAATTACCGAACAGTTCTGCTGTTGAGATTTCGGTAAAATTTACCGAATACGGTGAAATGAGTTAAGTGTGAATGGTTAATCTTTTTTCTAATCTCTTTTGCCCGAATTGTCCGTGCTTCCCCTAAATACTTTGACGATACTTTTTTGAAAACTACTGTGGCAGAAGCATGATAACAAACGTCACAACAAAACTCTTCTGGAACAGCAAAAAAAAGTAAACATAGCTGTTTCTGATACATGGTGACGAAGGATATAGAAACAAGTTTTTGGCTGATAAAATAAGGCTAATAATGAATTCTTCATTTCCCTACGTTCATAGTTGTGATCTCAATCAAAAGTTACAGATAAAGATGTGAGTATACTGAAGAATTATCCGGAGTATAAACTTCAAAATGTGTTTCTTTCGTAGTGGCACTTTGGAAGGGGAGCGACGAGCTCACCCCTACGAAAAGTTGCTGCAGCAGCCGATCCTTAAATTTTCCGGGTTGAACTCCGAAAAATGCCCTCCATTAAAAGTCAGTGTCCAGATCTATGACGAAGGTAAAAAAGTGGGCCTTCCTGTAACATCGTCGTATAAGAGCTTCCTAACCAGATGGAGGTGAGTAATCCAAGGATTTGTATATAATACATACCCTGTTGATTACATTTGTATCCTTTGGTCGTGTCGTGTTTGTTGCAGTGGTTCCCAAACCACTCTCAGGAATTGGTTTTTAATGTTTTTAATACACATACAATGTGTGAATGTACCTATCTTTCCTAAAATGTAAAATAAATGATAAATGACAGATTCTAGGTGGTGGCAAACGGTTACCGTATTAAATGCGTTTCTAATTACAGTTGGAACGAGTGGTTAACTTTGCCAGTGTTGTTCAGTGACTTATCGCGTAGATCAGTGCTGGCAGTTACAATATATGACTGTGCTTGGAGTCATGGTGATGCAACAATTGTTGGAGGAACTTCCATATCATTATTTGGAAAGACCGGTGTATTTCGACAGGTTATTTTTTTAAACATTTTATTCATTTCATACGCTCAATGAGGCGATTCACTTTTAGGGATTATACGATTTGAAAATTTGGACCGAAGTAGAAGCTGATGGCAATTATCGATCCAAAACTCCAGGAAAATGTAGCGATTTCTATAACAATCAAATGCAACGACTGTCCAAGCTGGCTAAGAAACACAGGAACGGACAAATTGAGAAAGTATGTGAATTATGTGGTCCAGACATGATCGAATTTTTTGTTTTTTGTTTGTCTTTATTAAGGAGACTTTCAGCCGAGGCTGGCTCGTCTCCGATGATCGAAAAAGACCTTTGGTGAATTCGATTGACTCATTATGTTTCAGGTTGATTGGCTGGATCGTTTAACCTTCAGAGAAGTTGAGCTCATTAACGAAAAAGAGAAGCGGGATTCTCAGTTTCTTTATCTAATGGTAGAGTTTCCACAATTGACACTTGCGGATAAAACGGTGAGTAATACGTGAAAGACGTTAATTGCGTGCACATTGAACTTAATTTGTATCATGAACCTAATCATTAATTCATCTGCATTGCATTGTTTTTGTTGCCACTTCTGTAATTCGTTGAGACAATGGTACTTGTTGTAGAAACTAGAAGAAGGAGAAAATGTTTATGATTAATTTTTAAATATTCAAATACCTAACTCAAATCAGGGCTTTATTCTGCATTTTAATATTTTAATACTCGCATTTATTCTCAATTCGTATTTTGTTTTTCAGTGCTCCGTTGTATACTACGAACCAGATGGAGATAATAAATTTCTTTTCGTCTCCAAACCTAAATTAGTTACTGTTCCAGACACTGAGACGTTGCAAGTGAGTTAACTCATCATCCAACGATAAACCAATTTAATTGCTTTGGGATCCCTTCCCTTTTTCAGGAGAATTTAGTTGAACGAAAACATCATCGTTTATCGCGTTCAGCAAGATCTGGACTATCAGACCGAGATGCAAAGCCAACGGCAAGGTTTGTACAAGTATCCACGATATATCATCCTTCATCATCGTTAGGCTTCACACTAAACTTATTCACATCTTCTAGTGTTCGTGACTTGCTGCATTCGATAGTACACCGATATTCACCGACATCCACGCTGAGTAGCGAGGAGCAAGATTTGATATGGAAGTATCGTTTCTACTTGAGTGCGCAGAAAAAAGCGTTGACTAAGTTTCTAAAATGCATCAACTGGGAGACAGGGACTGAAGTGCGCCAGGCCCTGGCTCTTCTGGCCAAGTGGGCTCCCATGGATGTAGAAGATGCCTTGGAACTGTTGAACTCATCGTTCAACCATCCCACAGTGCGACGCTATGCAATTTCCAGATTGGATCAAGCACTGGATGACGATCTGTTGTTGTACTTGCTCCAGCTCGTACAAGCGCTGAAGTACGAACATTTCGATGAAATTCTAGTGAGTTGTTAGTTGAGTATTTAATGCGGGACTTTAAAATAGTCATCTGCTTCGTTCCAGAAATCTTATGCTAACCTTCCATTGGAAAAAGATATGTTGAAATCTGTTGAAGAAAACCCAGTGGACACTAATTTTGAAGTGTTCACGGAATCAGATGGTGAGTAACGGTATTTTTGAAGTCACAATAGACCGATTGGAAAGCATACGCTAAATAACACATATGTACCTTATCATTCTGATGTGCATAAAAGTTGCAAAGATTAGCCTTAATAGTTACACAGCCGGCCGCTCTACAATTGATTTGCTGTATTTATCACGGACAGCATGGCGAAAAGATTCATAACAGCAGAGTAATCACTCCCTCTATATACCGTGACCTGGCCTAATTCCGCGCATACCGTGGTTTTCATCAAAAATCAGTACCTGACTATCACGGACATCATATTATTTGGTGAAATGTTCAAACAATATGTTTGAACATTTCACCAAATAATACGATGTCCATGATAGCCAGGTTCTGATTTTTTATGAAAACCACGGTATTAGGCGATGCGCGGAATTAGGGCAGGTCACGGTATATGGCAGCTGCTTTCAATAAGTTAAAACCACTGCATCGCTGTTGCTATTGACAAATTTCAAGTTTATTGACTTCCGTCTTTCGACCTAATTTATTAAACGAAAAACGATATCAAAGAATGATAACATGTGCATGATAATTGAAAGGTGCAGCGCAAGCGGGTTTTACGTGAAGATGACATAGGACTACGAAGTTGTATGTAATGGGTGTTATGTAACATAAATCTAATTGTATTAGATTTAAATTCTGATTTAGGTGTTCGCTATTTACTATGCCTGAAACTCGATTTATGCATATGCACAACATGTGATAGATTTAGTTCGGAAAAGGTATTGGAGGCTGGAGGGTAACCACTCCCTTCGGTGGGGTTTGATCCCACGAAACCAGTACGCTAGAGAGGTGCTTTCCCAACAAAGCTACAAAGGACCTCCGTCGTCCTCCGCAGCTTAGCGGGTACTGATGAAACTAAATTCCCAGCACCAGGCACGTAGCCGAACTCTCGCAATCCATTTTCAGAACTAACTCTTTCATATGTATTTTTGTACAATGCCAACCAAGTAGGATGAGTATTTAGTATTATCTGGCTCCTACACACTTGCTCCATCAACAACTGCGCTCGATGAAGTAGGGTTGTGTCAATTGATTATATCGTGTCTCTTCAGCCTTCCAACAAAATATAACAGTTTCTCTCTCTTTCGGACGTGTACGAACAACGTACGAATCGTAACCAGTTGGACATTGTCCTGATGATGGGTGACATCGCACCAGAAACCGGTCGACAGATAATGTAAATTTTAACTTTTGTAAATTTTAACTCGACTCGACGACGAAGTCGAGTCAAGTACGAGACACTGAAGACGACCTTACTGTTGAGGTCGAAATACGTATCTGTCAAGATACAATTAAGTGGTGGAATTAAATGGGATTGTACAAACTCGTCTTATGACAAGTGTATCCATTGTGTTTGGCCCATTACTCTCCCATCTTATTCCGGGCAAGTGCATAATTTGAAAGAAAAAAAGTAATTTACTCTCTCGCCTTGTCCCGGGTAAGTGCGTTTGTTGTATTTAGCGCATTAACATTATTTGTTGCTAAAGATATTTATATCCGTTCCATAAACAGTACATATATTAAAAAAACCCTGATTAATCCACCTAGCGGTGATGGTGCTTTTCACGTGCATTATAAAAATAGTATTTTGGCCATTACTCTTGAGCCCATAGTCCGATCTGGCCAGTTTTCAATAGGAAACAATGGGAGAGTATTCTGCGTCGAATGCAACTTGTTGCGAGTAAATCGGTTGAGGATAAGTGCCTGAAAAATGAGTGACATTTTTTTACTCAATTTTCTATAAAAAATGTGGTATTTTGGCCATAACTTCCAAGCCCATAGTCCGATCTGACCAATTTTCAATAGGAAACAATGGTAGAGTATCCTGCGTCGAACGCAACTTGTTGCGAGTAAATCGATTGAGGATAAGTGCCTGAAAAATGAGTGACATTTTTTTACTCAACTTTTCTATAAAAAAAAGTGGTATTTTGGCCATAACTTCTAAGTCCATAGTCCGATCTGACCAATTTTCAATAGGAAGCAATGGTAGAGTATCCTGCGTCGAATGCAACTTGTCGATCGGTATATAACACTATGGGTCTCCGGGCCTTCTATAAAAAGTTTGTTTTTGGAGTGATCATATAGCCTTTACCGTATACGAGAAAGGCAAAAAAGAAATAATTGCTTATACTGAAAGTCATCTCTATTGAACATTCCGATTCATTCCGTTCACGTTTTGAGCATGTTAAAGTGATTTTCAAGCTTTCTAGTGCATAAAAACACTGTTTCCCCTAAAAGTCGTTGTTTTACAAAATGTTTGAATTTATTACAAATTATTGCTAATTTATTATATTATCATCTCAATTTATCATAAGTAAGCATCAAATATCATCGAAAACATTTCGATGTTCGAATAACTTGTTTCATTGTTTGAATAAATTGTCTGAAGAAATCCTCACGTGTAAATGTTTGACAAAAATGTTCAGTTTCAAATTTTTTAAGAATTTTGTAATCCGTAATGTGTCTTAGAAACGGAAGTTTGTTATATCTCTATAAATAAAAATGAAATGGTCTGTGTTCGTATTCGCATAACTAGAAAACGGCTGGATGGATTTTCTTTATTCCTTCAGCAGATATGTTAGTTACTATTTCCGACGGGTTCATATGATATTTTCTCATGCAAAAATCACGAGTTAGGTTGAGTAAATCGTGAAACACTAAAATTAAGATTCGTATGGGAATTTCCCATAGGCAGTTTACAACGCGCATTCTCGCCTACTCGCCTGGATTGTTGAAGTATTATGATCCGATGGTCATGGGGTTGGAAGCATCAGATCAAGCTTTGAAGGCAGATATCGTAAAATCGAAAATACTGCACGATGTTAAAATGGAACAAGGTCCACGGAGCGGAAGAGATAAAGGAGCACTCTATACGAGACGAGCCAGCCCAGGGCTGAAAGTCTCGCTAATAAATACAAAAAAAGCATTCTATAGTGGAACGGAACGTGAACAACAACGACGACGGAAGAATTTTAGCTCGGGGTAAAACAAAGATGATCGCACGTGTTACAATTGTCAGAAAGTGGGACATTATGCAGCAAATGGTCCTGAAAAGCTCAATTCAAAGAGCAGCAAGGGAAGAGCTATGTGTGCGGTTCAAGCAGTTGGTAATGTGGACCAATGCGAGTGGTACTTCGATGGAATCGACAACCCGAGCAGCACAAGTCAGACAAAAATGGTTGCAGCAACCTGATTGTGTCTAAATCTGGTCACATATGAGTTGCAGCAACCTATATGAAGCATGTGTGCTGCTAGGGAAGAGAAGCAAGAGATCTCGTGTCAAGTTGGAACTGCAAACAAGAGTAATATTACAGAGAAACAGACGTCTCACTCAACACATGTCCCATCGTTCACCTTTTTAACGGTTGATTTAATTTTTTTGTAGGCGGTCAATCGGCCACCGATGGCGCTTGCATCGATTTTGCTTGCGTTTGACGTTTGCGCACTACCGCCATTTGGTTGTCGCTTGGCCAAACACAGTGATTTTAGCATTGGGCGACCATGTTTCCGTATCGATGATTTTGATTGCATTTTGTTCTAAGTGAGACGTATGTTTCTCTGTGGTAATATGATGGCGTAATAAAAGGTGTCGTAGGCAGAGGGTAGTATGCGGTGCATCGCGCCTCCTCAGCATGTAGTATGAAGCGAATGTAAATAAACAATCCCACATTTTTTTTGACGTAGGATTACGTCTTTCTGGAACATTGGGGAGTCATTCTGCAGTTTCAAATTAGAGACCGTCACGAAAAGTAGTCAGGAATAACTCAGCCGTCTTTCAACCGATTTTAAAGATTTTGGTGCTAATTGATCGACGAACTCTTTAAGATTTTGCTCAACTATCGAAAAAATGCATTCAAAGTGCGGAACTATTGTAAAATGGAATTTTACTAGGCACTGAAAATCGGTAAACCAATCAATCGCGTAATTGCATCGTAAGCACAGACATCAAAATCGTGCAACCTGCGGGTTCGGCTCCAATCCTCAGTTCAACTAAATTTTCTCGGAGAGCGGGCACAACTATGACGCCCGTAGGAGCAGTCTCAGCAGAAAGTGGAACATCGAGAGGCCATCGCTAAAAGCAACAATCTTCGGACTATCGTTTAGTTACTGTTAGTGGCGCATTTTGGAAAGAAAACCGGTTCTTCTCAGGACCAAAATTTTATTAGAAGATAGAGTTGATTGCAAAAATGGCAGCGATTACGGTCCCCGCATACCAGTGGCGTCACTGAAAATGTTTAGTAGTAAAATTCTTCTTTATTTAAAACATGTTTTGTTCTACAATCATTTTATACATGTACAGTGATCGGCCGGCTTGGCCCTCCAACTTCAATTTCAATTATTGTTATTATTATTATTATTATGCTATTACTTAATTTTTAAAATACAATGTATCATGACGGCCTTTAGGAGGCGCTGGTGTGTTTTTAAAATTTGATAACCTAACTACTATGTACACTAATATTTACAATAAAAAATTTGATAACCTAGATTGGAACTAGCGCCCTAATTGGTGCCTGATCCGAATGCAAGCAACGGACCCTAAACTTTTCTTTACACTCACCAAAGCGTTCATGTAAGGTTTTTATTCCGGCCAGACGGTGGACCTCGGATGTTCTTGTCCTGGGAGGGTGTTGAGGATCATCCTCAGGAATTTGTTTTGAACCCGTTGAAGTTTGAGGTGGTGGGTTTTAGCGCAGCTCTCCCAGACCGGCATGCCATATTCGATCACAGGGAGGATGATTTGCTTGTAGACAGCAAGCTTATTTTTCAGGGACAATGACGACCGGCGGTTGATCAAAGGGTACAGTAGTTTCAACAAGACGTTACACTTTGTCACCGTTTTGTCAACCTGTTGCCTGAAAATAAGCTTGCTGTCGAGGGTCAAGCCAAGGTAGCCGGCCTCATTGGCCCATTCCACAGTCGTGCCATTGAGGATGATTTTACAGTCCCCAGGCGGAACAAGTTTAGGGCATTTGGAGTGGGGGAAAATGATGACCTGGGTTTTCGCCGCGTTGATACAGATCTTCCAGCTGGTGAGGTACTCTGTCAGGGCATCCAGGCCTCGTTGGAGTTTTGCCACTAGCGCTCTGATCACTCTACCGTTGTAGACGATGGATGTGTCATCTGCGAACAGAGACAGAATGCCGCCTTCTGGAGGTTGTGGCATGTCGGAGGTGAACAGATTGAAAAGCAGGGGCCCGAGGATACTGCCCTGGGGAACGCCTGCGACGATGTTGTGCGCATTGGAACTCGCTCCGCTGATTGAGACACGGAATGTCCTTGCCGACAGGTAATTGTTAATGATTTTCACCAGGTAGCTGGGAAGATTGTAGCGTTGTAGTTTGTACACCAGGCCATCATGCCATACATTGTCAAATGCCTTCTCGACATCGAGTAAGGCCATGGCGGATGTTTTCGAGACAAACTTGTTCCGTCTGAGGACGTTGGTAACTCGGGTCAGTTGGTGTACAGTTGACCGACCGCGTCGGAAACCAAACTGTTCCTCGAGCAAGATGTTGAGATTTTCGGCAGACTCAAGTAACCGGTGATGAATAGCTTTTCGAATAGCTTGGATAATCCTGAGAGAAGGCTGATGGGTCGATAACTTTTGGGGAGGAAGGATCCTTCCCAGGCTTCCGGATGGGGATGACTTTCGCTGACTTCCAGGACGATGGGAAGTAGCTAAGCCGGAGACACTGATTAAAGATCAGCGAGAGGTGCTCAAAGAACGGAGCACTCATGTGTTTGAGCTCGAGATTCAGGATGCTGTCGAAGCCTGGGGCCTTCATGTTCTTCGACGATTTGATATAGGCCGTCAATTCGTCAGCTGAGATCTCCAACTCCTCCGAGAAGTCGTTGGGAATCAAATGGATGATGTTAGCATGCTCGTTGACGGCTGCTTCGTGTGGACTGACGATGTTCTGCCCAAGATTGTGTGAGCTGACGAAGTGACGACCTATTTCAGCGACCTTCTCTGCAGGAGTTATCAAGCGATCCTTAGAACCATTATTGTCTAGTGGGATCAAAGGTGGAATGGGCCGAGGCTTGGATTTTAGTATTTTGGTCATTTTCCAGAACGGCTTAGCATAATCTGGGAGAGTGCGGATCTTATTCGAGAAATCGTTATTTTTGAGGTCCACCATTCTGGACTTGATATTTTGTGATTCGATTGCAGCGTGTTTAAGCTCAGGCAGTCCAGTACGCTGAAACTGCCTGCGAGTGACATTCCGCAATCGAATCAAATCTTTGGTGAGTGTATCGATGTTTAAGGAGTTGCTTACCTGCCGAGCCGTCGGTACGTGTTGCTCTCGGGCCGCCGTGATCGCCTCCTCGATAGCGCACAGCTGGCGGTCGATACTTTCCGGCGTCTCCGGACGCACCTCGTAGTCGACGGTGTTATCGACGCACTGCTGGAAACGCTGCCAGTTCACTCGGTGGTAGTTCCGCCGTAACTGCTGGTGCCGATTGACCGAGGAGCCCAGTTCCGCCACCACCGGATAGTGATCCGAACTGAGCTCCTGGTATACAACCGGCTGCGAGACGTGGTCACTCAGGTTTGTTACGTAGAGGTCGAGCGTTGCGTGGGCACCGGACCGACTCAGCCGAGTGGGGGAATCCGGGCTCAGGATCGTGTAGTGGCCTTCCTCCATGTCGTTGCTCCAGATGGCGCCGTTTCGATTGCCGCGACTGTTGCCCCAGGCTTGATGTTTGGCATTCAAGTCGCCGGCAATGATATACTGGCCTTGCCTCCGCGTCAGCTTGACGATGTCCCTCCGAAGGGCAGCCGATGATCCATCGCCGGCTTTGGCTTGCGTTGGACAGTACGCCGCGATGAGCGCGATTGTGCCGACCGAAGTGGTGATTTCGACACCGATGGCCTCGATGACACTGAGCTGGAAGCTTGGAAGCAGACGACAGTTGATGTTGTAGCGAAGAGCGATGGCCACACCACCTCCCTGGTCGGCCGGTCGAGTCGCACGATGCGGAAGTCCGGGATGTTGACGTTAACCTCCGGTTTTAGGTGCGTTTCGGTGATGAACGCCACGTCTATTTCCTTCTCCTCAAGGAAATCCTTCAGCTCGATTGATTTGCTCTTTAGCGAGCAAGCGTTCCAGTTGACCAGGCCCACCCTAGCAGCCATTTTCAATGATGAACATGCCAAGTGTGAAGACCTGGTCGAATCGGTTTGCAGCCGCGCAGTCGAGTGGCGAGCTGCGCGAAGATCGGCATCAGTTGCTCCGGAGTGTACAGCGGGGCAGATTCTTCCGGTGGGACGGCTTCGTTCTCCGACTGCCGACGGAACCCAGGAGGAGGAAGCGGGGGCCATTCGCTGGTGGATGGTGCCGACGATGCTGGAGCTTGGACCGATGTAGCTGCCGCTGCCAGTCGCTTGTGCGGCTGTAGCGGTGGGAGTATTGGAATCACACGACGGGGAGCCGGGATGGCTGGAAAGTTCACCTCGTTGATTACAGGAACACGGTTCTTCTTCGGAATGGTCCTGGTGGAAGCCTTCTTCCGGATTTCCAGGAACTCGGCTCGCTTTGGGCAGCCCTTTGTGGTGGCCCGATGTTTGTCGCCACAGTTGGCGCACTTGGGATCGGCCACCTCCATTTTGTCGCACTCGTCAGTCGGATGGGGTTCGCCACACTTGTTGCAGCGCGGCTTCATGCGGCAGTTCCTGGTGCCGTGCCCGAAATTGAAGCAGTTGGTGCATTGCGTGACATCGCGGTGTACTGGCCGATATCGCTCCCAGTCAACGACGGTGTAATTTATAACGCCAACCAGCTTCAGGTCCTTCCAGATAGTGGAGCCGTGCTCCAGATGGATCAGGTAAAGCTGGTCGCGATATTTCCTCGCCTTGTCGTGACGAGCGATCTTGTGGACGGCTACTGGCTTCAGTCCGCAACTTTCAAGCTCTGCTTGGAGCTCTTCCTCCTTCATGTCGTGAAGTCCTCGCAGCAAAGCCTTGAGCGGCTTCGTGCCGGGGTGGTCATGAGTGTAGTACTCATACTTGTGGACCTCGAGGAACTCCACGACGGATTGATGATGGTCCCTGTTGGCCGGCATCACTTTCACGCCCTCGCTGCAGAGCCGAAAAGTACATTTCAGCCCCTTAGCGATCAGCTGGCGAATTTTGGGCGTAAATCCGGCGGATCGCCCTTCACAAACACGGGCGGGCACTTCTCCTTCCGCTCCGGTTGCACCTGCGGCAGCTGCGATTGCTGCTTCTTCCTCTTTTCGGCGGATTGCCGGCGTCATCAAGCGGCAACGGCGAGAACACGTTGCTCTGCAAAAGCTGCTTGGAGGGGTTACCCGCGCCTCCAAGAGCAGTGCGCTTAGGCACTTTTCCAGCGACCGAATCGGCCACCGAGTCTCCCATGACGGGTCCGGGAGAAAATAACGCCAACGCGACAAGCGAAAACGTAAACAGCGAACGAACGAGAAAAAACACTTCGAAAAAAATGCACGAGCAAAAAACACGTCCGTACGTGTTGCTGTCTCGAACTGGAATCTGCGTGTCTGCTAGATGACTGAAAATGTTTTCTTAATAGTGACTATTTAGCAGAAAAGTGAAATTTTTACGCAAGATACGGACTATCGTTTGTTTGCTATGATTGATTAGAAAGGCGCATTGTGGATCAAAATCAATTCTTGGCAAATGTACTATTGAGAGGTAGAGCCAAAATATTTTCTTCAAAGTGCACATCATAACCGCTTGGCGACGGTAGAAAGTTGGAATCTGCTATCTATTAAAAGTGCGGGAATTAAACAATGATGACGTCTCACATCATTGAGTTGCGTCAAATGTGATTTACCCAAGATTCTGATTTCGGCGTACTTGCTGTTTATTATTGGAAAGGCGCGTCATTGGAAACAAAATCATCTTTTTACACGGGAGAAGGTTGAACCGAGACAAAAATCTGCAAAAAATGCAAATCATAATCGCTTGGTGACGGGCAAAGTTCTTTGGCTGTAGCAGCCGATGCGCTCCTTGCATGGAGACGTTCCAAAACAATGTATTAGGATGGATGACTTCTATCGTGTTCCAGCGGCAAATTCTTAATTGGCTGACAGTGCATCAGTAGTGGAAATTCATTACAAAATTTTGATTTCCGGCGTGCACGGTACGAAAATTCCTCTCCTCTTTGAGTGAGACTGTGGCCCTGAAAAGGGCCGTTTTAAGTGAAGCTACTTCCTCGTTCATTCATTAGGAGCTGACTTACTTGGTGACGACTTTGGAACCCTCCGAAACGGCGGGCTTGGCCAGCTCGACACGCACGAAGATACTCGACGCCCTTCTTCTCAGCCTTTTCACCGTCGGTGATTTCTGGTCGGCGCTGCGATGTAATTGTCCTGCCGAATTTCCGAGAAGTAGTAGTAGTAGTTTATTACTACTGATGAGACGCCCTTGATGATGTTTCTTCTCAGCCTTTTCACCGCCGGTGATTTCTGGTCGGCGCTGCGATGTAATTGTCCTGCCGATTTTCCGAGTAATAAATTGTCCTGCCGATTTTCCGAGAAAATCAGACTTCGGCTGGTCAGAATACGTTTGCATGGACTTCGAGGCCCCGCCCTTTGAGCGCCGTATCATTGGCATCGGCTTGCTTGCTCCGCCTTTCTTTCGTTCGATGCCAATGCATTCGTACATAACAAGGGCCTCTTCTTCTCCTTCTTCTTCTTCTTCTTTACAAATCAAATTGCAAATTATGATCGCTTGGCATCGGCTTGTTTGCTCCGCCTTTCGTTCGTTCGATGCCAGTGCTTTCGAACATAACCAGCGACTCTTCTTCTTCTTCTTCTTTACTTTAAAAGTGCAAATTACAATCGCTTGGCGTCGGCAGCAGCGCAAGCGCTCTTCGGAGGGATGCTGCGAAAATTGATTCGCATGATGGCGTATGTCGCGTTTTAGCGGTAACTTATCGAGCGGCTGACATTGGGGTCGGTAGCAATGAAATGAAATTTTTCTAGATTCTGCTTCGGTTTTGTTGCTGCTTGTGATTGGGAAGGTACATTATTGAAAACAAATGGGTTCTTTTCAGAATCATAATTTCACACGAGAGAAGATTGAGCCGAGACAAATGTTTTCAAAGTACAAATCATAAGCTTTATTGCTGCTTGTGATTGGATAGGCGTATTGTGGAAAACAAATTGGTTCTTATAATAACTATCATATTACATGGGAGTATTTTGAGCTGAGACGAATTTTCTGCAAAGTGCAATTCATAATTGCTTGAGAGCAACAGAACAACGCCGTATTTAAATAAATATGAAAATTGCTAACATTTGCGTAAATTTTCAATCGAATATCATCTCTAATCCCAGCACCTACTAAACAGGGTATTCTTGAAATAAACATTTTCTCACCAGGTTCAACTTGGCATTCAATATGCATGCATTCTCTAGCACAGACATCACTTTTCAATAGCTAACGTGATGCAATTTTCATATTTTTTCGATATACAGTTAGTGTCTCGTATCACATCGGTGAAGTGAGAAACATTAGTTGTGCTTAGAAGAAGTTTATTCGATACTAGTGAATACAGTGCGATGTCGCAATACTTGGCAGCGAAGTATAAACGCAATTCCAGGAAGCGTGAAAGGGATCAACAATCGGACGCACCCTCAAAGCTTCCAAGGACGGACGCTGAACGGGCACGGAGTTATCGGGCCAAGTTGAAAGCGGCCAAGGGTAGTACGTTGTCGGCTACCGGTTGGGACGCTGGCGAAGGGCCCTCAACTCGAGGTAGGAAGTTATTATTAGCAGCAAATGTGTAAATACATATCAATAATGTGAACTAATCTTCAAATTCTATGATGACAGTATAGAAATTTTGCATTTTATCATTTTATATAGCAGATTTATCTATAAATGTGAAATTATCAACGAATATTTTCTATTACCTATTTTCTATTACGAATACCTCTATTTCTCTTTGCTTGTCGTCGAATGTATTACATTGTTATTACACATTATTTATATATTATTTTCAATAAATGTAGCATTGACAACATGGTAAGTACTTTTAACGGCTGAAGTTCTTCAAGTACTTCGAAATATATACTGCAAATGTTTACTTATTAGCTTATTTAGCCTGAATTGTTTGTTGGGTTTTTATAAATCGCTAAACGATAAATGGAACAATATAATTCCAATCCCAAAAGCCCAAAAGTTCTTAGATATTCAATTTGTTAATATAGTTCCGAATTCATTCACTTGGTAGGTTACATTAGCCTGCCAGTAGAGTTGAAATCACACAATCGGTAAGATTTGGTCCTTTGATTTGGTGTTGAATTAAATTTGCAAATCGATTGTGTTTGAATTTTGCATTCATGTATTAATGGATAAGATTTGAACCGAATTTCTATTTTGTCTTGAGTTTGAATTTCGATATATTTTTCGGACATATTATTTAATTGTTCTGAATTTGAGTATGATTCGGATTAAATTTGAATTAAATAGTTGGAGCTTCTCAAATATTATTTTTATTTAATGAATTATTGGGTCGTATTAAATCTACGGTGTCTTTTACTTGTTTATTATTTGATTCAATTGAATTTTGAATTTAATATTTGGAACAATAACATATTAGATTCCAGCGAATCGCAAAATTTTAACAAATAGATTTTTATGACATAAAGTTAAGATTTACTTAAACTTTTGGATAGTGTGTTTTGTACAAATATATCCTAAACACATGCTACTTGAATTTTATATTACTATGCTATTGTTGTTTATAGTACGCTTGGCAATAATTTTTCATTTCATCTTTTATGTTTTTAAATGTCTTATTGTACTTGGTACAGTCATTTTAAATGCGAATGCATCTGTCAATTATGTATATCTGTCTGTCAATAAGGATTAATCTTCCCGTGTTACAATTTCTTCGAGTAGAATTCAACTTAATCCGTGCTGATACGGTCGTAAACTCTGATCATGAAGATTCCGACGCCGGTGAAAATGTTGTGATGCAGTCCGCAAGAGCAGATGTCGATGATGAGCGTGGTGACTTTGAAGAAAACGTGTCTGCTGTCGATGATGATGGCGAACATATTTCTTCGCTTTTAACACAAGACAAACCCAATTTCGATCGGGCTGATCGGGAGTTCCAGAAACGTTTCGTGGAAAACGATTTCGGTTGCGCTTGTGATGTGTGTGCTAGAATCTGGTTCAGGAATGATTTGAAACCAATCTCCGACTCAAATGTGCCGTGTTACTGGCGACAAATTATTTCGAAACGGTGGAAGGATTTTTGGCGTGTGCTACATGTCGAACAAGCCTGAACCGCGGATCAATTCCCACATTGTCGCAATCGAATGGCTTTACATATCCCAAGTTTCCGTCCAATTTGCCTCCGCTAGACCCTCTCACCACAAGACTGGTGTCTCCCAGGATCAATTTCATGCAGTTTCGTCGTTTGCGGCATACTGCAGGTTTGTGGAAAAGTTATTTTAACTTAAATGTATTACATCAAATAAATATATGATTTTCCTAACCTATTTTCATTAACATGCAACAGGTAGTTTGGCAATAATCGGCCAAATTATCAACATTCCAGTCGACGTGGCCCAGATGGTAGGCGAACTTCCCCGCCACCTGGATGACGACTATGCTATCAACGTGTGCATCAAGAAACACTTCATACACAAATCAAGTTACTTGTCCGGCTACGTGAAGAAAGGTACCGTTAAAGCATGGCTGAACTATCTGGTTACTACACCGCTCTACAGGCGGAATGGAATTGTTTTCAATGAAGAAAACTTGGCTGCGATCGGACAAACAGAGCAGACGGATATTTCGGAGGAACGTAGGGCAGTAGACCTTGAAGTCGTCGACGAGATGAACGAGGTAGAAATGATGATTGGACAACAACATACGCTCATGTGGAATGAAGACAAGTGTCTGGAACTTGCACCGGCACAAAATCAGAAACCGCTTTCCATTATCTACGATGAGTTTGCTGAGGAGCTGTCTTTCCCCGATATTTATCTTGGTCATCCGAGATGCTTCAACCGTGAAGTCCATGTGACAGCGTTCATGATGGCTACTAGCGAGGTGCGACGTCGGGATCGGCGGGGCGCGAGACCGGAGCATATTTTGTATATGGCCATGAAAATCATGCGGCTGCGGGTATCGGAAGGATTGAACAATACCTTTAAATGCATGGGCACGGCCAACATAACAAGGGCGCAGTTGCAAGATCGGGAATTTTGGAAAGCTGTATTGAGCGTAACCTCTCTTTTCTGAAATCTATTCCGAACTCCGTTCAATATTGGCAGCAAAGAAAACGGGATGTTTTCGCCATGATCCGGCAGCTGGGGAAACCCACGATGTTTTTGACGATGAGTGCAAATGAAATTAGATGGCCTCACCTACTAAGCATTCTGCGGAAGCTTTCTGGTGGCTCTAACATTGCGGAAATGGACGATATTGTGCAACAGTTGTCTGCACTCCAGCGTGCTACACTTGTCAGCGAAGATCCTGTCACGTGCTGTGCATATTTTCACAAGTTGGTAAACATCTTTCTGCGCCTTCTGTCATCGACCAGGTTGAGCCCGTTCGGCAAATACCACGTTGTAGATTATTTTAAGAGGATCGAGTTCCAGCATCGTGGCAGCCCGCATGCACATATTCTGCTCTGGCTGGCGAACGATCCCCGTGAGGATGTTTCCGAAAGAATGCCCGCTACTGTTGAGTTGATCGATTTTCTGTGCTCCATCAGATCGGAAGATCTGCCTGAGACCTATGGCAATCAGGTGGGTTTAAATTTCGCATAGTTTCTAGCAAGTAATCACTCACAATGTCAAACCCTTTTAGGTTCATAAACACACGTTTACGTGTTTCAAGCGAAACGATAAACGTTGCCGGTTTAATATTCCGTACTGGCCAATGGATCAAACCAGAATTCTGATCCCCATTACAGCCGGGGATGGCCGACTTCAACAGCTAAACAGAAAGGCAGCAAAACTGCGGGAAGCTCTTGAAACGAAGGTCTACGATAGCCTTGACGCGTTTCTCGTTGATAGCAGTTGCACGTACGATTACTACTTGGACGTGATTCGCTCTTCCATTCGCCGACCAACAGTTCTGCTGAAACGTTCCATGACGCAGCTTTGGACCAATCCATTCAATCCTTGGATCGCTGAGAAGCTCAAATCCAATATGGATTTGCAGTTTGTGCTGGAGGAGTTTTCATGTGCTGCTTATGTTGTGGAATACGTAAACAAGACCAACAGAGGCATAAGTAGTTTACATCGTGACCTCATAAAGCTCCAGGAAGAGCATCCAGACCAAGACTACAATGGATTGTTGAAGAAGGTCAGCATAAAATGTTAAATTCCGTGGAAATGTCTGCCCAGGAGGCTGCTTGGTATTTGCTTCGGCAACCGATGTCAGAAGCCAGCCGCAAGGTACCATTCATCAAATGATATAGTTTTCACAATTTAGAATTCAATTTCGTTTTAGGTTGAGTTTATTGCGACAATGTGGCCACAAGAGCGAATAAAATCCAAGAAGCGGAACAAACAGATGGACGAAGAGGATCTCGACGACAATTCCACCGATGTGTGGACGCTAAACATCATCCAACGGTATGAACTGCGCCGAGGAATGGATGATATCTGCTTGGCGGATTTCGCAGCATATTATTCGGAAGAAAGATCCACGAAGCATTCATATAGACTCCGTTTAGTTCCCCGTGTATTGCGTTGGTGCTCATACAGTATGGCGGAAATGGTCGACTATAAGCGTGAGATGGTTCTCCTCTTCCTACCGTTCAGGAATGAAGTCTGCGATGTACTTGATCGGAACAAGTTCCTGAAGTTGTATGAAGACAACGAGGCCGCCATTTTGGCAAAGCACAAGGAGTATGACTGCGAAATGAACTTGGATCAGGTTGTGGAGGAATACATCCGCATATGCAGCGAAGACGACGAGCAGCAGGTGATTGCCGACCAGAAGCGCGATGAGTTCGTCCGCACGATCGTCATGGAGCCGAATGATGACGATATTCACAACTTGCCAACAGGACCCTTGGCAGCTGTCGTCAAACAGCGATCAAATGTCTTGTCAAAGCAAGAATATTGTGAAATGGTGCGTGCCACGAATGCAGAGCAGCGGGATTTGATTGTGCAAGTAATCCACAGCTTGCATTCCTCTGAAGAAAACTGCAAACCAGTGCAAATATTCTTCACTGGCCCGGCGGGCTGTGGCAAAGCGTTCACTTTGCGCATTCTAATGGAGACAGTGAACCGGTACAGCCAAGCTCATAATAAGCAGCACAACGCTTATGTAGCATGCGCATCCACTGGAAAAGCAGCGGTTGCAATAGGTGGAACAACAGTGCATTCCGCATTCCGGATTTGCATGTCGCGTAGGCAAAGCTCAAAGCTGAGTTTCGAGGCATTACAACTGTACCGGAACGCCTTCGCCAACGTGAAGCTCATCATTATCGACGAAACAAGCATGCTGGGTGCTGATGTCCTCAACACAGTACATGTCCGGCTTCAAGAAATCACGGGGAACTACGACGATCCATTCGGTGGAATGCCGATCGTATTTTGCGGCGATCTTCGTCAATTGCCACCGGTCAATGCGCGGGCGGTGTTTAAACCGAGCATAAACTCCATGCATGGCGCCGTTTTATGGCAATCTCTCGACTTCTACCCATTGGTTCAAGTTATGCGACAAACCAACGAGCAGTTCTCCGGCATTCTCACAAAAATTGGCAACGGTGAGCGGATGTCGTCTGAGGAAATCGAGCTTATTGAAAGCAGGTTCCGTACGGAGGAGTGGTGTCGGCAGCATGTCCCTCGAGGGATCCGGTTATTCCATCGGAACGCTGATGTCGAACGGTATAACTGTGTGGCGTTGATGGATCGAGAGGCTGTCGAATGTACTGCAGATGACCTATACTCTGGTTATAAGGACAATTCCCAGCTGGCCAGTGCTCGCACAAAGGTGCATAAGATGAGTGTAGTAGAGACTGGTGGCTTACCGTATCTGTTGCGTCTTGTTCTTGGTACACCTTATATGCTGACCACCAACGTGGATGTCGAAGATGGCATCGTGAACGGAGCGATCGGAGAGCTCATGCATGTTGAGTACAACGAAGGAAACTCGCAGCAACAGGCAATCACGAGGCTTTGGATGGCATTCGAAAATGAGTCCATTGGGAAGATGTTGAGAGTGAAGGCCAGACCGCTGGTGTATTCGAGACCTGGGGTGCTACAAACAGGCTGGACTCCAATCGTCAAACGATCGGCGAACGTAACCCTTAACGGTGATGTTAAGTGCAAAAGAGTTCAGTTTCCCGTTGTAAGTGCGTGTGCCCTCACAGTCCATAAGTCCCAGGGAGGCACATTCTCGGAAGTCGTATATAATTACGATAAGGGTCAGGAACAGCAGCTAGTTTACGTTGGTCTTTCCAGGGTTACATCAATCGACGGATTGTATCTGACGAATGCCAGTAACTCATTCCGGTTCCACCACGGAAAGGGTTCTATGACCCCTAGAATGAACGACCTTCGGACGGAACTTGAACGTTTGAGTAACCATCGTATGCGCACCATTACAGACGATATCATGGAAGCTATAACCGCAAACAAGTTGGCTTGTACGTTGATGAGCATCAATGTACAAAGTTTGAATGCACACTCGTCGGACATTGCAACAGATCGGGTGCTTACCGCCGTTGATTTGCTTGCAATGAGCGAAACTTGGCTTGACAACGGCACAACCACAAACATCAATGGATACCTTTGTGTTTGTCAAGAGAAGCGTGACGGAACAAGAGCGGGAGGAGTGGCAATATTTGAACGTGCTGGTTCGTCGACTATGGCCGTTTCTCACGCCATTACGAAGCTCAATGAAAGCTATGACCCAGCATTGAGTGTAGCAGACGAATATGGGGACTGCTGTGCTGCAGAGGTTTCAATCATGGAAACCCGCACGTTACTGTTTGCGGTATATATTTCACCAGGTATAATCAAATAGTAGTTGTGTTTGTATTTAAGTGTGTTGCATTAAATTTTGAATATTTACTAGGCACCACCCTGAAGCAAAAGAAATATTTCTTAGTGCGCAACCTCATAAAGTACACCCATGTTGCCATGCCCGTGGTAGTGTCGGGAGACTTTAATATTGATGTGACGAAAGAGGAGAACAGAGATTTCATCTGGTTCATGAAGCAGTTTCTCTATCTGGATTGTGCTTCGGATCCAACTATAGCGACTACTCTGGGTGGCACATGTCTCGATCTAACGTTCACCCGGAACGTAAGTGTGGAATGCAGGAGATACTGCACGTACTTCTCCTACCACCGGCCTATTTTGTCGATTCTTGCGGTGTCCCGAGGTAAAACTAATGATTTAGAATTAAACATAGTTCTCTTCATCAGTTATGTTATTTTATTCTAGAACCGATGCCATCCCAGTGAAGTGAATTAACGTCACTGATCGTCGTTGGTCCGCTAGTTCATCTGCCAAAACGTTCGATTTCAACCAGAATGACCAATCATTGACATCAGCCGGACAGTCCGTAGCAAAAATAGATAATTGATCCTGAAAATGAAACTTGAGTATTTGGTAATTAAATTTATATTTAGATCATAATGTATTTTTAATATGAAACATTCTTTCCGTTTTGTTCTTTTCTTTGTTTTCTACAGATTCAGCCCAACAGTGGATTGATGCATCCTTTAACATTCATCGGGACCACGGCGTACATCACTTCAAAAGGCTTCAAGCCAACATAAACAAACGGCCCTTTTCAGGGCCACCAAATATTCATGGAGGAAGATGTTGTTGAGGCTGTTGTTTACCGATCTTCTGTTTCTTTAATACTCTGCTTATAGTTATAAACCGAAATGAGTTTATAGTAACAATCGGGTTTTCGCCCATTTATTTCCAGGATATGCGACATGTCGAGGATATTCCAACCCAGATTGAATATACAGCCCCATCTTCAAAAATCAGCACCAAGAAACATATTTAGAGTTTCAAAATAAAATCTTCTACACTTACGTAATCCTACGTCCAATTGGCGGTCGTGTCTCGGATACAACCTTCTACTTTTTCTTTTTGTTAGTCAGCAATAGTGTAGGTTAGCTAACATCCTACAAGATTCCAATTCGAACACTGTTACACTTGCCAAACGGGGTGGCCCGCCTTTTCCAAGCGGTGTGGCCCAGATAATACATCTTATGGAACGTACACACGGTCAAGCAGTTCGACCAACATTGACTCCACCTCCCGTTTATTCAAACATTCATCAATTTTTATCAACACCGACACGAACAATCAATTTATTCGACCAACAATATCACACACGAACGACCGAAGCACCAACTCGAGCACCAACCATCAAAAAATATATGGGGGTTTGTGCAACTTCACTACAAATGCAAAAACATGTTCGGCGAACTTTGAATCCGTCCCGACAACTCAAACCAAAATCAAACCGTTTTAATTTTTCCCAACCGAGCCGCCAACTGTCAAATGGTTGTTCGAACAACTTCACACACGATCAAACAAAGCAGCAATCGAAGCATTTTCTTGGGGGTGGAGTCAATGTTCGTCGAACTGCTTGACTGGTGTGTACGTAGCATTAGGTAGGCTTGATTTGTTCGTGGATGACAGGCTTACTCCCCCCTGGTCGTAGGTCTTTTCTTTTTTTTTTTTCTTCCTAAGCAATGGAGGGGGAATCTGCTCAACAGACATCCTGGGTTGACCAGGAAGTGCGGGGTTAGGGATCACCGAGGGAGGCAGGACTACATCCCCGACCCGCTAAACCGTTTCCATTGCTGCCAAGCCCATAGTCCCTTCGGTACAACCAGAAAGTAATGCTTCAAAGGGGGGCCAGTGCACAACGCACCCTCGAGGTTAGCTGCGTGTCCTTGCAGCACCGAACATCGTAACTCGCTTTTTTAGAAGAACACCATGGTATCGTGCCCGCGCGTTGCCGGCTTTCCAGGTGGCCTTACCACGCCCTATGTCCTCGGAAGGTGGGAAGGGTCGACTTCGCGCCTGCTTCCCTCTGCACGACTGGTATCAAGAATGATGATGCCGCGTGCACCCCAAATTGACCTTTCTGCGATAGGGCCTATTCGCCAGCACACAGAGAGACTTGCCGGCGCGGTGCCTACGCCTGCCCCAGCCTTGACGAGGACCCCTTTCCGTCCTCGGGTTCGGAACCCGCCCGGTTGACCGACGCCGCGAAAGCGATGATACCATGTTGTTCTTCGCGCGGCCACTTGTTCGATAAAAGGATCGAGTTCGACCACAGAGCATGACCACCGGTATGACCCATGAAGCCGACTCCGATCCCTTGGACCACCTCTTATTTGCGCCTGAACTAGCCATCCTTGAGTCCACGCGCCACCTTCTGTGTAGCTCCGAGACGATTTGGGCGATAGCCGATAAAACGGCGTTCCAGCCAACTTCATCTTTACACATCCTTCCAACTAGGTTGTCCGGGGTAGTGTCCAGACAACATGTGGCAAGCATGTGGTCACGCATTGCGCGAAAACGTGAGCACACGAACAACACGTGTTCCGCCGTTTCCTCTAAACCTGCGCACACCAAACACTCGGGCGAGGCCGAGCAAGCCAGCTGCGTTACCTGCACTGTGATTTTGCAGCACGCTTAAACGCCGGGCACATCGAACCCCCCATGGGGTGCTTGCTATTCACAGCTTTGCTGGAGCAAATCAAACAATTGGGAGGGTTCGTGCAGCATTGTGCCTTATGTCCCTCCAATCCGCAGCGTCGGCAGAGATTGCTTCTGTCAGGGCCTTTGCAGTCCCATTGATTGTGCCCCGGTTCCAGGCACTTGAAACAAACTTCGGGTTGCTCGTTTATGCCCACAGGGCATACCGACCATCCCACCTTTACGCTCCCTAACTTGACTACATTGGAGGCGTCCGCTGCAGTTAGCCGAACCAATGCTACCTGCGTCCCTGCCGGACCTTTCCGTAGCCGAACGGCTGCGGTGGACGTCTCCACTTCACACTGTCGCCGCAGTGCCGTGACGAGCTCTTCGACTTCGGTGATCTCGTCCAGGTCTTTAACCCTTAGATTCACCTCCGTAGTGAGTGCCCTCACCTTGACCGTCTCGCCTAGAACTTCCTCCGCCAACTTCTTGTAGGCGGCGCCCTTTTGCGAGACGCCCCGCTTCAGCTCGAGGATCATCTCGCCCATCCGGGTACGTTAAACTGCGTTAGCGTGACTGCACGTTTGATGTGTGAAGGCATCGAATTGAAAACATTTATACCTTTAAAAAACAAAGAGTTTTGTGGAGCGCCATACAAAAAATAGGGTGTTCGCACATTATCCGCGTGTCTAGTATTATATCTATGAATATCACTCCCTCTTTCAATTCGATCACTCAAATATCGAGGCAGTAAACCGTGTTTTAATCGACAGAGCATTCCATACTTCTTGGCTATTTTCTTGATAACATTGTCAATATGTATGTCAAATTTTAGCTTGTCATCAATAATCACGCCAAGATATTTAATATCGCGGACGCGATCAATTGTCTCATCATCAATTTTAACAGAGACATCCTCATTTACTCGGGTTCGCGAAATTACCATGTATTTTGTTTTATTAATATTCAATTTCAATTGCTTGTATTTCAACCATCTACTTAGAGAGTGTAAATCCTCGTTCAAGCATGAAACGGCTGCTTCGATGACGCAAAGTCGATGATGGCGTCCAGCTGATCCGTCGCCACCTCGAAGGCCGAAAGCCCATCGCGTTTGCGGTTCATCGCCTCCACAAGCCATGGGCCGTCAATAACCCCTACCGGCGTTTTTTTAGCCGAGAGGAAGGTTGAGTGACCCACGCTGGCGCTGCCCACTGAGCTGCCGACTATTGCCTCTGGCCTCCTAGGCGGAGACCTGAACAACCCACCTCTTGCGAAGGAGTTGTCGCCTACACTACTACCACTAATTGAAGAATTGACTTGGTTTTCCATTTTGGTCCCACGAGTTGCTCGGGAAAAGAGGTCCACCACGCCAGAGCCCAGCATGACGCGGTAAGGGACAATTACTGTGGAGGGTGCCCAGGTACCCCACAGGCTCCGTTAAAGGCCTAGCTTATTATTTCACCCCCTGGCCATGCATCCCCTCGGCACGGGTCGCTTGACGCCTTGGGATTAGGGGTTAGGGACGATGGTCCCGGTCTAACTCGCAGTGGCCATGGGGAGGGGTCGTCAAGCCCTTGGACAAAGTCCCTGCTGCCCCTCCTGGTCGTAGGTCTGGATTGCGTTGAAGGTTCCGTTGAAGTGCAGAATGTACTGGAAGTTCCGGGTTTGGCTGCGAATCTATTATCAGTCAGCAAGATTTGTAATATGCGATTTATTGTTACGTTTAGATAGAAAAAGGAGAAGTATTTGCTTCGGGCACAGCAGTTGGTGGATTATATCAATTGAATCATCAAACTCAGAATGCTTTCATGTCAACAGAGGTAATGGTATGGCATAGGAGACTCGGTCATTTGAATGTTCAATGTTTGAAGCAATTAAGCAGAAGTCAAATGGATTCGAATTGAAGAATGTTGAGGATTGAACTGCATATGTCTCCAACTCCAAGGCAAACACTCTCGCGAAATTGTTTGCCGGTAAGTGAAAGTAGAGCAACTGAACGACTGAAGTTAGTACATACATATTTATGCGGACCATTCGAAGTACCATCCTTGGCGGGCAGCTGATATTTCGTTACTTTTATTGATGATGCGACTAGGAAGGTTTTTGTTTATACACTGCAATCGAAAGATCAAGTTTTTGAGGTATATGAGGATTTCAAAGTAATCCCAAGTAACATTTTTATGATTAATTATTTTAGAGCGTCTTAGGGGAAATGATACAAGGTTAAAAGACTACTAAAGTGAATAGTGGAAGTAAATGGAAGAATAATAGTCTTTTAACATTTTTAGTTTTATGATGGTCTTGGAAACCATTATTTGCTCTACATGACTTCTATAAAACCTGCATAAAGCCAGAATGTTACTTGGGAATGGCTAAACGACAAACTGGTTGAAATTTGAAGACTTTGAGAAGCGATAATGGACGATAGTGATATAAATCAGTCGGTATTAATTGTGATCATAGGTTGTTTCAACAGGGTTTTATAATGCCTTTTACTTTCACAGTACCTACGCCATTCTGGAATACATTGTTGTATTCCATAGAACAACATGTCAAGTAAAGAATTCAAGTTGATAGATATGCAAACTTTCCTTCCAATAGCGTGTCATAATAAAGTTCCATTCTGAATTATTGTATGCTGATGCCTACAGTTGCCTTTGTCATTTTTAGAAGGGGATTCAATGCATCTGGACGGTCACGATATGATAGGATCTAAATCTACCATTACAACCGAGAACAATTCTAATGGTAATGAATCTAATGTGAATAACATCGAAGATGTACCGGTACCTTCCAACCTTGCAATGTTTCTAATCCAACGAGCGTGCAAAAATTCCACATTGGCAAACTATCTATATTGGTATTTGTCGATAGAATGTGAAGAGGAAACAATAAGGAAGCAAGACGAGCGTGTGAGGAAGATGTATCGCACAGTTCTGCAGATATTTTTGCGACAGTTGTCAACAGGTGCGTATGGATGTCACGTATTAAGCGTTTTTATTATCATATAATTCCGTTAAACAGGGAGTCCCGAACTCAGAACAATACATCGCAGCTTGAAAGAACAACAAAAGTTCATCGATAACCTTGTAAAACTTATCAAAATTGTCGCCAAGGAACCAGGAAATCGAAAGAAAAAGACCGAGAAATTCCAAACGCTGCTCTCTGATACAGATTCATTGAAAATCAACTTCTCCAAATTTGAACCACTATCGTTTCCACTGGATCCCAACGTTCGCATACGAGGAATAATTGCCGAAAAAGTAACTCTATTCAAAAGTGCGCTGATGCCTTCAAAGTAAGTTCGATTGTTTTGGAAGTTTTAACTTCCAAACTGAACTAATATCACAATTCGCTTTCATAGCTTCATGTCAGTATGTATCCGAAATGCTATGCATAAAAACAAAAAATGTGTAAAACTTATGCTTTTATGCATCAAATTTTATTGTTTTTGTCCCATTCTCCCGCAAAAGAGCATACTTCTCCCAACACTTTTCCTCGAAAAAGCATACTTTTAGTTTTTCGTGTAGGGAAAGAGACCCCATTACCCATACCCGCACATAATTAAAATTATTATGTTTTTCTTGTACGGAATTAATGCCGTACAATGCGTCTCCACTTCACAGAAGTTTTCGCGCTCACTTCCAAAGTTCGGAGTAAAATACCGTTCTCATGCTTCCCAAGAAACATTTTAAGTTTTATAACGCTCTTGAAGACCATGATTTACTCTTTAAGAGTGTTATAAAACCAGCATAAAACCACAATGTTACTAGAGTTTCCTTAAATCTCTTAATTTCCAAGTAAATCCGGATTCCTAATTAGCTTAGCCTAATTAGCTATGTAATACCATTATTTTTTTATTTATAAGACTTTATTTCATAACACAAGGGTCTACATGCAAGATAAATTAGTTTCTATCCAACATATTTTTAGATTAACATTTCTGACCACTGGATCAACAGAGTATGTAGCGATCTTCAAGCATGGCGATGATTTGCGACAGGATCAACTTATATTACAAATGATAACTCTAATGGACAAATTGTTACAGAAAGAAAATTTGGATTTAAAACTAACGCCCTATCGCGTACTGGCCACCAGTTCCAAGCATGGATTTATGCAGTACATCGATTCAATCACAGTGGCGGAGGTTCTTAATACCGAGGGAAGCATTTTGAACTTTTTCCGCAAACATCACCCATGCGAGACAGGACCGTACGGCATAGTGGCGGACGTAATGGAGACGTACATAAAAAGTTGTGCCGGCTATTGTGTCATTACATATCTGTTAGGTTGGGTTTGAACGTATTACATTTTTTAAACTTTTCAACAGCAGTTTATTCGCAGGTGTGGGTGACCGGCATTTGGACAATCTACTGTTAACGAATTCCGGGAAGTTGTTCCACATTGATTTTGGGTACATACTTGGAAGAGATCCCAAACCGATGCCTCCGCCGATGAAACTCAGTAAGGAAATGGTGGAAGCGATGGGCGGTCTCAACTCTGAGTACTACCAAGAGTTTAGAAAACTTTGTTATACCGCCTTCCTGCATCTGCGGAGACATGCCAATGTTATGCTGAACCTCTTCGGATTGATGGTGGATGCATCCATTCCGGACATTGCTTTAGAACCCGACAAGGCTGTTAAGAAAGTGGAGGATAACTTGCGGCTTGATTTGTCAGATGAAGAAGCTGTGCAGCACTTACAGAATTTACTCGACATTTCAATTACCGCTGTGATGCCTGCTTTAGTCGAACAAATTCATAAACTAGCGCAATATTGGAGAAAATAGTTTTATTACGTGTTTTGCGTATAAATAACATCCTGCATGTTAACACTTCTAATAAAGTATATTGACTGAGAGTATGAGATAGTTGAATGTGCTTTTACTTATTGACAGAAATATTCTAACTTTTTAACTTTGCCTTATCGAAGCGGTGGTAATTGGTTCCTGGTAATGCCTACCTTCGTTCTACCTTATACCGGGTCCCAATAAAGAAGATAAAGAAGAAGGTAAACTTTTCCTAAAAGCTCATACTTCTTAACGCTTTGAACTATTTTTTAATTTAATAATAATAAAAAATCGAAATAAGCCTGAAAAAATATGAGTTATTTGGGAAAGTTGACCTCAAATGAGTCAAAGACTGAGACAATGAAACGAGAAACACTCCCGGCCAGTAAATAGTAACAGATTTATATCAGAACTTGTTATTCTTTTACAGAAGTTTTTCATAACAGCGGTTGTTATAAAACATGTACCAATAGTAGTTAAAATAACAAAAAATGTTACAAAGTCTCTTTTAGTTTTAACAACAATATTACTAAATATGTTATTAATTGAACAAAAATATAACCCGCTGTGTTACATAAAACGTGGTGAAAATAGCTTTACTATAACAAATTATGAAAAGATTATGATTATCCATAATGTAGGCAATTAACTCATCCAGCTGGTTTAACTTTGATTGTAGTTATACTGAAGGTTTTTTTTCTAATTCCTATCTACCAAAAATGTAGGCAATTTTTGTTCGGTAAAAATAAACAACACATTATGTTATAATCATGTTATAACGATCATGAAATTTTCTTTCCTCCATCTTTGGCAGAAAATTTATAACAAAATTATTGCAAGTATTGTTATTTGTAACAATATTGATATAATTGTGATAAAATTGTGTTATGACTAACTGGTCTAGCTGGGATCGCTTTTTACGCGGTTGTTTATATACGGCTTGCGGAGATTCATGCGAATTTTCTAGTTTACGCGGTTTTCGGTATTTACACGGTTTTTTACCCGTATTTTTCACAAAATTCGTTTTCTACGCGTATCTTCAAAAAAGTCGAAAGAACTCGAGAAAAACCGCCAAAAATCGATTTTGTAATTTGCAAAACTACTTTAGTTCTCGATAAAACAGGGGGTGATCAAGTCTCCCTGGAGATTAAGTCTCCCCACCTTCCTCTATATAGGCCTAGGTTCAAGCGCCGTTACTCGCCCTCTGAAACGAGAAAGAAAAGAAACAAAAGCGATGAAAAAATAATCGATAACCATAAGACGATAAAAATATAACCATTTTACCTACAACAATTCCATATTTTCCGTACCTGGAATGGTTCCCCGAATCTCGATTATCCCCGTCAAAACACAACTTATCTCCAACACACTTGCATTGACTATAACTTATAAAAGAAGGGGGGCAATATGCCCTATCCAAGCAAAAACAGCTTGATTATCCTGATGGTAACGATTCATTTTTAAGTATTTTTACCTTATGCAAGAGTTAAACAACGTATTTCACCGAAATCTATCTGTTCGGCAAATAATGCATGAATCACGAGTAGCACATGTACAAAAATGCAGACGTCGCGACGGCAGGCTTTTAAAATACGGCACAATCCAGTGGGCTGGACATGTAGTGCGTATGCCGGAAGAGAGAGCATAAAATTGATGTTTAGCAGAGAAACTGGAAGAGGTTATCAGCTCCGGGATAGACCCCGCACTCGCTGGCTGTGTGCAATCGAGGAAGAAGTGCGTACGGCCGACCTGTGTTCAGGGAGCGGACTGGTATATTACATTACATTCGGTTTTGCTCCGGACAACACGGTTTGTACGACCAACATAAGTAGGATTGTGAAGGTATATCGTATGTAAATATATGTGTGAAGCCTTAAAAGAGTCTTGATTCTACCGCCATCCCTATGTTCTTCTTTCATAAACGATTTGATCACTTTACTCCTCCACTACTCGGAAATTGTTGGTAGCCACAAATGGGTGTCCTCTTCGTATCAACTTCACTAGCATTGTACCACTTTTATATTACAATCTTACCCCACCTTGTGTGTTTTCTTCATACATTTAGTCGTTTCTTAGTAAGCTTTGTATTCATTAAATCTCGGACTCTGCACCCCTACAGGAGTTCACCCCTCCCATTGCTATTTGAAGTAAGACATTCCCATAAATAAAGAAAACAAAATAACAAATGTCGCATTTTTGGTTTGTCGGTTCAAGTCTCTAATTTCAGCCCAAGAGACCAACCACGATTCTTCTCATTCAACTGTTATCAAATGTAAACATTTTCGCGGGTTAACATTTGCATCGGAACCATTCGGATCCCCAATTCATTACCTTTCTCTTCAATTCTTCTTGCCCATGTACCTATAGGGGAGAACAATGCATAATGCACCCCCGGGGCAAAATGGCCTCACTCATAAAATCACGCATATAATCTTTTGTAGGGCATTATCACATTAGGACATGTCACATTAATTAACGGATATTATTATTACAATTCAATATTAGTTATTCATTGTTGAGCTGCAGTGGAAAACATGAGCAAAATCCTTTAATTATCACTCAAATTTAACGATTAGCGAATCTTTTACCTCACCCGTAAGATTGTCGACCCAATCCATTAAGACAAAACAAACAACCATGCGTTCACCATTATTTCACATGTAATTGAGTCATTTTACACCACCATTCGGGCGTTTTGCCCCAGGCTCATTTTTATAACATAACATACTAGCGTAAGAAACCCAGCTTTGCCCGGGTGTTGCAAACGTCACAATGAAGTATTTGCAGCACCGCACTCTAGATCAATTTCCGTGCGTTTGTTTTGTTTTCCTCAACAGCTGACCCAAAATTGTTTTCTAATGATTTTTTTTACATTTTTCCGTTAAATTCATCAACCTTTTGCATATACAAACCTCGCGACTCCCAAAACGAATCGATTAGGGAAAAAATATTGCAAATCGGTCAACCCGTTCGCGAGTTAAATCGTCAGGAAGGAAATCTCAACTCATTTTTATTATATAGAAGATTTTAAATGCGTTTTTTTTTTTATTTTTTATTTTTTTTTCTTTCTTTTTTTTTATTTGCTAATTATCTAATACATGCATTCATCTCTTAGACTAGGTGTTCCGTGTTTTCTTAACACTATCATCCTTATTTGCTATGTTATATTTTTAGTTATTATTAATGCATTTCAATTGCCTCTGGCAGTTAGAATTGTCCCTTTGGTTGAATTGAACCATGTAGGAATTACAATGTTTTCAACTTAAACTAAACTTAACCTAATTTATACTAATGGTACAAGGAGCTAATCGTTGCAATAGAAGATTGCAACGATTTTTGTCTAAAATTGGAAATTATTTTGTTGGACATTTGTTGTAATGTCTCAATATTAGAAATTCTATGAAGTTCATTGGTACTATACCACGGAGGCAACTTCAGAATCATTTTCAGAATTTTATTTTGAATCCTCTGAAGTGCCTTCTTTCTGGTATTGCAGCAACTAGTCCATATTGGCACAGCATACAACATGGCAGGTCTAAAAATTTGTTTGTAAATCAAAAGTTTGTTCTTAAGACAAAGTTTTGATTTTCTGTTTATAAGTGGATATAGATACTTAATATATTTGTTACATTTGGCTTGAAGGCCTTCAATGTGATTTTTAAAAGTTAATTTTTGATCTAGCAGAAGTCCTAAATATTTAGCTTCGCTAGACCAATTAATTGGAACCCCATTCATAGTGACAATATGTCTGCTAGAAGGTTTCAAATAAGAAGCTCTCGGCTTATGTGGGAAAATTATAAGCTGAGTTTTGGAAGCATTCGGGAAATTTTCCATTTTGCAAGTAAGTGGAGAAAATATCCCAACTTTTTGCAATCTACTACAAATGACACGAAGGCTTCGCCCTTTGGCTGAGAGACCTGTGTCATCTGCAAACAAAGATTTTTGACACCCTGGTGGTAAATCAGGTAAGTCAGAAGTAAAAATGTTATACAAAATGGGCCCCAGTATGCTGCCTTGGGGGACACCAGCCCTTACAGGTAATCTGTCAGATTTAGAATTCTGATAGTTTACCTGCAGTGAGCGATCTGATAAATAATTTTGGATCAGTTTAATAATGTACAGAGGAAAATTAAAATTCATCAATTTTACAATCAAACCTTCATGCCAAACACTGTCAAATGCTTTCTCTATATCAAGAAGAGCAACTCCAGTCGAATATCCTTCAGATTTGTTGAGCCGAATTAAGTTCGTAACTCTTAATAACTGATGAGTGGTTGAATGCCCATGACGAAAACCAAATTGCTCATCAGCAAAAATAGAATTGTCATTAATATGAACCATCATTCTATTTAAAATAATCTTTTCAAACAGTTTGCTTATTGAAGAAAGCAAACTGATTAGGCGATAACTAGAAGCCTCAGCTGGATTTTTGTCCGGCTTCAAAATTGGAACAACTTTGGCGTTTTTCCATTTATCTGGGAAGTATGCCAATTGAAAACATTTGTTAAATAAATTAATCAAAAAGGATAAAGAGCTCTCAGGAAGTTTTTTGATAAGTATGTAGAAAATACAATCATCACCCGGGGCTTTCATATTTTTAAATTTTCTAGTAATAGATCTCACTTCATCCAAATTAGTTCCCAACGAAGGGTCAAAAACATTCTCTTGATTGAGAATGTCTTCGAAGCTTCGTGTAACCTGATCCTCAATTGGACTAGTGAGACCTAGACTAAAATTATGGGCACTCTCGAACTGCTGAGCAAGTTTTTGAGCCTTTTCGCCATTTGTTAATAAAATTTTATTTCCCTCTTTAAGCGCTGGAATTGGCTTTTGAGGTTTTTTAAGAATTTTCGTTAATTTCCAAAAGGGCTTCGAACTGGGATCCAACTTCGAGACATTATTCTCAAAGTTGGTATTTCTCAGAATAGCGAAACGTTTTTTAATTTCATTTTGCAAATCTCGCCAAATAACTTTCAACGCGGGATCGCGAGTTCTTTGGTATTGCCTTCGCCTCACATTTTTAAGACGGATCAGTAGCTGAAGATCGTCGTCAATAATAATGGAGTTGAATTTAATTTCACATTTAGGAATTGCAATGCCTCTGGCTTCGACAATTAAATTTGTCAAAGATACGAGAGCATTATCAATATCACTTTTGGTATCGAGAGGAATATCAACATCAAAATTCCTATCGATATACGTTTTATATAAACCCCAATCAGCCATATGATAATTGAAAGTAGAGCTGATTGGATTAAAAATGGCTTCTTGTGAGATTTCAAACGTCTCAGGAAGGTGATCAGAGTCAAATTCAGCATGAGTTACCAATTGGCCACACAGCTGACTTGAATCCGTTAAAACCAAATCAATTGTCGAAGGATTTCGAGTGGATGAAAAACAAGTTGGGCCATTGGGATATTGGAAAGTAAAATATCCCGCAGAACAATCTTCAAATAAAATGTTGCCGTTGGAATTGCTTTGAGCATTATTCCATGAACGGTGTTTGGCATTGAAGTCACCAATTACAAAGAATTTTGATTTGTTGCGAGTCAGAATTTCAGCTTTCAGCTTTCAACAAATTCTTTTGCTGCCCATTGCATTGAAAAGGCAAATAGGCTGCAATGAAGGAAAATTGGCCAAAATTTGTTTCAACAGAAACTCCCAAGGTTTCAAAAACTTTGGTTTCAAACGAAGAAAATAATTTATGTTTGATACGTCTATTGATGACAATGGCGACCCCACCACAGGCGCTGTCAAGACGATCATTTCTGTAGATAAAATGATTTGGATCTCGTTTAATGGAGAGTCCTGGTTTTAAATAGGTTTCAGTTATAATGGCAATATGCACATTATGAACTGTTAGGAAGTTGAATAATTCATCTTCCTTACCCTTTAGAGAGCGGGCATTCCAATTTAGAACTTTCACACAATTATTTAGATCCATTAAAACGGAGTCCGATAACAATTCTTTTGTGTGTACTTTATACCAACCTGAACAGCTTCTGGTATGGTATTTGCTTTGAACATTGCATCAATCATGTGATGCAATTGTTCAGTTAAAAAATCAAAGTCGGAAGCAGTCATGCTACCTGAATCGGCAACATGACCATTATTTTCCGTTGGGACATGGGTATAAACCTACCATGGGTATTTTGTCTACCAGCAGCGATGTTTGCATACGTAGGTACATTCGAAAAATTGGAATTTACTGAAGTGCTTGCTACCCGTTGACGAGCGGCAAAATTTGTTTGTGAATTGTGGTGGGTATGAATTGCTCGACCGGTAACCGGTTTCGAAATTTGAGCGTTTGAAAAATTTCTACCCGTCGAATCTGGGATCCGATTGGAATTTCCCGTCATCAATTTTGCACGGGAATTCAAAACTTTTTTACGTGAAGGGCATTCCCAGAAATTGGATTTATGATTCCCCCCACAATTTGCGCACTTAAATTTATTGGAATCTTCTCTCACAGGACATGTGTCCTTGGCGTGAGAGGTTCCACCACAAATCATGCATTTAGCATCCATGTGACAATGTTTGGTTCCATGACCCCACTTTTGGCACTTACGGCACTGGGTGGGGTTTTGGAAATTTCCCCCAGGCCTGCGGAAATGTTCCCATGTAACACGGACATGGGACATAATACAGGCCTTTTCCAAACTTTTCATATTATTTAGTTCACTTTTGTTAAAATGAACTAAATAAAATTCTTGAGAAATGCCCTCTGGGAAGTACCAGAGTGGGATTTCTTTTTCATCTTAATTACTTGGACTGGTGAAAATCCAAGTAATTGAGAAATTTCAATTAATCTCATCCAGTGATTTATCATCACTGGGGAGACCTTTCAAGACGACTTTGAACAATCGCTCAGTTTTGTCGTCGTATGTGAAGAATTTATGGCGCTTCTCAGTTAAATACTGAAGAAGACGTTTGCGATCGTCAAAGGATCCCGGCAAAACGCGGCAGTCACCCTTCCTAGCAATCTGAAATGAAACCTTGATCCCCTGAATGTTACTCAAAATCTCATTCCGGAAGCCAGAAAACTCGGCAACAGATACCACAATTGGCGGAATCCTTTGCTTTTTCGCATGAATCGAATCACCTGGGCCAGAGGTATATTCGATTTGCTCAATTTCATCATTAATCAAATCGAACTGATTGCTCAGTTCGATTGGAGAAGAATTATTTCCGATATTAGAGTTAGAAGGAATATCTGAATTCTCCAGCTTCCTTCTATTTTTTCCGCGCTTTGGCAGGACGGTCTTGAAACCTTGTTTCTTTGAAGGAAGTGAGAATTCAGAGACTCCCCCTTCCTCTTGTTTTTATTAATGCTCATGGCTGAGCGTGGAGACGTGACCTTCTAAGAGGTTTTTTCCCAGAACGGTGTCCCTGCAGGATTACCACCGCTTGTCGGAATTTTACTTCCGCAAACGGGTCCAACGTAAAACGAAGGCACGGGTCCTTGCAAAGATCGTAACGGGATCAGTGGGTACAAATAGCGCTAAGAAGCACCGTTGAAATTAAAATAGCTTCGGGTAGTATTAAAAACTTCCTTCCGCAAAGAGAGAAAGAACCGCACAGCACGAAAGCACGATGCGGTCTGATTTTAAATGCGTTAGAAAATCATAAAAACTTTGTTGTTCTGAGTAGGAGATCGTTGTAAAAGTTAGCTAGTTTTGTATATTTTGTATATACACGTTGAAATGGTTCGACTCTCTTGTTTATATACGTGGAAACATCGAAAAAGCTTAAGTGATGCATTTGAACCGACCGAGCGCTTGGTGCTTCAATTATTTTAACTTTTCTCAGCTATTTTCACTATATCGTAATCTTGACTAGCGGTAGATTGTCATCGGCACCCGTGGAAGCTATGTTCAAGCGATTTTAACTATTTTCATAGTTGTTGGGCCACGGCCCAGCATAAAAGCACTGTCAAAATCCAAAAAACAATATATCTACATAAGGGTTGCTGATGTTTAATCATCTTTCTCTTTCAAGCGCATGGGAAGGATTGGATTTGTTTTCATCGGGAAACGTTTCCCGATGAAAACAAATCCTATTCTGCCTATGCACTTGAAAGAGAAAGATGATTAAACGTCAGCAAGCTCTATAGTCATTAGCTAGGTCGAAAAGATGCTAACGCATTCCAGTTCGAGACAGCAGCACGTACGGACGTGTTTTTTGCTTGCGCATTTTTTCCAAGTGTTTTTTCTCGTTCGTTCGCGGTTTACGTTTTCGCTTCGTCGCGTTGGCGTTATTTTCTCCTGGACCCGTCATGGGAGACTCGGTGGCCGATTCGGTCGCTGGAAAAGTGCCTAAGCGCACTGCTCTTGGAGGCGCTGGTAACCCCTCCAAGCAGCTTTTTCAGAGCAACGTGTTCTCGCCGTTGCCGCTTGATGACGCCGGCAATCCGCCGAAAAAGAGGAAGAAGCAGCAATCGCAGCTGCCGCAGGTGCAACCGAAGCGGAAGGAGAAGTCCCCGCCCGTGTTTGTGAAGGGCGATCCGCCGGATTTACGCCTAAAAATTCGCCAGTTGATCGCTAAGGGGCTGAAATGTACTTTTCGGCTCTGCAGCGAGGGCGTGAAAGTGATGCCGGCAAATAGGGACCATCATCAATCCGTCGTGGAGTTCCTCGAGGTCCACAAGTATGAGTACTACACTCATGACCACCCCGGCACGAAGCCGCTAAAGGCTTTGCTGCGAGAACTTCACGACATGAAGGAGCTCCAAGCAGAGCTTGAAAGTTGCGGACTGAAGCCAGTAGCCGTCCACAAGATCGCTCGTCACGACAAGGCAATGAGATTCATTCGCGACCAGCTTTACCTGATCCATCTGGAGCACGACTCCACTACCTGGAAGGTAGGGACGTTCCGATACTTCAAAATATCGATATTTGATTCGATACGATAATCGAATCAAAGTATCGATATCACCGATATATTGGAATGAAAATATCGATATATCGAATAATCATATGATATTTAAAAAATTAAAATGTTTAGTATATTTTTTGTTGTAATTATTCAATTACTATCGTATTACCGCGTTATCTCTTTACAATAATGATCAGAATAGATTTTTTTCTATTACTTAATCCAATCTGCTGCTGACCTCACTATTTTCCGTTCGTTCGAAAAATCAACTAAAGATTCAAGAAATTTGCTAAAATTCCACTGACAATTTTTCTATATTTCTTCTCGGCTTATTCTGATTCTTGACAACACAAAATTATCTCCTCAGAATTTCCTCGTAGATATATTCTAAGGACAATCCTCACGGAATCCAAATTTAAATCTACTCGCGTTTTAAGGACACACCACTTAATACTGAAGTAACGCACAACTGTAATTTTTATTATTTCGGCTTTGCTGCATCGCAGCATGCGTGAATTAAAAAAAATTAAAGTTGTGCATTGCTGTGGTGTGGTGTGCCCTTGAAAACGCGAGTGCATTTAGTTTTGGATTCCGTGAGAAATGTCCTTAAGAGAATTCTCTTTAACTCCTACGGGGAATTATTTCGAAGTAATTTTTAAATATTTTCCAATTCTTCTAAATTCTAAATTCCACAAATTACTTCCTAATTTCTATAGTAAATTTATCTAATTAGTCATAGGAACACGTCAAATATATCATTGAATTCGCATAAGAATTCAAGGACCAGTGGTATGACAGATCTTGCCCAACCATCAATACAAAGTGTCGAGTTGCCAAAACTATTTGTTATGGCAGTGCACACCTCACACCATCCTACCGAGAAAAATCCTCTTAACCATTAAAAATACGACATTTTCGATCCAGTTTGAAGTATTTTCTTTAACAAAACACAATACAATTGTTATTTTTGCGTTACTTTATTCTGATTCAATATATCGATATCGGAAGCAAAAATATCGATATGACCGATATATTGAAAGAAAAATATCGATACAAAAATATCGGATATCGAAACAAAAATATCGATATTCCGATATATCTAAAGTATCGGAACGTCCCTACTGGAAGGACCTGAAGCTGGTCGGCGTTATAAATTACAACGTCGTTGACTGGGAGCGATATCGGCCAGTGCACCGCGATGTCACGCAATGCACCAACTGCTTCAATTTCGGGCACGGTACCAGGAACTGCCGCATGAAGCCGCACTGCAACAAGTGTGGCGAACCCCATCCGACTGACGAGTGCGACAAAATGGAGGTGGCCGATCCCAAGTGCGCCAACTGTGGCGACAAACATCGGGACACCACAAAGGGCTGCCCAAAGCGAGCCAAGTTCCTGGAAATCCGGAAGAAGGCTTCCACCAGGACCATTCCGAAGAAGAACCGTGTTCCTGTAATCAACGAGGTGAACTTTCCAGCCATCCCGGTTCCCCGTCGTGTGATTCCAATACTCCCACCGCTACAGCCGCGACTGGCAGCGGCAGCTGCATCGGTCCAAGCTCCAGCATCGTCGGCACCATCCACCAGCGAATGGCCCCCGCTCCCTCCTCCTGGGTTCCGTCGGCAGTCGGAGAACGAAGCCGTCCCACCGGAAGAATCTGACCCGCTGTACACTCCGGAACAACTGATGCCGATCTTCGCGCAGTTCGCCACTCGGCTGCGCGGCTGCAAAACCCGCTTCGACCAGGTCTTCACTCTTGGCATGTTCATCATTGAAAATGGCTTCTAGGGTGGGCCTGGTCAACTGGAACGCTTGCTCGCTAAAGAGCAAAATAATTGAGCTGAAGGATTTCCTTGAGAAGAAGGAAATAGACGTGGCGTTCATCACCGAAACGCACCTAAAACCGGAGGTGAACGTCAACATCCCGGACTTCCGCATCGTGCGACTCGACCGGCCGACCAGGGGAGGCGGTGTGGCCATCGCTCTTCGCTACAACATCAACTGTCGTCTGCTTCCAAGCTTCCAGCTCAGCGGAGGCAAGGTCAGTTTATCATTGCCGGTGACCTCAATGCCAAACATCAAGCCTGGGGCAACAGTCGCGGCAATCGAAACGGCACCATCTGGAGCAACGACATGGAGGAAGGCCACTACACGATCTTGAGCCCGGATTCCCCCACTCGGCTGAGTCGGTCCGGTCTCTACGCAACCCTCGACCTCTACATAACAAACCTGACTGATCACGTCCCCCAGAAGTTATCGTCCCATCAGCCTTCTCTCAGGGTTATCCAAGATATTCGAAAAAGCTATTCATCACCAGTTACTTGAGTCTGTCGAAAATCTCAACATATTGCTCGAGCAACAGTTTGGTTTCCGACGCGGTCGGTCAACCGTACACGAACTGACTCGAGTTACCAACGTCCTCAGACGGAACAAGTTTGTCTCAAAAACATCCGCCATGGCCTTACTCGATGTCGAGAAGGCATTTGACAATGTATGGCATGATGGCCTGGTGTACAAACTACAACGCTACAATCTTCCCAGCTACCTGGTGAAAATCATCAACAATTACCTGTCGGCAAGGACATTCCGGTTCTCAATCAGAAGGGCGAGTTCCAATGCGCACAACATCGCCGCAAGCGTCCCCCCAGGCAGTATCCTCGGGCCCCTGCTTTTCAATCTGTTCACCTCCGACATGCCAGAACCTCCAGAAGGCGGCATTCTCTGTTCGCAGATGACACCTCCATCGTCTACAACGGTAGAGTGATCAGAGCTCTAGTGGCAAAACTCCAACGAGGCCTGGATGCCTCACCAGCTGGAAGATCTGTATCAACGCGGCGAAGCCCCAGGTCATCATTTTCCCCCACTCCAAATCCCCTAGATATGTTCCGCCTGGGGACTGTAAAATCATCCTCAATGGCACGACTGTGGTTTGGGCCAATGAGGCCGACTACCTTGGCTTGACCCTCGACAGCAAGCTTATTTTCAGGCAACAGGTTGACAAAACGGTGACAAAGTGTAACGTTTTGTTGAAACTTCTGTACCCTTTGATCAACCGCCGGTCGTCATTGTCCCTGAAAAATAAGCTTGCTGTCTACAAGCAAATCATTCTCCCTGTGATCGAATATGGCATGCCGGTCTGGGAGAGCTGCGCTAAAACTCACCACCTCAAACTTCAACGGGTCCAAAACAAATTCATGAAGATGATCCTCAACACCCCTCCCAGGACAAGAACATCCGAGGTCCACCGTCTGGCCGGAATAAAAACCTTACATGAACGCTTTGGTGAGTGTAAAGAAAAGTTTAGGGTCCGTTGCTTGCATTCGGATCAGGCTCCAATTAGGGCGCTAGTTCCAATCTAGGTTATCTAATTTTTATTCTAAATATTAGTGTACATAGTAGTTAGGTTATCAAATTGAAAAAAAAAACATACTAGCGCCTCCTGAAGACCGTCATGATACATTATATTTTAAAAATTAAGTAACAACATAAAAATAATAATAATAATTAAAATCGAATTGGAGGGCCAAGCCGGCCGATCACTGTACATGTTAAAAATAATTGTAGGACAAAAAAATGTTTAAATAAAGAAGAATTTTACTACTACTAGGTCGAAAAGATGACCCAATCACTGAATTACGACTAAAGGCTGGTTTACAGTTCGAAAAACGTGTCACGGGATTCGGTCCCCCATGCATTTTTAAAGGAGAGCGATTTGGGCACGGAACAACGAAATTCCCACCCCTTTGAAAATACATGGGTGACCAAATCCCGTGACACGTTTTCTATAAATCATCCTTAACCAAGATAATAATAATTTATTTCTTATCTTATTCTACAGTATAACCTGTTCGGTAATCCGATGCGACTCTGTTTGTTGCATTTACACATTGCACATGTTCCAGCAACTAGGTATGAGAGGAATTTGTATGCTGGCAAAGAAAAGCTCCAGCATCACGTGTAAAGCGTGAAAAGCTCTAGCCCCTCCAAAGATGTGTGCGTAGAAAAGTCTGAGTCCTTTATCATCGTATCGATCAAAACAACAATCATTTTCCTTATCGAGGTGCAGCGGTGTTTAGATGTGCAGATATTTTTTTCCGGAGTCGTTTTATAATAACGTTCTGATTAGACCTGAGCATCATTTATGTTTTGTCGGTTTTGCAAGGATTTACCTATTTTTAATGTTATTAAGTCCGTTGGTGTGAGTGATAGAGAGACTCAGTGATAAGAAAATGTTACGGAAGCTCGAGAAAAAATCATCTGCATTCCATATGCGGTTTTCGCAGTACTGATAAGCTTAAGGTATCGTGTTTTCTTTAATCATGTTTTACAAACCCCTTGGACATCAAACATTAATAAAGTTTTATTAGAAAATGTGAAATATAATTCGCTTTCGGTTAGTTATCAAATTTATGTAAAGGAATGTGAGATAACTACAATTCATGAAACTGATAAAAATTGCATGCACATAATGCCGAAGAAAGTGTGAACTTGTCCGGGCATGCGTCCTTGATATCCTTTTTGTGTGAGTGTTTACACATAGGACGAAAGCGTTTTCCATACCGTAGGAGAGCTCTTATATACTAACAAAGATGATAAGAACACATAAACTGGGAGGTGATCAGTCTTATCAGTTCACAAATTTTCCGAAAATTTTCTCTTGAAACGCATTTTCCTGTTCGATTGTTGTAACTAAATGTATTCTGTAATTTCAATAGGTGAGTACTTCCTTGGCATATTCGTTTCTATTTGTGAATGTCGTGTTATCAATTATCATGAAAAAGGATGCTGAAATGAGAGTTTTCTGCAGCTACAAAGCAAATCTAAGAGACAATGATATCAGCTCAGACATTTTGGCGTGAAAATTTATAGTCCTTGTATGAGAGTGCGATTGTGTGATAAGAACAAAGCGGCTCCCTGAAGTGGCTGCGATAAGAAACCATGTACGAAGAAAAATGTTCAATATTCATCCCAAGGATATATCGAAATGGATGATGCGAGATTGAAAGGGGAACTGTGCGGTAACAAATTCGGTCATTTGATTCTTATCAGTACGGAAATACAAAGCCAAACAGATGGATCATTCGAATCATTTTTGCAGCGCTGTTCTCCGTGTCAGATTTATTAATGATATCAGAAGATGAGATGCCTTTCATTTATTGGCATCTTCTGTTCGTAGAGCGGCAAAGCATTCGTGCACAGCTCGCTGCTGAACTCAAAAACGTGCAAAGTGTGATGTGTTTGAACATAGCAAATGCAATTATACGGCAAAACGTGGTCGTATAGTAAATTGATGAGGATTAACAGCAGTATTGAAAAAAGAACAAATTTAGTCAGATCCTCATTTATTGGATTTGCTTTGAAATATATGATTGCATCAAGTGCATCAATCTCTACATAATTATGAAAAACTATTTCAATAAAATTAATTTGCTGTGTCTCTTTGTACAGTGGGACAAGATGGTAAAGTAAATCGTGTAGTTCAGGTTCATTAAGTCATAAAAGTTGAATATAATATCAAATTCGAATATGCTAATGGTAAGATTTCTCAAAAATACTTTCAAGATAAAAAATAATAAAAAACCAAAAACCCATTTGATTTTTTTTCACAAATGACTGTAAAAAACACTTTTCCTGTTTCATGTATTTCATGTGAACGTTAATTATAATAAAAAGATCAAGTTCTGATCTATATTATTCCCCGGGCGGCAGGCAGGCGGACAAACATATTTTCTTCATTTTTTCGAGCCAATAAGATGTTTTTAAGGCTCTTTAAAGATAGGACACTATAATGTGCCCTCTATTAGTAATCAAAGTAAATATTTAAAGGTATCAATAAAAAATTATTTAGGCGGGGAATACCGAAAAATCGTCTTTCACCAATGATTGTTTCACTTTTTTTTCTAAAGTAGATACATAAGATAAGAAAACCCAACAATTTCAGATCCCTACGAGTTATAGTTATTGAGATATTAGTTATAAAAGTTGAGAGAAGGTAAATAACGCAGAAAACATCAAAATCTTGCATCATTTCACACCATTTTAAAAGTTTTTTTTCTGAGACAATACCATATAAAGCATTGTAAAGGTAATTAAAAGACCTATCATATCGTATTAATAACAATCGTAATATGAAAAAGAAAAAAAAATCAATATAATAAAATCAAGATAATAAGATAATAAATAGTTTGAAATTCAGCACATTTTTCCTAGCATTTCCCGCGAATATCATATTTGGGATGTATATTTTCAGATTCCAAAGGAAAATCTTGCGCAATTTTGAGAAAAAGCGATTTGAAAAAAAGTTTTGGCCATTTTTATGCAAACAGATTTCTTATAGTCTTTTTTTGCGATGGAGAGCTTCTACAACGCTTCTGGTTGCCCTTACAAGTACATTACAAAACAAAACAATTACTTACTTACTTGTGGGTGTTGTACACGGTGGTGCAAAGGGCCGAAATAAAAGATTTCCATTCTAAGCGATGTCCAGCTATCGCCTTAATCCTGTTGACAGGTTAGATTTTGGTCAACTTCTTTCATTTCTTATTTGAGGCTTCGCCGCCATGAGCCTCTGCGCCATGTCCCGCTGAGTTCCAGTATCATGCTTGTTTACAGATTTCGTTTCCGCTCCTACGTAAGGTGTGGCCGATCCAGTCCTACTTTCGATTCCGAATTTCTGTTGCTATCGACATCTGGTGCAAACGATGATGGAGCTCGTTGTTTGAAACTCAGTTGTGAGACCACCAGGCACGAATTATGAACCGGACATCTGTTGATGAACCCCATGATAAAAACCGCGGAAAGCCATCTTAGATTTATTCTTCTCAAAGTTCCTAAATTTTCATCGGCCACTATGTTACTATGCTTACTAGTAAGTTATACCATGTTCGCACTACGGCCTGAATAACATGTTATCCAAATTATTGACAAAAGAAAGCTCATCAAGATAGCCAAATAACATATGATGATGATAACATGATCCGTAATATAGGGTAAAATGCCCAATAGTGGACCCCCTAGTAGCGAAATTTTGCTCTTCCTGGCATAAGGAGTGGAAATTTTCAAAATATTAATTCTGCGTGATATCTAATATCAAGCTTCGCATCTCCTCTTCACGATCCATACATGAAACACGCAAATACTTGAAATTAACATTTTAAAGTCTGACTGAATTCGCCCTATAGTAGACCCCCTGGGGGTCCATAATGCAACGTACACACCAGTCAAGCAGTTCGACGAACATTGACTCTACCCCCAAGAAAACGCTTCGGTTGCTGCTTTGTTGGAACGTGTGTGAAGTTGTTCGAACAACCATTTGACAGTTGGCGGCTCGGTTGGAAAAAATTAAAACGGTTTGATTTTGGTTTGAGTTGTCGGGGGTGGAGTCAAGGTTCGCCGAACATGTTTGAGCATTTGTAGTGAAGTTGCACAAACTCCCATGTATTTTTTTGATGGTTGGTGCTCAAGTTGGCGCTTCGGTCATTCGTGTGTGATATTGTTGGTCGAATAAATTGATTGTTCGTGCCGCTGTTGGGAAAACTTCATGGATGTTTGAATAAACGGGAGGTGGAGTCAATGTTGGTCGAACTGCTTGACCGTGTGTACGTTCCATAATAGGAAATTGCTTCCCTATAGTCGACACTTCATTTGATTTTTATGTTCCGTTTCGGGACGTTCTTCTTCCCTATTATGGACCCTCCAAAATATTCCTTTAATGGACACTCTCGTGTTTATTTTTTATAGAATTGTAAAAAATCATCTATTTTTACTTTTCATATCATTTCCAATACATGTAATCAAATCATAGAACTGTAAGGTAGGTTCTCCCGATGGAATTTCATAGCAAAATGTTTACATTGTGCTGAAATAATGCAAAAATGGCTGGAGGGTCCACTATTGGTTGGGTGTCCACTATTGGGCCCTTTATCCTAACAAAAGTAAAAATGTAGCACATTAGACACAATCTGTTGAAAACAGCGAAACTTTGATGCGTGATTTGATGACCTGAAATGGGAAATGGGAAGCCTCCCCATTTTTATTTTTTTTGCTCGTCCTTCTAATTTTTCGGACGTATCGATATAGGGTAAATCACTACTTGGGCCTATGGACCCGATTCCCGGCTCACTGCACAGAAAACTAAGGATTCATACTTTTTGGAAGCCGTAGGTTTATGATTGATAACTTGTAAAAAGTCTCCCATTTATTTCGCACAATACTCAATATTTTCCAGCTATTTATTTCAGTCCTAATTGGTCCAATTATAGAAAATAAAAATGTAGATTCCGAACATTCGCTCTCCGTTGCTACACCACTGAGCCAAAGTGAATCTTTCCACTTTTACAAAACGGTATTTTCATATAAACACCTACCTGAAAATCGTCACAGTTCTCGATACAATCATTGCTTCAATCCGTTAATCACCACACAATAATTCTAAACTCGCGCACTTTAATCTTTTCTATTTGTTCGTTTCACTAGAACTAATATAAACATATTAGAATATATTTAAAAATGTATCCTCAAACCGAACAAAAATTCACTCCGGCCTAAGAACTTCTAGCCGCACCGTGCTGCCAGAAGGCCAGGAATATTTTTTAGTATGAAAAAAATTCTTCATCGTTTATGGGAAAACTATCTCATTAGTTGACGCTATCATAACGCTATCATTTATAATTAATTCTCTCGATTTCAAAAAGTGAAACAAGTATAGTTTTTAAGCGTTTGGAAGTAATTTGGATGAGTGAATATATCTTTTCAACCAAATAAAAATTATTATAAATAATACCATCTGGCATCATGTCGGCGTTGAACGTGCATATTTTTGTTTACGTCGCATTTTCTTCCGTCCCGAGAGAGAATGAGAGTAAGATGTTGAGAGATTAAGCGAAATTTTGTTTAGGCCGGAAACTGGGTTGGATGTGGGCCGGATATGCAATCGCTATGACTGAAATGAGTGCTGCACATCATTAATTTAAATCAAATGAAAGCTTTTTCTAACGATATTTACCAAGAAATGCTATTTTTAATCAGAAGTGAACCCCTTTGCAGTACTGCACGGCCCACGAAATTCAGAAAAAGTTGCTTCCTGTCATAAATATCAATTAAATAATGCAGTCGTATGCATGTTAGGCCGGGAATGGGGTAAGAAACCCTATCGGAATGTCGATGTTTCAACGCCGATATTTTTCGGCATCGATATTTCGACAATAAAAACATCGATTCGGCAGTATCGATATTTTCCCGAAAAACGCCCATTCCTATACGGCCTGAATAACATGTTATCCAAATTATCGACAAAAGAAAGCTCATCAAGATAGCCAAATAACATGTTACAAGGCCCTAGGGCGAACATAGTATTATCCATTCATGTGCATAAAATTCATGATTTCTCGCTTAACTTTTCAAAAGGTACTAAGTAACATTTTTTTCATGATTTAATCTGAATAATGCAATCAACGTATTTCATGTTTGATTGCAATACTCAAATTAAATCATGAAAAAAATGTTACTTAGGACCTTTTGAAAAGTTAAGCGAGATTTCATAATGTTGGGATATTGCTCCTGGGCGTCATCCCATAGCTACTACAATTCCATGAAAAACAAAGCAATGAAAAGGAATTTGATTTGGTTCTTATTTTTGTGATTTTTTGTGCAGCTAGCAAAAAGTAACGATGAAATTTGTTTTGTATTTGTTTGTTTCGATGTAATATGAACATGTGAATGTATCGAAAATTTCGTGCAAGATCGGCACAAGGAAAATGATATAAACTTTCACCTGACAAAGACCCAGGTCGAAATTCATAATATATCAAAAGTAATATGTATTTCAAAATTTGATTTCTGAAAATTTTCAGTCTTTTAGTTGTGTCTGTATTGCACGAAACCGTCGATATGTTCACTGTTCAGTGAAATGAAAAAAAGGAACATTTCCCTCTATGAATATACTTTGAAAAGAAGAACCATTTTTTTAAGTTTTCTAAAGAAAGTTATTTTCTAAAATTCTTAATAACGTTGCTAAAGTTTTCCACAACAACAGAGATTCCTACAGTAGACTCATAAACTTGGTGAGTCGAAATAATTCTAAGCTTAAGAATTAATTAAATAGTTTTCTATCATAAAAAGTTCCCTTTCCGCATAAAGGTTTCCCCACACTCCAAATAATCTAAACGTTGTTTCCACATGAATTTTCAGGTACATTTTACGTGCACACGTAACAACAAATGCGACGCGATTCTACATCTTGGCGACAGCGATTCTGCCGCCGTTGGTATGGAAAATAGATGTAATAAATTATAGAAGACGATTGTCGCTGCGGTTCCCTTTGTTATCGTTCCCAAACATGTTGGGTACCTATCTGTCAAAACGTGCTGATTTTTCCTTTGTTGACATTTAGTGCCCTATCTTCGTCAGCAAAAGATGTTTCGCCAGTGACGACAGCGACAATCTTCCTCTATAGTTTATTACCTCTATTGTATGGAAACGTAAGTAGACCATTGCCTGCAGCGACCCAACGATAGAATCGCGGCGTCTACTTGTCGCCGTCGCGACGATGAAATCGCTTAGATCTGGGGGAGCCTTAAAAATCAACTTTTGTCGCTGCAACTGAATTTGAAAGTTACTGTTTCTACTTGCCACTAAGTCACTATTTTTTCCGTCAGCGTTGGTCACTAACGTCACTATTTTGATCAACATTGATCGCTAACAGCGCTGTGCTTCGATACGATTTTTTTAATGTCTCTTACATATTTCATACAGAATAGATATATTAAAATGAAAGGGTTCACAGGCGTGAAGGGAACAATACTTACAACGGCACAGCATTATGAAGAATAATTTTCTTTTGCCATTAAAAGCTATCATTTTGTGCCTTTTGTCACTGAAGGATTCTGAACTAAATAAAAGTGTTTTTTCATTAACTAATAAGCATTTTACTTCATATTTTCACCATTCATATCTTAGAGGCTTTTTTGAAGTTGACCCAAAATCGGATACAATTTACAAAATACAATTTTACAATTTATTTGATCATAAATCAACAGTTCATATTAGTAGCCTTTTTTCCGTTTGTGTAAACCAATATAGTTACTTCGGAGAAAATGTAGCTAAGGTGTGTAGCTTTCAATTGATGTTAATATTACTGCAGAATTTTGACTTGAAATAAAGTTTTGAGCGTAACACGAAACTAGGCCCTCAACCAAAGACACTCCCTTATACATAACAATGAATTTCTGTCTATTTGACCCTGATTACTTCCTTACTTACTTATGAATCCTGTACACCTCCGGCGGTGCAAAGGGCCGACTTGAAAGATCTCCATCCTGAGCGTTGCCCGGCTTCACTTTAACCTGTTGCCAGGTTAGATTTTGGTCGACTTCTTTTATGTCTTTATTAAAGCTTCGCCGCCATGAGCCTCTGGGTCTGCCTCTGCTGCGATGTCCCGCTGGGTTCCAGTCTAATGCTTGTTTACAGATTTCGTTTCCGCCCCTACGTAGAGTGTGGCCGACCCAGCCGCATTTCCGATCCCGAATTTCTGTTGCTATCGGCCTCTGGTGACAACGACGATGGAGCTCGTTGTTTGAGATCCAGTTGTGAGGCCACCAGACCCGAATTATATACCGCAGGCATCTGTTAATGAACACCTGCAGCCGTTGAGTGTTCTCCACTGATACACACCATGTTTCGCTATCTTTCTCCAGGTATCATCGGTTTGTTTTCTCCGGGTGCGCAGTTCGCTCAGATTGTTTTTTTGGCTGGTGGCGATGAAAGCATTCTTGATGGCGGTCCATTGGTCTTGCACGCTGCCACCTTCCGGAATATCTGCAGCACGCGTCACCAGTTCTTCAACGAAGGACTGTTTCACCGTGGCAACTTCCAGTCGGCGTGTGTTGAATCGTCCTCCTGCCGACGAATTCGCGCAATGCGCAGGCGTATTTCGCCGATGAGGAGGTGATGATCAGACGCGATATCGGCACTATGTTTATTCCGTACATCAAGAAGGCTCCGTTTCCATTTTCGGCTGATGCAGATGTGGTCGATTTGATTTTCTGTAAAGCCGTCACGGGAGACCCACGTGACCTTGTGAACCGGTCGATGAGGGAAGAGCGATCCCCCGATCACTATGTCGTTATTACCACAAAATTCTGCGAAAAAATCTCCGTTTTCGCTCATTTCTCCGAGACCATGGCATCCCATAATGCGCTCATGGTTCGAGTTGTCGGATCCGATCTTCGCATTGAAGTCGCCCAAACAGATCTTGATATCACCCTTCGGAATTCTATCTACGACGGCATTGAGTTGGCTGTAGAAGTTCTCTTTATCTTGCAGATCGGCAGCATCGGTTGGCGCATAACATTGGATTATAGTAAGGTATCTGACCCGTGTTCTAAATCTGGCAACGATTATTCTTTCACTTATAGGTTCCCACTTCATAAGCGCAGAGTGTGCCTGAGCGCTTAGTAGGAAACCAACTCCGCGATGCCGGGGAGCGTGTTCACCTCGTAAACCAAAGTATAGCAGAACTTGTCCCGACGGCGTTCTGTGTTCTCCAAAGTTTGGCCAACGGATTTCACTCGGTCCCAGGATCTCAAGCTTCATGCGGTGTGCCTCATTGCCAAGTTGTGCCAATTTACCCTGCTGGGCTAGGGTTTAAAACGTTCCATGTTCCTATTCATATCCGTTGTTTCGCGCTAAGAGTCGTCGCCGTAAAATCAGTCCGTATTCTTTCATTATCGGATTCTCGAACAAATTGATGTTTCGGGAACAATAGGTTGTTGGCCCAAGGCGAGGCTCAAGGTTCCCTATCCACCGGGATGGGGCTGCCATCTTAGGTATAGCTTCCGGGGAATAGCATTTCATACTCAGCCGCTGAATGCCAGAACAGACGCTGTTTGAGCCGCACCTCCTTGGTGAACAGACGCTCGATCAGTTGGGTCAAATTGTTTAAAGTCCCACCCAACACCAGGACTAGGCTAGTGCGCTTTGAGCGGCACACGGTCGTTTTGATAAGGCCTGCTTGGGGACACATGCAGCTTTTTATAGAAGTTCAACAGAGCCCGATGTCGAACCCCACCCTCCAATCTAGATGATGTCAGAAGGACAACAGTGCCCAGGCTACACTACCAGCTAAGTATGTTTCGATTTTCATCAGATTCAGTAAATCTATTTGCTTCGCGGACGAAATGGACATTGTCGGCCGAACATTTGCAAAGGTGGCAGAACTGCACACCTGCCTGAAACGTGAAGCAACAAAAGCTGTTCTGATAATGAATGGATTGGAGACAAAGTACATGCTTGTGAGCAGAACCGAGTGCGACAGGGCCCGCCTGGGAAGTAGTGTTACGAAAGACGGGATACCTTCGAGATGGTCGATGAATTTGTCTACCTTGGATCCATACCAACGGCTGATAATAATGTTAGTCGTGAAATACGAAGGCGCGTCATCTGCCAGGGCAGCAGGGACTATATCCAAGGACTTGACGATCCCCCCATGCCATCTGCGAGTTGCGCTGCCTGCCTAGGATGTAGTGGGGTTTGACTGTAGGCTCTGTTGAACTTCTATAAAAAGCTGCATGTATCCGCAAATAAGCTCCACCAAAGCGACCGTGTGCCGCTCAAAGCACACAAGCCCAGGTTCTGGTGCTAAGTGGAACGCTGAACAGACCTGACACGACGGCCCTCCGACGAGACATGAGGTTTGCGCAGGTCCAATAAGCCGCCTATAAAAACAACCATTACGAACGGCATAGAAGATAATACGACTCGATACAATCGCAACAACCTAGGTGACGAATAAAGGATCACGATTGGAAGTTTGAAACATGGAACTGCAAGTCACTAGGCTTCGCAGGTTGCGACAGGATAATCTACGATGAATTACATCCCCGCAACTTCGACGTCGTAGCGCTGCAGGAAATCTGCTGAACAGGGCAGAAAGTGTGGATAAGCGGGCATCGAACGACTACCTTCTACCAAAGCTGTGGCACCACCAACGAGCAGGGAACCGGCTTCATAGTGCTGGGCAAGATGCACCAACGCGTGATTGGGTGGCAGTCAATCAACGAAAGGATGTGCAAGCTGAGGATAAAAGGCCGTTTCTTCAACTATAGCATCATCAACGTGCACTGCCCAGGGAAACTCGACGAGAGAAAGAAGCGTTCTATGCACAGCTGAAGCAGACATACGATGGATGCCAATCGCGGGACGTCAAAATCGTTATCGGCGACATGAACGCTCAGATAGGAAGGGAGGAAATATATAGACCGGTCATCGAACCTGATAGTCTGCATCAGGAGCATAAACTTTGCAGCCAACGATGCATAAACTTTGCAGCCTCCCGCGGAATGGTAGTCCGACGCACTATCTTCCAACGCAAGAATATCCACAAGGCCACATGGAAATCACCTAATCAAGAAACGGAAAATCGACCACGTTCTAATCGACGGTAAATTCTTCTCCGACATCACGAACGTACGCATTTACCGCAAAGCGAATATTGAATCCGACCACTACCTCGTTGCAGTATGTCTGCGCTCAAAACTCTCGACGATGTACAACACGCGTCGGAGTCGTCCGCCGCGGGCTAAACATTGGGCGGCTACAAGACGGTAGACTACGCGCAGCGATGCGCCCGGATCAGAGAAACGACTGGTATGACGGCGAATGTGAGCAGTTAGTTGGAGAGAAGCGTGGCGCAGCATGGCGAGATTGCTGCAATACCGCACGATGGCGAACGAGGCACGATACAAACAGGCGCGGAACAGACAAAACTCGATTTTTCGGAAGGAAATGCGCCAGCAGGAAGATCGAGACCGTGAAGAGACGGAGGAACCGCGCGAATAACGCACGAAAGTTCTATGAGAAGTTAAACCGTTCGCGTGAGGGCCACGTGCCACAGCCCGATATGTGTGAGGACATAAACGGGAACCTTTTTACAAACGAGCGTGAGGTGATCCAAAGGTGGCGGCAGCACTGCGAAGAGCACCTGAATGGCGATGTGGCAGACAACGGTGTCGGTATGGTAATGAACCTAGGAGCACGCGCGCATGCCATACGACTTCCGGCTCTGAATCTCCAGGAGATCGGCCGACTGAAAAACAACAAAGCCCCTGGAGTTGGCCAATTACCAGGAGAGCTGTTCAAACACGGTGGTGAGGCACTGGCTAGAGCGCTGCCAAGGTTTGGGAGGATAAAATTCTGCCGTAGGAGTGGATGGAAGGTGGCATGTGTTCTATCTACAAAAAGGGCGATAAGCTGGATTGTAGCAACTACCGCGCAATCACATTGCTGAACGCCGCCTACAAGGTACTCTCCCAAATTTTATGCCGTCGACTAACACCAATTGCAAGATAGTTCGTAAGGCAGTACCAGACGGGATTTATGGGTGAACGCTCTACCACAGATCAGGTGTTCGCCGTACGTCAGGTATTGCAGAAATATCGCGAATACAACGTGCCCAGACATCATCTATTTATCGACTTCAAAGCCGCATATGATACAATAGATCGGGACCAGCTATGGTAGCTAATGCACGTAAACGTATTCCTGGATAAACTGATACGGTTGATCAAGGCGACGATGGATCGGGTGATGTGCGTAGTTCGAGTCTCAGGGGCATTCTCGAGTCCCTTCGAAACGCGCAGAGGGTTACGGCAAGGTAATGATCTCTTGTGTCTGCTTTTCAACATCGCTTTGAAGGGAGTAATACGAAGAGCAGGGATTGACACGAGTGGTACGATTTTCACGAAGTTCGTCCAGTTATTTGGTTTCGCCGACGACATTGATATAATGGCACGTAGCTTTGAGAGGATGGAGGAAGCCTACATCCGACTGAAAAGCGAAGCTCAAAGGATTGGACTAGTCATCAACAAGTCGAAGACGAAGTACATGAGAGGAGGAGGCTCATGAGAGGACAACGTAAGCCACCCATCACGAGTTTGTATTGGTGGTTGAAGAATTCGCGTGGACCCTCCGCAGACTGCTTGGTTGGCGACGTGCAGCCAATGGACCGAGCTGAATGGAGAAGACTTTTATGTACAGCACAGGCCATTCGGGCTTTAGTCTGGTAATAAATAAATAAATAGAATCATCTGTGGAAGTCGGGCCAACAACGGGCTCCAGAAGAAACTGTGCCAACCAAATGTGTCATGTACAAGACGATGATAAGACCGGTAGTCCTCTACGGGGACAATGCTTGAGAAGGCTTGCAAGCACTCGTAGTATTCGAGAAGCGGGTGCTTAGAACCATCTTTGGCAGTGTGCAAGAAGACGGTGTGTGGCGGCGATGGATGAATCACGAGTTCGCCCAGCCTATGGCGAACCCAGCATCCAGAAGGTAGCTAAAGCCGGAAGGGTACGATGGGCAGGGCATGTTGCAAGAATGCCGAACAGCGAGGTGGTATGACCAGATACAGAACGACTTGGCGAGCGTGGGACGCATTCGAGGATGGAGAAAGGCGGCCTCGAACCGTGTATTGTGGCGTCAAATTGTTGATTCAGTGTTATCTGTTTAGATGTAAGCTAAATTTATTTAATAAATGAATTGAATCTAAACGACTTCGATTTGGCTGATGGTATTACTCTACTAGTGCAACAGCGCTCTTATATGCAGAGTAGGCTGATCGACCTGGTCGAACGCTTCTCTACGGCGGGTCTCAGAAAAAATCGTTGAATGAGTGAAAGAACGGAGACGAAATTTGCAAGCAAGCGCTGGACTGGGATCCGGCACGACATCGCAGCAGAGGCAGACCCAGGGGCTCGTGCCGACGTGGCATCAAAAGTAAATAAAGGACAGGTGGACAGGAATCTGACCTGGGTGAAGGTCAAGGCTAGCAGGCGTCCTGGATAGAGATCTTTTACGTTGGCCCTATGAACCCCTAGGGGTGCTGCAGACACATTGTGATGATGATATATAAATGTAACTACTCTCGAAAGAAAACAGCGAAAAAATTGTTGGTGAACGTTGAGCTTCCGGTTAATGGCCGGTCAAGAAGGGGAAAGACGGCTTTGGCAGGTTTTGTTCTATTATTGGCAGGGGGGTTATTGTCGACCAAATTTTATAAAATTTGGTCACAATATTCTTGGATATGCAAAGAATGCTTAGGCCAAATTTGAGCATAGTCAGTCATACGATATGTAAACTGTTCTCTAAACTTTTACATTTCTTTGTCAAATATGACCGCAACATCTTATTCACAATTAGTTCTGTGGGGTCGATACTGTTACTGCACCTTAAAATACTTTTCTCATGTCAAATGCTTGATTTCCATAAAATATTAAAAGTCAAGAAATATAAGAACGATTGACTCTCCAGTTAAAAAAATATCCTTTTTTGAAACTCCGTTTTGGGTCATATTTACCCCGACATCTTACTAAGATTCAGTGATCCTAGCACAACCTAAATTTTTCGTTTTGGTATTTTGATGGCAAAGCACGGAAAATTGCAAAAAGTTTCGCCTGCCAAAAACTCAGGTCGTAACTCTAAATCAAAAGTTATGTACATTTCAAAATTGACCGATTTTTCGAAAAGTTAGATTTTTTGAAGTTTTGTTGCTGGAACATACAAAATTCAACACATGTAGAAAGATCGGTGGAATCCGAACCTAGCATCAGTTTCTTTTTTGAGCCAAAAATTTGGAACATTTTTTTCTGAACATTTGCAGTTTTCGAGTTGTGCCTGTATTGCACGAAACCGTCGACATAGCTGGGGCCTCCAGTTAGGCTTGCGAGCAAAGGCGTATGATTGCCAATCCGGAGATGACAAATTCGTTTCTCGGTCTGGTCCAAAGATGTTTTCAGGTGGGGAGCATTCTCCGCTCCCTGTGCATAGTGTATTCATTGTGTTTTTCACACAAGATACATATTCATGCAATTGGCGGGAATCGAAAAGCTTTTAATTAATAACTGTGGAAATGCTTATATGTAGAACACTAGGTTGAGAAGCAGGCCTAGTTCCAGTTGGAATGTAGATTCATTGAAGAAGAAGACAATACACCTAGCTTATTTTCATTATTTTATTTATTGAACTCACATTGTGTTTTTCTATTACAGATTATCCGACATTTCAATCATGTGCAACTCACCAAGCGTCTCCATAGATTAGAAAATGAAGCAATTGGTGTTGATCATCAATGTTGATTTTATCTTATGTTTGTTGAGCTATGTGTTAAACGTCAATGGACGAGAATTGTTACACCATGGTTTTAATAGAAATCACCAAAGGTACCATTACTACAATCTTGATGATTGTGGCCATGAGATAAAATTTGTCGAGAAACACGGCAACAAAAGCAGCCGGCATGTCCAGAATTATCTATGCCAAAGCATGTTTACGTTGAAGCACAAACGGCACGGATTTCAGCAATTCCATAGGAATCGATACTTCGTACGCCACGGTGGGAATGCCATCGTAGAGGAACGAAACAACACCAAACAACCCCATGTTATCCACTGGCCGGTTAAGCGAGAGGCTGTCGTTGAAGGGGACCTAATTCTGGGTGGCCTGATGATGGTGCACTCCAGAGAGGATTCCGTAACATGTGGGCCTATCATGCCACAAGGTGGCATACAAGCGTTGGAAACTATGCTGTACACGCTGGACAAGATCAACGTCGACAACCTCATACCCAACGTCACCATTGGGGCCCACATTCTAGACGATTGCGACAAGGACACTTACGGGTTAGAGATGGCGGTGGATTTCATCAAAGGGTCAATCAGCAATATAGACGAAGCAACCGACTACAACAATTGCAGCAGCAAAGGCCACAAGAAGAAAGTGATTTCTGGTGTGGTTGGAGCTGCTTCATCAGTGACTTCCATCCAAGTGGCCAATCTGCTACGACTTTTTAGGATTCCACAAGTGAGTAAACATGCATTATAGTTTTACGCAGTTTATACTCAATTAATCAATGTGCTCAAATCAGAAAATTTTGAATTATTATCAGAAAAACTGTACCTTCGTTTTACATATTTCCGACATCTATTCAACTTCTTTTCAATCGCAGGTGTCATATTTTTCCACTAGTCCTGAATTGAGCAATAAACAGCGATTCGAATACTTTTCTCGAACCATACCTTCTGACCATTATCAAGTTAAGGCAATAGTAGACATCGTTCGGCAACTGGGCTGGAGTTATATATCTATAATCTACGAGGAAAGTAACTATGGCATAAAGGTAAGTGCTTCATGTGATAATTTGTGGGTTTGTGCAGTGTTATCAAAGGTCTTTGATCAATATATTCAGTTTGGTTTTAATTCGCGCTTGATAAGAGTAATGCATACACCCAGCCACACTATATGTCTGATTTTCAGATAATGTTGTTAAAAAAAGCTTACGATTTTGCAAGCTTATATTTAGTGTATAAGAATCTAGCAATTTGCTATGCGCTGTTTACCGATTTTGTTAGGTGCTTATACAGAATTGTAAGAAAGATTAACAGCAGCAGGTTAGGTGTACGTTTCGAGAATATGCAATTCTGTGCAAATTGCGAAAAAGGCAATAGGTGGTGAGGTTGTGTTGCCGAGAATCTCATGAAGGAAAAACGCCTTTTCACTGACATTTCTTGAAAAGCAACGCCCACGCGTATATTTTTCACATTTTAGTATAAAGTGCATAAAGCATGGAGGCGCGTGGTACAATGATTGTTGTTTGTGCAAAAGTGTTGTTCCATCCAAAAGTGGAAAATTTCAATTTAGAAGCCTTCGTAATACTTAATCTAGTTTGGCTAAAAATCGAACTTGTTTTATTTTAACATACCTACCTTACCTTTGTATTTTCTAGGCTTTTGAAGAGTTAGATGATTTACTTGCCAAACACGGAATATGTATAGCGATTAAGGAGAAATTAGTTAAAGATTCAGGTGTGGCAGAGAAAATCGCTTATGATAACATAGTGATTAAATTGCTCACAAAACCAAGAGCCAAAGGTGGGTAACCCTCGCGTAAAATGTCGAACCATATTCATTATAACTCACTCATTTACAGGAGTGATAATTTTTGGTTCTGACCAAGAAGTGGCTGAAGTTATGCGAGCAGTTCGGCGACAGAATGTGACGGGAGTGTTTTCCTGGATTGGTTCTGATGGTTGGAGTGCGCGGAACCTGGTATCCGATGGTAACGAAGCCGAAGTCGAAGGAACTCTCTCCGTTCAACCACAAGCCAATTCTGTTATAGGTTTCGAGGAATATTTCTTGAACTTAACAGTAGAGAGCAATTCTCGAAACCCGTGGTTCATCGGTAAGTTTGGCTAATGCACGTTGTTCACCAGCATTCAGCTAATAATATTTTGGTTCAACAATTTTAGAGTTTTGGGAGGATCATTTTCAATGCAAGTATCCGAATTCGCCTCCCACACCATACAACAAGGAATACACAAGACTTTGTTCTACAACAGAGAAGCTAAGTAGACACACCTTGGACTTTGAAGATCAACTACAATTTGTGAGCGACGCAGTTATGGCTTTCGGATATGCATTCAAGTAATAACTGTGAGTAAATAAGTCCGACTATAATTCTGACTGTTATCTGTCTACACTACAGGAATATGCATCAAGAGCTGTGTGGCAATAAGCCAGGATTATGCGATGAAATGAACCCTACCAAAGGAGCAGACCTGCTAAAGTACTTAAGAAAAGCGGATTTTATAGGCCTAAGCGGCGATAGGTTTAATTTCGACATTAACGGCGATGGACCGGCCCGTTATAATATTATTCATTTCAAACAAATGGAACCCGATAAGTACAAATGGATCAAGGTCGGCGAGTATTACCAAGGAGAACTGCGCTTGAATATGGAAGGTAAAATCATTCATAAAATGATGTTGAGTATGTCAAAGCCAACATAAGTTGGATAGGCGGAGTAACAAGAACTATCCTAATCTCTACAGTGTATTTATTCAGTTAATTATTTGTCTTGAAATGATCCGTCAAATAACAAACTGTGTAAGGGGCCGTACATTCATTACGTGAGCGATTTTTCTGCGTTTTTAACCCCCTCCCCTTATGTAAGATTTATTTTATACAATTTTTTTTAACCGTGTGGAGCGTATGATAATGACAAACCCCCTACCTCTCAAAACATGCAAGTGACTTCAGCGCTAAGGAAAATGCATAAGCGACGAACCTAGCCTATTTTGTGACAATTCGTCGAACTTTTGTCAACCAATCAACTATCGCCTGTCATCAGTCGATTGTTGATGTAGTGAACTATAAATGGGGCACATGAACAGCCTGATACAACTTTAAGGCTCCTCCAGACCTAAGCGATTTCATCGTTGCAATGGCGACAACTAGTCCGAGATTCCATCTTTGGGTCGCTGCAGGCATTCCGCAGTCGCCAAGCGATGGAATCGCGTCGCGTGCATTTGGGGGAACATTTACTGTCGACTAGTGAATTAATTATGCTTTTTCTTTTGTATTAGTTACATTTTATTATCAATTCAGAGCCTATTATTCAACCATATGTTTTTAAAATATGGTTACTCATATAAAGCTGTGTCAGAATAATGTATATATTATATTGAATTTGATTGAATAATTTCATGCGATTGTTCGAAATAATCTTATTCCAGATATTCAGTTCGGTATAAAGAATCCAAGTCCACCGGAGTCAGTCTGCAGTCGACCATGTGAACGTGGTCAAGCAAAAAAGTATGTCGAAGGCGAAGGCTGTTGCTGGCATTGTTTTAACTGTTCTCAATATCAGGTAATTGGACTCTAGTACAGATTAATCAGTTTAGGATTGATGCGTAACCTTTTGTAAATCTATCAGATACGAAATCCATCCGACGAAACACACTGTATAAACTGTCCCAGAGGAACCATACCGGATATTTACCATGAAGCTTGTCAGCACATACCAGAAGATTATCTTAAACCAGAATCACCCTATGCAATTGGAGCAATGTCGTTCAGCAGCCTCGGAATCGTGATGACTCTTTTCGTGGTTGGAGTTTTTCTAAAGTAACGCAATTTATTTACGTCTTTCAAGAAAACACATGCCTATAAACATCATTATATTATTTACAGAAACAACGATACACCAATAGTTAGGGCTTCAGGTAGAGAGCTAAGTTACGTCTTATTGAGTGGGATTCTCTTATGCTACGGTGTCACATACGCATTGGTATTCAAACCGAACGATATAGTATGTGGCGTTCAAAGGTATGTGGAAGGCTGCGCGATTGTTTCAACACGAAAAATCCATCGCCCTTTCTTATTTTCAATATCATTCACCATAGAACTAGACAGCTACCAATATGTAAAAAATGGGCGTAGATAGCACCTTTTGCATCTGGCCGGTTACATTATTTTCACATTCAAACTGTACCTTCACAGATTTTGGTCCGGCTTTTCGTTCACCGTAGTTTACGCAGCGCTGTTAACCAAAACCAACCGAATCGCACGAATATTTAATGCAAGCACCAAATCCGCAAAGCGACCTTCCTTTATTAGTCCCCACTCACAACTAGTTATATGCGGCATACTCATATCCTTCCAGGTAAATAGTCTTTAGAATAATTATTAGTTGTTACCTTCACCACCACTTTTTGTTTTTTTTTTAGATATTAATAAACGCCGTGTGGATGGTTGTTTCCCCAGCCCACGCCATGCATCATTATCCCACGAGGGAAGATAACCTGGTGGTTTGCAATTCGTACACCGATGCCTCGTACATGGTTGCATTCTTCTATCCCATATTCCTAATCATCGTTTGCACCGTGTATGCCGTGCTCACTCGGAAAACACCAGAGGCATTCAACGAGTCGAAATACATAGGTTGGTTCATCGATTCCTGGTCGTTACATTACACATGGTTTTGTTTTACGTTGTTTACATTATCTCAATTTTTAAATCATCTAAAAATTGTATAGCCTGTTGATTACCATCAGAGTTTTCAATGATTTCTTATTGGAAAATTTTGGGACCATAAAAGGAAGGAATAGACCTCCTCGCGTAATAAGAAACAATGGGAAGGGGAAAGGCCTGTCATTTTCTCATATTTACCCCTAACGTATTCACCCTTTGCGTAAATTTCCGATCGTATAACAAACTTAGTAGTAAACGGAAAAAACCAACCTAAAAGTTTTGCGAGAAGTTAAAACACTCACGCAACCCGGAAGGAAGGACAGCAAAAGAATATCAATTTTTGCAATTAATATATGAATAACTGAATAGCAAAAGTTCAACTAAATGGACGCAGTGTTTCTACGCCCCAAAAAAAAAACGATTAGCAAAATCTGATATTAGTTAGTTTGATATAGTTGCCAGGTTTGCCACTACTTTCTGGGAAATGTCTGGCATGTTTCAAATTCAAATTCTGGCAAAAATCTGGCGAAAGTTTTTGGTAATATCATTATTTAGATTAAGTGTTTCTTACTAGGAATGTCACCTAATTAATGTAACTAACATTGAAAATATTATTTTTGGAACCTTTTAATGCTTTTGCTTTATGTTTTCAACATTTCTAGACCAACATTTGAAAAGGGAGTAACAGACAAACATTGGGTTCGATTCCCGGTGCTGGTCTAGGCAATTTTTGGATTGGAAATTATCTCGACTTCCCTGGGCATAAAAGTATCATCGTGTAAGCCTCATGATATACGAATGCAAAAATGGTAACTTGGCTTAGCAACCTCGCAGTTAATAACTGTGGAAGTGCTTAATTAACACTAAGCTGCGAGACGGCTCTGTCCCAGTGTGCGGATGTAATGTCAATAAGAAGAAGAAGAAGAAGAAGGAGAAGGGATTAGCCACGAGCCACAGGTTGAAATGATTAAAAACACAAAATGGAAACTTGTCGTCAAATGATTTTCGGGGGCAGGGTAGGTAGGGGTTTTGAAAATGTTCATCAACATACAGCAATACCTCGATTTTACACACTTCTATTTTAAACATATTTTACCTCGATTTTAAAAACATTTCGAACCCGATTTTTTAAATATTAGAATAAAATACAGCATTTGTATAATACCATTCAAAAGTCAGTATTTCGGGCCCGGAATGCCCGATTGAATGAACTTTTATGTAGTTTCCGAATGATTTATAAGGAGTTAGCTGGTTAGGTTGTGTACATTGTCATGAAAAACGTGTGCATGTTATCAAAGGCGACTGTGATATGTTTGAACGCGCGTCAAACCACACATCACAGGCACTTTTGATTGCATGCGCATATTTTTCATGGTAATCAATGAATTCCAAAGTTCAAAATCCAACGCCAATTTATGCAACAAGCGATTGAGCTGAAAATTACAGAGATTGTTTTTCTCACCCAAAGGCACAATCCTGGGGGGTGCCCCATAGAATTCGACAACTTTTCATATTCTGGGCCAGTCTACTGTATCAAGTATCAGGGATCAGAACGTCGGCTCCACGGGCACGTTCTTCTCAATTTGGGAGATTTGTGTCATCGCCTTCACAGCCTTTTTCATCACACACCTGACGGAAAAGGAAGTGAACAAAAAGCAAAGGAATGTGGATGGGAGAACAAAGGGAATGTTTGGAAAAGGGCCCTTGAAGAGGGCATATAACGCAAAAGCGTACAAGAGCTTATAGATCCTTACCAGAACGGGTTATGAACAACAAAATACTCTGAAGGTTCAGGTTTCTGAAGTCAATTTCACTAAGTAAGTGTTTACCAAATATTTGGAAGCGCAATTGTGCATAGACTAGGCAGTTACATATTAGATGATAATAAGATAAGATAAGAAGTTCCATAATCGGATTCACAACTATCACAAACAGATGATTCAACGCGTTGAATATTTGCCATGTGATAGTTCAGTCGGCAGTGACCTGTGAAGGCCTTGACTAAGACACTGCAATTCTGTTTAGACAGATTAGCTAAATAGCTTGCTACTACCGGAGATGGCTCCCGGATGTATAATTTTGTTTGATGACATGAATCCAGACTACTCCAATGCCATTTGTGCTGAGTGACAGACCAAGAGTTGATCAAAAGCTTCACCCAACACTTGGATATTGGAATAGCTGGCTCAGGACCAATAAAGTCATGCGATGCTCCATTACGAGCTAACTCATCAGCCAATTCGTTTCCAGCTATGGAAGAATGGCCAGGTACCCATATAAGGTGTAAAGTTTTAACTGAATTCAGTTCCTCAATTTGAGTTCGACATGCGATTACTAACTTCGACCTTGAGTTGGCCGAGGCGAGAGCTTTAATAGCTGCTTGGCTATCTGAACAGAAGTAAATTCTTCTTCTTCTTATTGGCATTACATCCCCACACTGGGATAGAGCCGCCTCGCAGCTTAGTGTTCATTAAGCACTTCCACAGTTATTAACTGCGAGGTTTCTAAGCCAGGTTACCATTTTTGCATTCGTATATCATGAGGCTAGCACGATGATACTTTTATGCCCAAGGAAGTCGAGACAATTTCCAATCCGAAAACCGCCTAGACCGGCACCGGGAATCGAACCCAGCCACCCTCAGCATGGTATTGCTTTGTAGCTGCGCGTCTTACCGCACGGCTAAGGAGGGCCCGCAGAAGTATATTACTTTGCCCATAATGCGTTGCTGCAGTGCAGATTGCTCTCCACACATGATGGCAAATATTTCCGCTTGAAAAACAGTGCAGTGTGTACCCAGTGAGTGTGACTGTTCCAATCTCAACTCACGCGAATAGACGCCTGCACCTGCTCTACCTTCGAGGAGGGAGCCGTCAGTGTAACAAACAATGCTGTCCGCATACTTCTCTCCAAATAGCCAGATGTCCACTCATCCCGCGAGGGGAATCGTGTTGAAAATATCGTATAAGGAAAACTACTAACGTGTGTGAGATCACTTGGAGCAAGGAAAATTTTGTCCCAATTTACCATAAGCGGTAACAACGAAGTGTGTGTAGAACTGCGGTTTACATGATTCTCTTCCATAAAACCGAATACTCATAGTCGGTAAGTACAAGAAAATGCTTCTTGTTTGAGATGTATGTGTAGTGGGGCTACGTCGGAGAGAACTTCGAGAGCAGCCGTGGGAGTTGAAGAGAACGCACCAGGCATTGCCATTAGGCACATCCTTTGAAGATGGCCTAATTTAGACTGAATTGTCCCCACTGCACCCTTTTTTTTTTTTTTTTTTATTTTGCTTATTTCATCTGACTGTGTCGTCTACATGAAAACTTAAAACTAAAGGTCAGTTGATAAAAAATCTGTTTAGCCGTTGACGAAACTCTGATGAACTGATGTTGAAGTCGAATTGGTCCGACACCTCGTTGAAATGGCGGATCATAGCGACAAAGCAGCTATTGGCAGCATAATTAGTGTTATGCCTTTCTTCAAAGAGCAAATCTCGAGGTCGAAGGGATCGTGAGGGTGCATACAAAGGAATTTTTCCAACAAATCTGGCACGTCGTACTCGGATAGCAGAAGTTTGGCGATGAAAACGGCTTGCGCCACGTTTCTCCGCTTATCAAGAGCATCTAGCCCCAGCAGACTACAGCGATCAGCATACGGTGGTAAATTCAGCGGGTCCGTCCATGGGAGATGGCGCAGGGCATATCTTACGAACTTTCGTTGCACAGCTTCGAACCGATTTTGCCACCACTCAAGACATCCATAAGCCAAAATTGGTCGTACAACTGTTATGTAAATCCATTTGATATATTTGGGTTTAGGACCCCAAGTTTTACCAAAGATTCGTCGGCATTGGCCGAAAGCCATACACGCCTTTTTGATTCTGAACTCAATGTTAGGAGTCCAGGAAAGCTTTGAATCCAAAATTAGACCCACATACTTTACTTGATCAGTTACATTGATTTCAGAACCAAAAAGATGAAATGGACGAATACCATTACGGTTACGTTTTTCCGTGAAAAGAACAGTAGATGTTTTATTCGGATTGACCGAAAGGCCATATTGGCGACACCAACTTTCAACTACCTGAAGAGCATTTTGCATCAGGTCGAATAAGGTAGTAATGCACAAACCCACTATCAATGTTAGATAGTCGTCGGCAAATCCATAGGTAGGAAAACCGCCATTATTGAGTAACATCAATAACGTATCTGCAACGAGATTCTACAAAAGTGGAGATAATACTCCCCCTTGAGGGCATCCGCAGACACTTAATTTCCTAATCGCTGCTTGACGTAATGTCGAGTAGAGATGTCGGTTTTTAAGCACCTGGTGAATCCATTTGGTAATAACATTAGGTAGCCCATGACAACGCGCGGCTTCCAATATTGCATCGAAAGACACGTTGTCGAAAGCACCTTCAATATCTAAGAAAGCACCCAAGCACGATTGCTTTTGAGCGAATGCTTTCTCGATATCGTACACAACCTTGTGTAGAAGAGTCACGGTGGACTTTCCAGATTGGTAAGCATGTTGATTAACATGAAGAGGCATGTTTGTCAAACAGTCATCACGATTGTGATGATCGATAATACGTTCTAAGCATTTCAGAAGAAATGAGGTCAGACTGATGGGTCTAAAACTCTTTTTTTTGCGTGTCAAATAAGTGCTCTAACAATTCTTCATCAGAAGAAGTGTAGTTGCCTTTTGGCTTGCGAATTTCGCCAACTTGGAAATCCTTGGATCTCGCAAGAATTTTATTCAATCGACTGGCTTCATCGACTGTGATACGTTTGAACGCGCGTCAAACCACACATCACAGGCACTTTTGATTCAAGAGGCTCGGAAACCTTTTTTCAAGATCCTTTCAAGAGGCTCAGATGCCTTCTTCCAAGAAGCTCTAAAGCCTTTTTCCAAGAGGCTCGGAAGGCTCCTTTCGATAGCCCTCTTTTCAAGAAGTTCAGAAGCCTCCTTTTAAGTGGTTAGGTTGCCTCCTTTCAAGAAGCTCGTATGCCTCCTTTTAAAAGGCTCAGAAGCCTCCTTTCAAGAGGCTCGGAGGCCTTCTTCCAAGAGGATCAGAAGAAACCTTTCAAGAGGCTCGGAAGCCTCCTTTTAAGGGTCCCAGAAGCCTTTTCCAAGAGGCTTGGAAGGCTCCTTTCGAGAAGCTCTGAAGCCTTTTTCCAAGAGGCTCGGAAGGTTCCTTTCGAGAGGCTCGGAACTCTCTTTTCGAGAGGCTCGGAAGCCTCCTTTCAAAAAGCTCGGAATTCTACTATCAAGAGGCTCAGAAGCGTCCTTTCAAGATGCAAAGGAAGCCTCCTTTTAAGTGGCTCGAAATTCGTCTTCAAGAGGCTCGGAAGCCAATCTACAAGCCTTTAATCAAGAGGCGTGGAAACCTACTTTAAAGGGATTCAAAAGCTGAAAGGAGCTTCCCTTCAAAGGCCTCGGGATTATTTTTTCAAGAGGATTGGAAGCCTACTTTCGAGAGGGGGTACCTCAATTAATGCATAAGTTTGAAGGGGTACCTCTCAAGAAAAAGGTTGAGAACCGCTGCTCTATACGGAAGCTTTTGGTGTGCTCTACAAGTCTTGTGAACAATGCAATTCGTTCCGTTCACGTTTTGAACATGTTAAAGTGATTTTCGAGCTTTTAACCGTTGTGTGGCCGGCAAAAAAAACACCCTTAACAGGCCGGCAGGGTACCCGGGTACCCATGAAACTAAAATGCTTATATCTCTGGAAATTTACAACCGATTTCAACAATTTTGGGCTTATTCGATTCAGAATTTTCTCTTCTATAAAGATGTTATCAGGATGAACCGATCCGGTCAATTCGATTCCTGGAAAATCCGGATTTCCAGGAACATGTCCTGCATAAATGATACTGATCGTGGATTTCGGTAGCTAATCAGCTATATGGGTATCAAACTTCTTGAAATTTCATCACTAGATTGATTTTTATCGATTTGAGTCCATCAGAAGTGCAGACTTTCGATTGGCCATTCCAGAACAGGTTCCTCGAGGGGTCATAGGTGGCCATGAACATTGTTCAATGGAACATCAACAATATGGGTATCAAACTTCATGAAATTAACTCTTGCGTATATCCTTCATGATCCTACACACTTAGATTAAATCGCCGAATTCGGTAAAATTTTACCGAAATCTCAACAGCAGAACTGTTCGGTAAATAATTTTACTGATTTTCGGTTATTTTGACAGTTGAACAATGGAAAAAATTACAAAAAATCTGTAAAATAATTACCGAACAGATCTGTTGTTGAGATTTCGGTAAAATTTACCGAATACTGTGAAATGAGTTAAGTGTGTAGGCTCACCAGACAAGATGACCCCGGAGTGGACATTCTGGAACAGGTTCCTGGGAGCCAGGGGTTGACCAAAAACATTTATCATTGGAACCCCAACAATATGGGTGTCAAACTTCTTGAAATTGTCTCAAGCGTTTATTTCTTGTCTATTTGGGTTCATCAAGGTTCCCTGAGGAGTCAGGAATGTTCATAAACATTTTCAGAGCCGCATTTTGTTTTAAATCAATTTATCTAGCAATGTGAATGCAAAATCAATGCAAGGACCACTCATCGACGCCGGGTGACCAGCAGTAGACCCACCATAAGATTCCGGACACTCGGAGATATGATCGATTCCAGACATTATTCTAGACAGATGTGACTTTCCAAAACCGTTTGTTTTAACATTGTCACATCAAAACCAATACATGCACTACTCTTCGATTCTAGGTGGCCTCTATCTGATACTACGAAAGTTTGTTCTAGAAATTTGCGCCTTTTTTATAAACAATCCGTTGTAAAGTAATGCCCAGGACCATCAATTGATTCCAGGTGGACACTAAGTTATCCTTGGTAAGCTCCGAATCGTCCGGAGCAGTAATTAATTCTTGAAATTCGTCATTTGTTGTGAGAGCAAAATTAATGCAAGGGGTACTTGGTGGTCCCCAAATGGTGCTCCAGAAGTGCAGGGACATCCAGAGCAGTGGTCAATTATTGCAGTTCGTACTAGAAACTTTCGAAACTCTGAATCCACTGATAATCTGTGTGAAAAAAAAATCTGTAACTAGATGCGCTCCCTCAGTAGATAATGAAACTGGCTAGTCTTATAATTTTTTTCGTTCCAGTTTCAAAATCTACCTGTCTGGCCGTGAAGGCCGATCAACGACGGATGAGATGTTTAGCCTGAAGATGATCCTTTATGAATTTCGGGAGTACAACTTGCAGACTCACCATCTGTCTATTGATTTCAAAGCAGCGTACGATTCAGTGAAAAGAAATAAGCTGAGGCAGATAATGTCATAACATGGTTCTACGGCGGAGCTGATTACGATGATACGTGCAACGCTTGATGACTCGAAATAAAGTATTCGGGTTGCAGACGACTTATCAACCGCGTTTATGACCGTGGAGAGATTGAAGCAGAGTGATGCGCTTTCAAATTTATTGTAAACTAGCAGACCCGTCGACTAAAATTAATTTATTTTCTGCTTAGATCTCGAGTTATGCAGAAATTTCTGTTTCATTTGTATGGGAGCCCTCTTTCCAAAGAAGGGAGGGGTCTCGAACCATCTTAAGAACCTTCCCCGGCCCCAAAAACCTCTGCATACAAATTTTCACGCCGATCGGTTCAGTAGTTTCGGAGTCTATAAGGTTCAGACAGACAGAAATTATTTTTTATGAATATAGATATTGCACTCGAGGGGGTGATTAGGAGATCTGGTGTGCAGAAGAATGACACTATCATCACATGGTCGCATATGCTCCTGATGTTTGCGGACGACATTGACTACATTCGATCGCAGGGCTGTTGTGAAGGCCTTTGCCCTAATCAAGAGGGAGCCGGCGAAGATAGGCTAAATCATCGACTCTACCAAGACGGAGTACATCTTTACATGACATGTGACATGTGACAATAACGTTTCCTGTGAAGTGACGTAATGCTGCTGCGAATCGGGGCTTCCTCGAATACTGGAAACGAAATTTGCTATGATTCGTGAGGATGTAAAAAGAGGCGGACAAGAAAGCTTTTGACGTTTTCGAGCGAAAAGTGCTACGTACAATTCTCGATGGAAAACTAGAAAAAGATGTGTGGCGCGAAAAAATGGGAATCGTATAAAATACGGCAAACTCCAGTGGGCCGGTCACTTAGTGCGAATGTCGGAAGAAAGAATAGCAAAAACAATATTCACCAAAGATCCGGATAGAGGCCATTGACTTCGCTGAAGGCCACGAACACGCTAGCTGCTGCACGCGGTGGAATCGGACCTAAACGTTTATGAAAACTGGAGGAACATCACCCAAGATTGACAATTGTGGAGCTCTACAATACGTCAGTCAAAGGTTGTTTAGAGCTTCTAGTGGAGTGTCTTCACTTGTCATAATACGATTTCGTACTATCCCATTTTATTCCATCACTTGAAGTGAACGAACGATTTATTGAAAGTCGCAGCATTATTGGATGTATTGTGGCTATCCGTTTAGATTGCATCAATTATGCTCTCACATTTCTCAACAAGCGATTTCTAAAAACTCACAACTTTCTAGGATGACTTAAAAATTGGCACATCATCGAAAGTTCCGAAGCTTCCTGATGCTCACCTAACGGCCACACGGTGTCAATGAATGATCCTCCAATTATTTTTATCGCACACAGCTACTAGGGCGAGTTTCTAGAATTGATTACCTTTTAGGCTATACCGGAGCTTCTGGAGCACCAATTAGTGGCCTCCCGGAGTCAACGTTCGGTTCTTGAAATGATATTGGTCTATTGATATTGATATTGATGCATAAATCGTTTTGTGAAACAGTACGGTTTACGAGGATGAATTTAAAAATTGGCCCTTTTCTCAGAATGTTCCGGAGTTCCCGGAGGACTATTTAGCGGAGTTTTCACATTCATAACAAATCACTGTATTCTAGGAAGATTTTCAAGAATTTGTCTTTACTATGAGTGTTCCGGACCTTCAGTGCCAGATGACCAATGGTGGTCAATGCCTTCTTCATGCAATGATTTTACTCTCACAATGCTACAACAAGTAATAGTTTTTAGGGCGGATTTCCAGAATTGGCATTACGCCAACAATAGATTTATAAAAAAATCGAAACTTCAAAATATAATCTTCTACACCTGGTCATTTCTCCTGATGTTCCAGCACTTTCTAAAAACCACTTAGTGGCCATCCGGGATGAATGAGTAGTCCTTGTATTGATTTTGCTCGCTCATTGCTACAACACTAAAATTCTAAAAAGTCTCAGTTTTCTAGAATAAACTTTCAGAATCGGCAACTTCTCCGGATGTTTTGGAGCTTTCGGTGGTCCACTTAGTTGCCTTCTGGTGTCAAAGGGTGGTCCTTGCAATGATTTTGCTCTCAACACACGGATTACAAAAAACTGCAGCTTTCTATTTTTTTATTTATATTTATTTATATTGACAAGTATTTATGGCCACTTAAGACCCTACGGGGAACCTGTCCTGGAATGGAAACTATAAAGTCAGCACGTCTGGTGGCTCTAAAACAATCAGAAACAAACTGCTGAGGCAATTTCAAGAAGTTTGATGCCCATATTGTTGAGGTTCCATTGAAAAATTTTTATGACCATTCTTGGCCCCACTGGGAACCTGTTCCGAAATGGCCACTCAAATTTTCACACATCTGTTGGAACCAAGATAATAAACAACAGTATGCTGTGGAAGTTTCAAGAATTTCGACATCCATATTGTTGGGGATCCAATCCCCCCCCCCTTCCACACCCGGGAAACTTGTTCCAAAATGGTCACTCCGGAGTCAACTTGTCAAGAACACACGCTGGAAATAATTTCAAGAAGTTTGATACCCATATTGTTGATGTTCCCTCGAAAATTGTTCATGGCCACCTATGACCCCTCGAGGAACCTGTTCTGGAATGGCCCCAATTGAAGATCTGCACGTCTGATGGACCCAAATCAATAAAAATCAACCTTCTGATGAAATATCAAGACCGGTCCAATCCTAGAACAGCATGATAAAGGACAAAATTCTGAATCGAATGAGCCCAAAACGGTTGAAAACGGTTAAAAATTGCCAAAGATATAAGCATTTTAGCTTCGTGGGTACCCGGGTACCCTGCCGGCCATTTAAAGGGTAAAAAAATGTCGGAACCCCTCCCTCCACCCCTCCTTAATCAAAATTTCAGTTAACCCGTACAATCGATTTTGGCCGTCATTATTGTGGATATGACAGAGTTTCAACCTCCTACTATGAAAATTCATTTAGATATCGCGAATTGAATTACAAAAAGGTACCCGGGTACCCAGCCGGCCACACAAGGGTTAAGTGCATAAAAACACTGTTTCCTCTAAAAGTCGTTATTCTACAAAATTCTTGAACTTATAACAAATCATTGCTAAGTTATTATATTATTATACCTATTTTTTCCCTGGACATCATTTTCTGGATTTCGGCAAGTTGTTACGTGATCTGAAAGCAAGTGTAGCGAAGCTTGACGAGCAAGATGCAATTTGTTACCTTTTGTTAACGTCACAAACAGTCTAACAGAACTGGCTCAAACGGATGTTATTTATACTGACATCTCTGCAGCTTTCGATAAGATTAATCACTCATTAGCCATTGCAAAACTGGACCGATTCGGAATCAGCGGCAGTCTGCTGAACTGGTTCCATCCATATCTTTCTGACCGCTATCTGACGGTAGCTATTGGGGAATGCACCTCTAAAAGTTTTCATGCACCATCCGGTATACCACAAGGGAGTCATCTAGGACCACTGATCTTCCTGATCTTTTTCAACGATGTACACCTCGTTATCAAATGTCCTCGGTTGTCTTACGCAGATGACTTTAAAATCTTTTTGGAAATACATAGTATCGCCGATTGTCAGCTCTTACAACGTCAACTAGATCGCTTTGTGGATTGGTGCTCTCTAAACCGAATGGTGGTAAACCCGGCCAAGTGTTCTGTCATAACGTTTTCACGAAAAAACAGCCCATCGTTTGCAACTACAGCCTTCTTGGTACAGAAATAGAGCGAGTGAGCCATGTGAAGGACCTCGGCGTGATCCTAGACTCGCAACTAGTATTCAAGCAACACATCTCATTCATCGTCGACAAAGCATCCAGAACTATGGGATTCATCTTCAGAGTTGCGAAGTATTTCACCGACATATACTGTTTAAAAGCTCTCTATTGCTCCCTGGTGCGGTCGACTCTAGAGTACTGTTCTGTTGTCTGTAATCCGTCTTACAATAACGGTGCGGAGAGAATCGAATCTGTTCAACGCCGTTTCCTTCGATTCGCGCTTCGTAGACTACCTTGGCTGAGTCCGTTTCGCCTACCGAGTTACGTCAGTTGATCAACTTGGAGCTACTTCGCTCAAGGAGAGATGTCGACAAAGCCATTACCCGAGTAACACACATGTTGTAGAGCAGTAACAGTAACTCAAATGCAATCAAATTTGGTCACATTTGAGTTGCTGCAACTAATTCAGCATGAGTTGTGCTACTAGGGTATGATCGCCGATACCCTGCTGGCACATGCTCCGTAACAGCCATATGTTGAGGCTGCCCTTTTGTCGTACAAATTATTGCATGCATGGAGCTATATGTGGCCTACAGCGTGTCTTCAACAGAGTCGCATCACTCTTCGATTTCAACGCCACACGGAGCATGTTACGCCGAAGATTTTCATCGTTCTTCGCATACATAAACAGACGAAGACAATGACTATGCTTGTTTAAATGTTTTATACCTATTTTGTATTATCCCTTGACACCATCTTTTAATGTTCACTTTTTTTTTCAAATACTCTACATCATTGGGGCCAAATGTAGCCTGTTGATGCAACAACAATAAAGAATAAAGATAAATATCATACGATGCGCTAGTTATGGCACTGGATACAGTGGAGCTGGAACGCTTGACCTTAGAATTCGTACGTACACGTCTGCTAGATGAAGAAACTAGGCGAGCAAACAAGAATGCAAGTGAAAGTTCAGGAAATACAGAATCGGCTTTCGTTAGCAAGAAATGGAATTTCAAGTGCTACAATTGTGGAAAAATATGCCATAAACGATCGGAAAGAAAAGAAAAATCAACGGATAAGAGGAATCGTAATCAAGAGTAAATAGATCTGTACCATATTATGTCGAAAATATGGGAAGACGAGGGAATACCTGCTAGCTGGTTGGACGGCCTCATTTACCTTCACTTTAAGAAAGGGCACAGACTGGAGTGCGCCAAATACCGAGGAATAATACTCCTTAATTTGACGTACAAAATTATATCCCGTATTCTGTTCTACAGATTGAGACCGCTTAAAGAGTCCTTCGTCGGCGAATACCAGGCAGGTTGTCGCAAGAGCCGATCAACGACGGATCAAATATTTACCCTGAGAAAAATCCTTGATGAATTCCGGAAGTACAACTTGCAGACACATCATCTGTTTATTTATTTCAAGGCGGCGTACGATTTAGTGAAACGGAATGAATCATGGCAAATTCTGCTAGAACATGGTTTTCCGACGAAACTGATACGGCTGATGTGTGTAACATTGGACGGACCGAAATCAAGTGTAAGTGTTGCGGATGAAATATCGACATCATTTGTTACCTTAGATGGATTGAAGCAGAGTGATTCACTCTCGAATCTACTGTTCAATATAGCAAGGCAACGATTAGGAGAGATGGTGTGCATAGAAGCGGTACCATTATCACAAGATCGCATTTGCTTTGAAGAGGCTTTTGTGCCTTTTAGGAGGGAGACAGCGAGGATTGGACTCACGATACCTCAATACCAGTAAAACGAAGTACATGGTTGCTGGCAATCAACGTGGGTTCATTAGTGATGGTGGTAGTGAAATAGTGCTGGATGTTGGAAAATTAGAAGTGGTAGAAGAATTTGTGTATCTTGGAAATGTTCGTGCGTGCGATAATGATGTTCCCCGTGAGGTGAAAAGGCATATTGCCAATAGGGCTTATTACGGACTTCGTAATCCCGTAGTTTGCAAACGAAGACAAAATTCGCGAGGTATACTACTCTGATTCTTCCGGTAGCTTTATACGGCCATGAAATATGGACGTTAAAGGAGGCTGATCGGAGAGCTTTCGGAGTGTTTGAGCGAAAGGTTCTGCGGACAATACTCGGCGGTAAACAAAAGAACGGTATATGGCGGCGTCGCACGAATCATGAGTTGTATAAGGTGTATAAATTATAAAAGTTCTCATAAGAATTTTAGAAAATCTTATCAGAATTATACAAACCGTTATTAGCTACTGTATTTGTAGTAATTCCTATTAGATTTTTATAAATTCCAATTACAGGGTACAATTTTAAAATTACAAATTACTAAATTATTTAGAATTGACTTTTAAACTCTAGTTCACTGAAGCATCTTATTGTTTTCTGAGAATCATTCATATGTTCAGTAATTTTATTCATAGTATGACATGTTCATATCATAATCAACTTAAAATATCTACTCACCCCATTCCACTATGTTGTTATTCCAGGTTTTACGATGTATACAACCTGTGTTATATGGCTGGCCTTCATTCCATTATACTTTGGAACCGGAAACAACGTTCAACTTCGCATAGCGTCGATGGCTGTAACGATAAGCCTATCTGCGACTGTTACTCTCGTTTGCTTGTTTTCTCCTAAGGTAACGATGACGGCACTATATTAAGATTATGATGCACGAACTTTCACTTTTGTATATCTCCCGAACAGTTGTACATAATTCTTATTCGACCGGAGCGCAACATAAGGCAGAGCATGATGCCAATACGATACAGCACCATCAACAAAACAACCGGATCGGCACAGTCGTCGGTGATGGCAGCAGTGATAGTTACCGCAGCTACTTGCAATGAAAACGAAAAAGTGATAAAAAATGTTTCAAACGAAAATATTACAGGCGCGTATTAGGAAACTACAATAAGAATTGTAATTGCACTATTCTAAGAACAAAACAGGGCCGTAAAATTCGATACAAGTACAGCGAGGAAAATCGACAAAAGAATTATTTTAACACTTGTATGCATGGCCTGAGAATAAAATTGACTATCAAATGCGTGGGCCTTTTCGGAGATGTTGAGAAACCAAAAAATGTTGATTAATGTCGTATACATTGCAAATCTTGTAGGACCTATTTATTAAAAGTAGTTAGAACTAGATACTAAATTACCTATATTTAAATGATTTTTCAACCGATTTTCATGATTCTTTTACAAATATTATAAATATCGCCTCTCGCTTTTTGGCTGTAACTAGTGATCGTGCAATGGCGTATAGCTTTAATGTCCCGTTGTCGGTAGCACTATTGAGTAACATTCATTGAAATTTAAAATCATTTAGATAATTTTCATTTTTAATAGCCGGAATGGCTTTTAAAAAATACAAAAATCGGTTGTAAATCCGCCATATAGTTGGAGTACCATTTTCGAAACAAACAAGCTTCTAGTTATAAAGACTTTTAATGTATTGCGGTTACCTATACAAAAGATCTAGATTCGTCAGAAAGCAAAAAAAAAGTATTACCTACCATTTTGTTTCTGAATATCTCTTTGGCCTAAGGTTGTTCTCATTTTTTTCCGAAATTATACTATGATTCCTTTCACTTTAATAGTTATTTCTATATTTTCTCGACTGGTACTGCGGTTTAAATATTTACATTTTAAAATAGTAAAATATTTATCAAAATTAACTGCATAACAACGTTTGGACTTTGATTTATTAGTTGCACGTTTTATTACGTGAAGTTGCAGTGACGACGCGTAGAAGGCAAACAAATCAATAGTTCAACGAGTCAACAATGGAACCGTCTGGTAAAAATTCCCCATTTGTGACCAGAATATCAAGCAACTCTTCACTATTGCTAACATTGCTGGTGAAAGGAAAGAACGAGTTTATGACGGGCAGTCTTGAGCCGTCCACTTCTTCACTGGCGTTAGTTCCTTCTTTGTCAAGCAAGTTTTCCTCGCTGTTGCCTCCACCCAGCAGTATGTTTTCGTTGGAAGCAGTCATGGCGCCTGTGTTTAATACTTTCATTAATCTGTTGATGCCATTCAACACCGACCGGTTGAATAGATCAATCTGCGGGTATCCACCGTTTTTTATCTCCAAGAATGGTATCCAACGGTAGTAGCACTGGTGCCAAATTTCCATGTCCCTCACAGTACACAGTGGTTCCAAGAATGCCGGCTGTAAAGAATAAAATCATGTTCAGTATCAGGTATCAGGTATCAGAACGTCGGCTCCAGGGGCACGTTCACCTCAATTTGGGAGATTTGTGCCATCGCTTTCACAGCCTTTTTCATCACACACCTGACGGAAAAGTAAGTGAACAAAAAGGAAAGCAATGTGGATGGGAGAACAAAGGTAATATTTGGAAAAGGGCCCTTGAAGAGGGCATACAACGCATAAGCGTACAAGAGCTTATAGCTCCTTACCACAACGGGTTATGAACAACAAAATACTCTGAAGGTTCAGGTTTCTGAAGTCAATTTCACTAAGTAAGTGTTTACCAAATATTTGGAAGGGCAATTGTGCATAGATTGGGCAGTTACATATTAGATGATAAGAAGTTCCATAATCGGATTCACAACTGTCACAAACAGATGATTCAACGCGTTGAATATTTGCCATGTGATAGTTCAGTCGGCAGTGACCTGTCAAGGCCTTGACTAAGACACTGCAATTCTGTTTAGACAGATTAGCTAAATAGCTTGCTACTACCGGAGATGGCTCCCGGATGTATAATTTTGTTTGATGACATGCATCCAGACTACTCCAATACCATTTGTGCTGAGTGACAGCCCAAGAGTTGATCAAAAGCTTCACCCAACACTTGGATATTGGAATAGCTGGCTCAGGACCAATAAAGTCATGCGATGCTCCATTACGAGCTAACTCATCAGCCAATTCGTTTCCAGCTATGGAAGAATGGCCAGGTACCCATATAAGGTGTAAAGTATTAACTAAAGTATCAGTAAGAATAAAATGAACAGTATTTTCAGTTATAATAAAGTTGGATAATTAATAACTAGATTGTATCATTGGATGGCAGACTATAGACTGCTTCAGAAATTATAAGCCCACTAAAATAATCCGGCAAATTGAAATGCATGTAATGTTCCATGAAAATTGCATCTTATAGGGGAGCTGTTCCGATTTCCATCTCACTGAACATATATTCATCTCATCGCAAAACGAAGAAAAACAGCACCGAGCTCGTCGCTTCTTTCTGCTAACATGCGTGCTCACTGCTGAAAAAAAACACAAAAATTAGAAACAAACCAAATTCCTTCTCGTTGCTTTGTTTTTAATGGGATTAATATAGGAGCTATGGGATGAAGTGCCGAACCGTTTCCCTAGACAATGTGATGTGATGTATTTTTTTAAAATATTTTGCGTAAAATTTAGAAAATATTTGGATTCTATTTTGGGTCAGAAAAATTGGTTTGCACAAATTGACCATTTTTATGGTGCTTTTTTCAATCTTCTTCTTCTTCTTCATTGGCTCTACATTCCAATTGGAACTTGGCCTGCTTTTCAACTTAGTATTCTATTAGCATTTCCTCAGTTATTATTTGAAAGATTTTCTATGCCCGCCCTTGCATGAGTATGTACCTTGTGTGGCAAGTACAATGAATACACTAGGCCCAGGGTGTCGAGAATGTTTCCAACCCGAAAACATCCTACACCGGACCGAGAATCGAACTCTCAATATCCGGTTTGGCATTCCTACGCCTTTGCTCGCAAGGCTACTGGAGACCCAAATTTTTTAAATCGCCTAGTAAAAATGTAGAGCTATCAGCTGTATCAGTCGAATTTTCATTGGAAGTGTAATAAAGAAATGTTAGTCTTGTCGTCGAGAAGTGGTTGCATGACCTGCGTTCGCGTGTTAAAGTTTCCTTTAAAATAATAAAGAACTCCTCCAACAGTTTCTGAATGAATACCGGAAAAGCCAGAAAAAATCCTTAGATTTTTTAGTGGATGAAATACACTCTAAAAAATCATCACGTCATATTCACGTGAAAAATCACGTAACTGATCTGTCTTGAACAAACGACGATTGTTACGTGACGTTAGTAATGCTCACCTGAAATTCACGTAACTTTTACTAAAAATCTTGGTGAATATGACTGTATATCCACGTAAATAATTTATGTGAGATTGTGTAAGTGTGATTGAAGCTTCGGCATTTGCGAAAGCCCGCCATTGTAAACAAGAATGAATGATACATAACCTAAACATAATGAGACTTCGCGGGCGGAGGTAAGTGATATTACAGGTGCATCTAGGCGGATATTTTCCGTGCCTGAATTTCGCCTCTTTGGAAAAAAAGCAACGGAGGTTGGACAAAATGACGGCATTCCCTGTATCAATGCATCAACAACGCGAAAAAGATTCACTTTTATGGGCGGGCAGTCCCTGTCCATTTTTGCATTCATTCGAAAATCACTTTATTGCAATACATTTCAAAACATGTAGTGGTTACCTGCTGCCTTGTAACTTTCACTTAAATTTCACGTAACCAGTACGTACAAATCACGTCAGGTTCACCTGATCAAACACGTAACTACTTTCAAACTTCACGTCATTTCTACTGGAAGATCCAGTCAGAGTCACCGGATAAATCACGTAACTCAAGGAAACTAAATTTAGTTCAGGTTACTTATCATTCAGGTCACTGTTACGTGAAAAGTAGGGTGGATGAGAACCACATTTGTTTTCAGGTAAATATGACGTGAAGATTTTTCAGAGTGTAAGTTTACTCCGATCCCACGCCGTCGCTGGCTAAAAATGATATATCACGTCGCCGCCGATAAAATTTTAATTGGCGCACAGTTCTAGTCAACATATGGCCCAGAAAGTACGAAACTACCATAGAATATCATAGCTTTGAAAATCATGAATATTTATATGTAGCATGATGGGGTTTGCTTATTTTTCAAAACTGACCTATGAATTGGTACCCGATAAACCTGTTTAGCAGTTCCAATCGGTTCAAATATGACCCAGGACGTACAAAACTGTCATAGAATGCCACAACTGGAACCGGTACAAGGTAAAACCGTTTACCATTCCAATTGGTTCAAATATGGTCCAGGAAGTGCAAAACTGTCATAGAATTCCATAACTTATGAGATCATGGAGAGTTTGATATGCCGCATAATAGAATTCGCTTGTTTTTTTTTTCAAAATTATCTGCTACCGCAAATGGGCTCAAATATAGTCCAAGAAGTACATAACTACCGTAGAATGCTTTTGAAATCATGAAGTTTGATATATCGCATGATAGGGTTTGCTTATTTTCCAAAATTGTCCCTTGCACCGGTTAAAGATTAATTTACCGGTTCCAATCGGTTCAAATATGGTCCAGGAAGTACAAAAATACCATAGATTGCCTTAACTTTTGAAACCATGAAGTTTGATATGTTGCATGATGATATTCACCTATTTCCGTAAAGTGACCCCGGAACAGGGTCTCCAGCAGACTTGCGAGCAAAGGCGTTGGATTGCCAATCCGGAGATGGCGAGTTTGATTCTCGGTCCGGGCTAGGATGTTTTTAGGTGGGAAACATTCTCGACTCCCTGGGCATAGTGTATCCATTGTGCATGCCACATAAGTTAAATACTCATGCAGATGCAATGGCAGGCATAGAAAGCTTTCAATTAATAACTGAAGAAATGCTAATAGAATAAGTTCAAAACAGGCCAAGTTCCAGTTGGATTGTAGAGCCATAGAAAAAGAAGACCCCGCAACAGATTCCGACGAAACGTCAGTCATACTTTGAACCGATCAAATTTGGCAAAGTTTATGCGTGGTTTCCATTCAAAACATCTAAACTGGGACTTCCACATAAGGCTGAACACGAAAGGCTGAAAAAGTAAAAATCTTACATAAGGCTGAAACTCGAAAGGCTGAAAAATCGCGAGAAACAGATTTTAAGGTGACTTGCGGTGGTCGTGAGAAACTTGACACATTCAAACTTGAGGCAGACAAAAATAAACCCTTTTTTGTTAACATCCGATCACCGGAAACATTGCATTAATCGAAACATTGCATTGTGATCGATTTCAGTCTGAGTTGCACTCAGAATTACGCAATACGGTTTAACCATGTCATAAGCTATCGAAATGTGTCCGAAAATCAACAGATTTGCTTTGATTTACGTTGATATTTATGTGTTATGTTTTGATTATGCTAGCTGTTTATGTTCACATCTTGCGACATTGATGCCAGCTCTTCAAACACACAAATATCATAGTTGAAATTTACTGCGTTTTCTCTTTCATTTTTCAAGACGTTCCAAAGTAGAATAATAATGATATAATTACGACATTAGTAGATAACAGGTTGAAAGGAGATTTATTATTTTTTCGATATTTTACATGTTTTCACTATGATTTCACAGTACCGTGAAGTACCCTAAATCCGCGCACTTAAGATCTGACAAAGTTAAAACGTTCATTAAAAAACATGTAGTGGCCATTTGGAAACGTTTGCTACTGCATCACGTAGTAGAAGGATTCTAGGTTCTCAAAAAAATGTTACTTGCAAATTTTGCTGCTATTTAAAAAAAATTGGTGTATGAATCCGAGACCGTTGTATGTTCCTTATTTCGCGCAATAAAATAGGATAGTTCCTAATTTCGCGCAAAAGTTTTCCTAACTTCGCTCAGTTTGGAATTGAATATCGTTATTGGTTTGATGAAATATAATCAATTAACCAATAGAAGCATGAATTCATTGTTCAAAATATGCAGATAACGGTATCAGACAGCCGTCAGTGGCCCATTCTTTAGTCGAAATGGTAGGTACCTATATTTCGACCCTGGAGCTTTGATTAGATTTTACTTCATGAATTTTAGTTGACACAAGTAATAATTTTAAGAAAAAAAAAGGCATTGCATGAGCAATGTTTAGCTGGCGTATAAAAAAAAGTTTAAATTTTCGAGACGTCATGAAAGAAAGTCTTAAATTCCGCTATCTCTTACATAGTACATCTTCAAATATGTGTTTTATTTAGCATCATTTTACACATCGCACATTTTAGCATCATTTTACACATCGGATTTGGTAGCTATTGCAGGCACTGATCTATAAGATTTTTCAAGTCAACATTAGTCGATGTCGGTGGTTATCCTCCTGAAAATTAGATAAAAAGCGTATGGGAATGAACTTTTCGGGTTCTATTCAGTGTAAAACTGTCCTGTGTATTATATTGGTTTTGTTTCATTAGAATGTTGCAAATGAAACTACGCAACAACAATAAACGAAATTAGGTACCATAATTACTCTCATATACCTAATTTCGCTCACAAAGCGAAAGTCTAAATAAACACAAAATACATACAATTTTACACTTTTCAATAGTAATGACGAATAAAGATATCCAACAGAGCATAATGGATACAAATATTTTCAAAAAGTAGCCAGTTTTGTACAGTAAAATCATTTGTTTACTTGGGTCATGTTCTTCGTCGTTGTGCTAAGCACAAGCAAATATGGCGGTCGATAGGAGGATCAAATTGAAATAATTTTATTTGGTGTACTAAACCAAGTTTGTTTTTCAATTTTTTTCGTGAAAAACATTCAACAACAATGATATTTTGTAATCCTACAGATTTTTCAATTTTGCCTGGTACCTAAAAATTGAAAAAAATAAATGATTTTATAATGCGCGAAGTTAGGGTGCGCGCGAAATTAGGGCACATCACGGTATTTTATGTTGACAGCACTGTCTGCTGCGATAGGGAATGATCAATGATTGCTTGCATACGACGCTGCCGGCAACGTGCAACCGACGACAACAAACGCATCACCGCCCATGCGTTGGAGGAGGATTTTTTTTCACTTAGTTTTATTTTTATTGAATCGACGCTAAATAAGCGCTGAATGATTCGATAATTTACCAACATGTAGATTGAGATTCAAACTTAGTTCTGATACTTTTTCTACTGAAAGGATAATCATGTGTAACGGAAATAAGCTGATTAGTGCTAATAGGAGTGAGAAGGGTGGTAATTGTAAGATTGTGTGACTGTTTGGATTTTTTTTCTTGCCAGTATTACTTCTATATTTTCTGTTATTTATTCTTCTTTCTTCATTTTTCTTTCATCCGTCTTCCTTTTTCCTTCTTTCTTCTCCCCTCTTTCTTCCTACTTCCTTGTTACTTTTTTTTTATCCTTCTTCCTTTTTTCTTCCATCAAACTAAGCTTCTCTATCTTATTTCGCCTTTCTTCTTTTTTTCTTTCTCACTTCTTCTTTCTACCTTCTTCCATCTTCCGTCTTTTTTTCCTTTTTGCTTTTTCTTTTTCTCTTCTCCCTTTTCTTGACTTTTTTTTTCTTTCATCTTCCTTCTTTTGTTTTACTTCTACTTCCTGTCTTCTATCTTCCCCCTTCTTTCTTATTCTTTCCATCGTGTTTATTTATTCTTATTTTTCCCTTCTTCCTTTTTATTTCTTCTTTCTACCTTTTTCACTCTTCCTTCTTTCTTTCGTCTTTATTCTGCCTTCATTCAACCTTCTTTCTTTTTTATTTTTTCTTACTCCTTCTTTCCATCTCCTTCCTCCTTTCTTCTCACCCCTTTCTTCCTCGTTTTCTTCTTCCTTCGTTTTTATCTTTCCCCTTTCTTGTTCCCTTTTCCTTCTTTGTATTCCTTCTTCCTTCTTCCTTTTGATTTTTCCTTCTTCCTTGTTCCTTCTTCTTTCTTCTTATTTATTCTTCCGTTTTTCTTCTTCCTTCTTCCTTCATCCCTATTCCAACTAATCTCTTAAATATTTGTTCTTTCTTCCTTGTTCCTTCTTCCAACTTTCTTCTTCCGTCTTCCTTCTTTTCTGTTTCTTCTTCTCCCTTACTTATTTTTTCTTCCATCTTTCTTCCTCCTTTTTTCCTTTTTCCTTCTTATATCTTCCTTCTTTCATCTGCCGTCTTCTTTTTTCGTTTATGCTTCTTCCTTTTTCTTTCCTTCCTAACGGAAGAACCTTGTTATTATTATTCTCTTCCTTCTTCATTCTTGCTTCCTCCTATTTTTCTCCCTGCTTTGTTCTTCAATCTTGATTTTCTAATCTATTCTTTCTATTATTCTTTATATATTTTTTCAAATTCTTTGTTCATTTTTTTACCTTTTTTATAATAAATTATACGTGATTTATTATTTTCAAATCCTTATTTTTAATTCTACATTCATTATTCACTACTCAACCACTCAACTCGTCATTGCATCCCGCCGATTTCGTACATTTATAGCCTTCTGATACTTTACAGTCTTTTGATACTTGCAGCCTTGTTAGACTTACAGCCTTTCAAGATTTCAGTCTTTTTAATTCAGCCTTATGTGTTTCAACCGTTCGTAGGACACCCTCTAAAATAATCATTTCCGCAATATGGGCTATGAAAAATGGCCAAATGCTAACACCTGTTTTTAATCCGGGTTAACTCAGAAACCGTGTGGCAAATCCTAGAAATCAGTTTAGCTTCTAAAATTTGAATGAATTCCACTTCTTTTGGTGAAAATTGCGAAACAAAATGTTGAGAGACAAAAAAGTTATTTTTATTTTCGTCTTCAAAAGGGAGGTAACGGAAGGGTTATAACCAGTACTGGAAAAGGTCGTGATCGTCATAAGACAGAGAGCAAAGTGCCTTTCTCTATTTCAGGCGACCAAATGAAAGAATCGTGGGTTCTTTGATCAATTTCGCATGAAAGGCAGTCATGAAAGGATGTTGTGCTTTATTTTATAAATAATATTTCTAAATTATTTTTATAGATATATGCGAAGAATAGTGATTAGCCGATAGATTAATCATATTTCTTTAATTCACCGGGCTGATAGTTGTAATAAACACAAAAATAAAGCAGATATTGCACACTTTCATGCACTGTCACGGAACAAATATTTTTTGAGATTTTTGTAGCATGCCATTCATCCTTCGCGTTTCTATAGATTTTGAAAGGGGCAGATATGTAAATATCGATTGTACGACATTTCGCGGTAAAACACTGAAACATAAGGTCTGCCGGGAAGTATTGAACCCGATCAATCCCGAGTAGCTGAAGGGAAATGCGCACAAATAACTGAATCCAAAGCAATGTTGTTTGAAATTTTACATTATTTATTTCCACTTTTCTTCCCCATCCTTCCTTCCTCCATTTCCTGCCCTTCACTTTCCTGATTCCTGCTTCCTTTATCTTTTGCCTTATATCTAATATAACATTACTCACGTTGAGTCACGCACCCCGAACCCCGTTAGCCTCGGCGCCGCCACCGTCACCGCCTTAATCGACTTGAACGGTCTGTGCGTAGGTGCAATTGCACTGGGGATTTTCTTCTGCACGCCGCATGCTCGACGCGAGTGTCATCAGCGTACCAAAGCTCGTCAGCTCTGGCTTGTTGTGGCACCTGTGAGCTACTCCGCGATGTCGCCACAGTCACCTGGCGTGCCGCAAAGACCGTTGACCGATGCCACGATGATCCTGCGCCGCGAGAACGACGCACTCACGAATGTCCTTCACGTGCCCTTGATCAAACGAAACGAAGTAAGAGAAAAAGCCCCTGATAAGGGGCTTCCGGTTCTCTAACTCTAACTTTGTTGCGCGAGGGTAGGTGTCCAGGCCAGCAATACGCCTATTCTGCGCCACGAGTGTTTGATAGCGGTTATGGGAACACTTTATCCAGAAAATTGATCGTCCACTGTTACACGATGTTACGCCAAAGCGCGTGGCTTGACCTGCCTTTAACTGTCTACCGGCACAAACTTCCTGACAGCGAATTTACGTTTCGATTCTGGTTTGGTGATTAACGATTGGATATTTTATTTTTGCAATGCACGCCTAGTGCCTTACAAGCTGCACTATCTACACCCTAGATTGGACACTGACCAAAGTCTGATGTGCTGGCAGCCTCACGAACCGACGCGCACTGATGCTCACCCGTCTTCTGCTCGCCAACTCGTCTATCTAACCGAGCGACGTTTTATGAGCAAGGGGAAAGGACCGATGAGAGCACTCTCTACTCTCCCGCCTGTCTCGATGGAGTACCCGCGGTGGGCGTCGATCTCTCACACGATCACTTTGTGTGGGTTTGACTTCGGTTGCTTGCATCTTATCGCGATTGTTAGTGCATCCCTCTCCGCCGTAAGTTGTGTGTGTGACGAATGTGACTTTTAAAGATGCGTCGTTTCTCTTTACCTCCGTCTGTTGGCGACACTTTGATGATCGTCGTTCCCGGGCTAAGTGTTGGTGAATTGCTGTTTGCGCATCTGCTGGATGCGTTGTGGGTTCGAGGTGGCGTAGATGGACAGGGGTTTACAACTATCAGCTCGCAGAGCATTTACCTTAATTTGGGCCGCAACGTAAGGTTTGTGGCCACAATCATAGCTTCAAACAACAAGCAAAACTTATACGTAACTCAGCATTACCATGACGGCATAATACTTCTTTCAAAGTTGTCAGAGACGAGTCCTATCAATCTTCAACTCCAGAGACGAGCTCTAGACATAAACTCAATCTAAATGCTTAACTAAATCACAAATCTCAATAAATGTACCAGCGACTCCTGGCAAATTTTATATCGTACCAGCTGAATTCTGGCAAATTGTCTCTGACTTCTAGCTTCTCATGACTAATCGCCGCCATGGCAGACATTCAACTTAATCCTAAATAGTTATTGGGCTAAACTAAGTGGATTAAACATTTAACGAGAAACTATATTAGTGTTGGATAGTTTGGTTGGCTTTAATTGTTATCTTGGGCTAGGGGCAAGAAGCATTTCCTCAACTCTAATCGTCATGAGCCCATGTTAGGAGTTTTACCGCGCCCCGGGTCACGTTACTTTCAGTGGATGATTTTCATGACGACCCCCTAAAGATAACTAATGTTGGTGTTTCCTTTTGGATTCTGTAGAGTATCTCTGGATTTCGCTTTAGTGCTACTATCACCAATCCAGGCAGGTGAAGATCTTCCGCTTCGCGTATTTCTCCTCGGGGAGGTTTGTGGCTGGTGCTGCCCATAGCTTGTGGTCGAAGTTGGGAGGTAGACTTAATGTTGTTGTTGCTCGCCGAACTCGCCTGCACGATTTGTCTCGATCGGCTAACGGATTTGCCACAGAGTGGGTGTTTTGTTGGTTGTCCTCAGGCTTTCCTGTCTTCATAGCTTTTTCATCTTTGTCGTTGTCTCTTCAGGTTGAATTTCTCTCGATGCTCCGGTGTTGATTAATAATCCGTTTTAATGTCCTTTGCGTGATATTGGCCCTTTTTGCCAGTCATGACATCTTCTACTTCGTACAGGTTCACGCCTAGAATCTTCCTGATGACTGCTGGCTTGAACTTGGGTTTCAGCTTCTGATTTACGTTATTCGCCTTTGACGATATCTCAAATGTACGCCGCCAAACTACGTCTCCTTCCTTGTATGCCACCAATCGCTTTCTTAAATCGTAACGCCTTTTGGACCTTTCGTGGTTCTCTTTTATCCGTTGTACAATGAAATTCTGGATTCTTCGGATTCCTGCCAATCGTCTATCTTGAGCCTTTTTGACTTCTTCATTTGTGTTCATGTCCTGCAATTGATATTGCTCCGCGTGCAGGATCAAGTCTCTGCCGAAGTTCGCGTAATGCGGACAGACTCCCGTGACCTCGTGCTTAGCGGTGTTTATGGCCGCTGATATCGATGGTAGGTGTTCATCCCAGTTTCGATGGTCGTCATCAATAAGGGAACGGATGCAGGTTATTAGGACCCGGTTGACCCGTTCGGCGTTATTGACCATGGGGCAATAAAATGCCGTTCTCATGTGTTCGATGTTGTGACGAGCTAGCATTGAGCGAAAGACTGCTGATTGGAATTGTTTTCCGTTGTCCGAAAGAACGATTCGCGGGTAGGAGAACTTCAAAAAAACTTCATTTTCCAAGAACTCCACCGTTTTTGCCGAGTCTGCTGTGCGCATTGGATGTATGATTACATATTTCGTCACCCAGTCTACCACAACCAACATTGTTGTGTTTCCTTGTTTTGAGCGAGTGAAAGGGCCCACAAAGTCTATAGAGACCAACTCCCAAGGCAGCTTTGCTGGCTTGCTTGCTCCCATTTGCGGCATTAGTGTTGAATTCGAAGCTTTGCTGGCTTTACAGGTATCACAGCTCCGTACATAATCGTAAATGTCGTCTTGCATCTTCGGCCAGTAAAAATTTGATTTAACCTTCTGCAGCGTTTTGTAAATTCCCAGATGAGCTGCTGCTGGTAAGTCGTGGAAACGATGCATGATTTCCCTGCGTTTTTCCTGTGGAACCACCTTTCGCCATTGATGAATGAGAGCTCCTGTTTCGTCCGTGCTTCTACAATTTTTGTATAGCTCATTATTTAATACACGAAACTCCGAATAGCAGTCCGGATTCTTACACACTCGCTCGACAATTTGTTTGTACCACTTGTCAGTCGTACTTCCTGTAGTGTACCTCACCATGCTGATGATCCTTGATAAGGCGTCCGGTACAACGTTTATTGAACCCTTCCGGTATTTGATTTCAAAATCAAAGGCGTTGAGTCGCAACAGCCAGCGACTCATTAATGCTGTGGGATTTTTCAAAGATTTCAGATAACTTAGTGCAGCATGGTCACAGTAGACTGTAAACTTCACGCCTTCGATGTACCCTCTGAATTTTTCTATTCCTCTTATCACCGCTAGACATTCTCTTTCTGTTACCGAGTATTTCCGCTCCGACGACGACAGCTTCTGTGAGAAATAGCAGACCGGGTGCTCCTGTCCCTCAACTTCTTGTGTTAGCACAGCTCCGATGGCTACGTCACTTGCGTCGCACGCTACACTGAACGGTCTGGAGTAGTCAGGCATGATTAGCACCGGGGCTGAGACCAGTGCTGATTTGAGTTTTAAAAATGCCTCCTCTGCTCGGCTTGTCCAGTGGAACTTGATTTTTGTTTTTGTCAATTCGGTTAGCGGTGCAGCGACTTCAGCAAAGTCCGCAATGAAGCGTCTATACCAGTTGCACAATCCTAGGAAGCGTTGCACGTCCTTTCGACAATCAGGTACTGGAAATTTAACGATGCATTCGATTTTATCATTATCAACTTGCCAGCCCTTCTCGTTCAGCACGTACCCCAGATATTTGATTTCTTTCCTGCAGAATTTCGACTTATCTGGCGATATCGTGAGCTTTGCGGCTCGGAGTCTACGCGCTACTTCTTCCAATACTTCCAAATGTTCTGCGAACGTTCGTGAGCATATTACAATGTCGTCGAGATAGTGGAAAACAAATGGCTCCATGTCTGCAAACAGATGCGTCATGACTCTGGAAAGAGCTTGGCTGGCAGTACAAAGTCCAAATGGCACGACCTTAAATTGAAAGTGCCCTCTGGACGGCACGGTGAAAGCCGTTAACGGTCTCGATGTTGGGTGTAGAGGTAGTTGCCAGAATGCGTCCTTCAGATCGATCGTGGAGATGTATGAGCATCCCCCAAGGTTACCTATGATCGCAGAAATTTGTGGGATCGGATAACCTTCATTCACCATCACCGAGTTCAAATAACGTGCATCCAGGCATACGCGAAGTTTTCCTGTTTTCTTTTTTACTGCCACCAGTGGGTTGTTCCATGGTGAGAATACGGCTTCTTCAATCACGTCCATTGCAATCATCCTGTCGATTTCTCTTTTGACTTCTTGTAACACGTACTGTGACATTGGGTAGTATTTTTGTTTTTTGGGTATCGTGTTTCCTACATCGATACGGTGCTCATAGATATTTGTCCTACCCAGTGTGCCATCGCTTGCTTTCGGAAACCGTGCTACCACCTCGTTCAATGATCTGCGCTCTTCCGGTAAAAGATCTTTCATTGGCTCGTTCCCATCTGTTCTTATGTCTTCTTCTGTTGTCCTGGCCTGCATTGTGCAACATATCGGCTTTACGCCGAATTTGTTCCAAAAATCCATGCCTAGAACTGTACAATCCGGAATCGACGGAACAAGTTGAATTGATATCGTTTCGTGTTTATTGTTGTAGGCTATTGGTAGCCTTACATAACTGCTGATGTGGTGATGCGTACCATCCGCTGTCATTATGCTGCCTCGTGTCGTCTCTTCCTTTAAACTTAGCTCTTCCGCCAATTTCGCGTTGTTTCCTCCAAGTAAGGAGCAATTTGCGCCGCTGTCCAGTAATGCCGTGAGCTCTCGTCCCAGAACGCTGATGATTGCATGTGGCCTGTTGTCCATGCCGGGGTTAATTATGATGGTATTGAAGTGTTGAAAGTGGAAGTTTTCGGAGGGTTCTGTTGGTCGCAGCGGAGAATCATTCCCCCTTATTGTTGGTTCCCCGCCTGTTGGTTTCCCGCTTCCGTGCGGCACGTGAAGCAACTCCGCAGAGAATAACCTTTCCTTCCACAGCGGTAACAAAATAGAACGGCTTGAGGCTTCGGGCAATCCATGAAGCGATGTCCTTCTTCGTCGCAGTTCCAACATGTCATGGTTTGGCGGATGTTGTTCTCCCTAGGTTGCTGAAGTTCATTTTGGTTTGTCTCTGGCTGACATTGTTGAAGCCATGCTGGCTGTTGATGTTCTGGAGTCCATATTTGTTGGCGCAGCGGAGCCTGACGCTGCTGCGTCGCCTGCATCGAATGACCAGGGTGGGACTGTACTTCGTCTTGTCGCCATCCGTCCTGCTGTTGTCTTACATTTGATTGTTGGCTTGAACGCCATCGTTGATGGTGGCCCACTTGGATTTGGTTTTGTGTGGTGGATGCTGTTGACTGTCGTCCTGCAAGGTAATGACCCTGATTCTGCGATGAATTACTATTTGTTTTCGAAGATCTTCGGTCGAATTGGCCTTTTAGAGCATTAACCTGCTGCACAAGGTGGTCCATTTTCGTCTGCAAATCCTCTTCTTCGTCGTAACCGGCGCCTTCTTCAGCATTTGTAGAGTATTGCATCGTGGATGGAACATCATTCCTCTCGGTGCGTTCCAATACATTCACCCTTGAATACCTTGGAGGTTGCGATTGGAGGGAGGGCTTCGCAGGGTTACCTGGAGTTGCAAAATTCGGTTCTAGTAGAGAGTTGTGCGGGACTGGGATTCTTCGTTGTCGATTTAGCAGCATCCTGGTTTCGTCGTAACTTGTGCACACCTCGACCATTTCTTGAAGATCTCTCGGTCGCGCTGCCGTAACAATCGCTGCGTAGTCCGCGTTCATGTTCTTCTTAACTATGAAAAATTTCTCCTCTTCTGACATCGGTGGTGATATGAAACGGAAAAGCGCTGCAATGTCTCGGTAATACTTAGCGAACGATTCATTTTGTCCCTGGAAACGGAAACTGGCTTCCAGTCGAAGTATCTGTGCGTACCCACTCGGTAGAAATTCTCTTCGAATCTGATCTTTAAAGGCCTGCCATGAGTGCAACCAACGCTGGGAGAGGGCTCGAGCATACCAATCTAGAGCGTCGTCTTGTAGGAGATGCTTGATGGAAGATAGTAGTGTTTCGTCGCTCATACCTTCGGATTTGGCGAATGTTTCAACCCTGTCTAGAAAAATGTTTAATGTCGTAGTGTCCTTTTCTCCTCTGAACTTAAATGGCCAGTTGTGTACTGCTTTTGTCCAACGTCGTTCTTCTGCTCGTTCTGTAGCCGGTGCTCTCGTGAGTTGTTCCCTCCGTGCTAGACGTTCCACCAAATCTGCATACAGGCTCGCGTTATTGGTGATGATGTTTCTAAATGTTAAGTCGTTGTTGACATTCGTGTAATACTGGTTGTTGCTGACATTATGCCGAGATTCAGCTGCGTCCTGTTCTGCGCTATCGGTTGTTCTTCCTCTGCCGCTTGTGTTAGGATGAAGATCTTGTAGTCCTCTTACCGCTAGGCCTCTTCCCCGATGGATTCCTAGAGGGGAACTGGTTGCTGATAGGTGTGGGTGATACGTTTCTCTAACATTCGTGTTGTGTGGTGTCTGGTTGTTGTTTCTTTCTTGAATTAGGTCCTCCCTTGGCGGCACGTCGTTAGCGCTTCCTTCTTCGTGTTGCCACTCATTGTGTGTTCCTATTGCCGCAGTGTTTCTATCGTCTAGTGTAGAACTGTTGATACCCAAGCGTGAGTATGCACCACACATGTTGGGGTGCTCAGGCTGCTGCACAGGTTGTTCTTTGTTACATGCTGCTGCCGTTTCGCCTGAAGAAATTGTGTTCACTACACTTTCACTACGATCCAATCGCTTCCCAAACCTCGCAATGGCACTTTCTACTTCTTCCAGTAGCACTTTGACAAGTGAGCACAATGTTTCCTTCGTGCTCATAAAGGTAGACAGAGGCTGAATCAATTCCAGTCTATTACGATAATGAAGAAGTCGCGAACGTAATTGCATTATGACAAAAGAGTCTTTAATTAGTATTGCTTCATCTACCAACTTCTGAATCTCCTTGATCTTTGTTTGACATGTTTCTATGTTAGTAGTTGAGCTCATTACGTGATCTGAACTACTATGTATGGGTTCTTGTAGCGTGTCTTCTTTCGCTATCAAGTCCTTCAACTTCAGTACTTTGTTTCTGTGTGTTGAAGGTCCGAGATTTACTACGAAGCGAAGAGCTAGTTCGTAGTCTATCTCTTCATTCGATAAATGCGTCAAATCCATCGCGATTTGCTAAACAGATTAAGAACACACCAAGCCAACTAAGCTGCAATCGAGCTAAATAAACTATCCAAAACAAAATTAAAAGCCGTGGCAAAAAAAAAGCTAATGCTGTGTGGGATATTCAGTTGGGCGCCAGTGAAACATAAGGTCTGCCGGGAAGTATTGAACCCGATCAATCCCGAGTAGCTGAAGGGAAATGCGCACAAATAACTGAATCCAAAGCAATGTTGTTTGAAATTTTACATTATTTATTTCCCACTTTTCTTCCCCATCCTTCCTTCCTCCATTTCCTGCCCTTCACTTTCCTGATTCCTGCTTCCTTTATCTTTGCCTTATATCTAATATAACATTACTCACGTTGAGTCACGCACCCCGAACCCCGTTGGCCTCGGCGCCGCCACCGTCACCGCCTTAATCGACTTGAACGGTCTGTGCGTAGGTGCAATTGCACTGGGGATTTTCTTCTGCACGCCGCATGCTCGACGCGAGTGTCATCAGCGTACCAAAGCTCGTCAGCTCTGGCTTGTTGTGGCACCTGTGAGCTACTCCGCGATGTCGCCACAGTCACCTGGCGTGCCGCAAAGACCGTTGACCGATGCCACGATGATCCTGCGCCGCGAGAACGACGCACTCACGAATGTCCTTCACGTGCCCTTGATCAAACGAAACGAAGTAAGAGAAAAAGCCCCTGATAAGGGGCTTCCGGTTCTCTAACTCTAACTTTGTTGCGCGAGGGTAGGTGTCCAGGCCAGCAATACGCCTATTCTGCGCCACGAGTGTTTGATAGCGGTTATGGGAACACTTTATCCAGAAAATTGATCGTCCACTGTTACACGATGTTACGCCAAAGCGCGTGGCTTGACCTGCCTTTAACTGTCTACCGGCACAAACTTCCTGACAGCGAATTTACGTTTCGATTCTGGTTTGGTGATTAACGATTGGATATTTTATTTTTGCAATGCACGCCTAGTGCCTTACAAGCTGCACTATCTACACCCTAGATTGGACACTGACCAAAGTCTGATGTGCTGGCAGCCTCACGAACCGACGCGCACTGATGCTCACCCGTCTTCTGCTCGCCAACTCGTCTATCTAACCGAGCGACGTTTTATGAGCAAGGGGAAAGGACCGATGAGAGCACTCTCTACTCTCCCGCCTGTCTCGATGGAGTACCCGCGGTGGGCGTCGATCTCTCACACGATCACTTTGTGTGGGTTTGACTTCGGTTGCTTGCATCTTATCGCGATTGTTAGTGCATCCCTCTCCGCCGTAAGTTGTGTGTGTGACGAATGTGACTTTTAAAGATGCGTCGTTTCTCTTTACCTCCGTCTGTTGGCGACACTTTGATGATCGTCGTTCCCGGGCTAAGTGTTGGTGAATTGCTGTTTGCGCATCTGCTGGATGCGTTGTGGGTTCGAGGTGGCGTAGATGGACAGGGGTTTACAACTATCAGCTCGCAGAGCATTTACCTTAATTTGGGCCGCAACGTAAGGTTTTTGGCCACAATCATAACTTCAAACAACAAGCAAAACGTATACGTAACACTCCGCGGTTAACCATTTCACGGTGTACCAGTTCGCGGTCTACCATTTCGCGTTCAGTATCATATCGCGGTATAACATTTCGCGGTTTATATTATTTGGCGGTATACCATTCCGCGGTTAGTACTATTCCGCGGTGAAACTTTTCGCGGTCAATACCAATTTGCAGGTTTAATTTTACTAATGTTACAAGTAGTTAAATAATGTGTTCTTTAACTTTGTAAAGCCTCAAATTCACCAAATTATTATGTAAAGTGAATAATCATTGAGTTTACACCAGACTCATATAAATTCAAATCCCAACAAAAAAAATGTTTTGAAGCAAAACATATTTGCAAATACGACTACCGCCACCGCACCGGGAGTGACAATGGGTCTGGGGGTGAGAATGGGTCATCGCTTTCGCCGACAGTCAGGAGGTCGAAGAGCAAAATCGTCTAAAAAGGTCTCTTATCTTTTAATCTTCTTGCCCTCAGATGCATTCAATCCAATCTACAAGCATTCTAAGTGGTTGAAACAGTGACCCATTTTCACCCCACTTGACCCATTGTCACCCCGATGACGGTATGCAAAGAATGCGAAACAACACACTTTGCCTTATACCGGGCAAATGCAAACATTTAAAGAAAGTAAAACATAACATTTTGCTTTATACCGGGCAAATGCAAACATTTGAAGAAAGCAAAACAACAGATTTTTCGTTATACCGGGCAAATGCAAACATTTGAAGAAAGCAAAACAACACACTTTGCCTTATACCGGGCAAATGCAAATATTTAAAGAAGGCAAAACATCACAATTTGCCTTATACCAAGCAAATGCGAACATTTAAAGAAGACGAAACAGCACATATTGTCTTATACCGGGCAAATGCGAACATTTGAAGAAGACAGCACATGATATTTAGCCTAATACCGGCTAACATTTAAGGAAGATACTTTTTATGAATAATTTTCTGTCATTCCTTCTTCTGAATTCTACCAGAATACCATAGCCTTTTAAGGTATTAAGACAGCGACCTTTATCATATGATATAGTGTATCTTGATGACAAAGTTCACACATCTAATATCGACAATAATGTATACTGCCCGTAACCGCATAGTTGTCCCATCTTTGCTGGGTTTCCTATTCATATGGGACAGTTATGCGATTACAGGCAGTATATGTCTTTTGAAAATAACATAAAATAATGCGTAAAAGAAAAGAGAAAAATACTTGAAAGGGAAACGCAATGAAAGAAACGGCCATATAAAGAAGAGAAAATTAATAGTTGGTAGAAAAGAATGGCAAACTCTTAAAAATACAAAAAAAAAGTTAAAATGATAAGCTAAGCTTGAATACCGCGAAACGGAGCACCGCGAAATTGTAAACCGCGAAATAATATATACCGCGAAACGGAATACCGCCAAATTGTATAAACCGCGAAACAGATTACCGCCAAATGATACAGACCGCGAAATGGTACACCGCGAAATGGTTAACCGCGGAATGTTTTACCGCGAAATGTCGGACAACCGTAAATATCACGTGACATCTCTAATTGAAAATGAGGAATTCCAGTACTGGTTATAACTGTGGAAATGTCTGCAGGTCGCGAAAAAATTATAGAGTAAAACAATGTCCTATGTATATTGAAAAAATAATATAATGATTATATACATACCGAATCAGTACTTTGCGCTCCAGCTGATGTGGCGGATGGACTCAAAGCTGATGCATTTGTTCCTGGTAAGTTGTGTATTGCTAAGTTATTGCTATCCTTCAAATCGTCGATGCAAGGAAGACGGTACGCTGTTGGTGGTAATCTTGGCTTTTTCTCCAATGCATGTCCCGTGTCCGGCGGTTTTTTGTACAATGGATTGGTAAATAACGCGATATCTTTGTCGCTGAACTGTTCACCCCAGTCCCATACAGGCCTCAGAATAATGTGGTCATTCAGTTGAGCAATCTGCCTTTCAGTCTCCGAGTTGAACTGGAAAGTATCGAATATGGGAAGGAACACTGAGTCCCACAAACTTGTGAGGAATGTTTCGGAAAACTCAAACTCTTCCGGAAACTGCTGCAGCAACTGCCACACACAGTCCAAAAACAGTAGAAAGAGCGGACTACGTTCGATTGAGTTTCCATTATAGATATGCCCCATACGTTCACTGAATGGATGACCTAAATTAACCCATTCCTTCTGAATTAGTGTCTGAAAACCGCTCATAGTTCGGAAACTATTATCGAGCAACAATTGCACCAGACTTGAAATGACGCTACACATATCCCGACCGCTGATTTCCTGCAATACCACGGTGCGACCGCTTATCAACATTTTAGCAGCTTCTACCGATTGCTTCAGGCACACCGAAACATACAAAAGCCAATAGGTTTTATCGAGCAGCGAATAGAACCTGGAATCTTGTTGCTGAAATGAAAGACAATAATTAAATTATTTTTGCTCATTAGACTAACTTGCATTATGTTAATAACCATGAACTCTCGGTCATTCTCTGGTATGCATAACTTTCGCAGATTGAGGTAACTCAGGTTCACGTCTTGAATACTGGGTAATAGTTTGGTGAGCTCCATTAAATGTATAGGCTTCTTTGACGGGTCACATCTGCGTACGTGTTCTAGCATCGCGTTTTCGATAGTAGCACTGGCAATCTCAGGATTCAGTTCTGCCATTCGTACCAGAGCAGCATTTTTAATACTCCAAACCTGCAATAAGATCAAATAAGATGGGAAGCTTTATCACTATGCACTAGTTTTATTCAATCATCTAATTTTACCCATATAGCGCAGCGACAATTCCTGAAGCTCTTGGAATTATTGAGGTATTCTATATCCGACAAATGCTTAGGTATTACATAATGCATGGGAAGAGTGCTTTTAACCTCCATGTTATCCTTAGAGAACACTCTCCAGCCGGCCTCTCCCCCACATCGCTGCAATTCGTTGTCCCAGTCGCATTTTTTATTAAACATGCAAACTGATCGGCTCGAATTATAATACTTCTCTCTGAAACAGAACAATCATGTAATCGAATGGTAATTCAAAAAGCGAGCTATTTTGACTCGTACTTGTAGTTGTAGAGGAACAGCAGACTATGTTTGGCAGGAAAAGCAAATTTCACCAGTGCGTCAGCGACATACTTTCCTTTGCCTAACCCAGCTTTTCTAAATCCGAATGTAAATATTCTAAAGTTCTGTAAAGAAATATTCAAATGAGTAAGTTCAATGTCTAATGGACAAAAATGGTGAGATATAATTCATGAATTCTAAACTATAGTATCTATTTAAATGTATAAAATTTAGAGCAACAAGCATAGCGATGTGCAACTATGGACCGAGCAGAAACAAGCCACGTCGGCTTTACCCTGGTAATAATATTCAACTCAACACTTTTACCTGTCCCATGTTTTATTAGAGAAAAGCACCATCACCGCTATCAGGTAATACTTACTTTACAAACGATTTTTATGATTTCAATCTTACTGCTGTTTTTCGTCTGCGGGTTCACCACGCGTTTTTTCTTGTCCGTTACTTGGTATATTTTATCAATGTTCAGCAAAGATACGTCGTATTTACCAAGGAATGTGTTTCTCTGGTAGGCTGAAAGCTGCAATGAAAGATGTTTCGTCGTAGTGGATGAGTGTTAAAATCTCACCTTATTTACCTCTTCAGAATCGCTTTCAATGCACAAAAAGGAAAGGCGGAAGTTAGTAATAATGAGAGCTCCCTCCTTCTCGTCTATATATTTATTATCTTTGATACAATGGGTTGTGTACATGCATACATTGTTTACTCGGGCAGCTTCAAGTTCACCTTTAAGATGAAAAAAATGGCATTTACTATGGAAATGAAATAATAGATTTAAACTTGCCTGATAAGAATTTTAATTGTAGTCCGTCCGAAGAGAAACTATCGTTGAAGCCCTGTTGAAATGAAATGTTTTAGTTTTTTCTTCATATTAGTCAGCGGTGTAAATGTTTTCATCGTATATATATATTTTAATTCTTATTTTTATGTATGTTTTCGAAAATAACTTTTTTCGCTGCCATCGCAAGTATCGCTTTTCTATCAGCGAGCAACGCCAAGCTGACACGTTCATTAACCTAGGATAGCATAGCATAGGGGATTGCACACATCGTGGGAGGGGTACAATGCTTAACTGAGCAATTTACTGTATATTTTCGCAAATTGATCCTATACAGAAGCAGTTGTTGCCGGATTTAGCCGAAAGGGGGCCCCGGAGCCCACAGTTTGTGGGGGCCCCAAAATATACAAAAAAGGTTAGTTTTGGTAATAACTGTAGGGGCCCGGGGCCGCGAACCAAACACCCCCCCCCCCCCTAAAACTGGTCCTGGTTGTATACCTGACCACGTCCTCACAATCACGGAAGGAAGGAAAGAAATGTTCAAAATCTACTAGTGAAGATGGAGGGAACCCATACTACCTTCATAGATGTCTCGGGAAGGAAATTTTGTATTAGGTAGTAGGTTGGGTAAATAATAAGGAACTCTATTCAATAATATAGAGCGTACCGTCAAACGGGGTGACTTGCAACACTTTGGTTTTTTACAAGTTTTTGTTTTTGCCTTTCTCGTATACTAAGTATACGGTAAAGGCTATATGATCGCTCCAAAAACAAACTTTTTATAGAAGGCCCGGAGACCCATAGTGTTATATACCAATCGACTCAGTTCGACGAATCGAGGTGATGTCTGTGTGTGTGTGTGTGTGTGTGTGTGTGTGTGTGTGTGTGTGTGTGTGTGTGTGTGTGTGTGTGTGTGTGTGTGTGTGTGTGTGTGTGTGTGTGTGTGTATGTGTGTGTGTGTGTGTGTGCGCAAAACTACTCAAAAAATGTCACTCATTTTTCTGGCACTTATCTTTAACCGATTTGCTCGCAACAAGTTGCATTCGACGCAGAATCCTGTCCCATTGTTTCTTATTTGAAATTGGCCAGATCGAACTATGGGATCAGAAGTTATGGCCAAAATACAAATTTATACGAAAAAATCGCGTAAGAAATGTCACTCATTTTTCGGGCACTTATCCTCAACCGATTTGCTCGCAACAAGTTGTATGAAATTGGCCAGATCGGACTATGGGATCGAAAGTTATGGCCAAAATACAAATTCATACGAAAAAATCGCGAAAAAAATGTCACTCATTTTTTGGGCACTTATCCTCAACCGATTTGCTCGCAACAAGTTGTATTCGACGCAAAATCCTGTCTCATTGTTTCCTATTTGAAATTGGCCATATCGGACTATGGTATCGAAAGTTATGGCCAAAATACAAATTCATACGAAAAAATCGCGTAAGAAATGTCACTCATTTTTCGGGCACTTATCCTCAACCGATTTGCTCGCAACCAGTGTTGTTGAAGAGCGAAAAAATCGCAAAAGAAAAACGAATTCCACTCGGTCGAGTAGCAGCGACTAGCGAAGAATTCATTTTGCCTTTCTTGCGTTCTATTCTTTAGCAGGCGAATGAATGCTGAAAACGAACGTTGGTGTGGTTCATTCTTCATTTTTTCGTTTCCCTTTGCGACTGTCTAATGACTTTGGCTCGCCCGAAGATGCGTATCCTGTTTGCCGTGCGGCTTGCTCTTCGCGAAGAATCATAATTCTACTCGCATCGAATGCAAGAATCGCATTGGTGGCAAAGACTATCTGAGACTGAGACATGATGTAAACACTTTCTAGCAGATATTTGTTTATGTTTACATTTTGCTTATTTTATGCTAGTATTGCCGGATAGAGTTAAAATATGTATGTAAACGGTAGGTTTCAGAATGTAATCGATATATTGAGACTTAGCGTTTTAATAAAACATTTATATGACGTAGCATGATCGGGATTTTGGCAGGAAAAAAGAAAATCATTTCATATCAATTCATGCTATGCTCAGTTACGCAGTTGAGTTGAGGGATATCCGATACGATTTGCAATTAATTAAATCTGCTAAACAGAAGCTTTTTCGTTGACGCTTGGTGCATTTTTTCAGAAACTCGAACACATGCCATAGCGTTATAAATGACGTTATTCGGGATCGTGTTTAATGCATATTTTGTGATCAAGAATGTTTACATGGATTTTAAAATTTGCGCGGCACGTTACGTTACACCGTCTTAACTGTAATTAATCAAATGTGTTTGAATATGGGCGCTACATGGTAAATGATTAAGATGTGTCAGTGTAGACATGTGGAATTATCTTAATAAAATGCTAAATAGGAAAGCGCAAATTTGATGTGAAAATTGAATATTTTCAACAATTAAATAATTGTGTGACATCAAAAACGATTGAAAAGTTTTGATTAAAGCCAAAATCTGCAATTTTCACTTTCCCTTGATTTTTAACATACATGGGGCAAGTGGGACATATTTGAACATCATTTTTGATAGAGCCATTTTACCTGTTTTTAGATTGTTGTCTAGTGAAAAATTACTTCGACACTCATATATCATATGGATTTGAATCAAATGCAGTTGATATCGTTGGTTTAGTTGTTAAGAAGTAGTGTACAGTTGATTTACCAAATATGTATGTATTATACTTTCTGAAAATTATCCCCCTCATGGAAAAGGGCAATGGTTATAACTATGCAACATTTTCCGTTTACAGTGCAAACAATCTACTTATTCTACAATAGATCAACAGGTTTTGTCTTGTGTTTTGTTATTTTTAAACTTCGCATCAGATTAACAGATTTTAACATAAATAAAGTGCTTAAGACATAAATTGGCTATTTCGTTCTATTACAAATTTACAACACCGCCTGAATAAAAACGTTCCTTTTGAGGTTCTAATTTATGTAATAATTTGTGTTAAACTGAGGAACATTCATTCGTAAAGTGAACAAAGATTTGCTTATCTCTTCCATCTAACACATTCGGTAAGAAAGTAAGGTAATGTAAAGCCAGACAACAGACAATTAAACTGTAAACCGGCTGTTATCTTGATTTTATATCTGCTAACATTGTAATCCCTTTCTTTTACGAAAAACAAAAGTCTGACAAGCAATAAACCTCCATCCATGATCTGAAATACTACAATTCAGAAATTACATGAGCATTATATCTGCATTTTTCAAATTAGTTTCGTTCGACAGTATAGAGCAGAATAGGTCCCACTTGCCCCGTTTGAAGGGGTAAGTGGGTCCCACAGGTAAATTTATTTAAGTCACTACCAATATTTTTGTAACTGAATAAATGGCTTACAACACGTCTACACTTCAACAACGGAAGCATATAATGATGTATCCGTGGTAAATGTTCTGAAATACACTGTTTTCTAAGTATGCTTTTGCGATTTTGCTGAACTAGCGTTTTTTTAGGTCCCACTTGCCCCGGGGTACCTTACTTAATTTCGGTGATTTTTCTATAACAAAATAAGTCGGGACCGATTTGCGATTTGGGCGTAACTTATTTTGTAAACAAACTTTGTCGAATTCCTGTTATAGCAATCATTTCCTGCGAAAAGTACGGTATGTATCCCACAGAATAAGCTTTACTCTGTAAGGATAAAAACGCTTGCATTCTACAAAATCCGTAAAACATTATTTGTTTACAAAACAAGTTACGCCCATTGGCGTAACTAAAGGGTGGCCTGGCCCTCCCCCCAGAATATTTGAAAAGTGAATTCTTAAATAGTAAGTTTTCATGTATTACAAACATATTTCATCATTCCTTATTGCATCGTATGTTTTCTATGATCAATTTTTCGGCAAAGTATTGAATTTGTCTTTGCAAAATGTCAAGTGCAAGTCATACAATTTTCACAGATTTTTCATTTGAATTTTCATACAGATTTTTCAGATATTCAATGCCAATCACTTTCATTGCCAGTATGTGTTAGCAATGTGTGACAACATTCTGGTGTATTAATTGTACCAAGTTCAAAAACCAGATTGTTTGAAGAATTATACATTCCTGTTCTGACTTCCATCTACGATTAGATTTAAACGAAGCTGGAACATGTTTTTTGGGCTAGAACTTAATAAACAATAATCGTGACTGTCTACACATATTCTTGGCCCCATGATTGTATGCTCCTAAATCCAACCAATGGGAGTTAAAACGATATTTCTTTTGTAAACCTTTCCAAAATAGAGATTAGAATCAATTGAAAAACAGGCCAAGTTCCAGTTGGAATGTAGAGCCATTGAAGAACAAAGAGAATATGCCATAAAACAGTTAATCAAATTCTCATAAAGTTCTTTTTTTGGAGAATGTCCGTACAAGTCCAGATGATATGTTTTCGATGTTCAACGAAACTCGGCCTCTTAACTTAAAAGATATGCCTGTCCCAGTCTTATTACTGAGAACGGAGAACGTAGATCTGAACAGATACAAAGTTGTGGAATACGGAAGAATAGTTCATTTGTTTGAGAAACTGCATAAGTCCATTTTACACTATTTTGAGAAAACAACAAAAAAATTTTTTTCGTGTTTTTTGCCAGAATACGTATTTTTGGACGAGGATTCAGAATATATAAAAATCTCATTTTGGCCAAAAATGTTACATATGCAGTTTCTCAAACAAACGGTTCAGTTCTTCTATAGACTAGTTGAATGGTGAGAGCTAAAGTTATAAAATAATTTAAAAAAATCGGTCTAGTTAAAAAGAAATAGTTGATTGATTCCAAGATTTGTTCATTTTAGAGTCCTTCTGAATTCCCACTTACTATGCGTAATTACAGGAATTTTTAACTCTTTCGAAAACCTATTAGAATTTCCAACAGAATATTGTAGTTCCTATTAAAAACCGAAATGAGTTTGGATCTGAATTCTTCCGGATCTAAATGTTTCCAGAATAAAAAACAAAGAAATAATTGACAAAAATCTCGCAGAATCTCAAACATGAGTGTAAATATAAGGATACTTTAAGTTGATTGTTTGTTTAGTCGTGTATGACACTTTGTGAAACCCCAATTTTTCAGTATGAAAATATTATGATCATAAACTCATAATAATGGAGATTGCATTTAAATTTCCTTATTATGGACCCCATAATATCAACAAATCATCTTCGTTTCTACGTTTATTACATGAGGGATTTTCTGGGCTCCTCGTCTCACAATGTAAGATTTTTTCTTTTAAATTATGTTTGTTTATTTATTATTTATATGGAGCGTGAGACAATAGAACTCCTCCTTTCCCCAACAGCCGTTACGTAATTAGGGCACGGCCATAGCAATCTTCAAAGTGCTCTAAAACATAAATAAAAATAACATAAACCAAACCTTGTGCATAAGTCATTACAAAAATAAATACGCTCAAACTAGATACTAGATACAATTAAAGGACATCCTGATTAAGAATCCTCAGTTTTCACCAAGCATTTATCTATAATAAGCACAATTAATATGAAAATTAGACACGTATTGATTCAATCACACCATTACTCCAATTTAATTGTTCGCATATTGAGTGATGTTAACAACATGAGCAGCAAAAGCACAAAAAGAACCTTGAAAGTCCATGCGTGCAGTGCTCTATATTGCCTCAAGAAATATCTCTCATCAGCTGGGGCCATGGCCCTCTTAGACCGGGACTCTAGTTACGCGTATGGTTACGCCCAAATCGCAAATCAATCCCGTTTACTAAATATACAAATTGTAGACAGACAAATAAGTTCAGAACAGATAGGCAAAATTTTGTCGAAATTCTAACAAGGCTTCTTCTTTTTCTTCAATGGCTCTACAATCTAACTGTAATTTAGCCTGCTCATAAACTTAGTATTAATTTAGCATTTCCACACCTATTAACACTCGAGCACGCGTAGTGTTGTAATTTGTACAATACATGTGGATTTTCAGCTGTCATTCTATATCTAAGTCAAATATCGACATGAAACCAACGTGTATTCCTCAAATCACTTACCTACAGCCAACAAAATGATTTTTGGTCTTTTTTGGCCATAATTGGGTGACCACAGGACAATTTACTGAATCGGCCTCCGGAAATGCGATGATACGGAGTGATAGTTGAAATTTTTTACCACCATGACCAGATATCTCGAAATTTATAAGGTTTAGAAAACTGGCATCTCCAACGAAGTTTTCTGGAAGGTAAAAACCTTCATGATAGAATTAAGTTAAGTTTGGTATTCATCCGCTTGGCAGCGCTAGTATATGAGTAATTATTTGTTAGGTGAGATATCTCGAAATCTGTGAGATTTAGAAAGTTAGTGTCTTATTTGTTGTTGTTCAAGTGGTAATACTCAATATGGAAGCAGTTATGGAATTTATCAGCTGTGCTGCGCTAAAGTATGAGGAATCACTTGTTGGGTTAGCTATTGCGAAATTTGTGGTCATAAGAGAGGTGACATCTTCAACAAAGTGGTTCGGTTGTTAAACCTAACGAGTGTTCGAAATATGTGTCTGTTCGGTATTTGAATCAAAACGGTACTAAAAATGTGTATGTTCACTGAAATTGTCACACTCTTCTGTTTTGGTAGATTAGTTAGTCATATTCTTCACGATAATAAATTTCTAAGATAGATATCAATAAGTAAGATTTGTTTGTATTTATAGAAAAAACCATAGCGGAAATGAACCCTGAAATTGCATAAAATGGGCTAAAAGGATTTTATTTTGCGACAAAATTTGGTTCATAATTCAATACGCATTGAGTGAAATCAGATCAAATCAAATTAAATCAGATGACAAAGTATTTTTTTTGTCGCCCAATAAAACTGTTACTCAAAAACATCTCAGCATATCTAAGAAAGTTTTAGACAACTTCTGCGGTTTATCAACAGGACACTGCCCAAATAAATATTATTTCAAACAACATGTTAAATTTTAGATGATACCTGTCGTTTTTGTGAAAGGGACATGGAAGATTCGGAACAATTATTTTGTACCTGTGAAGCACTAAGAAACACGCATTTTTTTGATAAAGAATTGATGCAACCGTCAGATGTATGAATGACTTCTCTAAGCAAGGCAATACATTTCATAAAATATGTTTTACCTTACTGGGATAACGTCTACAAGGTCATAGTGACATGACACATTGCAAGGCACACACATTAAAACAGGGACTGCCACAATAAGTCAATCAAATGCTCGCAGTGCAAAATGTACCCAACAGGGAAAAATTCGGCGGACCATAGGTCGTTGCGCCAAAAATTGTTTGTACTACTTTTACATGGCCGGGATTCTGCTAATACGCATCAAACGCCAATAAAAAATGGCAAATTTTTCGTCCAAGTTTTCATGCAAGAGATTCAATTCATCACAAACCATATCGGATATTCGTTAACCCCTTAAATAAGGATATCCTACAACAAATGTTCGCATGTACGTATTGATGTTAATTGAATTCAGTTTCCGTTTTATAAACTAAACATGTCAAGTCATTAAAATAACCACTTGATGCGGTTTGGCAGAATTCCGATCATATGTTACGTCCACCAAATTCACGCGACATTTAACAAAATTAGTCCGATACGGCTTCGCAATTGTTGGCACAAGGTACTAGTGAAATCAAAGTGAAACAACGAGAGCTAAGATTTGGAAAGTTGCTTGACTGAATCGTTTTAACATCTTCAGTCAAGCTGTAAAATGTAAAATGGGGAAACAATTAAAGTCTAATTTAAGTCAACTGAATTAATCAATAATTATTCAATGCTTATTAAAACTTAACATAAGCATTCAAACATCATTTAAATCACACTGAACGTTAAACAGCTTAGGCGCATATCGCCATCGCACGGGTGTGTAGGTATTGCGCTGGGTAAGGTAATGCGTAAGCATGCTGTTGTCCATTATGACTTCGACTTTGCAACAATCGCCGCGCTATGAAGCACACGAATGAACAGCGGAAAGAAGATCCAAACAACCATCGAGGGGCAAGTATTTGAGTTCATTCCTTTTGATGTTCTTGTTCACTCGCTGGTGTAATCATTCGCCGATTCGAATACCATTCGCAGCGAGTCGTTGGAAAAACGAATGTGGCTGAATGGTGAATCGCGAAGAGTCAAAGATTACCACTCGCGAAGAAGAGCCACAGCAACCCTGCTCGCAACAAGTTGCATTTAACACAGAGTCCTGTCCCATTGTTTCCTATTTGAAATTGGCCAGATCGGACTATGGGATCGAGAGTTATGGCCAAAATACAAATTCATTCGAAAAAATCGCGTAAAAAATGTCACTCATTTTACGGGCACTTATCCTCAACCGATTTGCTCGCAACAAGTTGTATTCGACGCAGAATCTTGTCCCATTGTACCTATTTGAAATTGGCCAGATCGGACTATGGGATCGAAAGTTATGGCCAAAATACAAATTCATACGAAAAAATCGCGTAAGAAATGTCACTCATTTTTCGGGCACTTATCCTCAACCGATTTGCTCGCAACAAGTTGCATTCGACGCAGAATCCTGTCCCGTTGTTTCCTATTGAAAATTGGCCATATCGGACTATGGGATCGAAAATTATACCATTTTTTATGGGAAAATCGCTAAAAAAATGTCACTCATTTTTCAGGCACTTTTCCTCAACCGATTTGCTCGCATTAAATTGCATTCGACGCAGAATGTCTCATTGTTTCTTATTGAAAATTGGCCAGATCGGACTATGGGCTTAGAAGTTATGGTAAAATTACTATTTATCGTGAAAAAGAGTTCAAAAAAGTCTAGCTCACTTTTTTAGCACTTAGACTTCATCTTAGACTTCATCACGTTCAACAAATCTGGTTGCAGTAACCATATTGTGACTGAATCCGGTCATATATAAGTTACTGTGATTGATGTGCAATATGTGTGCTTCTCATGTCGCTCGCAACAGATTGCATTCGACGCAGAATCTTGTCCCATTGTTTCCTATAGAAACTTGGCCGGATCGTACAATTGCGTCAAAAGTTATAGCGAAAATACTAATTTTAAAACTACAAAATAAAATGTCATTTTTTGCTCTTATGCTCATCCGATTTGTTTGCAACAAATTGCGTTTGGCGAGAATTTTTTTTATGCATATAAACAAATATGAAAAATGAGACCAATCCACATATTAGTGTTATTTTAGATTTTTCCAAACCTTTTGAACGAACGAGAAAGGCACCATCACCGCTAGGTGGATTAATCTGGGTTTTTTACAATAGAAATATACCTAAACATCGACCTGTGTCATCACGCATCCCTAGTTTACATAGTATTTGTTGTGCCTAGTTGGTATTTAGATGAAAACACAGAGACGACTCACTATACACATGTTCCATCGTTCATCTGTTTAACGGTGGATTCATTTTTTTGTAGGTGGTCGATGGCGCTTCCATCGGTTTTGCTTGTGTTTGACGTTTACTCACTATCGTCATCTGGTTGCCGCTTGTCCATCTACAGTGTATTAGCATTAGACGATAATATTTTCGTGACGATGATTTTGATTGCATTTTGTTAAAAGTGAGACGTCTGTTTCTCTGTGGTGAAAATATAACTCACTGTTGTTTTTTTTGTATTATTTTGTGAAACTGTTTCGTTAATTGAAAGTCGAACGTCGTAAATCGTAAGTTCGTGTAGCAAATTGAAAATAATTTAACCAAAATCGATCCCCTCTCCAGTTTCAGTACCTAATTAGGTATGCAATTCCGCAAAAACTATAAATTAATAAAAAAAATTGTTATAATTGTTTGCATATTTTATATCAACTTTTTTTTGAAATTTGTTCCCCTGCGGACTTGCAACAGCTGATACACGATAATTGTTTTTTCAAAAACAGCTGATTCAGTTTTTAAACTTTTTTTTCAAACTGGCATTGATTTTATGTTACATAATTCCTTTATCATTCCGCGAAACTACAAGAAACCTGCAGGAAGTCGGATGTATGCTAATTTTCCAAAGAAAACTTTGATGAAGGTAGCGGTAGAAGTTAAAAAACAAATTGTTTATCCGGGAAGTCGCTTGGCGGTACGATTTGTCCCTAACAACAATTTTACATTATCCTAATACAGAAAACAGTAAAACTAAGACTTGACGTGGTCAAACAGTGTTGAATCCCCAAGACGATCCAACACTTGTGGATGATCTAATACTTGCTGCGGAAATACCTTTTAAAATAATGATCTTAATATAATCGTGGTAATTTGGATGGCGGGAAAAGAAAGGAAAACCGTTTTAAAAACAACTATCCAGGGAAGGGTGATGGTGCACACCATTCATAAACCGACATAAAGCACTTTCAAACCGATGACTTAAAAATATCAATCTATCCGTTGAAATCGTAAAAAAAAATCGGTATGAGGGGAGGGGGAATCCCTCAAGTAAGGTTCCTGCATTGACAGTAGTGAAGAATGACCCAGGATGAAAAACTACTAAGATTAAATTGTTCTAAAACATGTTATGATTGAATTCGATGAAGTGTTGCAAGTCACCCCGCAGTAGGGGTGGCTTGCAAAACCCATCATTTTGATATTATTTTTATATTTTTATTATTGTTATATATATGATTATATGTCTAATCACTAATATTAAAAGTATCATGTACTAGCAGAATGAATAAATCCTTTTAATTTAGAATTATTGAGAGAGAAACTTGAGAAGTGTTGCAAGTCACCCCTTTTGACGGTATGTTAATAAAAATATATAATAAAAAATTATAAAAATATATTCACAAATTTACTTATACATCCGATTCTGTTTTTACACGGATTTTTTTTACACGGCCGTGTAAAAAAAATCCCATAAATTTTTTTTGCAAAGCTCTATTTTGCATGATTTGTCGAGAAATATTAAAACTTTTTTTACACGGATTTTTAAATTTTGAACTGAAAACTTTTTTTACACGGAACGCATTCCCCGTGTAAAAAAAGAATCGGGTGTAAACCGTTTAAACAATATTATTACTGAACGCGCAAAAGAAAAAAAATACCGGATTGCGCAAATGTTCCGCGTCCTATACTGCCGTTGTACGCATAACTGTCCCATGTATAGGGAATCTCAGCAAACATGGGACAAATATGCGTATGGCGGCAGTATACAAAGTAAGTTTAATCGTACAATATTATTTAGTCACCGACCGCACACTATTCAAACTCGAGTTTCACGACTATGCCGCGTCCTAATACAAACATGTCCAGTAGAGTGATTAAAATTTTGACTTTTTTGACCCCCCCCATGCTTAAACAATTCTCGGGTACTTTTTCAAAACGGCGTATGTCGCAAATTGTAAACAAACCCGTTTTTAACAACATATGGCATTGAATTCATCTAAAAATGTGTATATCTTCAAAGCTACATGAAAATGTGTTTTTAAAAATGTAAATAATTTTTTTTCAAAACGGTGTAACATCATTGCACATACACCGCTTAGCAGAAAATGTACTTTGAAAAGTTTTTTCGAACAACTATAGTTTAAATAAATAGTTTAAAACATGCGTCTGCTTGTACTTTTTCTTCATTGATTTCAAAATTAAGCATGTTGCTTGAATATTCTGATTTTCGTTAAGAAAAACATTTTACGTTGTTTTTCTGCAGCAAATGTTGTTACGTCGTGTTGTAAGTGTTGCAATTTTTTTGTCGCATGTGCGTGAAACGTTTCAACTTGACGCAACATTTCGACGTATCAACAATGCAGCGTAACATTTCGACGAAAGTAGCATGACCTCGGTCATGCTGACGTATCAAAACGACGTATGTGATTTATCTGTTGCAGAACGTTGTAACATATATTTTTATCAAAATAACTGAAATGTTCACACGCAGTGCAGATTTCAGGGTCAGTGACGATGAACCTTTTCATAATGTATCGTTGAGGTGTATTCAATTGCAATAAAAATGTTTAGTTTCTAAATAGGAATAAAAAAAAATCTGAAAACTTCCAAGCTTATTTTCTCAGCTTGATCAAAATGTTACATACGCCGATTTGAAAAAGTTCCCGAGAATTGTGTTTACCATTTTAATAGACTGCCCACATTTTTAGCTAATTTGGATGTAATTTGAATGTGCACACTTCATTTGAAGTAAGTATAGAAATTACTATGGAAATCGCTACTTATGTGAAAGACCGTTCCGTGAGGTGGCCCATCAACTAATTGATTATAATCAACGCGTCGACTTCATAGAACACTTCCCAAACTGAAAGTCAGTTGTTGTTGCGAAGCGATTTTACTTTTGTAAGTAAAGCTATAAAGAAAACAAAAATGCTCATTATTGATATTGATGTTATTCTTTTACGTGTTGAATTGAATGTTCCACGATTCAGTATTTTATTTATAACTTTTCTTGCCAACGTCAAATCGTTTCGCAACAAAGACGATCGGTTCCCGTGCTAAATTTCATACATTTTTAGAGTTTAATGGGTAACGTTGCGTAAAGGTTTTCTACAAGAGTAACTTCATATTAAATTTCATACAAACTTCAAACTGCTCGTGCTCAGTCAAATTACAACCAAACTAGCTTAAAAAATTAGGAGGCATATTAAAATAGGAAATGTCATCGGTTGAGCGTAGGGATGCAAAAAAGTCGAAATTTGAATCACTCTAATGTCCAGTCGCGCACTCGACCTCGACCTCGACTCGATCTATCTGCATACTGGGCAGAAACACGATAAAACACGCACTGATTAGTTTTCATTTCGACCGCACAAAACCCAATATACGTTTTTTAACCCAACCCCAATATATCGCTTGAGCAGCTCTGGGTGAAGATAAAAGCGAAGCATCGAACATTGAGCTTAGGAGTTCTATATCTTCCACCTGATAGAAAGAGTGATTTACATTGCATTGAGAACCACATTGATTCGATGGGAAGTGTGATGTCGCGACTTGAACCAAATGATCTCGCTTTGATCTTCGGAGATTACAACCAACCCCACCTGGCTTGGCAAACACTAGCAAACAAGAAGCCATCTCTGGACATTCTACATTCAAGCATATCTCCAACCTGTGCTGCTCTTCTTGATGGGTTCAATCGTTTAATAGAAATTCTCGACTCCTCGATTTTCTTTTGGTTAACGAACCAGCCGTTTCGGAATGTTTGATAAACGAAGCCATCGAGCCACTAATAAGTCTCGATGCCGACCATCCGGCATTGGAAACCTACGTCAATTTGCCAACACCGATCTGCTTCGAGAGTGATGATGATCTGGACTGTCTTGACTTTCGCAAAGCCAATATAAGTGGACTGAGACAAACGCTAAGTCAATTTGATTGGCGGTATTTCGGTACCTTATTGAATGTAGAAGAAGCTGTGAAGTACTTTACACTTGTCATCAATCGCGCAATAGCTGAAAATGTTCCTGTAAAACAGCCACCGTTCAAACCAGCATGGGGAAATGCTTAACTTCGTCGCCTAAAACGCTGGAGATCAGCGGCATTGAAGAAATATTCTCAAAACCGGAACCCATCTACCAAACGACTGTTTTCACAGGCCAGCAATGATTATCGCTTATACAATCGCCTACTTTATCGCCGCCATGTACGTCGAACTCAGCAAAACCTTCGCTCAAATCCTAAGCAATTTTGGTCGTTTGTGAACACCAAGAGAAACGAGAAAGGGCTACCGGTTGAAATTTTTCTAGGAGATCGTCAAGCTAGTACGTGTTTGGACAAATGCAATCTCTTAGCTGACAAATTCAGGAGCGTTTTCTCGGACGCATCTGTCTCTGACAATCAGGTCAAAACAGCCTTGCAGAATGTTCCCAATGATGTATTCAACTTCGACGCTTTCACAATAACTCCGGAACAAGTTAGACTTGCCATTGAGAAGCTTAAATTTTCATACGCTTCAGGACCAGATGGAATCCCTTCAAGTATATTGAAAAAGTGTGCTTCTGAGATCATTACCCCACTAACAAACATTTTCAACCTATCCCTGAGGCAAGGCATTTTCCCCGAAGAATGGAAATTTTCATACATGTTCCCGATTCATAAAAAAGGCGACAAACGAAATGCAGAAAACTACCGTGGGATCACTTCTCTTTGCGCGTGTTCAAAAGTATTTGAGATGCTTATCAACAATGCGCTATTTGCAGCATGTAAAAATTACATATCTCTAGACCAACATGGCTTTCATCCGAAGAGATCTATCTGTACAAACCTTGTACCGTTCATTTCGTCATGTTTACGGAGCATGGAACATGGAGCTCAAGTCGACGTTGTATATACCGATCTAAAAGCCGCTTTTGACCGTGTGGACCACCGAATCCTAATTGCGAAACTCAACAAACTGGGCGTATCAGATGTGTTGACCAGATGGTTCGAATCTTACCTTGTGAACCGAGAGCTTTGCGTGCGAATTGGTTCAGCTGAATCGAACCACTTTACTAACAATTCCGTCGTCCCACAAGGAAGCAACTTGGGACCTTTGCTGTTTACTTTGTTCTTGAACGACGTTGCACTGATTCTCCCGCCACAGTTCCGTACGTTCTATGCCGATGATGTAAAAATGTACGCCGTAATACGCTCTGTTACTGACTGTATGCATCTCCAGAATCTAGTTAGTACCTTTGAGAACTGGTGCTCCACTAATTCTCTTACGATAAGTGTGCATAAATGTAGCGTCATCACATACCATCGCAACAAGAATCCAATTTTATTTGGTTATACTATGAATAATCAACTTCTCCTTCGTGCTCACAGTGTCCAGGATCTGGGGATTACCCTCGATGCTGGTCTTACATTCAAGCAGCACTATTCGGACATCATCGCTAGAGCAAATAGGCAGTTGGGATTTATGTTTAAAATTGCCGAAGAATTCCGTGATCCATTGTGTCTGAAAGCATTATATTGCGCGCTCGTTCGATCCATACTAGAATTTGGCATGATTGTATGGTGCCCATTTCATTCTGTTTGGATCACAAGACTGGAATCCGTCCAATGAAAATTCGTACGCTACGCCCTACGGTTTCTCCCATGGAATAACCCGGAAATTCTTCCTCCATATGCCGACCGGTGTCGACTGCTAGGCCTTGATACCCTCGAAAGCAGGCGCGTCATGGCACAGGCGACTTTCCCCGCCAAAGTTTTGATTGGAGATATCGATAGTCCTGCAATACTGGGTCAACTGGGAATCTATGCTCCAGCACGAACTCTGCGCTCTAGAAGCTTCCTTCACCTGGACTTTCGTTCCGTCAACTATGGGATACATGATCCGATCCGATCTATGTCCGCGCGTTTCAACGAATTTTACTCACTCTACGACTTCAACGGCATCACATCATCTACATTCAGGAATCGAATTCAACATGAATTACTGGATCGAGATCAACGACCTTGAATCTCACTGGCCTCCTCTTTGATGCTGTATTATGAGTAGTTTTGTATCCAGTTCTAGATTTTACCTTATTCTATAAGTCAATTTGTAACCTTTATATGTCCTGTTATGTTTTTTAAAAAGATGTGGGGTTTTTACGCATTTTCGAACTCGGCAAAATGTGGCTGGATCAAGTATGCTTTTCCCCATCATATATCATATATTACTTAGTTAAAACTATACAAGTCAGATGAAAAAAATTAATAAATACAAATACAAATACAAATCTGTTTATTGTTTATTATTATTATATATCAACCGCCCGCATCCCGAATCCTAAGTACCGTCCAACCTTAAAATTTGTAAATCTACTTTCTTACCTTGGCTTCTATTCCCCTCTTACTAATTTGATAATGTACCGCTCATAAAAAAAATCTACTCCTCCGCTCATTTTTAGTCGCAACGAAAAATACGCGCAAGATAGTCGGCCGAGAAAAACATATGTACCACCAGAAAAAAAGCAACTTTTATATTTTTAAAATTCTCGTCGCTATATGGTGTATTCTTCCGGTGGATGCTTTGATAGCACATGCTATTTGTACTGCGGATGAATTTTACACATCTATGACAGCATTAGAAAATAATCACGAAAGTTATTTTGTTGCAAGGCACAGTAGTAAGATGATACTAATTATACATATCTCAAAGAATCGTGGCTCCGTAAAGTGATATACACGCCTGAGCCTATCGAATAAAGGATGAAGCCTTTCCCGCTTTCTTAAATGTTTTTAATTTCAAAAGTTCCTATTATTACCACTCAACACAAATTTATGATAATTACGAGTCGTTATCAAACAGTATCGGCCGTTCTACGCATAATTGTCCCACGTTATCTTTGATGAAAAATCCAAACTCGCAAATACGCAGAGGGTTACGGCAAGGTGATGGTCTTTCGTGTCTGCTATTCAATATCGCTTTGGAAGGGGTATTACGAAGAGTAGGGATTAACACGAGGGGTACATTTTTCAATAAGCCCGTCCAGCTATTTGGCTTCGCCGATAACATAGATATTATGGCACGTAACTTTGAGAAGATGGAGGAAGCCTACATCAGACTGAAGAGGGAAGCTAAACGGATCGGACTAGTCATCAACACGTCGAAGACGAAGTACATGAAGACAATGTGAGCCACCCAGCGCGAGTTTGCATCGATGGTGACGAAATCGAAGTGGTTGAAGAATTTGTGTACTTGGGCTCACTGGTGACTGCCGAAAATGATACCAGTAGAGAAATTCGGAAACGCATAGTGGCTGGAAATCGTACGTACTTTGGACTCCGCAAGCCGCTTCGATCGAATAGAGTTTGCCGCCGTACCAAACTGACAATCTACAAAAAGCTCATTAGACCAGTAGTCCTCTACGGACACGAGACCTGGACGATGCTCGTGGAGTTTTCGAAAGGAAAGTGCTGCGTACCATCTATGGTGGGGTGCAGATGGCGGACGGTACATGGAGGAGACGAATGAACCACGAGTTGCATGAGCTGCTGAGAGAACCATCCATCGTTCTACCGCGAAAATCGGACGACTGCGGTGGCCCGGGCACGTAGCCAGAATGTCGGACAGTAACTCGGTGAAAATGGTTCTCGACAACGATCCGACGGGCACAAGAAGGCAAGAAGGCAAGGTGGATCGATCAGGTGGAAGATGACTTCTCGAACCAATATTTCAGATGTCCAAGTCAAAGAGTGATTGGTTCAATAACCTCCGGTTGCTGCAGGCATCCTTTCTTCATCGGTCAGGAAGTCTACCCATGCCCGCCTGTCCTGTCTTCAGCAGCGCCCGACTCCTCATCCTTCCTCATCCTTTGCTTCTCCACGCTCCTCAATCTTCCGTCGGGTTACATCTGTGATCCACTCTTTTCGCTGAGTGAGCAGCTCACCTAAGTTTTTCTCGTCGATTTCGATAAAAGCATTCTTCACTGCACACTTATCTTCTACGCTGCCACCTTCGAGAACATCTACTACCCAAGTTCTAAGGTCTTCAACGAACGATTTATTCACAGCAGGATCTTCTGGTTGGTCTATGTTGATTCGTCACCCGAGCCTCCGTTTTCAGCTGATGCATTTCCAGAGGAGTCAAATACTAGTCCAGCCAACTAAAAACAGGTCTGGGAAGTAAGCCAAATGTTGCTGGCTGCAGACGTTAGAAGCGCTCGCGGGTTCACTCCCCGGTCGACGATGCGATGGGGGGAAACCCGCAACAACCGGCGATATTCATTTCCTCTTCAATATTTTACAACGCCTGAATGAAGCAAGGACAAATCCGTGGTTGATAGATAAAGACGCGACATGTCAGTCACTCATCGATCCAGTTGATCAGCTGAAACGTTGGCTCGACCACTTACAACAACTTCTTCTAGTTTTGACAACCTCTCCTAATTCAGATATAAGGGAAGGTTGACAATTCTCCGACGGCAGCAGGCAGGATTCCGCCTCGGACGATCATGTGAGAACCATTCTGTCACGCTTTGCAGTACCCTGGAGCAGGTCATTGAGTTTCAAGAGTCCCTCCATTTGGTACTAATTGACCACGGAATCGGTGCATCGTTCATCGTAGTCGGCGAAATCATGGACCTCTCTAGCAGTCGCAGCAGCAGAACATGGAGATCCAATCTGTCCAGGCAATGCACCAAACCTCGAATATTCAACTCTAAGGTGAAATCTGTGATGTTTTACGCCAGTAAAACTTGGTGCATATTGGCAGAGACCACATAGATTTCAAGTATTCATCACCCGAAGTCTATGATTTACAGCTCGGGCCTGGTGGTTGCACAACTGGATCCCGAATCCTGAGCCCTATCGACGATGCCATCGAGATCCAATATCAACGGCAACTCCACAGTGTGAATGGGCGTAGGCCGGACACAGACAACGTAAGAGCAGAGACGAAATCTGCAAGCCAGCGCTGGAATCCGGCAGGACATCGCCTGGCGGCTAAACCCTAAATAAACAAAGTCGATAGGAGATAGGAGATCCTTAACGTTGGCCCCATGTACCCGAAAAGGTGCTCAGAACACAAGAGTGGGTGTGTGAGAATTGGATTTAACCTAATGAATGCCACATGTACATGGGTGCTGAGAAAGTGTAAGGATTGGGAAGTGCTCAGTGCCAAAATTACCTCCTTACAACAGCCGCAGCTGATCCACGCATATTTCTTGGATGAGTAAGTTCAGCGTCCATTGCATCCTCTCTACGGGTTTATCCGAGGCCGTTAACAAGTAGCATGGCATTTCAATACTTTTAGGAACGTGAGCATGATATGACGAGCTGATATCACGTGCTCCACCGATTCTACTTCAAACTTCACATATCTATTCCGTATAGTCCGGGAAGTCTGTAATTCCGAACCTGCATAAAACATCCATGTTCAGATAACACATCTCTGATTTCAAAAGTACACCTGACCATTGCCCCAGTACAACCGATTTGAGGTTCATACTTGACTTGAGTTGACTTGACAAAAGCTTATAACTCTAGCCGTACTTTAAAAATGTTGGTGTTATGGATTCAACAGTGAGTCCATCAGCAAAAGCTATCCCAAAAAAAAACCAAAATTTCTTCAGAAATAAGTTCCAGTACTTTTTAGTAGTTTTATTACTGCTTAGTTCATTACTGGATAACTATGTAACAAATATTCATATTTTTCGCTATCATTTTCCATTAAAATTCCAAATTTTTCATGCAATTATTCACATTTTGGACTTTTTTTTGTTTCCTTGATATTTTTTTTTATTCCAGCTGTTTTCCAACAGCTGTCGGACATAAAATAAATTTAATATTTGTATCAGCCTAAAGCATAAAAAAAGCTTCTTCCCAGAACGGCTCAGCTTTTCAAATGAACCGAATTGGGATTTGTTCTTCCAACCTCAACTGGTTGTATAAGCCCCTTGGTGAAGAACTTTCTTCTTGTTCGAAAAATTGCCGAACAACGGCATAACAAATGCTGCGAATCTTCTTTTTCTATGTCACAGTAGCGATCATCTTGAAGTTTCCCTATAAGCTCCAAATGATATCGACTTGGACAATGACCTGTTATGAGACCCGTATAAGTGCTTAGGTCTCTTTTAGATATTTCTAAAATGTTGGCATTAGTAGTGTTCCTAAAATTGGTTTCTATTTTCATAGAATCCCATACCTTCATCTCCATACGAAAAGAAGAAGTTGGCAAGCTGCAAAAAGGTCCCGGCCCTGTTAACTTGAGGATCCGAGTCTCGCCAGCATATCGGCTTTTTCGTTACCATTTATTCCACAGTGTCCTGGAACCCAATATAGATTGACTTGGTTGCGACATGACAAATTTTGGAGGGACTTAATGCATTCCCAAACTTGTTTTGAAGTGCATGTTGCCGACTTAAGAGCATTCAAAGCTGCTTGGCTGTCGGACATTATGCATATATTTGAGTGTCTGTGGTTTTATTTATTTATAGCCGAGACTTTATGATATTTACAATCGATATCATCTTATTATCAACAGTTAGCAAGAGAAAAGGGCATAGACCAAGATACTCGTGGCGACTCGAGGTTTGATTGCGTAATTTCAGGACGGGCGAGTTTGGGATTTAGGTTTGAGGTATTACAGCTGCTCATCCGGGTATTTGAGCATCGTGCTCGAGTTGTGAATCGTCAGGGAGCATCTTCCGGATGGTCATAGCACAGACAAACAGACATAACACTTGTGAAATCCTCATCGTCTACTGATTTACTGGTCAATTTAAAATATCATTAGTTGGGCAATCGATCACTCGTGGCGCCAACATGATTTGCTCGAGTTTGACGTTTGCTCACTACCACCATCTGGTTCATGGTTTGCCCAACCTAGTGAAGACAACTAATGCCGTTAGGGTGTTTACGACGATGAATTTCATGAGTGAATGTTCAATGTGTTATGTCTGTTTGTCTGTGGTCATAGAGTATCTGTAGTTTCTACGCAAATATATATAAGAACACTCTAGAATTGCGCGAACTTTCGCTTGGAATACAGATGGCCAACTTCCCATGGGAATCGATATATCTATCCCAGGGCCAGTAACTCCTGCTCCCACTTCGTTGTTCAGTTTTGAACCGTCAGTATAAAACGTAATGAATCGCCTGCTTTGAGCGTGCTTACAGCGGCACACTAGGAGTTAACTTTTGGAAATCAGTATGGCGAAAGGCATCTAATGTTTAATATCTTGAAAATAAGCCCTTTAACCAAAAAATATTTGGTAGGCGTAGTAGCGGACACCTTCCTACATAACTGGTATCAAATAGTTTTTCGTGAAAAGTGCCTACTGTTGAGAAAACCCGCGTTAGATGTCTTTCGCAATACAAACTTCGGGTGGTTAACTCATGCTGGCTATTTTCACATATACGTTAGCGCCTGGTGCTGGCAGCGACGGGTAGAAAACCAGCCACTGTATGTAATTCATTGATCCTGAGCAAAGTTTCGGTCCTCCATTTAACCATGTATTGCGCCCAGGATCAATTACTTTGAACAATCGATTGAAATTGTACTTCTTCTCCATCCTGTCTTCATTGTTTTGTACTAGGGATTTTATACTGAAGTTTTTTAGAATGCTAAGATAACCCTTAAGGTCACCTCCTAAGAGGTTTTCGGATCTTCTGACCTTCAAAGCACTGTTTCCAGCTTCTAATTTTACAACGGGCAAGACCATGCTGTGGGCGGCTGGGTTCGATTCCCGGTGCCGGTCAATTTTCATATTAAAAATTGTCTCGACTTCCCTGGACATACAAGTATCATCGTGTTAGCCTCATGATATACAAATGCAGAAATGGTAACTTGGCTTAGAAACGTAGCAGTTAATCACTGTGGAAGTGCTTAATGAACACTGCGAGGCGGCAATTTCCTAGTGGGGGATGTAATGCCAATGAAGAAAAAGAAGAAGAATTGTATAATTTGATGCAGAGCTAGCATGTACAGTGAAGCATTGCACATGTAATTGATATGGTCGCTAATCGTTGAAGTTTTTCGAGCTTCACCTGAGCATTTTTCTCTTTCGTCCTCGGCCACCAGACCAACGAGCAATAGGTAATTCGTGGTTTTACTATCGCTGAATATATCCAATGGATCATTTTCGGCTTAAGCCCCCATTACCTACCAAAAGTTCGTTTATTAATCCATGGAGCATTCGTCGCTTTAGTTTTAGATGTTCTAAATGCTGTTAAGTTTGCTATCAAGAACTAAGCTAAAGTATTTGTCTGCATTAGAAAGTTCCAAACTTATAACTTCAATATCATGTTGTTTTGTGAGAATTTTCTCCTCCTATTGTGGATTTGGAAAAAAATACACACAATCCTTCTCTATCGCACCACGAGGAGACATAATTAGGAGCAATTTGCATTCTGTTGGCGATAATGTCATTGTATTTGCCTCGTACTATTATGACAATATCGTCACCGAAACCAATTACTTTGAAGCCCTGGGATATAAGGTATTTGAAAAGATTATCTACTATCAAAGACCACAGTGAAGGTGATAATACCCATGCTTGTGGGCACCCTTTGATTGCTTTAACACTAATGTCGAGGTTAGCTGATATTTCTCTTTTTGTTCTTTAATCCGATCTACTTTTCATTTTTAGAAACCACGATTCGACATTGCCTTTTTTATGGAACTATGAGAAGCTCTTGTAACTTGGTTAGTAATTTTTGTAATGCTGGTAGTATAAAAAAAGAATTTGCACACATACGCCCACATACATGAGGATAAGTGATCTATTAGTGTGCTCACATTTGCTATCTAACTTCCACTGAAGAAACTTTTACGTGTTTGCTGTTTTGAGAAGATTTTTTTGTGTATGCTTCTATAAGAATCATTTGTTATAATTATACTGTCAATATAAAAGAGAATTTGTTTCAAAAAACAAACATTTTATCACAGAGAAAATTGTATTTTATAATTTATAATATGTATCAATAGATTAATATGTAACACGCCCGTGACGCAGGATGATACTCCGATAGGATGATATGATACTTTTATGCCCAGAAAACATCGAGAAAACATCCAATCAAAAAAATTATAAACAAGAGCGGGAATCGAACCCGATCTCGCTTTGTAGTCGCGCATCTAATCGCACGGTTAAAGAAGGCTCTTGTTTTTAAATTCAATATTCATATTTATTGTATAACGCAACGAGAAAATCGATTGAGGATTGGTTTATAAAAACTGAGTCAATTTTTTTATCATTTCTGTGTACATACACACGGACAGACATACATTTGCTCAGTTTGTTGACTGATATATAACACTATACTAGTGAAATGATAGCTTTCCGATACAGCATTGAATTGTTTTACGAGAAAAGCAGAAACCTGACAATAGAACAAGAACTATCAAATCCGTCATTTCTCATGCAACACTCTACCGGTAATATTGATCATATTGCTGCGTATAGTAATCACATTTTATAACTAATAACAGTTATACCGCAATGCAATGAATGGCCTAGATGTTTAGTTCTGGTTGATCTCCTCTGATTTCTGACCTACATCCGGATCACACCTGCCGTCGATGAATCAAATACCAAACCTTACACGAAGCACTAATTAACTTGCCCTAGCAACATTGACTAAGTTAATTTTATTCAACTAAATCTTATTGCATTCTTTGACCAGATAAATAATTCAAAAAACATAGAAAAATATTTTTGTTTACCTCCTTCACGTAACTCGTGAAATTTTCCTTCGGTTTGTGACGAAGCTCGTTCATCCTGACGCAGAACACATCTGAAATGAGGTCAAACCAGATATTAGATACCAGTTTAAAATATCCCAACGTATGCCCGTACGACAATGGAACGAAAGTACAACTTACCAAGTATATTTCGATTAAAATAAATAGAATTTTCACGAAATGCACTTTTTACAACACGTCCAACATTCTTTTTCTCTGGTAAACTTTTGAGAGAATATGGCGAAAGGTGAGCGATTTCGAATTTTCTAAAAGCAAAACATGTCAAAAAGTATACACTGATGGAAAAATAACTATTTTGTTTTGCTCGATGAGATTTCCAGCCACTGCTTATGAATGTGCTTAGATTCATTTTCTGAGTTCGGTAAACAAAATTACCGAAAAAATCCTGTAAATATTATTTTTACAGACTTTTCGGTAATTTAGCATTATTTTACCGAAGATCAGTAAATATTATCGAAGTTGCGGTTCTGACAGTGTCAATATCGAAATTGCTGTCAGAAAATCACCGAAACATCAGCAATTGGGCAAATACCCCGAATTCTGTAATGACGGATACCGGACGGAGTGAACAAGGCATTAATTACCGAGAATTCTGTAAACTAGCACGCCGTCCGGCACGTCCAACCGTCCAAGCTGCGAAAAACAGTTTCAACTTTTGTTCTGTGCTGTATGCTGAAACAATTCCACATTGCACGCATTGATTCAATTCAGGTAATTAAAAATCTTCCCTGTATATGGTGCGAGTATGAATTGTTTATTATTTTGCAGGCATAAGGACTCGTCATCAGTATAACAGCACGATTGACACATGTAATAGAACATTGCTGGAAAATATCTCTTACGGAAGTTTTTCTTGACATTGTGGTCTCGATGCATCTTCCCGGACGGCATCGAGAATACCAACCGAAACTTCTTCGACTTCGAAAGTTCTTCCCGATTTGTATATTCCTGGCTTTTGCATGTTTTCTGCGCTGGAATACGTTTTGTGAAAATAAATGAATTTATCTCTTATGTTTTTGTTTTCATTACCAAAAAAAAAATATCTAACCAAAACAGAAATGAACAAAATATTCATCATAACCGACCATTTCGGTAACGATGAAAAATTTACCGAACTGCTCGGTAATTTTGACATATCATGGGATGAACCAGGTTACCGATCGTTCTGTAGTTTCGTTGTTTACCGAACAAGTTACCGAACGTTCAGCTGTTGAGAATTCGGTAAACGAATTACCGAAGTCGGTAATTTATTCTAAGTGTGTAATGCTGATCATGTTACTCTGCTAAAAATAACTATATATATTTAGTATATGTGTCGCCATTATCCAGCTTTTTACGCTAGCCATAATTCAACTATGGTAATAGGAGATCGTCAGTTGCGTTCTAGCAAAAATTCCGCTTGAGGCCCTTCCTAAATATTTTAACAACAGCTACTACACCTGACGGTATAATTGCAATACTTCCATTATCAGGCGACAGGTGGTGTTGCTGTGTGTTTGTATCAATGTAATATTGCATATACACTAGTGACATCTGCTGTTCGATATCGTAAGCTTTCAATGTTCCTTCCACACACACGAGGTGGAGAACAGTCTTGAAGAAATAGGAGATCGTCAGTTGCGTTCTAGCAAAAATTCCGCTTGAGGCCCTTCCTAAATATTTTAACAACAGCCACTACACCTGACGGTATAATTGCAATATTTCCATTATCAGGCGACAGGTGGTGTTGCTGTGTGTTTGTATCAATGTAATATTGCATATACACTAGTGACATCTGCTGTTCGATATCGTAAGCTTTCAATGTTCCTTCCACACACACGAGGTGGAGAACAGTCTTGAAGAAATTGAAAGTATACAGCTAGAATTTAGTATGGAGGTACAATGAAATCTCTTTTATTGTTTAGAACTGTAAAACAAGTCGTGGGAACAAAAAATCTAAAAATTATTTGTTGCTTTTTGACCTAGCTTTCATATTGATGCGATGCGTAGTTGATGAGAACGGATGATTTGTCCATACAAGGAAATTCATTTTACTTTAAATGTTGTGGCGCCATCTCGTTCAAACAGCACCTTTGTCTTTGCCTTATTGAAAGTATACAGCTAGAATTTAGTATGGAGGTACAATGAAATCTCTTTTATTGTTTAGAACTGTAAAACAAGTCGTGGGAACAAAAAATCTAAAAATTATTTGTTGCTTTTTGACCTAGGTTTCATATTGATGCGATGCGTAGTTAATGAGAACGGATGATTTGTCCATACAAGGAAATTCATTTTACTTTAAATGTTGTGGCGCCATCTCGTTCAAACAGCACCTTTGTCTTTGCCTTATTCAAATTTGACACATGGTGTATACAGATTTTATAGGGCAGTCATAGTAGCCTTAGTGGCGTGCTTAAAAAGTAATATGTCAAAAAAATTACATTGTTTTGGAATCCAAACAGATTTAGTATAATCGTTTTCATTTTCTTTCAGATGTGTTGACGAATATTTAATATTGTCTGTTTCCTTGGTAACAAAACGCGCCGACCATTTTTTAGGCACTATCAAAATCGTCGCCAATATCTTTGTTCTAAAATAATGTTAGTTTTATTAGAAAATAATGTCAATCTGCATTAAAAACAGGACTCAATTTTGGGAAATAATGTGATTATTGAGTATATAAAATTTTGTTCACAGTTGATTTGACAGATCTTATGGCCATTTCTGCTGGCGACGATTTTGGCGTCAATTTGTTTTGCGACGATTTCAAATCGTCGCGGCCGATAAGGTGGGAAATTGATAATACGTTTTTATTTTTAGGTGGTTATTAATTCGAAGCTTTTTCTGCAGTTGAGCACTGAATATAATTCATTAGAAAAACATAACCTTTAGATTTGATATTTGAATATGAATTGATGAAGCCCTTGGGCGATTCATTGGAAGAAAATTTTGTTTTCTTCTCACTGTGAGATCTGATGCTGAAGCAAACGAATTTCTAGATTGCTTTGAGAATAGGTCGTATGTGCAAAAGAGAGGCTCTCTTCGTTCACGCTCTCTTTCGCTTGTACATAAGCTAGTTTTGCATATTTTGCCACATTTTCACTTCAGAATGCTAGACAAAGCTATAATCTTTAGATATCTGCCAAGAAATCTGAAGTAAACTTGATTATAGATCTGTAATAATCGAAAGAGAATGGAGGCAAAGGGAGACTCTCTTTTGCACATACGACCTATTCTCAAAGCACTCTAGATTTATCTTCAATGGGCAACACCGCTGCGGAAAACGAGCAATATCGAGAGCTGAAGCATGGGCCTTGCGTTTACAGCCGTATAATTTCGAGGTTAAGAGAATTCCTGGTAACATGAATATTGCGGATGCAGTTTCAAGATTGGTAACCATTAACTGCCTTTTTGCACCTCGTTTTATATATTTGAATGGTTTACCTATTTCAGATCCAACCCGCCTCTACTGAACCGTTCGATGATACGTATGAAAAACATTTGCTATATTATCTCGACGTTGATACAATGGAAATTTCGTGGGACGAAATCACAGTTGAATCCGAGGTAGATTCAGAATTGCAAATGGTTCGGGATGCAATAGCTTCCGGACATTGGGGACCAGGACTGCGCAGATATGAGTCAGAAGCGAAAAACCTGAGAATGTTAGGACCCATAGTGTATAAGGATAGTAGAATTCTCGGTTAACTTTTCAAAAGGACCTAACTGACATTTTTTTCATGAATTAATTTGAATAGCGCAATCAACAGAACAATATGAAAGCTTTTGATTGCAGTACTCAAATTAATTCATGAAAAAAATGTTACTTAGGTCCTTTTGAAAAGTTAAGCGAGAATTGTACTTCCTGAAAAATTGCGAGCTACTGCATTGCAATCTGCACATCAAGGACATATGGGCGCAAGCTCTGTAAAACGTATCCTACGCGAATACTTTTGGTTGCCAGGATTGGGAAAAGCAGCAGAAGCATATGTTACAAAGTGTGAAACATGTCTTTTACTATCGCGTAGAAATCCACCAATTCCACTTTCGAGTCGGGTTTTACCAAAAGGACCGTGGGAAATTATTCAAATTGATTTCTTCACAGATAAGGATTTCGGTAATGGAGAATTCCCGATATTTGTACGTGGTTGAAATGCGCAAAATTGATGCAGATGCCACGAATATTGCTTTAAATCGGATTTTCGAGGTATGGGGGTATCCATTAGCTATTCAAAGTGATAATGGACCCCCATTTTAAAGCGAAAAATTCATTAAAACGTGGGAGGACAAAGGCGTGAAAGTGTGGAAGTCAATCCCTTTAAGCGCTCAATCAAATGGCGCCGTAGAACGACAAAATAGAGGAGTGAAAGAGACTCTCGCTGCATCAAAAATCGACAAAACCAATGAATTATTGGCAGTGGCTGATTTTCTACCCGCCGCTACCACATTCAGGCGCTATCGTATATGCGCAAATAGCCGGCAAGAGTTAATCGCCAGAAGTTTGTATGGCGAAAGACATCTAACGCAGGTTTTCTCAACAGTAGGAACTTTTCATGAAAAACTATTTGGTACCGGTTATGTAGGAAGGTGTCCGCTACTACGCCTACCACATATTTTTTCGATAAAGATGCTTAATTTCGAAATATTTAACATTAGATGCCTTTCGCCATACTGATTTCCAAAAGTTAACTCTTAGTGTGCCGCTGTAAGCACGCTCAAAGCAGGCGATTCATTGGAAAGCGTCGTTGAACAGATATGTGCATATGCACAATAAGGTTCGACCTTTGACTCGGCTGGGTGTGACCCCATTTGAATTACTTGTGGGATGGAAATTTCGTGGCACATTTCCACATCTCTGGGACAACAGTATAGAATTGGATCGAACTGATATTCGAGAAAAGGATGCGTTGTCTAAGTTGGAAAGCAAGCAGTATGCTGACAAGAGGCGAGGAGCAAAGCCATCAGATATTGCAGTTGGCGATATGGTCGTGATAACGAAAACAAAACGTTGCAAGAGCGATCCTATCTTCGGAGCGGAGAAATATACGGTGATTGCACGTGATGGAGCTAAAATCGTAGTGCGTAGTGATCGTGGGGTCCAGTTTTCGCGCAATGTACAAGATGCAAAGAGGATATCTGATGCTTATGAGCCGATTACACCAGAATCACTTGTAGGGGAAGATCAAATGATGGATGTATGCGATGACGAAACACAAAGAAAATCAAAACGTGAATTGAAGAAACCGGCAAAATTCAAGGACATGCTGCTGTACACTATATATGAATAATTACACGGGAACTTACAACTTGATTGTTAAATCTGTCTTAACATTATTGAATTACAGTAGCCGTTCGATAACTGCAAAATGTTTACTTTTCAGTTAACGAATGCCGTTCGATAACTGCAACGCATTCTAGACGTCAAACGGTTGTCAATCGACGTCAGATGCAATAAAAGTGCATCAAAATGTGCAGCGCAATGCAGCTGTCATTGAATTTGACATCAGTTTGAAGTTTAGCGGTCCGATAACTGCAAAACTGTTGCAACTATCGAATTGCAGTTAAAAAGCATTGCAGTTAAATGACTTGCAGTTATCGAACGTCTACTGTATAACAAACATTTATAAGAATAAATAATCGCATTTTTTTAAGAAATAAATAAATAGGAGTAGACATGTAGGGTGATGTGAGGAATAAGAGAAGACCCATTCATTAGCTTAAAAAATCTCTATAACAACGATATCACGATAATAATAATAAAAGAAAATTATGCACCTCTATAAATAAAAGCAATTATAAATAAGCAGGCGTGTAGAAAAGGTTTGTTTGAAAGCTCTAGATTGAAATCAGTTATTGGTCTAATCTTGGTTCGGAAAGACATCAATGAATTATTGGCAGTGGCTGATTTTCTACTCGCCGCTGTCACATCCAGGCGCTATAGTATATGCGCAAAATAGCCAGCAAGAGTTAACCGCCAGAAATTTGTATGGCGAAAGACATCTAACGCGAGTTTTCTCAAAAGCAGGAACTTTTCATGAAAAACTATTTGATACCGGTTATACAGGATGGTGTCCGCTACTACGCCTACCAAATATTTTTTCGATGAAGGTGCTTGATTTTGAGAAATCGAACCTTAGATGCCTTTCGCCATACTGATTTCAGAAAGTTAACTCCTAGTGTGCCGCTGTAATTACGCTCAAAGCAGGCGATTCTTTGTCAATGAATCGCCTGCTTTGAGCGTGCTTACAGCGGCACATTAGGAGTTAACTTTCTGAAATCAGTATGACGAAAGGCATCTAAGGTTCGATTTCTCAAAATTAAGCACCTTCATCAAAAAAATAATTGGTAGGCGTAGTAGCAGACACCTTCCTACGTAACCGGTACCAAATAGTTTTTCATGAAACGTTTCTAATTTTGAGAAAATCCGCGTTAGATGTCTTTCGCCATACAAATTTCTGGTGGTTAACTCTTGCTGGCTATTTTGCGCATATACTATAGCGCCTGGATGTGACAGCGGCGGGTAGAAAATCAGCCACTGCCAATAATTCATTCTCTACACTTTCATCGGGTGGGTGCTTGCATAGTGATCGTGTGTGAAAAATACTTTCTAGCAACACAAGCGCCACTTTCATTATCTGCGTCAAGATTCACAAACATCATTCGGACGGTTCGGACAAAATCACATGACATGTGTCAAACATGGGAAACAAAAAATATTCATTTTGATCTTGTGACCCGTTTTGCGCTGGTTGGTTGATTGGTGTTTTACGGACGGAAGAAAAACTTGCAAAAATGTCGACCAAGGATAGAATTCCGATTTTCCCATCCCGAGGGTAGGTTTCCGATGATCAAATACATAGTATGCAGATGATTTTAACAAAAATGATTATGCTGTTCCATTTCTTACAGTGCTCAGATGCAAATGAAGGCCCGTTTGGCAGGAGCCCACAAAGGTCACGGGTTACTGAAGAAGAAGGCCGATGCCCTCCAGATGAGGTTCCGTATGATCCTTAGCAAAATTATTGAGGTATGCATTTTACGGGAAAGACAACTGGAATGAACATTCGTGATTATCGATGCCCCTTTCTAGACCAAAACGCTGATGGGCGAAGTGATGAAGGAGGCTGCCTTCTCGTTGGCCGAAGCCAAGTTCCTGTCCGGAGACTTCAATCAGGTGGTGCTGCAGAACGTAACCAAGGCTCAGATCAAGATCCGCACCAAGAAGGATAACGTGGCGGGTGTCACACTGCCCGTGTTCGAATCTTATCAGGATGGTAGCGATACCTACGAGCTGACAGGTCTTGCAAAGGGTGGCCAGCAAATGCAGAAGCTGAAAAAGAACTACCAGAGCGCAGTGAAGCTGCTGGTAGAGCTTGCGTCGCTCCAGACGTCCTTCGTGACTTTGGATGAAGTCATTAAAATAACGAACCGAAGAGTGAACGCCATCGAGCACGGTGAGTACCATACTTGGATTGGGTGGTGCGGGTTGGCTTAATACGCATAGGGTTATGGAAGATGTTCGAGGGTATTTGAGAGGGACAAACTATTCGAAAAAGAACTAATAACACTTTAGTATATTTATTCTTGAAAATGTGATATAATTGGGGATTCGTTTAAATACCTCTTAATCAGACTAAAAGTTCTAGGGAGTTGAATTTTTATTTTTAGAAGTAGAAATAAACTGACTCGTATTATTGAACACTTTAATTTAGTGTGAGGTGACAAGAAAATTTAAAACATTACGTATAAACTGCCATATTGAGATCTATTGATTGTGTCCCATGCGGCTATGAAATTGATAGATAAAAGATACGTGGGCACACTCCCGACATTTCTGCAGTATCTGACGTGTAAACCGTGTAGAACGTTCTTCCACGAATCCCCTTTTTGCAATTGGTATACTGAGATCTATTATTGAGATCTTGGGCTGGAAAATTATGTCCTGTGTGTAATTATGTACTGTGTGTATGTCGTCTCCATACCGCATTTGTTGTCAGTCACATCGTAATTCAGATGCTCTCCATAGTGATGCGCCACCTCTGGAAAAAATGTGGTTAATTTTAAATTCATTCCGAGATTATTTTTATAACCTTATTACAAAATAAGACCTAAAAAGTACAATAACGACGACTGTTAAAGTGAATGAAAACGAAAAAAAAATATTAATGATGACGGAGACCTAGAAGGAAACATATAATACTGAAGAAAATGATACTAAATATTCCGGAGGATTTGTAAATCATTTAACACTTAAACTAATTCACATTTTTATAGTAATTATTCCACGTATTGATCGTACATTGGCGTACATTATTTCTGAACTGGATGAACTGGAACGTGAGGAGTTCTACCGTTTGAAAAAGATTCAGGTAAATTTGATTGCCTTAAAAATATTGTAATTCAATACATGGGATTTTTTTAGGACAAAAAACGAATTGCAAAGAAGAAGGAAGAGGCTCGCAAGGCAGCTCTTTTGGAGAAAGGAATCGATGTGCGAGCGCAAGCTAACCTTCTCGACGAAGGTGACGATGATATTCTGTTCTAGATAGCTTTTGGTTCAAACAAGCGGCGTACAAGATAGACAAAAGCTAACTATTTCAAACAACGCTAAATAAAAAAACGCTAGAAAGGAAAGTTCATTCCCCTAAGAATAGTAAACGGTTTTGAGTAGGCGAAGAAACGGCGTGGTCTAGAAGATGTATATGTATCTTGTGCATTCATTTATATTTTTGTTTTCTTTTTCAATCTAGGTTTAAAAAACTAATACGTGCAAAGTACATCATATGAAATACAAAGCGATTATGGAATAAATGTTATCGATAAATGTATATTCTTGGTCTATTTACTGTTGACGACATTTCCATGCCATATAGCCTGTTCAGAATTCAGATTACGAACTTAATGTCATGATAAACAGTATCTTGAAATTTATTTCATCTTATTTTCATTTCATAAGATATGACGTAAAATACCTCGTAAATGCCCGTAATCAGAATAGGCTATTAGGCATAGCATAGTTACGGTGTACTTCGTAGATTGGACACTAGTGATACTCATGTTTTTCTTTTGAAATCCTTGTTCTGATTGCTATCAGAAATCAAGGTGGGTGTGGTCCTTGATTTCAATCTAGGATAAAAATCACAAAAGCATGAGGATTACTACTCCTGGCCACGCCCATCTTCACCGTAACTTGGGAGGGGAAGGAAGTGTTGGTGTAGTACTTGCTTAACGAGAGGCCCCCGACTCAGCGACACCCTCATAAGTACCACGGAGTTGGATATTGGGAAAGGTATTCGTTGGGTCAGGATTTGCCTGTAGCTAACAATGAGATCTTACACCGTAACACACCACGCAAATGTGTCTACCCAGCGTTACGGGGGAGTAATCTGAATAGGCTATTAGGATATAAAAAGTCAATCCGGCATTTCCCGCAGCTATTAGGTCAAGGTTTCTTGTACGTGATAGCACAGACAAATAGACGTAACTTTTAGTGAAAATTTCTCGTCATTGAAAATACTAGCGCCATCTGTTGCGCAACCTACTCGAATCAATTGCGTTTGACTTTTTTTTAGAGGTTTTGTTCTATTATTGTCAGTAGGTTTTCGTTGACAAAATTTTATGTAATTTGGCTACAGTATTATTTGATATGCAAAAAAATGTTAAGGCCATATTTGAGCATAATTAGTTGTAGAAAACCCCCCTGAAATAAACTAATGTTTCGATTAGTGTTGATTATAAATAATAACGATAATGGAACAACGTACAGCTAATCAGCGAAATTTGATTTTTTCGAACAGGATTCCGTAAGTAATGCGTTTTACCAAATGAGAAAATCGCATTTTATCAACTTATAGATTTGAGAAAATCCAACTTCAAATGACGACTTCCAGTTCGCAAATATATCCTATAAACTCCACTTGTCATAAGACGAGTTTGTACAATCCCATTGAATTCCACCACTTAATTGTATCTTGACAGATACGTATTTCGACCTCAACAGTAAGGCCGTCTTCAGTGTCTCGTACTTGACTCGACTCGAGACACTGAAGACGGCCTTACTGTTGAGGTCGAAATACGTATCTGTCAAGATACAATTAAGTGGTGGAATTCAATGGGATTGTACAAACTCGTCTTATGACAAGTGAAGACATTCCACTAAAAAGCTCAAAATAATTTTCTTAACAATCCTATAAACTCCTTATTTAGATCGTGTACAGAGAGACGAGCAAAAAATATAGGTTATGGTGGAGAAAATTTCGTTAGGTTCTGTTGCCAACACGGCAGCAGCCGGAACATGTGACGTTCGGCGTCCAAAATAAAAGTTTTCACGGCATCCACGACTGCCGCTTCCACGTGTCGTTATGGAAACTAGATCAATAACGATCAAAGTAAGTCATGCTTGTAAACAAATCGATGCCTCCTAAAGGTTAAAATGCAGAAATAGAAGTTAAATTTCATTATATAAAAATAACATTTAAAAAACCCAGATTAATCCACCTAGCGTTGGTGGTGCCTTTCTCGAGTATTAAGAAAAATAAGAAAAACACATAAGAGAGGTCGAAATAGCACTTTATGGGGATAGATTTTACTTTTTCTATCAATTCATATCCATTTGCGGTCATTTGAGTGCAGTGCTGCAATCTTTGAAAAAAAAATTTCCGTTTTTGAAAATTTTTCCCGAGGGGGGACCCTTGGCAAAAAAAAAATGTTTTTTTTTTTTAATAACTTTGGAACGCAATGACCGATTGGGCCAATTTTCAATAGGAAACAACTAGACCGCAATCTGCGTCGATTGTTGCGAGCAAATCGGATAATGCTAAGTATTTTGTATCGGACTAAATAAAAGTACGTCCAACTTGACTGATGGAAAATACAAAATGATTCTTTATTTCTAATCAACAATTAATGTAACTATGAAGTTGCTATACAACAGTAGTTCTTGACCTACTACGGTAACCACGGTTGTGGAACACGCGACATCACATCTTCCCCGCAAGCTATTGCCGGTTTCGAATGCGCACCATTCTATTGCTTGTAGTGACATGTGTTCATCCTCACGATAGTGGCCTCGTTGTGGTAGAGCTGGAACTGAATCTTCGAAATTATCATCCTCTGCCGACACATATTCATCATCAAGAACAACTACTTGATCTTGATCTCTATCGACAATTTCGCGTCTATCAAAACCATCGGCTTCATAATCGTCATAGCTATATTGCAGCAGCTGATGAGTCCTCCGTATGAACGTACCCAGTTCTATTGCATAACATTCATAGATATTCACACCTTTTCTTCGAACAATCTTTGCTTTAATCCAACGTTGTATGTCAGGATTTCGATAGTCTCTTGCATATACTATATCGTCCACAGAGAAAACAATGTTCTTCTTATCATTTCCAAGTCTTAACAGTATGCCTCACAACACTTTCCTTCCGTAGGAAGTCAAATCTTGTGCTCATCTCACGTCCAAACAGTAATTTGAATAGAGTCTTGTTGGTAGTATAATGCGGTATAGCTCGATACGTTTGGAAATAATTGTTCAACAGGGTAGTGAGCGACTTACCACAAGCTATCCACAAGCATCTTCTTAAACGAGTTTTTTAATGTCTTGACTGCGTTTTCAGCTGCACCATTTGAACATGGGATGTATGGCGCAGAAGTCAAGTGCCTTATTCCTCTCTCCTTACAAAATCCATCGAATTCCACTGACGTGAAAGATCTACCGTTCTCGGACACCAAAACATCACAATTTCTGAATCGACCAAAACAATCTTCAAGTTTCTCTATTGATTCTCTCGTTGACAATGAGCTGACCATGTAAATTTCTACCCATTTTGAAAAACTGTCCGTTACAATCAAGAAATTCTTATTTTTCAAAAATAAATGATCGATGTGCACTCGCTCAAATGGACGCGAACACAATTTCCATGGTGAAATAGGGACTTTTGCTGTGTACGGTTTGCACTGGATACATAATTCACATCGCTTACCCATGTCTTCTATATCCTTATCGATGTTTGGCCACCAAAAATAATTTCTTGCTAATGATTTCATCTTGACTATACCCAGATGCGTTGAATGCAATTCTTGCAGCAAAAACTGTCGGAGTTTAGTAGGCACCACAATACGATAGCCCCACATCAGCACACCTTCTTCAACAATAAGTTCCGTTTTTCGCACGTGAAACTTTTTCAATTCAGGATCTTGCACATTGGTTGGCCAGTCAGACTTTACATATCTAACCACTCGACTTAATACAGCATCCCGTCGACTTTCAATTATCAGTTGTTTCCGTTCTACCAATGATCTTGTCTCAGATTCTATGAACTGCTGGAACAAAGCGTTTTCGTCATTAACTTCGTCATTTGCACAGCATTTCAGTAGTGATCGCGACAGAAAATTTGCTACCTTGTTGTTGGAACCCTTGATGTACATGATTTCATAATTGTAATTTGCCAAGAAGACGGCCCAACGCTTTAGCTTGCCAAACACAATATCCGGGATTCCCTTTTCTTCCAAATGGTGATACCAACGGTTGACGGTCAGTTAGGATAGTGAAAGATCGTCCCAATAAGTAACCACTCAATCTACGGACGGCATAGTAAACGGCCAATGCTTCAATATCCAGTGGAGCGTACTCTTGTTCATGACTTTTGAGCACTCTTGAAATAAAGGTAATTGGTTTTTGATTTCCATCTGGATAAACTTGTAGCAGCACAGCGCCAACACCTTTGCCCGAAGCATCCGTCACAAGCACCACCGGTAAATTAGGATTATATGGAACCAGTACATTTTCAGAACAGAGCATGACCTTAGTATTCTCAAACGCATCCTCGCACTCTTGTGTCCAATCATATCTTTCATCCTTCTTCAGCAATCGGTATAGTGGAGCCAGTATAACAGATACATTTGGAATGAACTTGCCGTAATATGTGACCATGCCAAGAAATTCTCGAAGCGTTTTCACATTTGATGGTCGTGGAACATCCATAATTGCTCGTACCTTTTCAGGGTCTTTGTGTAATCCATCGCCATCAACGATGTGTCCTAAAAATTGAAGTCGCAGCTTGAAAAATTCACACTTCTCTCGATTGAGCCGGAAACCGGCTTCCAATAACTTTTCCAAAACCCTTGACAAATTGTTTAAGTGTTCTTCGACAGTTGCACCAGTTACCAGCACATCATCCAGAAAATTCACACAACCAGGGCAATCTTGCAATAACTTCTCCAATATTTCTTGAAAAATTGCACAAGCCGGTTTCGTTCCAAAGGGCAATCTGTTCACATAGTAGATTCCCTTATGCGTACTCCATGCAAGCATTTTCTTCGATTCGTCGTCAAGCACAAGCTGGTTGTAGGCTGATTTCAAGTCTAGCTTCGAAAATAATTTGCCGCCGTTGAGTTTGGCAAACACATCTTCGACCACTGGCATTGGATAATGTTTGTCTTCCAAGAAAGGATTCACAGTCACTCGGTAATCAGCACACAGTCGAATAGAATTATCCTTTTTCAAAACAGGAACTAGAGGCGTTCACCAATCAGCAGATTCGGCTTTTGAAATTATTCCGGTTTTCTCTAACTTCTCTAACTCTTCTTCTACTTTCGGCTGGAACGAAATAGGTATTTTCCTCGGTTTAACGAATTTTGGAACGGAATTTGGCTTTAGTTGCAGATTGACTTTCGCATGCTTATAGCAACCCAAAGAGTCATCAAATAATTCCTCATAGCAGGCTAACGCCACACATTGGAACAACTTAGAAAAAAGACGGTCAAAACCTCATTGTGGCGTTTAATACAGATTTAGATTCATGATTTTTTGATAGAATGTGTTCAAAAAGCTGTCCGACAAAATCTAGACCGTGAAATTCACTATTATGTTTTAATGCGACACCCGAGCAAAAAAAAATTCCAAAATTTTTTTTGGTCGGGTTTTTGACAATGTTTTAGAATATTGTGTTTTGAGAAATTTTGCTAGAGGTACTGTATGTTTTCTTCCTAATTTTAAAGGTTGAATCGTTGTTTTTCGATACTGCTGTCCAAAACTCATATAAAAATCGATTTTCAGTATTTATAAAATAAATATACAACATATCAACACGTTTTATATCACAAAATAAAAAATGGCACTAATATACGATGGTTTTCAGATAATATGGTCTTTCTGATTTGAATTTCAGTCAAATAGAACGGTTTTACTGAAAAAATAGGCTAATTTCTTGATTAAATATCAGCCTTATAGGCACATTTTGGCAGCTAGATTTCCGTTATTCTAAAAGCTGATTTTGTATAAAAGAAGCCAGTGGCTAAAGCTCAGTTGGGTCTGATGATGCTCACTGATTTTTGTTCCAATTTTTACAATGTAGTTTTCGATAAATATTTCTCTTTCTCATCATATACTCATTTCATCGGCCTTATTGTGGATCTATTTATTATTTCTATAAGTGGGGAGAGCGTACCCTTTGCTTATAATTCAGTGCCTAATTTAACCTACTTTTGAAAAACATTGTTTTCAAACAAACGATTGGTTTTAGAAGTAAATTTGGCTAAATAATAAGTGTATCTGTGTGTGTATGAGTGTGTATGAGAGCTAAAGCGTCGCCAAAACTTCTAAAATATTTTTAATATATGCTCGAATATGGAGATATGGCCAAAAATAGGTACTGTACCCGTATAATACCTTATTGGTTAAGATACTTGCACCTTAATGCAGAAATAACTGCTTAATAATCAATTAAAGGCAAATTAAATTAAAACAAGAAAATCAGTATGCTTATATTTTACATACTTATCTTCCATATCTTCAGGGGTATATGGGGCTCTTTGTGAGCGGGAGCTATAGCATTTTTAGTACTATTTTTAGTACAAACTGGATACAGGTGAAACAAAACCTATTTTTTTCGAAAATAACACTTTAAAAAATTGGAACAAAAATCAATGAGCCTCATCAGACCCAACTGAGCTTTAGCCACTGGCTTCTTCTATATAAAATTAGCTTTCTGAATAACGTAAATCTAGCTGCCAAAATGTGCCAATAAGGGTGATATTTTTTCATGAAATTGACCTATTTTTCCGATAAATGTGTTCCATTTGATAGAAATGTCAGTAAAAAAAGGCCATATTATCTTCAGATTAGCGTATGTCAGTGCTATTAGCCATTTTATAGAAAGCTCAAATGACAGGAGACCAAATACTAATATTTACATTTTACAAGGAACATTTGCGAAAATGAAATGAAATGATGATGATGATGACGAAATGATGATGGTTTACATGCAAATTTACCAAAACAAAGACCGAGCCGTCCACTCAAAATTTCGATCAGCTGTTCGAATCTGTCTCATAAAATGGCTTATTCAATGTTTTGTGATATAACACGGGTCAATACGTTGTATATTTAGTTTCGAAATATTGAAAATCGATTTTATATTAGTATAAGACTGCAATATCGAAAAACAACGATTCAACACTTAAAATTAGGAGAAAAACATAGAGTATCTTTGGCAAAATTTCTCAAAATACAATATTCTAAAACATTGTCAAAAACCCGAACAGAAAAAAATGTGGAAAAAAAAAATTTTGCTCGGGTAAAACATAATAGTGGATTTCACGGTCTAGATTTTGTCGGGCAGCTTTTTGAACACATTCTATGAAAAAATCATGGATCTAAATCTGTATTAAACGCCACAATGAGGTTTTGACCGTCTTTTTGCTGAGTTGTTCCAATGTGCAGCACTTTCTCCACTCCCTTGTGTTCAAGATCGTCGGGGTAGTTGCGGGCAATTCGCCAACGCGCTCTTGCTGGCACTACCCACTTCAAACTATAGTATCCGCCCTAGCTACACCACTGGCTGTCTGGTACAGCAGTGGCAATCGAAGAAATAAAAGATCAGTTTTATCACTGACTGCACACCCGAGCAGACGCGCGTTTACCTGTATCACTTACAGTATCACAGTCTCGTTAGTAATTAGTTTAAAGAACCCAATCTCCCACGAGTATATTACAGTGGCGACGAGGTGGAGATTTTGTTTTCGCGTCCCGGGAAGTGCTAATTATAGTGCAAGTAGTCCGGTTTCCCAGTGAAATTTTGGTGTTTTTCACTGCTGTTTGGACGAACCTGCGAGCGAGCCATTCATCCGTTCGGCGATTGATTGGTTTATTGCCTACGGAGGAGCAACAGTTTGCGCTGCGCGGTAGCAGTACCTACACTGCAGGAGTTGGTTTGTTTTGCTGTTTCACACAGGTTTACTGCAAAGTGTCGAATAGTGGAAATAAACAGAGAAAATCGTGTTTTACTTTGCATGCGTTAAAGTGTTGAAATCAGTTTATGAGCCATTTTCTTGTGCCTAGCAAGCAAAGAAATTGTGTTTCATTTTGTTTCCGTACAGTGATCTGGCTTTGTGTACATAAATAATAGCTAAATAGAACTTGTTTCGTCACAGCCGAAGAGTTTGTCACGTACGAGAGTTTGTTTCAACAACAGTGTAGTGCAACGCACAGTGTATATCAGTTTGTTTGCAACTTGTTTCGCAACGCTGATACTGTTGTATTGGTTTATGCTCATGTTTAATAGCAACTACAGTTTATGCTTGTGTTGAGCAACACCATCGTTTTTGTTTGTTTGTGTTTCACGTTTGGTTTGTTTCGTTGATAAAGTTTGTCGTTGAATACGATTGATCAGAAACGGTTGAAGTTTGTTTGGTTTGACACAGAAAGCAGTTTATGTTTTGTACTGTGGAGCAAATCGTTTAAAAAGTTGAACAAAAAGGTTTAAAAAATAGTTTTGAAAATTTTGTTTTAAATTTGTCGACTGTTTGTTTCGATCAAGTTTATTGGATTATTACACTGAAAAAAGTTTTTAGTTTTGTTTTGTGTGATAATTTAACTAATCGTTTTTCACAGTTTTCGTCGTTTTCATCGCTGTCAGTATGCCGTTAGTGAATCACGTTGAGCCGTACATACCCGGTACGATTCCGTTTAGCCAGTATCTGGAGCAGATGGACTGGATTTTCATCGATAACAAGATGTCGGATGCGAATGAACAGAAGGCATCGTTTCTGGCGGCATGCGGAAAGGACGTTTATAGCGAGTTGAAGCTTCTGTTTCCTGGAAAGGACTTGAAGTTGGTGTCGTTTAAGTAGATTACCGATGCGTTGAAGAAGCGATACGACAAAACTGAAAGCGACATGATCCAGCGTTACAAGTTTTATCAACGAATGCAAGGTTCTACCGAAAGTGCGGAGGATTTCATTCTCGCGGTGAAGTTACAAGCGGAGATGTGTGAGTTTGGCGAATTTAAGGACATCGCAATCCGCGACAAGCTTGTGTGTGGCATTCGCGACCCGGATGTTCAACAACGTTTGTTTGATGAGGAAGGTCTGACGCTAGCCAAGGCGGAGAAGATCATCATCAACAGGGAGCTAGCTGGAGTGAATCGAAAGCTGGTTTCTCGAGAGTCCGGACGTGTGAGTGTGTTGAACAGGCTTGGTAAGCGAGAAGAGCGTGTTGTGTCACGTAGTAGATCCCGTGGTAGAAGTCGTGGACCAAATAAGCGTTTTAGGAGCCGTAGTCGTTCTGGTTCGTTTGATCGTGGACATCGTTCTTCATCCCGATCGCAGAAGTTTCACTGCAGTTACTGTGGCAGAGATGGTCACACACGTCGCTTCTGCTATGACTTGAAGGATAAGGTGAAGAAATCTGTGAAGTTTGTGGATGCTCCAGCAGCAAAGCCGAAGTTGACAGAGTACCAGAAGAGTTTGCGTCGTCGGTTGAACAGATCTATCTCGGATGATGAGGAGATGGATTGTATGTTGATCTCTTCCATCGGAAAAATCAACGAACCGTGTTTCCGTACAGTTTTGGTTGAAGGAGTACGAGTAGATATGGAGATAGATTGTGGAGCTGCAGTTTCCGTCGTCAGTAGAGAGACGTACGAGGGAGAATTCGCCGATATTCCGTTGCAGAAGTGTACGAAGAAGTTGGCAGTGATCAATGGAAGTCGTTTGGTTGTTGAAGGACAAATTCCGGTAACGGTTGAGCTAAATGGACGACGTCAGGTCGTTAAACTGGTTGTTTTACGCTGTGGAAGCTCGTTTACACCGTTGTTAGGACGAGATTGGTTGGATATCTTCTTCCCTGAATGGAGGAAAACGTTTGGCAGTGGTGCAAACCTGAACCAGCTGTCTTTGCCGACTTCAGAGGAACGTGTCTTGAAAGATATCAAAAGTAAGTTTGCCAATGTGTTTTGTAAGTCTATGTTTACTCCCATCAAAGGTTTTGAGGCAGATCTAGTGTTGAAAAACCCTGATTAATCCACCTAGCGGTGATGATGCCTTTCTCGCTCGTTCAAATGGGTTGACAAACATATTAGAAAAGTCTAATATAACACTAAATAGATCTTATTTTTCAAATTTGTTTATGGCAGCCCTTACTTTGTACCGTTAAATGTACAAAAACGATCCATAACTAACATCTGAATGTTCCATAAAACGCTACCTTAAATCCAAAAAATAGTTCAGGCTTATCCATAAAGAATAATTTTAAGATCCATAACTAAGCATAACTAAGCTAAAAAAATATATCAAATAATTGTAAAATAAGTATGTACCTTTAAACATGATCAAGAAAAACAATATCATTCCTGCTATTTTCCCATGAACGTATGACAAATGATCCATAAATGTTTGGAAAATTATTCATAGAAAACTACATTTAATAAAAAATACAATTTTGCGCAATTTTTATCGTGATTATGATCCATAACTTCGGTGATATGATCCATAATTTTGGTCAATTGACAAACTTTTTCTGTTTTGAAGTCAGAATCCAGCTTAGGCTTCTGGCACCTTCTGAAATAGTATGATTCTTCATCATATAGATAAGAATTCATTTTTTGCTGATGAGCAGTTCCGTTTTTGTCAATGCCATTTAACCACTTTTCAATTAAGATTTACGATTTTGATCCGACTTAATAAAGTCTTAGAAGAATTCTACTAGGGTTGCTTTTCTTCATATAGAGAGCATTTCGGCATTTCTCAGCTTTTCCCACATAATCCGAGTGCTATTTGAAATCTTCAAACAGATATGTTGTCGCTATGAATGGGTTTCCAATTAATTGGTCTCGTGAAGTCCAAGATTTAGGATTCATGTATAGCATGAATTAATTAACTATCAAAAACACAGAAGGTATGCAAACGAAAAGGTACGATTATAGTTAGTTAAAATTTATAGAACATCAAAACCATTTACTAAAATAAATTGTTTTATTTTCAAACTAATTGTTAGCCTAGCCATGTTTTACATATACTGTGCCAATATGAATTATTTGCTGCAACGCCAGGAAGAATGCATTACAGTGAATTCAAATCAAATGTTGAAATTGATTCTGAAGTTGCTTCCATGCACACCAAAACATTATGAATATTAGGTGACATATCTGACATCTGACATTATGACACAAAAGCACATGACGTAAACTCAATCGTATATGTTTTTCAACGTCAGATGATTTAAATATGCCACGGAACCTAAACACAGCACAGGTGCGTTGCCGCACGAATGTTACAAGCAACCGATGATCAGTGCAAATTGAGTATAACCGGTTATACTTCGATCATCACATATCCAAGAAGCGGAGAGAGCCGAGGGGTAACGCTTTAGGCTGTCACTCAGCGGGTCTATGTTCGATGCTCATCCTGACTCTCTTTTGTTTAATGTTAAATTTAAACATTTTTTAGTTAATACCAATAAATTTTATTCATTTTTTTTTCCATAGCTCAATACCAAATTTTTAAAACGAAAAAGTCTGAGAGACGAGAGCACTCCCATGCAATCCAACACCACCAACAGCTAGCCGAAGTATTTACCTATATGTTAGACACACAAGGATGTTATCGATCATTTAGTAATCTGCGTTCGATCATTTAGTAGTTTGTCTATAACTCATTCCAGAGGCTGAATTCCAAAATGTGTTATACGGTGGACTTCTGATGCGAAGGTTTTTCTATATATCTGCCTAATATATCGATGTTTCAATTCCACCATTGAAGGAGTTACAGTGTTAGTTGCAGTGACTTATACCAAATGATAACAAAATTCCAATCATTCAGTATAAGCTACTGCTACTAGCTCTATAGCTCTATTACCAGTATAATTGAAACATCGAACTGTTAGGCAGAGTTGTAGATAAACCTTTGAATTAGCAGTCCACCATACTACACATTTTGAAATCTAGCCTCTGGAATGTGTTATTGACAAACTACTAAATGATTGAACGCAGATTACTAAATGATCGAAAACATCCTTGTAGTGTAGATATGTAGCCTACATGGCTTTTAATCGAAATAATGAAACTTTCATGTTACCAATCTAAGAGAAAATTAAATTTCGAACCCGAAAAATCAAACTATTTTCGGCTAAAATGTGTTTCAACGTTTTAATTATCATTTTAAAATTGAAGCCCTATATCCCTTGCCGGGTGAAATAAAAAAGCATCATCCGGCCCCCATTTTGTTTACTTATACTGACTAATAATAACTAATAAAAAAATAATGTTATTAACAGTATAAGTTATTACAAGCTAGTGTTTCATCTCTGTTATTAATTAAATTAATACAATAAACTGTAGGACAGAGCTGTCGAAAAATATTCGCACCAGAAGTCCACCATAAAACACGTTTTGAAATTTAACCTCTGGAATGAGTCATCGAGAAACTAAATGATCGAATTTAGATTACTACATGATCCAAAACATGTTTGGATTGTAGAAAAGTTTGGATACATTTTCATTGACTTGCAAGAATGAAAAATTTTCTCCGAATCACTCCGAAACTCAGATTCTCCCACATAATCCCAGTGCTATTTGAAATCTTCAAACAGATATGTTGTCACTATATGAATGTTACAATTAATTGGTCTAGCGAAGTCCAAGATTTAGGACTCATGTATAGCATGAATTAATTAACTTTCAAAACCACACAGAAGGTATGCAAGCGAAAAGGTAGGAATAATACTAAATTAATATTTATAGAAAATCAAAACCATTTACTAAAAAATTGTTTTATTTACAAACTAATTGTTAGACCATCCATGTTTTACATATACTGTGCCAATATGGATTGGATTGGTGGATTCAAATTAAATATTGAAATTGATGTTGCACACCAAAACACTATGAATATTAGGTGACTTATCTGAATGAATTGACACAAAAGCACATGACGTAAACTCAATCGTATATGTTTTTCAACGTCAGATGATTTAAATATGCCACGGAACCTAAACACAGCAGCCGGTGCGTTGCCGCACGAATGCACAAGCAGCAGATGATCAGTGCAAATTGCGTATAACCTGTTATACTTCGATCACCAATCTTTCAAGAAGTAAAGATAGCTGAGGGGTAACGTTCTAGGCTCTCACTCAGAGAGTCCTGTGATCAACGCTCGTTCGGCTCTATTCTTTTTTTTTTCAAAAACATATTTTCTAGTATAATACCAATGAACTTGAAACAATTTTTATTTTAACTCAATACCAAATTTTTAAAACGAATTCTCTGCGTTTGTAAACAAAGATTAGAACATCGATTCGTCAAATCTAAGAGGCGAGAGCACTCCCACGCAATCCAACACCACCAACAGATAGCCGAAGTCTACACCTTTATATCAGGCTACATATCTACACATGTTGTTTAATCGAAATAATTAGACTTTCGTGTTGCCAATCTAAAAGTGGCAGTGCGAGTTGGCTCTTGTTTCGGACGGCGGGACGATCGCGCGATTTGCCGAAATTTTGTGTTTTGCATTGCGCGGCCGGTAATAAAGTTAACCAGTTCAGTGCGTGTTGGCTCTTGTTTCGGACGGCAGAACAATCGCGCGATTTGCCGAAATTTTGTGTTTTGCATTGCGCGGCCGGTAATAAAGTTAATTAGTGCAGTGCGTGTTGGCTCTTGTTTCGGACGGCGGAACGATCGAGCGGTTTGCCGAAATTTTGTGTTTTGCATTGCGCGGCCGGTAAAAAAGTTAATTAGTGCAGTGCGAGTTGGCTCTTGTTTCGGACGGCGGAACGATCGCGCGATTTGCCGAAATTTTGAGTTTTGCATTGCGCGGCCGGTAATAAAGTTAATTAGTGCAGTGCGAGTTGGCTCTTGTTTCGGACGGCGGAACGATCGCGCGGTTTGCCGAAATTTTGTGTTTTGCATTGCGCGGCCGGTAATAAAGTTAATTAGTTCAGTGCGAGTTGGCTCTTGTTTCGGACGGCAGAACGATCACGCGATTTGCCGAAATTTTGTGTTTTGCATTGCGCGGTCGGTAATAAAGTTAATTAGTGCAGTGCGAGTTGGCTCTTGTTTCGGACGGCGGAACGATCGCGCGATTTGCCGAAATTTTGTGTTTTGTTTTGTTTTTCCGTAGGACGGTTCGTAAGTAAATTGATGAATATATTTTATTATTTTTACAGCATATACTGTTATTGACAAACGCTCTATATTGTCGAATAGAGCTCCCTATTATTCACCTTTCCCACTAACACAAATTTTCCTTCCCGAGACATCTATGAAGGTAGTATGGGTTCCCTGCATCTTCACTAGTAGATGTTGAACTAACATTCCTTCCTTCCTTCCGTGATTGTAAGGACGTGGCCAGGTATACAACTGCTACTGTATAGGAAAAGGTACTAATCCCAAGTACCAATTTGCGACAATATACAGTAGATTGCTCAATTGAGCATTGTATAGCCACCCACGATTTGTACAATCACATATGCTATGCTATGCTTTCGTGTTGCCAATCTAAAAGTAAATTAAATTTCGAACCTGAAAAATCCAACTATTTTCGGTTAAAATGTGTTTTAACGTTTTAACAACCATTTTAAAATTGACGTCCTATATCCCTTGCCGGGTGAAATAAAAGGCATCATCCGGCCCCCATTTTGTTTACTCGCTTTCGTCAGGGCCATGCGGTGTGTTGGTGATGCTTCCTTCTGCGATATTCATCCGACGGCAAGCGAATGAAGCGAATGCAGTGCCGTTCGCTCCCGCCGAAATGTGCTTGCATAGCGTCCTCACGCACATCAGCTGCGCTCCCATACGCTGATTGAACGCCGCTGATCGAACTCGTATGTAGGGTATGCGAGCGCATGATAGCAAAATAATATAAAATTGGGCCTGATTACGTTTAGTAAAGAGAAACGTTATTAATTATTGAACACATTTCTTTTCGTTAAAGGTTACCCAAATAAACACTTATAAGGCGATCATGGCCTCAGTGGAGACAATGGGGTCTTAATAATATTGTTCATCATTGCATTACTTAACGTTTGCTTTACTTGAAGCGACACGTTGTAATTGTGCCATTATGAATATTAATTGAAAACAATAATTTCTCCAACAAATTGGCTTTCCTACCTATATACTGCCGCCGCAAGCGTAACTGTTTCATATTTTCTTCCATGCAAAATCAATATTGGACGATTATGCTTGCGACGGCAGTATAGTGGAGCTCATTTTACCTCCAAGAAATTTAGATTAATTATTAAGACGAAATGAATCCAATTTCATTTCTAGCAAATTCAAAGTTTGTCTATTTGTTAATGCATTAAAACTATCAATTTCGAATTATCAAATATATATTTTCTTTCATTGATTCAATAATACTTCCAATATTGGCACCGTTACCCTAGCAGAGTGAACTCTGTGGCTTTGAAAAGAAATGCACACATACTAATTTGATAAATACTGTACGACTTCGGTTTACTCATACCATGTGTGTTCCGATAGTTTTGTGGTATGGCAAGCGCCTTCCACCCCAGAGGTCAGAAGTTCGAATCAAGGTGTATTCAGTTGAGAACATTTTGCTATTTTTTTATTCGCAAAAACAGTTTTTTGGCCATAACTCCAGATTGCGATGAGCTATTGATCTAATTTTCAATAGCAAACAATGGGACTGAATTCCGCGTCGTCTGCAACTTGTTGCGAGCAAATCGGACAATGGGAAGTTCAAAAAAGTGTGTCTACAAAATTTGTACACATACACACATACACACACACACATACATACACACATACAGACATCACCTCAATTCGTCGAGCTGAGTCGATCGGTATATAAAAATCGGCCCTCCGGGCCTCCTATCAAAATTTTGTTTTTGAAGCAATATTATAGCCTTTACGTACACTTAGTGTACGAGAAAGGCAAAAGGAGCAGCACCGATTTTCAAGCGTGCCTATGACGTTCCATTACGTTTAAAAGACAAAGTAGTCGAACATTTAGAGAGTTTACAGAAAGATGGCGTCATAACACCGATCGATGCAAGTGAGTGGGCATCACCGGTGATTGTTGTAGTGAAGAAGGATGGCGGAATCAGGATGGTGATCGACTGTAAGGTTTCGATCAACAAGGTGATCATTCCAAACACCTATCCGCTGCCGTTGGCACAAGATATGTTTGCTTCACTAGCTGGTGCTAAAGTGTTTTGTTCCTTGGATCTGACCGGAGCGTATACACAGTTGTTGTTGTCGGAAAAGTCGAGAAAAATTATGGTGATTAATACAATCAAAGGTTTGTTTTTGTATAATCGTTTACCACAAGGTGCTTCTTCAAGTGCTGCTATATTTCAGCGAGTCATGGATCAAGTTTTGAAAGGCATTGACGGAGTTTATTGCTACTTAGACGATGTTTTGCTAGCTGGTGAGGATTTTGAAGACTGTTTAAGAAAGCTTAATTTGGTTTTAGAGAGACTTTCTAAATTCAACATTAAAGTCAACTTGCAAAAATGCAAATGGTTTGTGACTAGTTTGCCATTTCTGGGTCACGTGGTGACTGATAAAGGTTTGCTGCCGTGTCCAGAAAAGGTGGAGACAATTCGTAGAGCCAAGGTTCCGAATAATGTCACCGAGTTGAAGGCGTTTTGGGCTTGATAAATTACTACGGTAAGTTTATAGCCAATTTATCCTCACGTTTAAGCTGCTTATATGGTTTACTCAAAAAGACGTTAAGTTTGTCTGGACTGATGAGTGTCGTCGTGTGTTTGAAGAAAGTAAGCAGTCGTTGTTGTCTTCAAAACTTCTGGAGTTTTTGATCCGCAAAAGCCTGTAGTTGTTGTGACAGATGCTAGCAGTTATGGGTTAGGTGGTGTGATTGCTCACGAAATCAAAGGAGAGGAGAGGCCTATTAGTTTTACCTCCTTCAGTTTAACTAACTCGCAAAATCCTACCCAATATTGCACTTGGAAGCGTTGGCCGTTGTGAGTACCATAAAGAAGTTCCACAAGTTTTTGTTTGGAAAGAAATTCACTGTGTATACCGACCACAAACCGTTGATAGGCATATTTGGTAAAGAAGGCAAGAATTCGTTGTTCGTGACGCGTCTGCAAAGATATGTAATGGAACTGAACATATACGACTTTGACATTGTTTACAGACCGTCATCGAAAATGGGCAATGCAGATTTTTGCTCAAGGTTTCCTTTGCCTGATGAAGTGCCAGTTTCGTTGCAACGGGAGTTCATCAAGAGTTTGAACGTTTACGATGAGTTTCCTTTGGACCATGTTTTGATTGCATCTGAAACAGAGCAAGATGAGTTTATTCAAAGAATCGTTTCCTACATGAAGCGTGGTTGGCCAAAGAAGTTGGAGCGTAGTTTATTGGATGTTTATGCTCAGCATCAAGATCTTGAACTGGTCGATGGTTGTTTATTGTACCAGGATCGTGTGTTTATTCCTGCTAGTTTACAAAAGCAGATGTTGAAGTTGTTGCACAGGAATCATTCAGGAATCACCAAGATTAAGCAAATGGCAAGGAGGACAGTTTACTGGTATGGCATGAACAGTGACATCGAGAGTTTCGTCAAGTCATGTAGTGTTTGTTGCCAGTTGAATGCAGTTACGAAGCCAGTTTCAAATTCTAGTTGGATTCCTACGTTTACACGTATTCATGCAGACTTCTTCTACTTCGACAAGAAGGTTTTCCTGGTTTTCCATTGTGGACAGTTTTTCAAAATGGATTGAAGTTGAATACATGAAGTTTGGAACAGATGCCAGGAAAGTCAAGACCAAGTTTTTGAACGTTTTCGCAAGGTTTGGGTTACCTGACGTAGTTGTTACGGATGGCGGACCACCGTTTAGCTCGAAAGAGTTGATTGATTTCTTCGAGAAGCATGGAGTCAAGGTGATGAAGAGTCCACCGTATAATCCATCGAGCAACGGTCAAGCGGAACGTATGGTCAGGGTTGTGAAGGAAGGTTTGAAGAAATTTCTGTTAGATCCGGATTTGGCTGGTTTAAGTACTGAGGATATGGTGTCGTACTTCTTGTTTGGCTACCGGAATACTTGTTTGGAGGATGGATATACGTTTCCTTCCGAAAGGTTGTTTAGTTTTAAGCCGAAGACGCTGTTGGATTTACTCCATCCAAAGAATAGTTTTAAGCATCATTCGACGAAACCAAAGGAAGTGGATAAATGTGTTGTAAATAGTCCTAGTCCCAAGAAACATGACTGGATTGACAAGTTGCGTCCTGGAGATATTGTTTACTATATGAATTTTAGACCTACGGATATTCGTAGATGGTTAGAAGCCAAATTTCTCAGACGTATCTCCTCACGTGTTTTTCAAGTTTCCGTTGGAGGGAGAGTTTACTCCGCTCATCGAAATCAGCTAAAGCTGGTGGGCACCCCAAAGCGCCGAGGTTTGTTCTTGGGGAGGAGCGAGAGGGTCCAGCGAAGAAAGCGTGCTATAGAGGACGATGACGAAGACGTTAGGTTAAGCGACGACGAAGACGACTTTTATGGTTTTCCTTCGGATTCTTTCATCTACGGTGACGGGGATGGTCGTAACGGGGTCACGGGTCGTGGTCCTGAGGCGAGGTTTGGTGTTTCGCGCCGTCGAAGTGAGTCGTCAGTGGACGATGATCAGCGAGGGTCGTCGAGTTTGCCGCCTGAGCAGGTTGATCCGCAGGCTGGCCCATCGAAGCGAGTGAAGAACCGATCGTCACCATCGAAGAACCGTGTGGAAAGTGTCCGACGTTCGGAGCGACTAAAGCGTCTCAAGAAAGATGTCGAATTTAAATATTATTGAACTATTGTATGTTTAAAAAAAGTTTAACTGCCACGGAGGCAGTCAAAAGTGGACTAGTTTATCGGTAGTCATGTTTTGCCGAGTTCTGATGTTGTTTAGCGGTAGTAAAGTTTAGCCGCTTGTTGAAACGTTTACGGCAGTCGAGTTTTGCCGATTGTTTTATGTTTAAGCAGTAGTGAAGTTTTGCTGCAATCGATTGTAAATATGTTCAAACTAAAAGGGGGAGAACTGTAGTATCCCTAGTAGCACAGTTCAGTTCGATTTGGTTGCAGCAACTCCAATGTGACTTGATTTGGTCGCATATGAGTCACTGTGACTGTTATGTGACAAGTGTGCTACTCGGGATCCGCCCTAGCTACACCACTGGCTGTCTGGTACAGCAGTGGCAATCGAAGAAATAAAAGATCAGTTTTATCACTGACTGCACACCCGAGCAGACGCGCGTTTACCTGTATCACTTACAGTATCACAGTCTCGTTAGTAATTAGTTTAAAGAACCCAATCTTTCACGAGTATATTACACAAACCATCACTACATTTCCTCATCACGCCCTCGTTCTTCAGAACGTATTCATTGTGAATCTACTTATCCCGGTTATCTACCGCAGATTTTGACAATACCTTCATCATCTCGAAAAACGCTGGATCTTTTCTTTGTAATAATTTCAACCATCCAACCAGCCACGAACACCTGTATGTGTACATATGTCGAGTTGGAACTCTGCAAGAAATCGCTGTCAAGTCGGAGTAGTATACTTTTGGTGGCAAACTGGGTGGTGCGAATAGAATCGATTTGGTTGTCAAACTGAAGCCAAACTTTTCTATTGTGCCGGAGCCAAACATTGAAGATTGTGGTTATGTTCGTTTCTGATCTTATATTGAGAAGTATTGTTATTATTTGTGGAAAAAATAAAAATAAACTTTGTTTGAGTTTTGTATTTTTTGTAACAAATATTTCCACATTATATTTCGAGTGGAAAATTAATAGGAATGCTAATAAAAAGCACTTGTGTCGAATTTTCACGAGATTCAGCAGCTGATTGGAGCAGGAATGTATGTAAACAATCGTAAAGTCATGTAGAGTCTAGAGCATTTGTGCGCTCTCATGCAGCATGGAAAGAGAAATTCGAAAATGTTTGACAGTCAAGTAACTGCAATATAATTTTGTTTATGGTAGTGATTTCAAAATATCCCGCTACTCGCTTGAGTGCAGAAAAACGGCTCTATCCGCAGCACCCAGGTGGCAAATAAAATATGCGTTCGAATTGGAATATTGCCACCAGCCACGGACTTTTTAATCACCATCTTCTTCCCATTGCTGTAGAGAAAAAAAAACGTATCCTCATTGTTTAGGACTTACGTCTTGCTTTACTATATTGGGTGTCATTTAATTGTTTTGGAAATAGGCCAAGCGTTATGATTCACACAAAAAAAAACCTTCCATACAAAAAGTTTTACGTGGGGTAGGGTGGGGGTACAAAATCATCAAATATGTCGTTACGTAATTTGTGAAAGAACCATTAAATGTTTTTCTATTTTTTTTTACCAATGAAAAAAAAACCAACTTTTGATCAAAAATTGATTGATTGCTTGTTTTTTTTTATATATTTTTAGAAAAATAGCAATAATAATATTTGGGCTGTTATCGTCAATTTTTTTTTATCTAATGTCCTACGTCTACTTCGCGGCTATGTCACAGACCTTACCCACTGTTCGTTTTTCAACGTACAGGGGTTAGACAAAAAAGATATTTTGTATCTGATTCTGTTATAAATTTCTAACAAAATATGTTATTTTTATGATAAAATTGTATCAAAATTTGATAGTTTTTTGTTTCAAGTAGTGTAATTTTTGATAGAAATTTAGATATTTTCACAACATCCTGCACAATGTTTCTAACAAATTTTTGTTATAAAAAAATATTATAACATAATAACATATGTTGATATAGTTTTGATATGGCCTTCTAGTCGCGTTCGCCGATGCCCACGTAGCGGTTTTTCAACGCCACGTGCACGCAGCGTTAAAATAACGCTGGTGTGCATCGGCGTGGTGACGCTGCGTTACCGCTTTTTCCCGGTGCACACCTGCGTCTTTTTGACGCCACGTGCACTCTGCGTTGAAATAACGCTACGTGGGCATCGAAATTCAAATCAGCATAACTTTGCGTCGTAGAATAATCCGACTTTGATAAAACCAGGATTATCAGAAGCGGACACTCTTAAATGCAAACCTGCAATTGGTTCCTGCCAAACCTGAAATTGGTTCTTGACCACCGGAGATGTTCCAGGTTTTCCGAGGGTATGTTCAAGATGCATTTTTTCCACTGCTTGTCATTTTATGTGACGTTTACTTTTATCATGTTTTATGCTTTCTTCAAAAACTAAAACTAATATGCCGACCAATGGTGGCTGATGATCGAGAATCCATCAAATCTACACAGAGCTATGGCCATTTCCGTAAAAACGGTTCCGGGAACATGATGAAATGATCGGAATAATGCAAATATGAGTATCTAACTTCATGGCTTTGCGAGACGATGATTACAGGAACATTTCCAGAATGATAGTCTCCACTGCCACCCTTATAGCAGATTCCAAGGGCCTTCTAGGAAGAGTCGGTTTTGGCACCATCTGAAACCGTGAATGAAGGATGAATATAGGATCTTTATCAAAAGTATATTTTGTAATTCCGTACAGTTTTCACGAAAATGGCCATATCTCTGCGTATACATAAGGGATTTTTGATCTGCAGCCAGCATTAGTCAGCATATTAGTTCTAGTTTCTGGGGAAAGTATAAAACATGATGGCAGTAAACGTCAAATAAAATGACAAGCAGCAGAAAAAATGCATGTTTAACATATCATTGGAAAACCCGGAATATCTCCAGTTTAGGTTTTGCATGGAGACAGTATACTAAAAAAGTTTCCGCGTCCGATGGTCCAGGTTGCATCAAAATTGGATCATTCTACGCAAAGTTATGCTGATTTGAACTTCGACTAAATTTTGCCTATCTCAACCTTTTTGTCTAACCCCTGTATATTTCTTCATACGCTGATCTTCTTTCAATAATTTAATCTCGGATTTAAAAAAAAACCGCTTCATATTCGCTAGAGTAGACTGATTGGTACAATCCTGAAAAACCAGTATAGATGTGAATGCAATTTATAACACCGATAACGAGACTGCGACTTGCGAGTAAACCAACGCGTTTGTGCACAGCGTGGTGTGATCGTCCACTGCAGCCCCACAAATAAATTTTCATTCAAAGTTTGGTCTTCTTATAAGATACTGTAGATCAATGTGGCGGATGGCACATTATGTTCACCTTTCGATGTATATTTCTTGACGCGCATGCGCTTGCGTTTTTTCTCATACGAATAGCTGAGGAGTGAAGTTTTCCAGTTATAATAGCTTCGATTTATTTATATCAAAAATTGGTTTTAAACAAGCTGAATTCAAAGAAAAAATGTGTCTAACAGAGAAACAACTTGTGGGGAATCGAATTTTCAACTTGCTCTTTATCCAAAGCATATGGTTTGTCGGAATTGCTGAAATTGCAGAAGGTAACTTTTCTGCTTCAAACACATAATAATGACCTGCTATGTTCAGATATTATTTTTTTGTTTTTGACAAAGGAGCCTACGGGAATGTTGTTTCCCTGCCTGGAGAGTGTCGTGATGTTAATGGAAAAAAAGTGGAACAAGGTAACCATATCCCCAAAAAATATGTGATGTTTATAAATATAGTGATTAACCAGCTGTGGCATAAACAGTGTGATATCCAATTGGATTCTTTCATTGACTTACATTATAACTCACAGATTGATTGTGATAATCTTATAGGATATAATACAGGAACTATTTTATTTTTATCAATAACGCGTTCCTATTTTAGTCGTAAGCAGTCGATTTGATCATGAATAATGAAAAAGAATGACGAAAATATGATTTAACCTTAACACCAAAATCACATTGCAACAAAACGCTTTGCTGAAAATCAATCAGCAATTTTGAAGCTTACTGAAAGTCAATAATTTGATTTGTCTTAACTGAAAATCATTTTCTTCTTTAGATTACTGATCGTTCAGCATTTCCCATCGACTTGACAGTTCCATAGGTTGAAAAAAAGCAGCAATTTTTAGTTTAACCAGGAGCTTTTATAATTGATTATGTATTAAAAAGTCACAGTAACAGTAACGCTGTTTCCATGATTGTTCCTGGTCAATGCTTAAAGCCTAGTACGCTGCTTATACGGAATGGGTTTATGGAAAATTAGTAGATCAAATTACCAAAGTAAATTTGACAGCTGATTCAGTATGGGAGAAATTCCGTACGGAATAATGATAGATGAGGAGGTTCGGTTGTGGGCACCGTTCGGCTATGGGCACCCCTATGTATCTTTTGACAAATAAGAGATGCTGTCATTCTGTCATTTGTTTGCTATAATAGATGATGTTGTTTTGATGTTTTGTGCTCAATATAACTATAAATTTGGTCAGATCGGACTATGGGATCAAAATTTATGGCCAAAATATTATTTTTTGTAATGAACGAGAAAGGCACTATTACCGCTAGGGTGATTAAACCGGAATTTTTTGACTGTGATGCATACTAACGAGCCTGGATTAAAAACAAAGAGACGCAATACTCCTACCTTTAACAACCTTGTGCTCGATTGGAACAACCGATTTGACAGCAAATGCGCTGTTCCAATTTTGACACTTCATCTCTTTGTTAGGAGTGCAGCCTCTTTAATGCATACCAATAAAACGTAAATCAACAAAAAATTAAAACCCATTTTTTTTAACATCCTCCTTAATGAACCGAGGGAGGCATCATCACTGCTAGGTGGATTGATTTAAGTTTATTAGTGTCTCCTGGCTATTAAAATGAATAAACTATTCCTTGTCTATAAATCTGGGTGGTTTTTATTCATGCTTTTTTATTTCTAGCTAAGTTTTCAAGGGTGCCCACAACCAAACCAGAATAGAGTAACGCAAAGAGTGAAGCCAAATCTACCTATTGAACTGTCAAACTGTCTACCTACCGTCTGTCTGTCTGTCTACCGTTTAGCTTTCCATTGCTATGCCAATGTCGCATAAGATCAACCAGGGCCAAAGTTATCAGCAGCGTACTAGGCTTTAGAGCATCATTATCGGACGTGAGCATTTTAATCACCCGCGCAGCGCTTTAATTTTAGTTTCGTCACCCGTTTTCCGTATCGGTCACTATTTTCGGCTCTCAATTTGGTTGCTGTATTCCGTACCGGTGACGTTTGACAATTGACAGTTCATCAAAGAGCAGCGCTCTTACCGCGCTACCAAATTTGGTCACCTGTCAGTCGCGCTACTGTTATAGCAGTGCGTTTAGTAGCGACCGGTAAAGTGTCAAGTTATGATACTGCGCTGCCAAACGGCTTAAACTCACCGCCGGTAATCTTGCTCTTAAGACTAAATAAATGGTTACTTAAGTAAATTTACTCAGCAGGCGTTATTAGCTTTATCACTTTGCCTTATGTAGCGTACACACGCTCAAACCGGAAAAAATCAAAGCGGTCAAACCGTTTCTCCATTTGATTTTGCTGGCGTAAAAGAGAATGCGCTTCAATTTTCGATCGAAAGCGCGTTCGTACGTAAATAATAATATGGGTGTTAGTATCCGAGGTGATTCGAACGAACTAGAGTGTTCGCCCGAAATTTTCACACAGTTTTGCACACCATCACACATCCGTTACTTTGATCAGTCTGGTAAGCTACCCAGGGAAACTGTTCTTGTCCGTAATTTTCCATAGCTCTACGCGGTCCATACTGTCGTATGCCGCCTTGAAGTTGATGAACAGATGGTGCGTTGGGACCTGGTATTCAACACTGCATTCTTGAAGGATTTGTTCTACAGTAAAGATCTGGTCCGTTGTCGTACGGCCGTCAACGAAGCCGGCTTGATAACTTCCCACGAACTCATTCACTATTGGTGACAGACGACGGAAGATGAGCTGGGATATCACTTTGTAGCTGTTCATTTTCCCAGATTCAGACAATAAGTTTGCAGGCAAGTGCCCCTAAATGTTGGGAGGAAACTCCATTTTATTTTTCTTTCCTTCTCGTTTGAGAGAGCGAGTAATGGCGCTTAAACCTAGGCTAATTAGCCAGGGCAAGTTTAATACCTTGTCCCATCCCGAAAGATGCAACACCCAGGTGAATGGAGTGACATAAATTTCTTAGCATTATTACATTAGCTTATTACATCATTTGCTTATGATGATATGATATTCCTAAACTGTATTCCCTCAATCATCCAACTCCTTAGCATCTATGAGGACGTCGGTGAGTCGCTGGCCTTTCATTAAGTAGATGTCATATCATCATTTCCTCACCTTCCTCAGTAACGGAGAAGATGGGCGTGGCCAGCAATGGTAGCTTTCATGCTTCATCATTTTAGACCTCCTATTAGGTTGCTTTTAAATCCCAAATAGTAACCCATAAGCAGTTGGGGTAAGAAAGTTAAAGAATATACATGACAGCTATCAGTATGCAATCTACGAAATACCCCGTTACAACGCAACGCAAGTGGCCAGCTTTTCCAGGTCTATCTTGATGAGCTCAGCTCTGATGCCATCCTTACCAGCTGCTTTATTGGTCTTTAGCAGTTGGACGTCATCCTTAACTTCCCTCAAGGTAGGGGCTGGTTGGCTTCCATCGACCGCTGAACTGGCTTAGTCAACTCATCTGCTTTGACTTTCACTGACTGTACTCTCAGCGCCATTTAAGTGTTCCTCGTTCCCACCTTTCGATCACGACACGTGCGTCCATCAAGATGCGTCCATCCTTATCCCTGCACATTAGGGTGGCTCAAATTAGTATGGATAAAACTTATTTCAAATCTTTTGATGCTCGCTTATTCCATTCTTTTGGATGCCTGATGCTCTGGACAAAATAAGCTAAATCGGTCAACGTTTGGGCGGTGCTAAAATCGCTGGAAGTTTATATGGAAAAATATATGGAGGAACATCTACAAACAGTGATTTGCAGTTAGATGGCACCATTTACGATTAAGAACTATGATTCTCATTTAGTTCTTGCAGAATTTAATATAGAATGTTATGCTGAAAACTGCGAGAAGATTGGAGTTCACTAAATACTACTAAGCAATACCAATAAAAAATGTATCAAAAATAGTTCGATATCTGTCAAAAGTAATTTTGCTCTGCGAGCAGGGTTATTTGAAAATTATTGAACTGTCACTTTTGGGTTTAATTTGATTTTAAACGGACTAAAGCCTAAGCATAGGCCTAAGCTTAACAGACCCACGTAACTCACGTAAAAGAATAACAAATATTATCAATGAACTGTCAAATTGCACTGTCGCGTTTACTCTGGCATCACCCTTAGTCTCCAGTACTACAAGTTCATGATCAGATCGAATCACGCGCAAGGAAACATACCAAGCTTCGTGATGTGTGCGCATGTGAAAGATTTAGTTCGATGTATTGGAGATAATTCCTTTGGCTACGAGGTGGCAAGGTTCCAGTGAGGGATGTAATGCCAATGAAGAAGGTGTTTGAACCCACGACCTCAATATGCTAGACAGGTGTGTTCCCTACTAAGCTAAGAAGGGCCTCCGTCGTCACCCGCAACTTAGCGGGTACTTTCATTCATTTCATTTATTTAGTTTACATCTAAACAGGTAACACTGAATCAACAATTTGACACCACAATACACGGTTCGAGGCCGCATCTCTCCATCCTCGAATGCGCCCCACGCTCGCCAACTCGTTTTGTGCCTGGACAGCCCACCTCGCTCGCTGCGCTCCACGCCGTCTTGTACCTGCCGGATCGGTAGCGAACACCATCTTTGCAGGGTTGCTGTCCGGCATTCTTGCAATATGCCATGCCCATCGTACCCTTCGGGCTTTTGCTACCTTCTGGATGCTGGGTTTGCCGTAGAGCTGGGTGTGCTTGTGGTTCACTCTTCGCCGCCACACACCGTCTTCACCGCCAAAGATGGTCCTAAGCACCCGTCACTCGCATACACCGAGTGCTTCCAAGTCCTCCTCAAGCATTGTCCATGTTTCCGTAGTAGAGGACTACCGGTCTTATCAGCATCTTGTGCATGACACATTTGGTGCGGTGGTGAATCTTTTTGACTGCAGTTTCTTCTAGAGCCCGTAGTAGGTCCGACTTTCACAGATATTGCGCCTTCGTATTTCACGACTAACAATGTCATCAGCCGTTAGCAAACATCCAAGCTAGACGAATTCCTCGACCACCTCGAAGGTATCCCCGTCTATCGTAACACTGCTTCCCAGGCGGGCTCGCGCTCGGTTCCGTCCACAACCATGTACTTAGTCTTCGATGCTTTCACCACCAGTCCAACTTTTGTAGCTTCACGTTTCAGGCGGGTGTACAGTTCTGCCACCTCTGCAAATGTTCGGCCGACAATGTCCATGTCATCCGCGAAACAAATAAATTGACTGGATCTTTCGAAAATCGTACCTCGGCTGTTACACCCGGCTCTCAGCATGGCACCTTCTACACAATGTTGAACAACAGGCACGCAAGTCCATCCTGAGCCTGAATTCCCAACACCAGGCACATAGTCCACATACCTTTCTATTAATGCTTCGAACTGACTCTTTGCCACGTGAATATAGAGCCATAGAGGAAGAAGAAGAAGACATGCGTGATCACCTCTCTGTTTATGCCAATTGCTCGATTGAATCGATTCATATCTTTGATAACAACTGTCTATGATTCACAGATGCCCATTACGTTCCACCGGGAAACGATGCATGTCGGCTTTGCCTATGCGACAACGGCCATCCTAAGGCATGTAAAGCTGTACTGTGTACTCCTCCACACGATTGCAAGTCGTTTCAGATTGGGAACTCCTGTTGTGAGTTTATCTGTCTTGATGACACCTTAGCCAATTCGTCAGAAAAGAACTACGACTTCGGAATGTGACTAGTCGCCAGCGGTGTAACCGCCACGCTATCGCTGACCTTACTGTTCTTCCTCATCAATCGGCTGCGTCGTAGGAAGACGCAACTGCGCGAAGTGCGTCAGACCATCGAAGATCAACGGAGCATGGGCAGTATCGGTTACATCGGTGGCAATATTGGTTACCTGGGAACAGGAGCTTTGAACATGGATTACCCATACGAACATGGTGCGGCGCATTATCAGCTTTGGAAACCACCTGGTAACTATTTTACAAGAGGAGAAGCTCCACCACCTTATGAGGAAGCAATCGCGCTGGCCCAGGCAGAGTCACTGAATACATGTACAGTGAGGTAAGTACATCTTTGAAAAAAAAAGTCAAGAATATTCGGATAAAAACACTGACTTAATAGTGCAATGTTACTTGAAATAAATATACAGGCAAGGATGTTATCGATCATTTAGTAATCTGCGTTCGATCATTTAGTAGTTTGTCAATAACTCATTCCAGAGGTCTAATTTCAAAATGTGTTGTATGGAGGACTTTTAGTGCTAAAGTTTTTCTTCAACTCTCCTAAACAGGTCGTTGTTCGAATTCCACTATTAAAGGAGTTATGGTGCTAGTTGCTATACTTATACTAAATGATAACAAAATACCCAATCATTTAGTCTAAGTTACTGCTACTAGCGCTATAGCTCCGTTATTAGTGGAATTCAAACAACGAACTGTTAGGCAGAGTTGTAGATAAACCTTTGCACTAGAAGTCCACCATACAGCACATTTTGAAATTTAGCCTCTGGAATGAGTTATTGACAGACTACTAAATGATCGAAGGCAGATTACTAAATGATCGATAACATCCCTGTATACAGGGTTGTGTTTGAAGGATTTGAAGGTTATTGGAGATACAGATTTCAATGAAATACTAACAGAATAAGTGTATACGATGAAATAATAAATTATCGGTACTTCCATGTCACTTCCGTATTGTTTTTTTCGTATATTCAGATAAAATAGTTCGAATAAATTGGATTTTTTTTATTCTGTGAGAAACGGCTAGCTCAGGGGCTTTCTAACAGGGTAAGCGTACTCGGGAAGACACCTACGAGCAATTACCTACGACTTGAGGCAGTCTGCAGCTGCCGAGTTCAGCCACTTCCATAGCGAAATTAATTCCTGACGAGGCTTCCGATGAGCAGGACGAAATATACTGTACCTTCGAGGATCGTCACAGTGAATTGTCCAACCGTGTTCAGGAAATGATAAATTATTCTACTCCTCGAGAACCTACGAACTATTCCATTCCTTAAAAACAAGTCATCATCCAGAAGCAAACCCCGGAAAGCGCCAATACCTACGTTCGACGGCAGTTATAATCGATTTTGAAAAGAATAATTTTGATTCATGGAAACTTCCTGAAGGCATCCAGCTCGCCGATCCACATTTCTTGCATCCAGAAAAAGTCGACATACTTATCGGAGGAGAGCTTTTCTTCGATATTTTGAAGCCAGACCACTTCAGCCTTTGTATGAATCTTCCTCAACTACGTGTAACTCATCTAGGATGGGTGCGGCTAGCTGAGGATGATGGCGCTGATTTTCCTATCGGTGCTCGCATTCTGAGTGAAGACTTACGTCGATGATGCCCTGTCTAGTACCAACACTATGGAAGAAGCCATCGAGTTTCAATGTCAACTAAAATTTCTTCTTGCTCGAGGTGGATTTCACATCCACAAATGGTGTTCAAACTCGAACGAATTCCTCGAATACATACCACCAGCTGATCGTGAAAGGAAGGTTCCATTAACCGAATATGGACCGAACGAGGTGATAAAGCTGCTTGGTTCATTGTGGGATCCCAACGTCGACGTCTTTTTGATTGCTAACCTAGCGGTTGTATTCCGAAAGATAAGCCAGCCACAAAACGAGAAATTTAGTCTGAGGTGGCAAAGTTATTCGATCCACTTGGGCTTTTCGCGCCGGTTATCGTTATTGCCAAGCTATTGGTACAACAGCTGTGGAGAACGTCAGCAGGATTAGATGATCCAATCGACGAAACATGTCAAGAAAAATGTTCTGTTCTTCAAGTTTCGCTGCCAGAGCTTCAACTTATCCAGGTTTCACGATGTGTTGCATTTCCGAATAGTGTCGTTTATGAATTGCATGGTTTCGCTGATGTATCGAATGTGGTGCGTGCGTCTATTTGCAAAGCATTTTCGTTGATGGTTCTGCACGATTGCCTCTTTTATGCAGCAAATCAAAGGTCGCTCCATTGCATGATCTTTCCATTCCACGGAGGGAACTTTGTGCTTCTCTTCTATTGACGCAATTATTCGGCCAAGTGATTCCTGCGCTCCAGATGGCAGTGTAAAACTCACGTTTGATGAAATGGCGACTATTCTGACGGAGATAGAAGCTATTTTGAACTCTCGTCCTTTGTTCAGTTTGTCCAGTGATTCATCAGACCCACAGGTAATTACACCAGCTCATTACTTGATAGGTCGCCCCTTGAATTCTCCAGCCGAGCCATCCTTGGAAGATATCAAGGTCAACCGACTTGATAGATGGCAGCATCTGCAACTAATGCGTGAGCATTGCTAGCGAGCGTGGTCTAGGGACTACCTTGAAACTCTCCAGCCACGTAAGAAAAACCTACATGTAACAACAAATCTGCGGCCTTCTTTCTTCTCTACGATAAGAACCAACCACCGCTCAGTTGAAAACTGGTCAGAATCACAGCTGTGTATCCAGGTGATGACGGTTTAGTCCGGAGAGAGAATGTTCCTTGCGTCATAGCAGCGACGCCCAGTATTGACGCAGCGTCGACTTTAATAAGACAGCGACCCGCAATGCCATAAAGCCTGCCGGCGATTACCCTCCGCCAAGTCTTATGGTCCATTGTTACGGAACACTACGAATGACCTCCGTCGGCCTTTTCGCAACTTAGCGGCTACTGATTGAGCCCGAGATTGGACGTAAAATCACTCACAATCTATTTGTCAAGCCAACTCTGAGGTTAGGCAAAGGAAGGCCCTAAGCCAGACTATAATCTTTCGTTTGTTAGTTAGGTACGAAATGTTGAGCCGCATTAGTCGGTACGGATTCTTTTCTGTTAGTGCAGCAGTGTTTCGATTTAAGTTAAAACTAAATATTTCAATGTTTGTGCTACACATATACTGCAGTCTTACGCATAATTATCCCCTGTTTGCTGGGATTCCTATGTGCATGGGACAGTTATGCGTATAATATTTAACAGTATATCAGGCTGAACAAATATTAATTACGCTCATATGTTATTTTCCAGCGTTGCTACATCAACCCAAAGGCAGTATCCCATCGCTATAGCAGAAACGGAGACATCGCAGACCATCACTGCAAATACAACGAACCTGATTAATATTAATATCAACAATGGAGGAAATTTGACTGCAATCGCAACTGGCGAAAACCACGTAGTAGGTAGTGACATAACCCCTGATATACAAACCGAACAGAATGAAAATGTATCCAACAATACTAACGCCAGTAATGCTAACGCTAGTAATTTGGATAACCACGAGTCATGTGTGTCATTCCCTACTAATTACTACACTATTCCCTTGATTGCATCCGAAGTATGCACAAATCAAAATTGTGATTTAAATGTTGGTAATAGCTGTAATTACTCGATGCCTCATGCTTCGAACGTTAAAGAAGTTCAAACGTACACTAGTCATAACGCTACAACAATGTCCAGCTCAACAATACCGAAGGATTACAGAACTTCTGAAAGGCTGATGGAGAATTGTGATCCTGTGATCAATCGTACGATTTTGCCACCGCCGGTTTTCGACTGTATAACAAATGAATCTAGCACTGCCAACGAACATCTAGTCTCTACGAGCAAGTACCGCACTACAGGAAAGCGTTACCATAGAACCATTCCCAGACAGTTTGCAGCTGTGGATCCTATTATAAATCCGCTGAAAAATAATCGTAACATAATACCATCCACTGCAGGCCATCTTGCATGTACTGGAAACGACTCCGGCAACAAGGCTGATCGCCTGGATGGTACTTACAACGGGCCTAAAAGACCGGCTTGCCAATGTCCAGTGCAGCACATGCCTATGACTTATTTGTCTTCGCAAACATTGGGTCTCGCGCAAAGCGCTAACGATGCCGTATCGACAGCACTTATTGGTGCTCAAGCATCAGTTCAGATGCCTACAATGAAGAAAAGAATTTCCAACGATGCGGCAAGACATGTAAACTTGTCGCATCACACAGCTCAAATCAAACCCCTTCAGATTTCAAATGCTCACAGTAAAGGCGGAACATTGAGAAAAAATCTTGAAAGCAGTGATACTAGCGATAGAAACGTTTATTCTAATGGAAACTACAGTAAAATGCAGCATTTTATGACCAACGACAAAGCCTTGGTGGACGACCAACCACGCATAGAGAATATGCCGAACTTGAAAAAGCAAAATTCATTACCCAGAAAGGCTACATTGCATGATACAAGTCTCAGCATGCACAAAGTAGCATCAGAAAAGGCTGAAATACAAAATCCAAGTGTAGCTACAGTGGACACAAACATGCATATTTCTACAATTATTCAACAACAATCGAGCTCTTCAATGGATCGTGACATCTTGCATCGTAAATCATACAGTTCATCAAAGTCTGAAATATGCATTGAACCGAATCCAGAACTTCCACCGAAGATGTATAAACATAATAGCAATCGCTTATCTGGAGGAGCGCATCAGAAGTCTTATTATAGCAATTCTAAAACGCACGCTATCTCTAAGCCTTCCTCTACCGATGGTTCAAAGTTTTCAATTCCCACTACATCAAATAATTACAAAAATGCGAGCAAATTACAGAAGAATAACTATTCCAAGTCATTGCCAAGAAATGTTATTTCAGCCAGTCACGAATATGCACAAGCCTCTAGAAGCACAACACAATTTAACAATGGTTTAGAAAATAGCAGCTCAAACATTAACTTCAATACTTTGCCAAAGAAAACTAACAAAATAAGTACTCGTAGTTCTAATTTACTAACAGAAGTAGTAAATAAGGTACCATCAGTAATTAACATACCATCGCCGTTACAACCAACACCGTCACCAGTCATTGGCCAAAGCGCTGAGAGCATGCCAGTTCAGCAACTAACGTCTATCATTTCTTCTAACAATAAGAGAATGCAACAGCCGTCGTCATCGGCTGCAAGAAGAATACCCCATCAAGATCAGTCGTCGCGAAAATATCTCGAGCAAATTAGTAATATTAGCGACATGTCCAATAGCAAAAGCGAAAAACCGCTACCAGTCTTGACCACCTCCACTAATTGTGCTAATCCCAAGGAACACTTTCTTCCGAATGACAACAGCCTCGACGATGACTACCTGAGCGAGTGCGAGAACTGCAAGTCGGCTCACGGTTCGCGCTACTATTTGGAGGAGGAAGTCGACGAGGCACCCCAGGAAACCATGACCCTACAACGAAAGATGCCGGAAAATGAGGAAGATCAACAGAGCTATTACCGTGTATCTTCCACTCTGCCAACCAACACTAGCAGGAAAACACCGTAAGTATTATTTTAGAAAAGCAAAATCACATGAACTGCAATTTATCATCATTCCATTTATAATATTGCGGCATAAGTTCGGGTCAAAATAAAGTCCCCCCGAACACAAGCTGTCGTTTTAGCAGCTGCGTTTCTATCGCCGTTGGTAAGGAAGCGTAAACGAAACATGTACCGACCTAGCGATAGAGTCGCGACGACAGTAGCATCGTGTATTTGGGGGAACCTTAAGGTCACTCCTGACAGAATCCAATTTTCAAAGTACTCGCGTTTTCAAGGGCACACCATTTGATACGGAAGCAACGCACAACTATCATTTTTATTTTTTCACGCATGCTGCGACGCAGCAAAGCTGAAAAAATAAAAATGACAGTTGTGCGTTGCTTCCGTATCGAATGGTGTGCCCTTGAAAACGCGAGTACTTTGAAAATTGGATTCTGTCAGGAGTGACCTTAAAGCCCCTACGCAACCGCGGAACGGCAGGATTTGATAATTAACGGATTAGCGGATTTGCGTTCGACAAATTTTTACTAAGAAAATTATTGTGAGCTTTTTAGTGGAATGTCTTCACTTGTCATAAGACGAGTTTGTACAATCCCATTTAATTCCACCACTTAATCGTACCTTGATAGATATGATTTCGACCTCAACAGTAAGGTCGTCTTCAGTGTCTCGTACTTGACTCGACTTACTTTTTACTGTTATGTTTTACAGTTATGTAGTACAACGAAGAGAGACTTCTCTGATCTGACAATCATGTAAGTTTAAATAGGATTTAAATTCTACTTAAATTCATACCATGAAAAAACTATGTTTAATACGAACCAAAACGAACCGAACGCGAACCGCGTCACATCCCATAACGAAAAAATCATCGGTTTTATTTTTTTTTATTTTTATTTTTTTTTATTTTTTATTTTTCGCGGTGTGAACGATGGTTGGTTCACTCAACAGCTGATGCAACTCGTGGTCCACTCGCCTCCTTCACGTATCGTCTGCCATCTGCATTCCACCATAGATGGTACGCAGCACTTTCCTTTCGAAAACTCCCGTCTAGGTCTCATGTCCGTGGAGAACTACCGGTCTTTTAAGAGTTCTGTAGATAGTCAGTTTGGTACTGCGGCGACAGACGAGCTTGGTAGCTATATGGCTATCGCTTCTGCCTCACACGCAGTAGGTCATATCCCATACCTTTAAATTGACTATTCTAATAGTAACTGCTAGAATTGGAAATGGACGGAAAAGCTCGTTTCCTATATCCAATTAGAATTCCATCAATTGCTATCCCCTATCACATTTTCTGGGTAACTCGTTAACCAAGACGAACCTCTGCCTGTCGTCAACCTCACCCAAAAAATCCTATAAAATTTCGCTTGAACTCGTGGCAAGTGCAGAGATATATTCGGCTTGCAGTGGGCAAGTCATTGCACCATCCTTGACTTGCATTCTGACGTGGCAGGGGCCAGTGTGACCGAACAAATGAAATCCTAAGTACTTGTACATTGAAGATGAGTGCTGGTCCCAAGCATACATCTTTGGTTCTCTGTGCAAGAACAGCTGATCTGGTCAGTGGCGTAGCCAGAAAATTGGTCTGGGGGGGTTTTCTGAATTTTTTTTTTCTTCTAAAAATTTCGTCTCTTGCGGGGGGGGTTTATGCCCAAATCTGCCCCCCCCTCCCGGGTTACGCCACTGGATCTGGTCATAATGGAGTAGCAACTACGGGCAGTCAATCAAGATCAAGCAAAGCCCAAGCTAATCAGTTTGGTACGGCGGTGAACTCTATTCGATTGGAGCGTTTTGCGGAGTCCAAAGTACGTACGATTTGCTGACATGATGCGTCTCCGAATTTATCTGCTGGTATCGTTATCGGAGGTCACCAGTGAGCCCAAGTACACGAATTCTTCAACCACCTCGATTTCGTCACCAGTAGCTTACGTTATCCTCTCTTGAGCCTCTTCCTATCATGTACTTCGTCTTCGGCGTGTTGATGACTAGTCCAATCCGTTTAGCCTTGCTTTTCAGTTTGATGTAAGATTCCACCATTCTCTCAAAGTTACGTGCCATATTATCATTGTCATCGGCGATACCAAATAACTGGACGGACTTCGTTAAAATCGTACCACTCGTGTTAATCCCTGCCCTTCGTATTACTCCCTCGAAAGCGATGTTGGATAGCAGACACGAAAGAGCTTGCCGTAACCCTCTGCGCGTTTCGAAGGGACTCGAGAATGCCCCTGAAACTCGAACTACGCACATCACCCGATCCATCGTCGCCGTGATCAACCGTATCAGTTTATCCGGAAATCCGTTTTCGTACATTAGCTGCCATAGCTGGTCCCGATCGATTGTATCATATGCGGTTTTGAAATCGATAAATAGATGATGTGTAAGCTCGTTGTATTCGCGGCATTTCTGCAATGCCTGACGTACGGCGAACACCTGGTAGAGCGGTAGAGCGTTCGCCCAGAAATCCCGCCTGCTATTGCCCCTCATCTCTTTTCTTTTCACTGAATCGTACGATATTTTTGAATAAATGAACGTCGTTGATCAATCCTCACGGAAACCAGCATGATATGCGCCAACGAAGAACTCCTCAAGTGGTCTCAGTCTGTTAAATAGATTACGCGACAGAATTCTGTGCGCCTAGTTCAGAAGAGTAATCTTTTTTATACATAATTAGCGCACTTTGGATCGTCCCCATACCAAATACGAAGCCATCCAACTAGAAAGCAATTCTCAATTCCCAATATTTACTGATTTATTGATTTCCGCGCTAAAGAAGCGAAATCGGGATTCTATCATTCCTTTTTTTTTATCGGCTCAACCATATCCAGTGTTGGTGGTTCCAGCTTCACGGTCTTCGATCATTTCAATCCTTCTTCCTCCAATATTTTATAAGAATGGATATATCTTAAATAATGATTATTGTCGATATGTTTAATTTTTGTCATTTATCGGCACGTTAATCGATTTCTTTTGATATCGATATATTGGCTACAATAACATCTATACTATTGATAGTTGAACATCCCTAATGAAGTTTTTTTTTATCCATTTCCAGGACCACGAAAAATCGCGAAACATGGTTTACTACCATTCCGGCAAGCTCGTCATCCGATGATGAAGAAGCGGCAGAATAGATACCTTTAGATGGCGATCTCGATTTACTATTTTTCAGTAAGTGTATACCTATATATGAAATGTTTTCAGTATTTGATTTTTGTGCTGGTCACGTATATTATACTTTACGTTTACTACTTATTTTATTACTTCCTTGTTAAGCAACAATTCTTAGCCATAGTGAAATGTTACTATTAAAAATAATAATATATGTGACAATTCGACATTCCACATAAGACCACAAATCATTGGAAAGAAAGCCTTACTTCAAAAATAGTTGAATAGAAACGGTTCACAAAGTCTCGTGGGTCTCCCGTGATGGCTTTACAGAAAATCAAATCAATCACATCAGCGTAAGCCGAAAATGAATACGAAGTGCCAAGGTATATTCGGCCTTCGGTTATCATCATGTCCTCTCCCATCCCTACATCTGATAGGCAAGCGCCAGTTTGACCTAATAATTGAGATCGCCAGTACATTGAAGGTTAGTGCTAGTCCCAAGCAAACATCTGTTGGTTCTCTGCGGAAGAACTGTTGATCTGGTCATAATGGAGTTGCAACTACGAGCAGTCATTCAAGCTCAAGCCCAAGCTCTGGGACACCGCAACTTTCCCAGTCGACTTAGTGAAGGTGCCAAAAAAGGGTGACATGAGTGTATGCGATAACTGGCGAGGCGTTATGCTGCTGTGTAGCGTTCTGAAAGTCTTATGCAAAGTTATCCTAGCCAGATTCAGGAGAGGATCGATACGACTTTCCGGCGGCAGCAGGCCGAGTTCCGTGTCGGAAGATCCACATCAGTCTGGAGCAGGTCAACAAATCCCAAGAGTCCTTTTATTTGGTTTTCGTTGACTACGAACCGTCTCAATCACGAGAATATGTGTGGCGCTCTGGGGGGCCTTGTCCGACCCCATCCTCGTCGTAGCCGGTGTGAAGCAAGGATCTATCATATCATCGTTACTGTTTATCATCGTAATCGAATGGTGCGATTGACCGTGAACCGCGGAGTGCAATGGCAACCTATAACCATGGGGCGCCTGAAGCGCTCATCTTCGTCAGGTTTAATTTCCAACGTCAACAAGACCAAATCGTTGGACCCCTTCCCGCTTCAAAGTAGCTGGTCTATCAGTGGAGAATGCTCAAAGCTTCCAATATCTTGGTAATCAAATGGCGTCAGACGGCGGTACCAAGACCGACATAGGCGCACGGATCAAGACGGCAAGGACTGCCTTTGCGAGTTTGAGAAATATCTAAAAAAAAAACAGATAAGTAAACGCTCCAAAATCCGAATTCCGTGAAATCTGTGCTTATATTATTTATTTTCTCATACTAAGGTAGGATTGCCAATCCGGGGATGGCGAGTTAGATTCTCGGTCCGGTCTAGGATGTTTTCGGGTTGGAAACATTCTTGACACCCTGGGCACAGTGTATCTATTGTACCTTTCAATTAGTAACATAGGAAATGTTGAAAGAATACTGGGTTGAAAAGCCGGTCAAGTTCCAGTTGGAATGTATATTTAGCCATTGAAAAAGAAGTAGAAGAAGGCTGGAGTGGCCTGTGTATTGTATAAAAGTCTTCTCCATCCAGATCCGCCTAATTCGATTTCGTCACCACCGATACAAACTCGTGGTGGATGGCTTTATTGTCCTTTCTTAAGCCTGTTCCTATCATGTACTTCGTCTTCGATGTATTGCTGACTAGTCCGATCCGCTTTGCTTTCCCTCTGAACATCAGTTAGTCTGTGCTGTTATACGCTATTGTAACATGGTGTGTATCAGTGGAGCCGTTAAGCCGTTAAGAGTTGGCTTTAGGTGTTCATTAACAGATGCCTGCGGCACATTATTCGTGATCAGTAGAGTCGCAACTGGATGTCAAACAACGAGTTCCATCGTCGTTGTCATTAGAGGCCGATGGTTACTCAAATTCGGGATCAGAAGTGAGGCTGGATCGGCCACACCTTACGTAGGAGTTGAAACGTAAACAAGCACTAGACTGTTACCCAGCTGGGCATAGCAGCAGAGACAGATCTAGAGATTCGTGGCGGCGCAGCCTGAGTAAAGAAATAAAAGAAGTTGACCAAAATCTAACTTGGCAACAGGTAAAGTCGATATCTGTGCATCGCCTAGGATGGAGATATTTCAATTCAGCCCTTTGCACCACTCGGGTGTACGGGAACCATAAGTAAGTTTGTAGATTAAATCTTCAAGTTATAAATATAATGCACATAAGAAACAATGCTATGTGATTATTATGCTAGTGATTCACGTGATGTGATTTATTCGGCAAACTCATTTTGAGGGATTTAGCCTATACCAAACGAAACGAAATAGAAAAATTCGTCATTTCTCCGCTAGAGGCCGCCAGTGTTTATTCTTTTATCATGTACACAAGATATCGAGCTACGTATTCTAATCCTTACTAATAGTTTTTTGGTGTTTTCGGCAAAATTATTCAAGTTGTCGTGACTATAATGGATCTTACCCTGAATATCTTTACCTGGTGATGCTAATGAGCCTTCATATGCCATGTCAACGAATCGGGATGTATCTAAGGATCTTGACTATTTTAATATAGTGTGTACTTGGATAAGTTCTTAGTTATTTTATCCACTGGATGACGGTGGTGATTACACAGTGATCAGTAGAGGTTCATAGAGCCCATGCGTATGATATATGGATCAAATATGCCTGAATCCGATGTTCTAGGTTTTCCCAATTGCTCTGGAGTTTAGGGAAATTGGTCTACCAGGTCAACTACGCCTGAAACAGAATCCATAGCAACCCATCATGTCATATATTTACAATGTTCTGAAAACTCATATGTGAATATGTACATCATGTGGAAGATAATGATTTGAAAAATGTATTGGAAGTAACCACTTTCCCTTCGATGGAACTCGAACCCACGATCCTCAGTACGCTAGACTGGTGCTTTAACCAGCTAAGCTACGAAGGACCTCCGCCGGCCTTCACAACCTAGCGGCTACTCAATAAGCTCGAAATTCCCAAAGTGGACGCATAGTCAAATCACAAATCACGCAATCCATTTGTCAAGCCAACACTTCCACATGTGTATAGTATACGTTCACGTTAGAGGAGCTTGAGTATTTAGAATGTCTGGCAGCCACACACATTCTTCATCAGCAACTGTACTGATCAAGTGAGGTTGTGTGAGCTGTATGCTAGTTCGGTCGTCAAGCTCATACCCGATCGCATTGCGTAGACATTGTACATATTCACATATGAGATTTCAGAACATTGTAAAATAATGTCCAAGTCCAATCCCCGGGATATAGGTAATTAACTTTGATTGATCTGAACCTGAGTGGCGTGATCTTGCCTACGCAATGCGGTCGAAATATGTCCTAATCAGATGCTACGAGATCTTCATTTTTTTGGAGTTCAGTTCGTTTGGTCGACTTGGTCTGATACAGCATCATAGTAACGCATCACGGTTATACAGGTTTATAAGTTAATAGAGCTCATGTGTATCATTTCCAAATCAGAACTTCTAAGTTCTCCACAATACTCTAGAGCTCTGACAAATCGATCTTCAGTTCAGCTATGCTTGATTCGGTTTCCCTGTTCGGGTGTGCCACTGCGACCTGCTGTTACATCTATTGTAGCATTACCCGTATCCTTAATCTCTTGAATATAAGTGCATGTTGAATAGGGTGTCAAAAAACACTATGTTCGAAAAGTCATGGTGCTCAAGCCTTAAATGAAAGATAATCGTATCTGGAGCACTCCTGTAGAACAACCCAAAATTCTAAAAAATAGTTTAGAGTCGGAACCTCGGTGTTTTTTTTCGCACTTATTGTCATATATTGCTTATTTTCGCCACATTTTAAAGACTTTTTCAATCGGTAAATATATTTTGAATTTTCTGTTGACCATAATGAGTATCATACATGGTAATAAGGTTGGTATTATGCAATAATGTGTCCTCTAGAGTCATTTAAATATCGTCGTCGGGGGTGACAATGGGTCAAATGGGGGTGAGAATGGGTCAGTGTTTCAAACACTTAGATTGCTTATAGAATAGATTGAATGTATCTGAGGGCAAGAAGACTAAAATATAAGAGACCTTTTTGAACGATTTGGCTCTACGACCTCCAGGTTGCCAGTGAGAGCGATGACCCATTCTCACCCCCGATGGCGGTATCATAAAATGTTTTTTGCCTTTCTCGTACAACAAAGTTGTACCGAAAGGCTATACTGCCGTTCTACGCATAATTGTCCCATGTACATAGGAAATCCCAGCAAACATGGGACAAATATGCGTATGACGGCAGTATAGGACTACTCCAAAAAACAACTTTTAATAGAAGGCCCGGAGATCCATAGACGCCATCTTCATTCTAATCGAACCGTCAAAAGCGGTTCCAATTCGACTTGTTTACTTTTTGCATCCATAAGAAGCAAGCAAAAAGTTCAAGTGATGCCAGTATTATTTTCACGATTTCATGCATTTTCATACGTTGCCATTTCGACAGTTTTTCACTCCGCCGGTCTCTGGTTATAGGGTGGCTAATCCATAGTACAGTAGACGTTCGATAACTGCAAGTCATTTAACTGCAATGCTTTTTAACTGCAATTCGATAGTTGCAACAGTTTTGCAGTTATCGGACCGCTAAACTTCAAACTGATGTCAAATTCAATGACAGCTGCATTGCGCTGCACATTTTGATGCACTTTTATTGCATCTGACGTCGATTGACAACCGTTTGACGTCTAGAATGCGTTGCAGTTATCGAACGGCATTCGTTAACTGAAAAGTAAACATTTTGCAGTTATCGAACGGCTACTGTATTATATACCGATCGACTCAGTTCGACGAATCGAGGTGATGTCTGCATGTGCGCATGTATGTGTGTGTGTATGTATGTATGTGTACAAATTTTGTAGACACAATTTTTGGAACTTAGCATTACCCGATTTACTCGCAATAAGTTGCATTCGAGCAGGGCATGTTGCAAGAATGCCGGACAGCAACCCTGCAAAGATGGTGTTCGCTTCCGATCCGGCAGGTACGAGACGACGTGGAGCGCAGCGAGCGAGATGGGCAGACCAGGTGCAGAACGACTTGGCGAGCGTGGGGCGTATCCGAGGATGGAGAGATGCGGCCTCGAACCGTGTATTGTGACGTCAAATTGTTGATTCAGTGTTATCTGTTTAGATGTAGACTAAATAAATGAAATGAAGTTGCATTCGACGAGGAATGCGGTCCCATTGTTTGCTATTGAAAATTGACCCGATCGGACATTGCATTTCGGAATTATTGAAAAATAATTGTTTTTTTTTTCTAAAGGTCCGTCCCTGGAAAAAAAAAATCAAAACCGATTTTTTTTTCAGAAGTGGTGGCATGCATTTTAATTAATGCAAAACCATGTAAAATGATTGAAAAAATGTGATCTATTCCCCTAATGAGCTTTTTTTGACTTTTATGTGATTTTCTCGATACATTTTATGATGCACGAGAAAGGCTGCTAGGTGGATTAATATGTTTTTTTTTGATATTTTTTGTAGAAATTCACCACGGTCCACGTGTCTGAATTTTTTTTCTCGTGCAGTGTCAACCACTATTGAGATAAACAGAGAACAACAATATTATTTTAAACATACTAAACTTTCATAAAAGCTCTAGGTACAAGCTTCTAAAGCTGCTATAAAAATAACAATATTGGATTGCTGAAACAATAATAAATCTTATTACCGCCAAAACAATGCGGAATTCTTGTTGAATTTATGCTAGATATTATTGTTTTTAAAATACTTTTTTTTCTGTGTGAACATTGTGAACCTCACAAACTGCAAATTCTTCGACTAAAAAAATGATAACGTTCTAGAGGCATTTTAATTCTCATTTCATCCCATGTCTAATATCCGTGATTCTACTTTTTCTCGAGATTTTTCCAGGTGGCTGCACTGATGAAGGTACCGCCCCTATTAGGATATTATTTTAGTATGTATATTGATGATCATGAAGAAATCAATCTCTAAAATACTAAAATAAGAATAATCAAAGTGAGTTAATTTGAGCGTTAATGGGTTAATGCTTAAGCGAAGAGAGTGTATAAATCCAGGGGCGAATAAATTACTAGAACAGCTGATTGCTTGTATTGTCGGTGAAACGAACAATTCTCTCACGTACATATGTATGAGGTTCTCTCTTGGCATTGCTATTATCTCTGTGAAACCTCGCATAACGATAATCATATGAAGGAGGAGAATTCAGTGCGTTTTCTGTCATTTCACTGAAAGGTTTTTATGTGTCTCGTTTTGTTTTTACGAGGGATATGTGATAAACAGTTCAGCTTACTTTTATAAAACAATCGCCTAAATTGACTTGAAAATGACAACAAGTGATCGAAAACTATTAAGGTTTATGCCCCCGAAATCATTCGTTCATCATGATTTTTGGTACAAACTGGCGGATATCAAATTAAACATCGATAAGTTGAAAGATTCGGCTAAACATATCTACGCTTTCATAAGTGACACAGATCAGTCAAAATTGTTGGTGGAAGTTGATTGTTCATCATTCAACAGGTAATATCTATAATATCTGCCCTATATTTGTAAAATTAATTGCGTTGTCGCTTTTTCAGTCAGCAGACGATTTCGGCAGCTAACATCAATTGTTATGGCATTTTATTGAACAAGAACACTATCGAAGAATTCAAAGGAACAGATAAAAATGATCTCATTAGACGTACAAGTGTTGAATATTTGCAGCAACTGCTTTCAAAGGATAAAGTTGAACACAGTTCAGAAATATTTTTCTTCATTTTGTTCTCCTATGCGGTATGTATTTCTATGCTCAATATGAACTTGAAAACGCCATAGGCATAACAATGAGTTGACAGGGAAGAAGCATAATGCGAACCATATAGGCGTACCTACTGTACATACAGTAGCTCTATTTTGCCTCAGTTCTGAGTATTCGATTATCACTTCAAAAGCATCAAATCTCGGGTACCTTTTCAAAAGGACGTATGCGATTTCGTAAACAAAGATTCAAACGTTGATTTATCCAATCTTGCGCAAACCATCCCACATACAGGGAGGGAGATCCAAACGTTGATTTATCGCACTCTAGCGCATACTATCCCACATACAGGTAGGGAGAGGCTTCGGCGTTGGTTTGCGTGGGAGTGCCGTCAGGTTCGACAAATCGACATATGAATCTTTGTTTACAAAATCACATACTTCCTGTTGAAAAAGTACCTGAGAAATGCTTTTTAAATATATTCTGGGGAAAATTTCAAATAGGTATACAGGGTTATGATAAGTATTCTAAAACATTTTGCGCCCCTACAAAACTTATTCCCTTATGCCCAGGGGAGTCAAGAAAATTTCCAATTTGAAAGATTCCTACGACTGGACTGGCCGAACTCGCCGCCCGAAGCATGATAATGTTTCTAGCAATTAGTCTATTTGACTACAAATTCATCCAGTAGTCTGACATAAGAAGAAGCTATTGAAAATGGACTTTTTACGTTTGTAAATGCTCCATAATTAATGGATCTTGGCGTAATAGCATGTGAACTTGCTTAAAAATCATTTATTTTATTTATTTTATACCACTCAAGTGGTGGAATTAAATGGAATTGTACGAACTTGTCTTATGACAAGTAAAGACATTCCACTAAAAGCTCAACATAATTTTCTTATCAAGAAAATATATCCATCTTTCTTGGGCAAAACCTGTATAAGTTGTGGCAACTGACTCGGAACCAATGCCACTATAGGATTTCGGGCGGTCATTAATCGAAAATGTCATGTCTTCCGAATTATTTTAAAATATTTTCTCTCCATTGTCAATACTCTAATTAAGAGGAATTCTGAATTTGAAGTCTCTAGGTGCACTAGTTCCAAAGATATAAGGTGTCAAAGTCAGAAAAAGGTAAAAAAGTTAGCAAATTTTCTGAAAAAATATTTTATTTTCAACTATTTATTGAAATATTTTTTTAATTATTTTTCTTTAATGTTAATACATCATTACAAAGGTAATTGTATAAGCTTTAAAATGGTGAGCAAAAACTAATGGTTACACTGTGAAAAAAAAATTGAAAAAATACGGATACAATATTTTTTCCAAAAACGAGGCTATTTTCAACTTTGATAGTGAAGAACTTTTTTCCTCAGAAATCCCGGGTTCCTTTTATGATACAAATCAAGGACGAAGCTTCAACTAAAATGTCCCGAAGGAATTTCTTGCCAATATTTGTAACAGAGTTAAGTCACTATGAATTTTTTTTCATATGATTTTTTTCCGTGTTTTGCCTCTCTCGTACTCCAAGGTTAATGCTAATTCCAAAAACGAATGTTTGATAGAAGGCCCGGAGATCCCTAATGGTATATATCAACTAACTCAGCTCGAAGAATTGAGGTGATGTCTGTATGTGTGTGCATGCGCGTCTGTAGGTATGTGCGCAAAAAAACGCAATCGCCATTTAGACACTTATTTGTGTCCGATTTTCTCGCAACAAGTTTCATTCGATGGGAAATCTAGTCCCATCCTTTACTATTTAAAATGGGCCAGACTGAACTATGGGCTCAAAGGGTATGGTCAAAATACATTTATTGGTAATAACTTTGACTTTATTATGATATGGAAATGCTAATATCATTTTCCAAACTTGGACGTGCATGTTTATGATAGAATTAGAGACGAAAGTATATATTTGATAGTTCCGTTAGGATACGGCAGGCATGAAGAATGTTTTATAGAAATGTGTTTCGAAAGCGAGCGGAGGGCAATTTTTGTGATGGGATAAATCACACGACTTTCCTTCTGCCAAGCTCCCGTATGAAGAGGGAGGAAGACTATCAGTATACTGATACTGATACTGATACCTTACATGAATCAGATCTATTTTAAGTTCGATTTGGATGACGAGGAGACGTTGGAAAAAAATTCACTTAGATATTTATATTCTATTGCCATGCGTAATTTTGTAATATTTTAAGATTTTCAAAAGTTCTTTATCCTCTGATACTTGAGATGAATTCATGTCATCTTCCATCGTTGATGGAATTGAAGAAAATATCATTAGAGACTTAAACCTTGACACAGAAAAAGAATGATGCTGTATATAACTTGTAGAAATCATGAAAACAAATCAAAAATAATTTAAATAGTGTTGTTATTCAAATTGAAAGAAATTTGCTTTTCGGAACAATGGAGCATTCTTACATTCCACAATAAATGTTCACATTTTTGAGAATGTATTATTCTCATTTTTTTGAATAACTTGTACACGTAAAAATGTCATGGGATTGCGATTTCTAATTTGCTAATACCCTTTTTCAAAAGTTATTTCCAATTCTGATTTTTTGATTAACATTTAATGCTTTAGGTTCCTTCAGATCCCAGTACTCCTAGTGTCAAACAGATTATTCTAAATACAAATTGTGAGGCATGAGGGTGAGAACAAAAAAATGTCACGGAATGTCATGAAATTAATGTCATTTAACATTAATTCGGTTCTCTCGCAGTCAACTTCAGATTTAGAGCAATGACCTATTAAGAAAAGTTATTAGATTTATGGGTAGGAGGAGGCGTTTTGTTACTTTCTTCCCACAAAAAATGATAACTTTCCGCAAAAAATATACAAAAATATATGGACGACAGTTCACAAATGAGGATGGGGGAGGGGTCCATGATGTCCATAAATTGCTGTATTTAGTTTTCATACAACCCCCTTCCTTCTCCTTAAGAAAACATATAAAATTAAACTTCCCAAATTGGATTGCTTTGTCACGTTAATCGAATTTATGAAAAAAAATATTACGTAATTCATAGACGATCCCTAAAGAGGGGGGGGGGGTGTTAGAAATTATATATTCATACTATTTCGACCATACACAGCTAAAACTAAGTGGAAAATCACTTTAAAAGTCCAATTTTATTTTTGACCGCTCGCTTGTATGGGGATCCCCCATAGTGAATGTTGTAAAATATCATTTGCATGCCATTTGAATAATCTGTCCAGAACTTTTCTTAGAAACTAAATTCACATATGTTTTGATAACCTCATAACGTTATGATGAATGAATAGTTCTATATTTTTTCAAAAGAACATTCCACAGTGTTTTATTTCGTCATTTTCACGATCGAAATACAAAAACTCGAAAAGTGTTGATTTTGGATATAGGGTTTGTTCACAGAAGTTTCAAGATATTTAGGAGCGCATCTTTCGATAAAAACAGTTTGATGATTAATCCCCCTAAAAGTTAGTTGAGAAAATTATTTTTCCACCAGAATGAGATAGACACGTAGTGTCTTCCGCAAAGTTGTAGCAAATGTTAATACGAGCAACTTTGCTGAACATCCCGAGTTTCTATCTCTTATATATAACAAACTTAAGACGTTTTATGTAAAAACCCCATAAAAATCTAATTTTTCATTCTAACTCTTGCCCATGATTTTTCCCATTTCCCGTCTCTTCTACAAAGTTGTTAAACAAGGAAAATTACATGTTTTTGCTGAACATTGTAACATTCCATCTCACATACAACAAAAGTTATCTTTAAATTATACAAATTCTTAGAGGTATTTCCACTTGTGATTACTCCCTTAATAGCAAAAAGTCGCAAATTTCTTCACGATATGCTGAAAATCGCTTATTTTATTCTTCTACTGACATTGAAAACTTTTGTCGACAAGAGTCTTCTCGAATGCTGTGATAAAAACTTGTAAACCTTTGAAAAATCATAATATTTGAATAACTTTTGTTTTATAGGAGATAGAAAGTTACAATGTTCAGCAAAAACATGTTATTTTGCTGGTTTGACAACTTTGTAGAAGAGATGGAAAATGTAAAAAATCATTAGAGTTAGTTTAAGTTAAGAGAATGATTTTAAGAGGATTTCCACATAAACCATGTTAAGTTTGTTATGTCAAAAATATAGAAACTCGGTTTTTAATAGCATTTGTTATAACGTGAAATGCAAAGTTTTTTTTTATAAATATGTAATACCAAAGGAAAAGTTGTTTCCAAATTCAACTGAAGTTGTATTCGTTGTTCTCTTTGTCATCGCTTTCACACTTTCACCAATATAGTTTAGTATCTTCTGTAAGCAACTTCCTTCGACTTCTTGGACAATTTCGGGCTTTTGATACAACGGGATTCAACAATCTCAGCAATCAATGCGTCAGTTCCTCGTTTGTCCTAAAATTTACCTGCAGCAGATGTTTCTGCTGTTTTAATCAAATTGAAACGCTTCGACATGTGTGCTGTGTACATTTATTGTATTTTCGACATCACACGAATACTTACAGAAATTTGAAGAAAGAAAGAAATATTTTTTATTAATTCTTATATAAATATAATAATATATATATATATATATATATATATATATATATGAGTTTCTATATTTTTGATATAACAAACTTAACATGGTTTATGTGGAAATCCTCTTAAAATCATTCTCTTAACTTAAACTAACTCTAATGATTTTTTACATTTTCCGTCTCTTCTACAAAGTTGTCAAACCAGCAAAATAACATGTTTTTGCTGAACATTGTAACTTTCTATCTCTTATAAAACAAAAGTTATTCAAATATTATGATTTTTCAATGGTTTACAAGTTTTTATCACAGCATTCGAGAAGACTCTTGTCGACAAAAGTTTTCAATGTCAGTAGAAGAATAAAATAAGCGATTTTCAGCATATCGTGAAGAAATTTGCGACTTTTTGCTATTAAGGGAGTAATCACAAGTGGAAATACCTCTAAGAATTTGTATAATTTAAAGATAACTTTTGTTGTATGTGAGATGGAATGTTACAATGTTCAGCAAAAACATGTAATTTTCCTTGTTTAACAACTGTGTAAAAGAGACGGGAAATGGGAAAAATCATGGGCAAGAGTTAGAATGAAAAATTGGATTTTTATGGGTTTTCACATAAAACGTCTTAAGTTTGTTATATATAAGAGATAGAAACTCGGGATGTTCAGCAAAGTTGCTCGTATTAACATTTGCTACAACTTTGCGGAAGACACTACGTGTCTATCTCATTCTGGTGGAAAAATAATTTTCTCAACTAACTTTTAGGGGGATTAATCATCAAACTGTTTTTATCGAAAGATGCGCTCCTAAATATCTTGAAACTTCTGTGAACAAACCCTATATCCAAAATCAACACTTTTCGAGTTTTTGTATTTTGATCATGAAAATGACGAAATAAACCACTGTGCATTCCTCTAAATACATCTAAGGCAATAGAGAGGAATTTCTCCAAAATGTCACGTGTCATTAGGAACACGCCTCAGATTGCATAATTAGTGCTGTCCAATGAGCAGCTCGAAGCTACTCCCGTCATGCTCGTTCTTTTCTGTCAACAAATGAACATGAGAGGGATGGGAATTATTTCGAGCTACTCAAGCTGCTCATTAGACAGCATTATTTACAGCAATATCTTCCAGTTCAAAGTCTGACATCATAGTGAGGGCAAATAGAAAATATGTTTTGATATCGACATCAAATTGAAATTTTATTAATTACCTATTTCGTTATCAAAAATCAACATTAAAACCAATTTTCAAAATGCTCTTATGGATAGCAGAAAAAGGTTTCAATTAGATTTTACGGACATTTTTTTCCTTCTGCAGATTTAGTTATTTTAACAGTGAAAGCGACCAAAAGGATATAAACCTATGGAGGTCCTTCGTAGCTTAGTTGGTTTAAGCACCAGTCTAGCGTACTGAGGGTCGTGGGTTCGAGTCCCATCGAAGGGAAAGTGGTAACCTCCAATACATTTTTCAAATCAATATCTTCCACATAATGAACATATTCCCATATGAGTTTTCACAACATTGTAAATTAATGTCCAAGTCGGGTGGTTTAATCCCCGGAAATAGGCAATTAACTTTGATTGAACTGAACCTGAGTTGCGTGCTCTTGCCTACACTCTGAAAAATCTTCTCGTCATATTTACCTGAAAACAAATGTGGTTCTCATCCACCATACATTTCACGTAAGAGTGACCTGAATGACAAGTAACCTGAACAAATTTTAGTTCCCTTGAGTTACGTGATTTATCCAGTGACTCTGACTGGATCGTCCAGTACTAATGACGTGAAGCTAGAAAGTAGTTACGTGTTTGATCAGGTGAACCTGACGTGATTTGGTCGTACTGTTTACGTGAAATTTTAGTGAAAGCTACAAGACAGCAGGTAACCACTACATGTTTTGAAATGTATTGTAATATAGTGATTTTGGAATGAATGCAAACATGAACAGGGTCTTCCTATAAAAGGGAATCTTTTTCGCGTTGTTGATGCATTGATACATTGAAATGCCGTCATTTGGTAATTGCGCTTTGGAGTTATTGCAGAAACACTGTTGAAGAAAAAACAAAGCTATCGGCAAATGTTGAATGGAATTTATCGGATTTGTTGAGAAATGATGTCAATGAGAATCGCTGAGAATTTTAAAACCAGTTTCTTGCTCGAAAATAATAATATTGCCGCTGTTATTTAACCAAAAAGTACAACAAAGTACTACAACAAAGTACAAAAGTACTACACATTTTATACTAATGCGACCGGAAAACTGTAGCTCTAGACTTCCAAGCAGCTTCGTTTTCTTTCACATCATTTTTCAATATATTCTAATACATTTTATCCAACTTCCGCTGATTTTTTTTCTAAGGGGGAAAAATGCAGGTACGGAAAATGTCACTTACCTCCGCGAAGCCTCATTATGTTTAGGTTATGTATCATTAATTCTTATTTACAATGCAGGTTTTCCGCAAATGCTGAAGCTGCAATCACACTAACACAATCTCACTTAAATTGTTCACGTGGGTATACAGTCATATTCACCAAGATTTTTAGTAAAAGTTACGTGAATTTCAGGTGAGCATTACTAACGTCACGTAACAATCGTCGTTTGTTCGAGACAAACGAGTTACGTGATTTTTCACGTGAATATGACGTGATGATTTTTTAGAGTATACGCAATGCCGTCTGGCAAATAGCTTACACAACCTCACTTAATCAGTACAGTTGCTGATGTAGAATGTGTATAGCCGTCAGACATTCTAAATACTCACGCTCGTCTAATGTGAACGTGTACTACACACATGTGGAAGTGTTGGCTTGAGAAATGGATTGCGAGTGATTCGACTATGCGTCCAATTTGGGAATCTCGAGCTCATTCAGTTAGCCGCTAGGTTGCGAAGGCCGACGGAGGTCCTTCGTAGCCTAGTTGGTTAAAGCACCAGTCTAGCGTACTGAGGGTCGAGGGTTCGAGTCCCATCGAAGGGAAAGTGGTTACCTCCAATACATTTTTCAAATCATTTCGGGGAATTCGGGGAAGATTCGGAACGATCTTTTTTGTCAAGTGAAAACCCACTCCAAAGTTTTTTTTGTCATTTGCTAACTGATATAAACATAAGTAAAAATTACGTATTTACAAAGCAAATTTACTCTATTTTGTGATTCATAGTTGAATGCCACAGTAGCAATTTGACTATTATTTTCACCTTTCAAAAGGGTTACTTATTTCGGTTGTCGGCACCCCGGTGATTATCAAAGGAAATCATTAGTTTATTGCCTAATTTCAGTCTATAAGCCAAGTTGTTAGCCAAACAACAATTTTTAAATTCTTGATAAAATGTACTTAAAATGTAATAAATTTCATTGCTATTGACACAATAAATCTTGATCTTTCCAGCCATAACGCTCCCACTTCATAGTTTTTCGTTTTATGTGTTTTTCTTTAGGGTGCCGACAACAGACCACCTTTTACGGAATGTCATAAAATCAACGCTTAACAAAATTGTTAATAAAACAAATCTCTCCACCAGTTATTAGCTTATGCCTATTGGCTTCCATTGGTATGCAAATATCGCCACATTGTGCAATTGGACGAAAGTTGTGGACCAAACACAAAAGGGTGCCGATAACCGACCACCTTCCCCTACTATGTCGGGCCATTTGGTCAAATACCGTTATATTGTGAGTAATAAGTAGTTGGAATTACATGAAGTGTGCAGCGAGAAGCGAAGAATTAGACATTCCGCACTCCTCATAATAGGAAATAGGAAGTGAATAGTGAAGAGTGAAAAGTGAGAAATAAGAATTGAAATATGAAAAGTGAGAAGTTAGAAATAAGAAATTTGAGAAGTGAGAAGTAAAAAGTGAAAAATGAGAAGTGAGAAGTAAGAGGAAGAAGAAGCGAAAAGTAAGAAGTGAGAAGTGACAAATTCCAAGTGAGAAGTATGAAGTGAGAGGCGAGAAAAGAAAACTAAGTAGTGAAAAGTAAATTGTGAAAAGTGAGAAGTAAATTGAAGAAGTGAAATGTGAGAAGTGAAAAGTGGGAAGGGAAAGTGAAAAATGAGAAATGAAAAGTAAGGAGTCAGAAGTGAGAAGTGATAAAATCGTAGTGAGAATTGTGAATTGAGAAGTGAAAAATAAAAGTGAGATAAGATAAGCAAAAAGTGAAAAGTCAATTGTAAAAAGTGAGAAGAATTGAGATGTGAGAAGTGAAAAGTGAGAAGTAAAAATGAAATGAAAAGTGAGAAGGAAGAAATAAGGAGCGAGAAGTCTGAAGTCAATGGTGAGAAGGGAAAAGTGCAAAGTGACTAGTGTAAAGTGAGTGGTGATAAGTGAGAAGAGTGAAGTGAGAACTGAAAAGTAGGAGAACCAAGTAGTGAGAAGTGAAAAGTGAGGTGAAAATTGGCAATTTTTAACATAATCTTTATTCCTTCTCATCATTTCTTCTTTCTTTCTTCCTGCTTTCCTTGAGAAGTTATAAGTGAAAAAATTGGGAAGTATGAACTGTGCAGTGAGAAGTGAAAAAAAGAAGTTAAAAGTGAGATTTTTTTTTATTTATTACCAGACTAAGGCCAGAGTGGCCTGTGCTGCACATAAAAGTCTTCTCCAGTCAGCTCGGTCCACTTCGCCAACCACGCAGTCTGCGGAGGGTCCGCAAATCGTCCTCCACCTAATCGATCCACCTTGCCCGCTGTGCACCTCGCCTTCTTGTTCCCGACGGATCGTTGTCGAGAACCATTTTCACCGAATTACTGTCCGACATTCTGGCTATGTGCCCAGCCCACCGCAGTCTTCCGATTTTCGCGGTGTGAACGATGGATGGTTCTCCTAACAGCTGATGCAACTCGTGGTTCATTCGCCTCCTCCACGTACCGTCCACCATCTGCACCGCACCATAGATGGTATGCAACACTTTCCTTTCGAAAAGTCCTAGTGTGCGTTGGTCCTCCAAGAGCATCGTCCAGGTCTCGTGTCCGTAGAGAACTATGTCGTCGGCGAAACCAAATAACTGAACGGACTTCGTGAAAATCGTACCACTCGTGTCAATCCCTGCCCTTCGTATTACTCCCTCCAAAGCGATGTTGAATAGCAGACACGAAAAACCATCACCTTGTCGTAACCCTCTACGCGTTCCGAAGGGACTCGAGAATGTCCCTGAAACTCGAACTACGCACATCATCCGATCCATCGTCGCCTTGATCAACCGTATCAGTTTATCCGGAAATCCGTTTTCGTGCATTAGCTGCCATAGCTGGTCCCGATCGATTGTATCATATGCGGCTTTGAAGTCGATAAATAGATGATGTGTGGGCACGTTGTATTCGCGGCATTTCTGCAATACCTGACGTATGGCGAATACTTGGTCTGTGGTAGAGCGTTCACCCATAAATTCTGCCTGGTACTGCCCCACGAGCTGCGCGGTAGTTGCTACAATCTAGCTTATCGCCCTTTTTGTAGATGGGACACACGACACCTTCCATCCACTCCTGCGGCAGAACCTCATCTTCCCAAACCTTGGTAATCACCCAGTGCAGCGCTCTAGCCAGTGCCTCACCACTGTGTTTAAACAGCTCTCCTGGTAGTTGGTCAACTCCAGGGGCTTTGTTGTTTTTCAGCCGGCCGATCTCCTCCTGGTTTTCCTGGAGATTCGGATCCGGATGTCACATGTCCTGCGCGCGTGCTCCTAGGTTCATTACCATACCGCCACCGTTGTCTGCCATATCGCCATTCAGGTGCTCTTCGTAGTGCTGCCGCCACCTTTGGATTACCGCACGCTCGTTTGTAGGAAGTTTCCCGTTTATGTCCTTACACATATCGGGCAGTGGCACGTGGCCCTTACGTGAACGGTTCAATTTCTCATAAAACTTTCGTGCGTTATTAGCGCGGTACAGTTTCTCCGTCTCTTCACGGTCTCGATCTTCCTGCTGGCGCTTTTTCCTCCGGAAAATTGAGTTTTGTCTGTTCCGCGCCCGTTTGTATCGCCGTCATACCAGTCGTTTCTCTGATCCGGAGCCACCGTGCCTAGTGCAACGGTTGCGGTGCTTCCAATGGCGGATCGAATATCTCTCCAGCCATCTTCAAGAGATGCTACGCCTAGCTGCTCTTCCGTTGGGAGTGCCACTTCCAGCTGCTGCGCGTAGTCTTGGGCTAGTCTACCGTCTTGTAGCCGCCCAATGTTTAGCCGCGCCGGACATACTGCAACGAGGTAGTGGTCGGATTCAATATTCGCACTGCGGTAAGTGCGTACGTTCGTGATGTCGGAGAAGAATTTACCGTCGATTAGAACGTGGTCGATTTGGTTTTCCGTTACTTGATTACTTCTCGCTTAACTTTTCAAAAGGACCTAAGTAACATTTTTTTCAAGAATTAATTTGAGTACTGCAATCAAAAGCTTTCATATTGTTCTGTTGATTGCGCTATTCAAATTAATTCACGAAAAAAATGTTACTTAGGTCCTTTTGAAAAGTTAAGCGAGACTTAATTACTTAATTTACCAAATGACCGGTCTATACATTTCCTCCCTTCCTACCTGAGCGTTCATGTCACCGATGACGATTTTGACGTCCCGCAGTGGGTATCCATCGTATGTCTGCTCCAGCTGTACATAGAACGCTTCTTTCTCGTCGTCGGGTCTCCCTTCGTGTGGGCAGTGCACGTTGATGATGCTATAGTTGAAGAAACGGCCTTTTATCCTCAGCTTGCACATCCTTGCGTTGATTGGCTGCCACCCAAACACGCGTTGGCGCATCTTACCCAGCACTATGAAGCTGGTTCCCAGCTCGTTGGTGGTGCCACAGCTTTGGTAGAAGGTAGCCGCTCGATGCCCGCTTTTCCACACTTTCTGTCCTGTCCAGCAGATTCCCTGCAACGCTACGACGTCGAACTTGCGGGGATGTAATGCATCGTAGATTATCCTGTCGCAACCTGCGAAGCCTAGCGACTTGCAGTTCCATGTTCCAAGCTTCCAATCGTGATCCCACCTAACACCAGGACTTGGGCTTGTGCGCTTTGAGCGGTACACGGTCGCTTTGGCGGAGCCTACTTGCGGATATATGCAGCTTTTTATAGAGGTTTAACAGGGCCCACTGTCAAACCCCACCACATCCTAGGCAGGCGCCACAACTCGCAGATGGTCTTTATGTTCCGTAAACGTAGTATGAGGAAGTCTCTGTCTTTTTTTACAAGAAACTTTTCACGTATTTTGACCTCAACAGTAAGGTCGTCTTCAGTGTCTCGTACTTGACTCGACTTAGGATTGGGATTGTACAAACTCGTTTTATGACAAGTGATGACATTCCACTAAAAAGCTCAAAATAATTTTCTTAACAAGAATTTTTTGTTCTCCAGGTAAATCGGTTATATATAAGCCTAAATAATTTTTATCTCTCGTAATGAAAGTATTTGAAATGAATAATAAATTGAAGCTTTATTGTTTATTTTTCTTCTAGGATTTCAAAACCCATAAGTATTACTATTGGTTCGCTTTCCCTGCTTTGCGGGATGTTATTTACAATTGTGAAAAACAACAGCAATTGTTGTCGATACATTTCGAAGATGATATGCTGAATGTGTTTCAGAAACAAATGGAAAATTTCAGTCGAAAATTTGCTGAGCCTGTATTTGTATACAATGAATCAAATTGTGAAATACTCAAATTATCTGATCTAGTCAGTCATATTAGTAAGGAAGCAAATTTCAAAGATGTACCCTTGGACAGCACATACATTTGCTGTAAAGATCATTCCACTGGCGAAAATCCAAGCTGGTTATTGAGACAACTGCTAGGATATTTAGTGTACACATGGTAAGAAACTGCATACATGTATATGTGTTTAACAGGCCCTAACACAAGGAAATGCTTTCAGTCCTCAACTAGCAAATAAAGAAGTCAAGCTGATTTGCCTTAGAGAAACTTTGCAGTCTAGCGTTGTGCTGTACATAACGATACCTGCCACGCAGTTTATCGCTGGAAGCGACCTTTGGACTGGATGGGAAGCAAATGAGAACGGAAAGCTCCTTCCGAAATTGGCAGATATGTCAAAAGTTATGGATCCTCAAATGTAAGTAGTAATAACGTCCAGGTCCAGATATGTAGAACTAAACATGACAGAGACATATGAATGTTTGACGATGCTTAGATTACGAGCTTGTAGCATATTATTCCGTAGTCTAGATGACATACCTGTTGTCGATAATTTGAATAACATGTTATTCACTCACAATCAACTTATACTATAATAGCACTAGGGCCTTGTAACATATTATTCGTCTATCTTGAACACCCTTTTTTTTGTCAATAATGTGAATAACATGTTATTCAGGCCGTAGTGCGAACATAGTATTAGTTAAGGGGTCATGTTCACTACAGCTATCGCTTTTCAGACTAGCGGAAAGATCAATCTCTTTGAATCTCACTCTTATGAAGTGGAGATTACTCCCCAATCTGGATTTAGATATTATAAGTCGAACCAAATATCTTCTGTTGGGGGCCGGTACCTTAGGATGCGGAGTTGCTCGGTCTTTATTGGTTGGTATCATAGTTAAATAAGCTGTTGCAATCTAATAAGGTCTTTTTGAATTTCTAGGCATGGGGAGCACGGCATATATCGTTCGTAGACTATGGAAATGTTTCCCTGTCAAATCCAGTTCGCCAAAGCTTATACATGTACGAGGATGCACTGCATGGTGGAAGACCAAAGGCTTCAACTGCGGCCAACAGGTTGAAGGAAATTAATCCCTGTGTTGTAAGTTCTTTTTATTCTAAATCTATAGTTTTTTAAAGTCAATGAGATTCTTTATATATACTTTCAGACATCTACGGGGTACTGCTTAAAAATTCATATGCCAGGACACTCGATTGGCGAATCGCAATTAGAGGAGACCAATGAGGCGCTTGAAAAATTGGAAAGTCTAATACAAGACCATGATGTGATTTTCTTGCTCACAGATTCGCGGGAGAGCCGTTGGCTGCCAACTATGTTAGCTGCGTATTATAAGAAGGTATGTCTCAAGTAGAATTCAGAAACCCAGATTAATCCACCTAGCGGCGATGGTGCCTTTCTCGTGCATCATGTCTTGAAAAAAAAAATGAGTAGAAAGGTAAAAAAAAACACTTTCGGGGAATAGATCGCACGTTTTCTATCATTTTGCATGTTTATAGACTCTGGTTTATGCAATAATTAGTACGCATTGCCACCAATCTTGAAAAAAAAAATCGGTTTAAAAAAATACACAAATACGTAAGCACTTCACGAGAAGGGAGGGTTGGTCATTTTTGCGATCTTTACGAACCTAAATTAATTTGTATAAGAAAAACAACTTCACCGATTAGTGATTAGCCTTTCTCGCACCTAGACAAGACACCAACTTTATATTGTTCGATACACGGACAGACAGATATATAAATCAATGCTTGTATGTATGTTCCAGCATAACTTCTGAAACCATTGACCGATTTCTACCAAATTTGAAATACACATTCTTTATCTTAAGGAGACGACGATAGGAAGATCAGGGATGCTCTTTGGAAAAAGAGGGAGGGTGTGGTGGGAAGAGTTTTGGTTAGTTATCGATCTACTCAGTGTCAGTGTAACTTCTGAACCCCTTGGCCAATTTCTACCAATATTGGAACACTTTATCTTTATCTTAAGAAGACGACGATACTGCCGTAATCTGACAAAGTAACGTATACGCTATTTTGAAATATTAGTGTTAACGGACTTTAACAGAAAAATGGAAAACCTATAGGTTGTGATTTGGCGCATACGTCACTTTTTCAGATTACGGTAATATAGTCCCATCCCGATTTTGGCAACACCCGTTTTTGTCTACCCTCGATTTTGGCAACATTTTCTTCCCGATTTTGGCAACAACATCGAAAATATTTTTTTTAATACTTTTTAGAGCTAAAGCTCTTTTATAATTATGTAATATGATAAACAAAACCAAAAGTGAATGTCATTAAGGTTTATATGCGTACTATGGGCTCTGTATGAATAGTGGGCACTTTCGCTGAATTAATGAACTCATTTTACCGCTCATTGCAAACAATGTCTATTGAAACTTTTCTGCTCTTTTTATTCACGTTTTCCATGTCCCTATTCACACTACCCTAAGCAACCAGCCCACTGTAGAATGTCGTATTTTGTGGTATCTCACTGATTTTGTCGTCGATAAGCTGACTAACACCGTTGTACATAGTACAACACCTATTAAGCGAAGCCCGCTGTTTACATCACAATGCAACCAATACTGTATGAATGATCCAGGAACCAGCAACCCCCGTAGGTTTAATTGCTAGTGATTATCAGATTCGATTTTTTAAATGCGCTGTCTAACCATCAAGTCGTTTTGCTCATTACGCGCCACTTTTCTGGTGTCAGCCGAGAAACCGTAATTTAATCATTTTATCCGTCTATCTGCTGAATTCCCGTATATAAAATAAGCAACAATTTTATTTCAAAGAGTCTTATTTTTTTAAATCAGGCAAATTTGTCTAGCGATTACTATCAGAATACTGTTGGCTTTTCCATTTTCCTGATGTGTCAATTGCATAACGAGCCTTTTGATTCCAGCATGTTGGCCAACAGGTCAATAGTAATGGTAAGAGTTTGGTATCATGTAACCGTAAGGCTCTCGAGCAGGCTTTGACTTAAATCAGATCATGAGAAAAATCGGCAATAACTTGCCCCACAGCCTACTTGATGCTCTGCCGTGGGGCAAGTTATAAGCTTCCTGTTCGGACAAGAGTGAAATCCTTCGTAGCAACCACCGATTGAGTGTTTGTAGCTCAAAGCTAGAATAATTAAATTTTATTATTTAGTGTTTTGAATCACGCAGTAGAACAATTTATAACCTACATTTAGTTTCACCCCGACGAAAGTTTATCCGATACAAATTTACCGAGCCGAATTAATGGGTTGTATTCCACTAAGTATTCTTAAGTGGGTAGAAAAGCACGGATTTAGAGAATACAAATAAAATAAATCATTAGGTATTTATAATATAAATTTCAGTGAACTCCTACCTTAATTTTCTATTACAAATCGCTTCTAGAGTCTCCTAACGACAGTAGCTCGTGTAACACTGTAATACCTGTGGTAGAGCCTGAATATATTGTGCTTTAATATTATTATTTTAGAATTCATTCTATTTGATATTAAGTTTTGTTACCCTACTTGCTTCTAGCAGATACGGTCACTTATAGTAGTCCAAACTAAATTAACTATTGTTGAAAAACACGTTTCAGTGGTTTTGCCTAGTAATTTCTTCCCCTATTTAGCGGTACACGAACCAAAGACATTGTATCATTACGGGCGACGGTGACGTTCGAGGCTTGACACTTGTAGACAGGGTTGGACTGCCGAGGAGTTGTTACTGATGATCCCGCCAGTGCTGCCAGTGGACGTAACATCCCCCGACCCGTAACGTAGCTCCGTATCTCTGTTACTATCTTCTTTTACCTGGAGCACTGCCAGCTTGGTTACCGGACGCTTGAACACCCCTTTCGATGTTTGTACCATGGCTTGCCGAATTCGCCCATCACTCCCTGGAATCACTGACAAGATCTGACCCCTTACCCAGCCGTTGCGATGACCTTCATTGACAATTAATACAAGATCGTTTTCTGCCAGATTCTTCGTATCACTAAACCATTTGGTCCTATTAGCAATCGTGGGAAGATATTCGCGAATCCAACGCCGCCAGAACTGGTCTACAAGCTGTCTGGCCAAGTTCCAGTTGGTACGCGTAACCTTCATTGGCCCCGACAACATTCTAGGAGGTTGGATGACCCCGCTTGAGCTGAGTAATATGAAGTGATTCGGTGTCAACGCTTCCTGGTTGGCGCTGTCCAATGAAATGGCGGTTAACGGTCTGGAATTTACAATGGATTCAGCCTCCGACACAATCGTCCAAAGTGTCTCATCATCCGGGTTCTGTTCGCTACACAGTGCACCAAGCGCCACTTTGACAGATCTCACAAGGCGTTCCCACGAACCTCCAAAATGTGGTGCCGACGGAGGATTGAAGATCCATTTGGTCACAGAGTTAGTAAAGGTCTCTGCTAGGTCTTGTTCGATCGCTTTTATTTCTTCCCGCAGCTCTCTACTGGCGTTATCCGAACGAATTTCTAAGGGCGATCCTCGGCGTGCAACGAACCGACGGATAGCCATTTTACACGACTCGGTGGACAGAGAATACACGACTTCTAGGTGCACAGCTCTCACGGTAAGGCACGTAAATAACGCTATCCAACGTTTGACACAGCTACGACCGACTCGAACCTGAATGGGACCAAAATAATCAAGGCCGACATAGGAAAACGGACGTACCATTGCCGCCAGACGTGATTCTGGCAGGGGAGCCATCCTTGGTGTTGCTGGAACCGCTTTAGCGATTTTGCAGGTCTGACAATCCTTCGATACTCTTCGAATCAAAGCGCGAAGATTGGATACGTGGAACCGCTGCCGAACTTCGTTTTGAACTGTTGCGTGGTTGGCGTGCAGGTATCGGCAGTGGTACCAGTCAATGATAAGTTTGGTGAGATGGTGGTGACGTGGCAAGATGACCGGAAACTTGAAATCGTATGTGACGTACGGAACTGCACCGATACGGCTATCTACCCGCATGATGCCGCGATCGTCTAAGAATGGTGACAATTTATATACGGGGCTATTTCTTTCGATGCGTTTCTTGGGGGTCATGCTTCCTGATTTCAATGTCGCTATCTCGTCCAGATACGCTGGTTTCTGCACCGTACGCCAAAGGGTATTTTCTGCTTTCAGCAATTTATCCTGCTTCAACTGCCCTGTCATTGGGGTCTGTTTCTTACACCTGCGGTAGCAGTTTCCGACATAACGGGGAACGTATGCAGCTGTTCGCAACAAACGATTCCACTTGGAGAAGTTGCTTATTTGGTATACGTCCTCAACTTGATGCTGATGATGTATCAAACAGGGCCGTAATTCTTCCTCCGTATTCAGCGGCTCTGTTGACCATTGCTCTGGCCATTCCGTTTCGGGCCGGTAAAGAAATTCGGGCCCTTGAAACCAGCGTGACGTTACATCCGTGCTAGGTCCTTTTCCCCACTTTGTAGCGTAGTCGGCTGGGTTGTGCTGCGTGGGAACATATTTCCACTCAAAAGATTCGGTTTTGCTAAGGATTTCTCCAACTCGAAATGCTACGAACTGACGGTATCGGCGATGTTGAGATTGGATCCAAGCCAGCGTTGTTTTCGAGTCCGTCCACATCATACGTCGTTCTATCGGGAATGTATGATATTCCTTCACCGCTTTTGCAAGCCTCGCTCCCAAGAGGGCCCCCATCAGCTCCAAACGGGGAACGGATAGTGACTTCAACGGTGCTACTTTAGCCTTGGCCATAACCAACGTAACGCACACTTTCCCGTTGACCACGGCCCTAAAATAGGCTGCGCAAGTTTATACTTCCTCGCTCGCATCTGTGAAAATGTGAAGGTCTACCGGACCAATATCAACCGCAGGGAATCCTGGAAAATAGGCCCTAGGTAGTCTCATCTGACCAACATTTTCAAACAACTTCGTCCATCGAAGCCAGTGCGTACGGACAACTTCGTCGACCTCGTCATCCCACTTCGTCTGGCTACGCCAAGTGTCTTGGATTATCATGCGTCCCTGGATTGTGATGTGCGACAAGATTCCTTGAGAATCAAAGAGGCTCATTACGCAGCGCAAAATGTTACGCTTCGTCAGTGCTATCGCCTCCAGCTGAAGTTCGGTGGAAAAGGCGAGGACGTCTTCTTTCGGCAGCCATAGGAGCCCCAGAACTCGTTCCGCTCCGCTCTCTGCATCAATGTTGATAGCATTCGGTTGGGATTGCTTAGGTTCCCCAACCCGTCGCAAAAGTGCATCGGAAGTAGAGTGCCAGTTTCGGATCTCGAATCCACCACGTATGTGAATCTCTTTTACATCGAGCGCTACTTTGATTGCTTCCGCTTCTGTGTCGAAACTGTCGAGGTAGTCGTCGACATAGTGCTTCTCTATGATCGCTTTAGCTGCCTCGGGAAACTCCACTTCGTGTTCCTTCGCGTTCAGGTTCTTGATGAATTGGGCTTGACAGGAGAGCATGTAGCTCCAAAGCTACCTACATCCATAACGAATGTTTTAACTGGTTCCGAGTGGTGTTGCCGATACAAAAACCGCTGGCTTTGCGCATCTTGGTTTCGAATTCTGAACTGATGAAACATTTGTTTCAGGTCTCCGCTAACTGCAACAGGTCGCTCACGGAATTTGCAAAGCACCGAAGCGAGGGGAGTTAATAGATCCGGTCCCTTAAGGAGCATGGTGTTCAATGAAATATCCCCGACCTTCGCCGCCGCATCCCAAACAAGTCTAATTTTACCCGACTTTTGGGGTTTCTAACAGCACCCAATGGTAAGTGCCACACCCTGCGAGGGTCCGTCGATTCAATTTCCGTTGGCGTCACTTCATGGATGTTGTTGCATTCCAAATACTCGATGATTTGCCGCTGTACGTTGGCCCGTAGTTCTGGGTCTCTATCCATCCTTCCTTCAAAACATTCTAAGCGACGTTTTGCCATGGAAAACTATTGAGGAAATTCACACGGTCGTACCGCCACAGCAGCCCTGTCTCGAACCTAGTGCCTACGCGTTTCGTTGTTGTTTCTAAAATCTGACGGGCTCGCTGGTTCTCTATCGATTCCGGACCTTTGTCTGCTGAGACACCAACGCTCTCCACCGTGAAGTGTCGCTTGACGAGATCATGCAGTTCTTGGTCAGCTTGGTATTCACCTTGACATTCGCAAACGTGCAGCGTGAAGTTTGTCGCCTTTTGTCCTTCAGCGGTGTACCCATAAATTGACCAGCCAAGACGTGTCTTGCTGGCTAGAGGATCGCCTATTCGACCTTCACGCAAGTTCAGTGTTGCAATCAAGCTGGCATTATTGGAGCCGATAAGGATCCCAGGTGTGGCTGCTTCGTAGCTACTGACTGGTAGGCCCCGAAGATAGGTGTACTGTCGTGCCAAATCTGCATAGTTCAAAGTTTGCTTCGGAAGATTGAGGCTAGCGACCGTCCTTGCATCGTACAGTGTGAACAGTTCGCTTTTTCCTTCTCCAGAGACCTCCAAACGAATCCGTTGAGACTTAGGTTCCTGTCGAGTTACGTTGCTGGTCCATGTTAGACAAAGGGGAAGTGGTTCGCCGTCATCGATGCCTAATCGGTCAGCAATTGATTGTTCGACCAGAGTCATGTCCGATCCGTCATCCAGGAACGCGAAAGTTTCTACACATTTACCCTTCCACACCAACTTAACGGGGAGGATTCGAAATATTGTAGATTTTTTGGTAGCATGATGTGCATTCAGTCCGTCCCTAGGGGTCTCGCATTGCTTCACTGACGTCTGTTCTTCTTTGCGTGGTGATTGATGCTTAGGTGCTCCAGAATGCAGCAGCCGATGGTGTCGTTGCTGACAGCCATCCACGCCACAGTGAGCTTGCAGTTTGCAAGGGCGTCGTCCGTGCTTTCCCAGACACGTGCGACAGAGGTGGTGATTTTGGACGATCTTCCAGCGGCTTTCAGGCTCCCACATCTTAAACGTTGCGCAATCTTTCACCTTGTGGCTGCTTCCGTTACACGCCAGACACAACAACTCTTTGGACTCCTTCCTTTTCAGTTCGTCTTCTTGGTTGCTCTCCTTCTTGGATAATTTGCTGGCTAGGTGAGCATTGAGAAAATTTTCTCTCTTCCACGATCCGACCTGCTCGGACGCGACTGCTTACATTCCGTTGTGATGGTGACATCCGAAGCAGCAGTCACCAGCATAGACATATAGCCAGCGAATGTGCGCAAATCAACCGCCGCAAAGTGTTGTTTGTATAGCGCCCAATTCAGACGCTGTTGCGCCGGAATCTTCTCTACCAGTTCCCGTATAAGAACTGGGTTACACAGGTGTGCCACTTGCCCAGAAGCTTCAACATGGTCACAAAGGTTCTGGACCGCCATCCCGAATGTTATCAGCGTCTCCAACCTTTCCGCCCTTGGTGCTGGAGTATCGCGAACCTTGTCCAGTAGCGTTTGGATGATCAGTTCTGGTCTCCCATATAGCATGTACAAAGTAGACATTACTTGCGGGACACAAGCTGGTAGAAGCAAACGGCTTTTCACCGATTCGAATGCCTTACCCTGCAGCGCACGTTGGAGTCGGGCCAAATTCTCCACATCGGAATAGCCGCACGCATTTGTGGAGTTCACGTACGCACTATAGAATAATGGCCAATCTTCTGGATCTCCTCGGAATGGCGGGAGATCCTTTGGCATGACCTGTCTCGCCATCAACTGATGCTGCGAAGGTCCCACCAGATACGATATCGGAGGCGCAGGGGTGAAATTTGCTGGAGAATGCCCCCCTAGGGAGGCTTGTGGAAAAAGCGGCCTAGGTTGTATTCTGGGAATGTGAGTGCTTATTGCTGACGCACCGTAAGGTTGTGCCTGCGGTATCGAAGCCGTTGGGATGGTAGGGCAGGCAGTAACCACATTTGTCATATTATCATTCGCCACCCTGGGCATCGAAGGAACTTGAGTGCTAATTGTAAATGCACTCGTTTGATGAAAGTTGTTCACACCAAGCGGCGGGTACCCAGACAACTGCGGAGTAGCAATTGTTGTAAGCGAAATTGGCTGAACCGGACCCGTAAGACTATTGGCCGAACTACTCAGCCCGCCAAGAAATATTGAGGACAGCGACGGATCGAATACACTTCGGTTGAAAGAACCCGCAGTTGTCGGGTAGGACTGATGCTGCTACCTGTCCCATCGCACTCGCTGGTGTGATTGACAGATTATTCATCTCGCCGACCATCTCTCCCAGCCAGTCACCTACCTTTCCGATTCCTACCGCAGCAGACTGCTCGTTGAAAGCATTTGATGCCTCACTGCTTAATACTCCCTGCATAGCGTTTTCCGTGATCCGTACTAACATCGCCTTCTTCCGTTCCATTTCTTTTTTGTTCATTTCTTCCATGTGCTGCTCAAGCATTATCCGTTGATCTCTGATCCACTGCAGGCTCGCACGCGCCTGTTCCGACAACAAAGACTGGACTGAACTAGTTGCATGTACTGCGACTGGATTTGTAACAGGAGGTTGGAATCCGGAGGGCCCAGCAATTACGGGCGGTAACGATGGAAGTGCTGTCGATGACACGTTGTACGACGCTGCCGTGAAGGCCAGTGGAAATTCCGAATTAATTGAAAATGGCACCGTGCTTGACGATGGGGTCATCGCCGGTAACGATCAAGTGGCTCCCGAGGACACGGTGGTAACAGTGATCGATTTGTCGCCGGCTCCTAGTTCGCCGATCCGTGTGGACGATGGCAGAGCCGAGCATCCAGCGCACATCCAGCTTTCGTTGACCACGGCTGAGGTCACTCCTACGCATCGGTAGTGGAACCATTCCTCACAAACCGCGCAGAATACCATGTCGTCTACATTGTTCGACCTCCGGCAGATTTTGCAATCATTTCGCTCTGTCTCTGGCATCTTTCCGGGAAGTGGAATAGTGGGTACCCAAATCCGATTATTATGGGTAAATCTTTGAGATTTTGTTCGGACAAGAGTGAAATCCTTCGTAGCAACCACCGATTGAGTGTTTGTAGCTCAAAGCTAGAATAATTAAATTTTATTATTTAGTGTTTTGAATCACGCAGTAGAACAATTTATAACCTACATTTAGTTTCACCCCGACGAAAGTTTATCCGATACAAATTTACCGAGCCGAATTAATGGGTTGTATTCCACTAAGTATTCTTAAGTGGGTAGAAAAGCACGGATTTAGAGAATACAAATAAAATAAATCATTAGGTATTTATAATATAAATTTCAGTGAACTCCTACCTTAATTTTCTATTACAAATCGCTTCTAGAGTCTCCTAACGACAGTAGCTCGTGTAACACTGTAATACCTGTGGTAGAGCCTGAATATATTGTGCTTTAATATTATTATTTTAGAATTCATTCTATTTGATATTAAGTTTTGTTACCCTACTTGCTTCTAGCAGATACGGTCACTTATAGTAGTCCAAACTAAATTAACTATTGTTGAAAAACACGTTTCAGTGGTTTTGCCTAGTAATTTCTTCCCCTATTTAGCGGTACACGAACCAAAGACATTGTATCATTACGGGCGACGGTGACGTTCGAGGCTTGACACTTGTAGACAGGGTTGGACTGCCGAGGAGTTGTTACTGATGATCCCGCCAGTGCTGCCAGTGGACGTAACACTTCCTAAGATCTATGAAATTGAATGTTCGATGATTCATCGTTTATTGATCTTCAACGCTCACCAATGGAAGCTGATTGAGTGAAGCGAATCACTTGGTGACACTACAATGAGCGTCGTTCCGGTGCGCTGACAGAAGAAGTCATTCAAGCATTCTAAAAATGAAGACCTCCATGAGTCTGGAACTCGAGTACACTGAATGGGAGGCGTTGTTACTTTCTCTTGACTATCTTATCACCTGAGAATACATGATGTGGTTTAATTGTTTGGTTTCATTGTACTAGAGCAAGCGGGGTACGAATGCAAATATCGTTGCTTACATGGATACCTCACCACGGCTTGGCTTGTTAGACGGTGTTGCTCATTGTTTATCACAGCAACGATCGCCCCTACTCATTGTTTGACATCCATCTGATTGAGGCAGTACACTCATTGGCTATGGATGTAGCGTAGATTGCAATAGATCAATACTCACAATGCTCACTCACACTTCCAATGCCTGCTCTCGGCGAAGTATCAGAAGTGTACTGCTGTACGTTACCAGTCACGCAGTCTACGGAGGGTCCGCAAATCGTCTTTCACCTGATCGACCCACCTTGATCGCTGCACACCTCGCCTTCTTGTGCCTGTCGGATTGTTGTAGAGAACCATTTTTACTCCAAGTGCTCGTTGGTCCTCCACAAGAATTGTCCAGATCTCGTACGTACGCTTTCCTGCCACGTTGCGTCTCCGAATTTGTCTGCTGATATCGTTATCGGAGGTCAAGAGAGCCCAAGTACACGAAATCTTCAACCAATTTGATTTTGTCGAATAGCCGTTGTCTTCTCTTGAGCCTACTTCGTCTTCAACGTGTTAATCACTAGCATGGAGAACTATAGTGCGATGAGCTGCAGCGAGCACCAGTAGGTTGACTGCTATCGAGTGTCAGAGGTGGCATGCCGCAAATGGTCTTCCAGCTTCCACTTGGCCACACTATCACTCGTAGTGCGAGGTGCAAATAGTGCGCATGGATCAATCATTGCCGCCTGAAATATTCCTGGGTTGAGTGCTAGGAGACCGACTAGTGAAAAAAATTTGGTTTTAGTGAGTCGAGTGTAGTAGTTAACCCATACCCACACTACATTAGATACGCTTAACCAATGTGCAGAATGATGATTTCCGTTACCATTTTCTAAACCAATGGAACGTCTTATGCCTTGCGTTCGTTTTTTCCATAAGGTCAGCAAAAATTGTGCACAGAACTTTACTCTTAATCACACCGACCACAAGAAAGTTTGCCTCCATAAAAATCCATTATATAAGAATCCGAAATTTGTAGCACATTTAGTCATCTTGTATCTGTCGGATCGCTATTTGATTTATATAGAGAATTGCGATAAAAACAAGCATTTTCGGTAGACTAAAATTTATATGAGACTAGTTGATCCGGCAGACGTTGTCCTGCATAGTAGGCGAAAATACGCGTTGTGAACTGCCCAAGCTAAATTCCTATACAAATCTTAATTTCAGTTTTTCACGTTTTACTCAACTTAAGTTGTGATTTTCGCATAAGAAAATATCATATAAATCCGTCGGAAACGATGACCAACATTCCTGCTGAAGGAATGAAAAAAATCCATCCAGCCGTTTTCGAGTTATGCGGATACGAACACAGACCATTTCATTTTTTATTATATAGAAGATGTCAGATTGAAGTCAGCACTTCAATGGACTACTATAGAAACGTTTTTTATTACTACAATTTTTTTGTAAGGACATGGACGACGCTATTGTAAATTTCAAATATTATTTATTATTAAATTTGTATTATGAAATTGACTATAATTAGTCACATTATGTTTTGATTACCATTCTTGAGTTTGTTTCAATTTTGTTTGAGCTACAATCTCCGAATTATGAATATTATCGCAAAAATGACAATTATGATGCCCGTGCATCACTTAAACAAGTCCCTATCTCACGCTTCCACGGGTCGTCCGATGACAAAAGACCGCCAGCTAAGGGTTGTGTACTTAGCTGGTAGTGCAGCCTGGGCACTGTTGTCCTTCTGACATAAGCTAGAGTGAGAAGGTACGCCTCGAGCGTCTGTTCACCAGGAGGTGCGGCTCAAACAGCGTCTGCCTGGTACCCAGCGGCTGATTAACGAAATGCTGTATCGCGTCAGCTACACCTAAGGTGGCAACCCCATCATCGCGATGTAGGTAACGCGACCACGGTAAGGTAGCTTACTGAAGCCTCTCAAATACCACGAAAAATGGAGATAAGAGAAAAAGAGAACGTTAGTTTTGGCAACCGACCCGGCAACGAAATAAGGACTATGATTGGAAACTCGGTACCTGGAATGTCAGGACCCTAAATGAACCTGGACGAGTGAGCCTTCTGGCTCGTGAACTGCAGATGGTTGGAGTGAACGTGGCTGCTATTCAAGAAGTCCGATGGCCTAGATCCGGAGAACGTGAATTCCGAGCCGTGGACCCCACGACCAATACTGCATTCAAGTATAACATCTATCACAGCGGCGGTGAAAAAGCAGAGCATGGAGTTGGTTTCGTAGTGATGGGCAAGCAGATGAAGCGAGTGATGCGGTGGAAACCCATTAGCGAACGAATCTGTGTGTTGAGGATACGGGGCGAATTCTTCAATTACAGCCTAATCAACGTTTACGCACCGACAAACGATAAATCCGACGACGTGAAGGACACGTTTTATGAATGTCTTGATAAAGCCTATGGAGAGTGCCCAAAGCATGACGTGAAAATTGTTATCGGAGACGCCAACGCTCAGGTCGGTAGAGAGGACTTTTTCCGTCCCATAATCGGTAGGGAGAGCCTTCACTCCGCTACCAATGACAACGGCCTACGGCTAGTAAATTTTGCTGCTGCCAGAGGGATGGCCATCAGTAGCACCTATTTTGCACGAAAGAACATCCGAAAGCACACCTAGAGACACCCAAATGGCGAAACTTGCAACCAGATAGACCATGTTCTGGTGAATGGGCGCCATTTTCAGGATGTTATCGATGCGCGGACATTCAGAGGTCCGAACATTGACTCTGATCACTACCTCGTTGTCAGTAAAATTCGATCACGGTTGTCAACTGTATCGAACGAAAGATCACAGCGAACGATGCGTTACAATATCCAGCGATTGTCGGCGGAAGGAGTATCGGCTGAGTACCGCCTGAAGCTCGACGAACGGATAATTGCAATCAACGTTAGCGACAACATCAACGATCTATGGGAGTCGATCCATGGAGCGGTGAGCACAACAGCACGAGAAGTGGTAGGCACTGCACAGAGGCGACCCAGGACGTGACAGACGAGAAGAACGTTGCCAGAAGCCGGATGTTGGTGTCAGGTACCCGATCGAATAGAGATCGGTACAAGGAAGCAAGAACAGTCGAAAAACGAACCCACCGCAGGAAGAAAAAAGAGTACGAAGAACAAGTTATTAGTGAGGCGCAGGAAAAAATGGAGCAGAACGATATGCGGAGGTTTTATGAGTCTGTCAATGGCGTGCGGAGAAAGACAGCGCCATCTCCCGTCATGTGCAACGACCAACAAGGGAATTTGCTGACAGATAAAACTGAAGTGGCTGCCAGGTGGAAGCAACACTTCGAGACTTTGGTGAATGGAGGAAGTGACGGTGCATCGGTGAACAGAATAAATATTAGCGACGATGGACAAGCTGTGGAGTCACCTACACTAGATGAGGTTAAAAAAGCTGCCAAAGAGCTGAAAAACAATAAGGCTGCGGGGAAGGACCAGCTCCCGGCTGAATTTCTCAAACATGGCAGTGAGCAGCTTTATGCAGTTCTGCACCATATTATGTCGAAAATATGGGAAAACGAGGAAATGCCTGCTAGCTGGTTGGACGGCCTCATTTGCCCTCTCTTTAAGAAAGGGCACAGACTGGAGTGCGCCAATTACCGAGGAATAACCCTCCTTAATTCGGCGTACAAAATTATGTCCCGTATTCTGTTCAACAGATTGAGACCGCTTGAAGAGTCCTTCGTCGGCGAATACCAAGCGGGTTTTCGTGAGGGCCGATCAACGACGGATCAAATGTTTACCCTGAGACAAATCCTTGATGAATTCCGGGAGTACAACTTGCAGACACATCATCTGTTTATTGATTTCAAGGCGGCGTACGACTCAGTGAAACGGAATGAATTATGGCAAATTATGCTTGAACATGGTTTTCCGGCGAAACTGATACGGCTGATTCGTATAACGTTGGACGGATCGAAATCAAGTGTAAGGGTTGCGGATGAAATATCGACGTCATTTGTTACCTTAGATGGATTGAAGCAGGGTGATGCACTCTCGAACCTACTGTTCAATATAGCGCTCGAGGGAGCGATTAGGAGAGCTGGTGTGCAAAGAAGCGGTACCATTATCACAAAATCGCATATGCTCCTGGGATTTATCGATATTATCGAGACAGTGAGGATTGGACTCACGATCAATACCAGCAAAACGAAGTACATGGTCGCTGGCAATCAACGTGGGCTCATTAGTGGTGGTGGTAGCGAAATAGTGCTGGATGGTGAAAAATTTGAAGTGGTAGAAGAATTTGTGTATCTTGGAACATTAGTGACATGCGATAATGATGTTACCCGCGAGGTGAAAAGGCGTATTGCAGCTGCAAATAGGGCTTATTACGGACTTCGTAACCAGCTTAAGTCCCGTAGTCTGCAAACGAAAACAAAACTCGCGCTGTATACTACTCTGATTCTTCCGGTGGCTTTATACGGCCATGAGACATGGACGTTAAAGGAGGCTGATCGGAGAGCTCTCGGAGTGTTTGAGCGTAAGGTGCTGCGGACAATACTCGGCGGTAAACAGGAGAACGGTATCTGGCGGCGTCGCATGAATCACGATTTGTACCAGGTGTATAAAGGGCTGGATATTATTAAGCTTATACAACACGGCAGACTACGGTGGGCTGGTCACGTTGTTAGTATGCCGGAAGAACGTCAACGAAGATAATATTTAGTAGAGAACCCGGAAGAGGCCGCAGGCTTCGTGGAAGGCCGCGTACACGATGGCTTTTTGCAGTTGAAGAGGACCTGAGGGCGCTCAATGTACAGGGCGACTGGAAGCGATTGGCCCAGAATCGAGTCCAGTGGAGAAGGATACTCAATTCGGCGTAGGTTCATCGAAGAGCTGTAGCCCATCAAGTAAGTAAGCATCACTTAAACACACTACACATACTTTGTAGTATATATTCTAAGTATTTAGCTTCAATCATGCAAACAAAAAGAATTGAAATTTTGAATGAAATTTTTTTCCCGTTTTTGACAACATCCCCATTTTGGCAACATTAAAATCCGGTCGTGTTGCCAAAATCGGGAAGGGACTGTATTTGGAAAACGGGAAGGTTGTGGAGGGACTAGTATTGTTCAACTATCAATCCCCTCAGTCATCTCCCCTTAGCCGATTTCAGACAAATTTAGAACACACATTCTTTATATTAAGGAGACGACGATAGTGGTTTAGGGATGCTCTTTGGAAAAATGAGGTTTTGAGGGGTGAGGAGTATTGGTTAGTTATCAATAAACTCAGTGTAATTTCTGAATCCATTGGCCGATTTCAAGCAAATTTGGAACACACATTCTTTATCTTGAGGAGACGACGATAGGGGGCTTGGGGATGATATTAAATAATACAGGGAAGGTTGTAGAGGGACTGGTATTGTTCAGCTATCAATCACCTCAGTATAACTTCTGATCCCCCTTAGCCGATTTCAGCCAAATTTGAAACACACATCCTTTATATTTTGCCGCAGGAGTGGATGGAAGGTGTCGTGTGTCCCATCTACAAAAAGGGCGATAAGCTGGATTGTAGCAACTACCGCGCAATCACATTACTGAACGCCGCCTACAAGGTACTCTCCCAAATTTTAGGCCGTCGACTAGCACCAATTGCAAGGAAGTTCGTGGGGCAGTACCAGGCGGGTTTTATGGGTGAACGCCCCACACATCATCTATTCATCGACTTCAAAGCCGCAAATGATACAATCGATCGGGACCAGCTATGGCAGCCAATGCACGAAAACGGATTTCCGGATAAACTGACACGGTTGATCAAAGCGACGATGGATCGGGTAATGTGCGTAGTTCGAGTTTCAGGGGCATTCTCGAGTCCGCTCGAAATGAGTAGAGGGTTACGGCAATGTGATGGTCTTTCGTGTCTGCTATTCAACATCGTTTTGGAAGGGGTAATACGAAGAGCAGGGATTAACACAAGTGGTACAATTTTCAATAAGTCCGTCCAGCTATTTGACTTCGCCGACGACATAGATATTATGGCGCGTAACTTTGAGAAGATGGAGGAAGCCTACATCAGACTGCCAAGAAGAAGAAGCCAAGCGAATCGGACTAGTCATCAACATGTCGAAGACGAAGTACATGAGAGAAAGAGGTTGAAGAGAAGACAATGTGAGCCACCCACCGCGAGTTTGCATCGGTGGTGACGAAATCGAGGTGGTAGAATTGGGTACTTGGGCTCACTGATGACTGCCGAAAATGATACCAGCAGAGAAATTCGGAGACGCATAGTGGCTGGAAATCAATAATTACAATTAATTTATTAGTAATTTAATTTTGTAGTATCAATAATAAAACACAATTATTTTGTTGACCGATTGGTTTCTTAATTTTGTGTGTGTGAAAAAACTGCAAATCAAACTGGCAATTCCGAGCTAGGCCGGGTACATACAGCTAGTATTGTATAAGATAAAGACACTAGTTTATAGTGTCTTTAGTATAAGAGAGTAAAGAGAGAGAAGAATGTCAAGGGATATTCCTCTATTACAGTGTGTTGGGTGTGAAACGTTTCAACTTTGGTGGTCTGAAGCCAAAAGATTATGATTGATTATAAAAAAGGAATTAATGCTTGAAGAGTATTTCTTTTAGCTGCTCAAGGGGAAAAAATGATGAATAATCATAGGCACTAAATATATACAATGTATTATACTGTTGAGTTTAAAAATTAACAATGCGAGCAGTAGCTCGTTCTTTTTTTAGTGTGAGCCGTTGACTAAGTAACACGCATTTCTTTACTATTCTGGCGGAAAGTGTAATTTATAATTATAAAAGGTTTTAAACTAATGTCAACAAATATATAAACAGACAATACATAAAACCCTCCAATGCATTTTTCGAATCTTTCATATGTTGTGCAATTGCACAAATCGTGTTTCAGACATAGTATTTTTTTTTTAATAAACTCACAATTCACCAATACGTAAGCTACTTTTGATCAATCGGGGGCTACTTTGGATACTTTGTAACAAGAATTATAGAGTAAATTACTATCAAATTGCTATTATCACCTTTCGGGTGTCTTGTTGATAGTTGGATGGCAACTTTCTGTTTCAAATAAGGATATTACTTCGTTTATTTTTTTTTAGAATATCAAGAATTCAAAGTAGCCACTAGAGTCAAAAAAGCCCCGCACGATGGTGTCAAAGTTCATGTTTTTGCAAGAAGATGACTATGAAAAAATATTTTCAGGACTGTACTCACTCACACTTTTTGTTTGAAGTATCTGACATTTTTCTATATGGATCGTCTCCCTTCTTGCAACCCTATTTTCATCTCATCTAAGCGTTACGCAATTTATTAACTTTCCCTAATATTACACGGCCGGCAGCTTGGTTGGTGTGTACCGTAATAAAAATCTAGAACATATAATATAGCATATATGTACATGTAGGTAATAATGCAACATTTATTCCAGATGACGATTAACGCTGCACTCGGATTCGATTCGTTCCTGGTTATGCGACATGGCAGTCAGTCAAATTCCTACGTTCCACAAAATGTAAAAGTTGATGGGTTCAAAGAAGTTCTTGGATCTCAATTAGGTTGTTATTTTTGTAACGACGTCGTAGCTCCGGGGAATGTATGTATCCAAAAAATGTTCGAACAAAGAGCAATTTAATTTATAAAAGGTTTTTTTTATTCGTTATTTTAGTCTCTCAAGGATCGTACTCTGGATCAGCAATGTACTGTAACAAGGCCTGCTGTTGCTTGTATGGCGTCTGCTCTTGCCGTAGAGCTTGCTGTTGCTTTGTTACAGAACAACGCAAGGTAAGTGCGGAAAATTGTGATCACATTTGTCTGCTAAATCAAATTGTTGTTTACTAGAGATGGCGCTTCAGCTTATTATAAAACATCGAATAACGCTGGTAATGTAGAAGATATTCCCGAGGATATACTCGGAATCGTTCCTCATTCTATACGTGGGAACATCAGTGTTTTCAGCTATCTTATCACTGCAACGGAACGATTTTCTCAGTGCATTGCTTGTTCGAAGGTAAATCAGAGGAAACAGTTAAACTTTGATATAGAAACTATTTTTAGCTTTTTAGTGGAATGTCTTCACGTGTCATAAGACTAGTTAGTATCCCATTTAATTTCACCACTTAATTGTATCCATTACTTAATGTATTTTGAGGCAAGGAAACTAAACCAAGTGGTGGAATTGAATGGGAAACACGTCTTATGACAAGTGAGTATACACATCCGATGATCATTTTTACGTTGTTTTGCAGCAAATATTGGAAAAGTTTGATCGAGAGAAGAGGAGCTTTGTTATGGACGCTTTGAACTCGGCAAAAATTTTGGAGGACGTTGCCGGAATATCAAGTTTAACATGTAGCGTAGAGGAAGTGAGCTCATTTGTGTACATTATCTTATCAAATTTACAATTCAAATCTGTTTTTATTTGCAGATGATCGACTTTAGTGGTAGTGACACCGAATAAATTATGATTTTTTTTGCAATTTTATAATGAATATTTATATTATTTAAAGAGGAAATAAAGTTTTAAAATGTGAATTCGGAAGAATGCCATTATTATCGTTTTCTATAGGATTCTAATGCATTACATCTAGTAGGGTGACACGGGAGATGCAACAATGCCTGATAAGGATGAGGATAGAGTGAGAAAATTACTCCTCATACATACTTATTAATATGTCATACACTGAGCAAAATAAAAATAGCATCATCATGTTTTTTACTAATATTTCCTTAAATTATGAACAATGGTAATTTCAGTAAGTATATTATGATTCGCAACTTTTCAGTACATTACATAGGGTAAAATACCCAATAGTGGACCCCCTAGTAGCGAAATTTTGCTCTTCCTGGCATAAGGAGTGGAAATTTTCAAAATATTAATTTGGCTTGATATCTAATATCAAGCTCTGCATCTCCTCTTTACGATACATACATAAAACACTCAAATACTCGACGTTATTCGTTGAAATTAACATTTTAAAGTCTGACTGAATTTGCCCTATAGTAGACCCCCTGGGGGTCCATAATAGGAAATTGCTTCCCTATAGTCGACACTTCATTTGATTTTTATGTTCCGTTTCGGTACGTTCTTCTTTCCTATTATGGACCCCCCAAAATATTCCTATAATGGACACTTTCGTGTTTATTTTTTATAGAATTGTAAAAAATCATCTAATTTTACTTTCCATCGCATTTCCAATGCATGTAGTCAAATCATAGGAGTGTAAGGCAGGTTCTCCCGATGGAATTTCATAGCAAAATGTTTACATTGTGCTGTAATAATGCAAAAATGGCTGGAGGGTCCACTATTGGTTGGGGCCCACTATTGGGCACTTTACCCTATTAATGCGGACCATTCACATTTAAGCCGAAAAATTCATGAAAAAAGGTGCGAAATAAAAATAGCACTACTTTGAAAATAATATAATATAATTTTTCATTTTTACAACTAACATGGTAATTGGAGTTGAATGCAAAAACTGATAAAATAGAGCTTTGTTTTCGGCAATTTTGCAGACATGGGTCGCGTGTAGTACATTCTTTCGATGGATTGTAAAAATTAAATCCTGCAATGATGCATGCCTTTTTTCAGTGAAATCGATCCTAAAGACTTCCAATTATATTCATTCATTCATTTATTTAGTCTACATCTATACAGATAACACTGAATCAACAATTTGACGCCACAATACACGGTTCGAGGCCGCATCTCTCCATCCTCGAATACGCCCCACGCTCGCCAAGTCGTTCTGCACCTGGTCTGCCCATCTCGCTCGCTGCGCTCCACGTCGTCTCGTACCTGCCGGATCGGAAGCGAACACCATCTTTGCAGGGTTGCTGTCCGGCATTCTTGCAACATGCCCTGCCCATCGTACCCTTCCGGCTTTAGCTACCTTCTGGATACTGGGTTCGCCGTAGAGCTGGGCGAGCTCATGGTTCATTCTTCGCCGCCACACACCGTCTTCTTGTACACCGCCAAAGATGGTCCTAAGCACCCGTCTCTCGAATACTCCGAGTGCTTGCAAGTCCTCCTCGAGCATTGTCCATGTTTCATGTCCGTAGAGGACTACCGGTCTTATTAACGTCTTGTACATGACACATTTGGTGCGGTGGCGAATCTTTTCGACCGCAGTTTCTTCTGGAGCCCGTAGTAGGCCCGACTTCCACAGATGATGCGCCTTCGTATTTCACGACTAACGTTGTTGTCAGCCGTTAGCAAGGATCCGAGGTAGACGAATTCCTCTACCACCTCGAAGGTATCCCCGTCTATCGTAACACTGCTTCCCAGGCGGGCCCTGTCGCGCTCGGTTCCGCCCACAAGCATGTACTTTGTCTTTGACGCATTCACCACCAGTCCAACTTTTGTTGCTTCACGTTTCAGGCGGGTGTACAGTTCTGCCACCTTTGCAAATGTTCGGCCGACAATGTCCATGTCATCCGCGAAACAAATAAATTGACTGGATCTGTTGAAAATCGTACCTCGGCTGTTACACCCGGCTCTCCGCATGACACCTTCTAGCGCAATGTTGAACAACAGGCACGAAAGTCCATCACCTTGTCTTAGTCCCCGGCGCGATTCGAACGAACTGGAGTGTTCGCCCGAGATCTTCACACAGTTTTGCACACCATCCACCGTTGCTTTGATCAGTCTGGTAAGCTTTCCAGGAAGCTGTTCTCGTCCATAATTTTCCATAGCTCTACGCGGTCTATACTGTCGTATGCCGCCTTGAAATCAACGAACAGATGGTGCGTTGGGACCTGGTATTCACGGCCTTTTGAAGGATTTGCCGTACAGCAAAGATCTGGTCCGTTGTCGAGCGGCCGTCAACGAAGCCGGCTTGATAACTTCCCACGAACTCGTTCACTAATGGTGACAGACGACGGAAGATGATCTGGGATATCACTTTGTAGGCGGCATTAAGGATGGTGATCGCTCGAAAGTTCTCACACTCCAGTTTGTCGCCTTTCTTGTAGATGGGGCATATAACCCCTTCCTTCCACTCCTCCGGTAGCTGTTCGTTTTCCCAGATTCTGACTATCAATTTGTGCAGGCAAGTGGCCAGCTTTTCCGGGCCCATCTTGATGAGCTCAGCTCCGATACCATCCTTACCAGCTGCCTTATTGGTCTTTAGCTGTTGAATGGCATCCTTAACTTCCCTCAAGGTGGGGGCTGGTTGGCTTCCATCGTCCGCTAAACTGACGTAGTCATCTCCTCCGCTGCCTTGACTTTCATTGCCTGTACTCTCAGCGCCATTCAGATGTTCCTCGTAGTGCTGCTTCCACCTTTCGATCACCACACGTTCGTCCGTTAAGATGCTCCCATCCTTATCCCGGCACATTTCGGCTCGCGGCACGAAGCCTTTGCGGGATGCGTTGAGCTTCTGATAGAACTTGCGTGTATCTTGAGAACGGCACAGCTGTTCCATCTCCTCGCACTCCGCTTCTTCCAGGCGGCGTTTCTTCTCCTGAAAAAGGCGGGTCTGCTGTCTCCGCTTCCGTCTATAACGTTCCACGTTCTGCCGGGTACCTTGCTGCAGCGCGACCGCCCGCGCTGCGTCCTTCTCCTCCAGAATCTGTCTGCACTCTTCGTCGAACCAATCGTTCCGTCGACTTCGACCCATATACCCGACGTTGTTCTCCGCTGCGTCGTTAATGGCTGCTTTGACTGTATTCCAGCAGTCCTCAAGAGGGGCCCCATCGAGCTTTCCCCTCTTTCGGCAACGCTGCCTCGAGATGCTGCGCGTATGCAGTGGCGACATCAGGTTGCTTCAGTCGCTCTAGGTCGTACCGCGGCGGTCATCGGTACCGAACATTGTTGATGACGGATAGTTTTGGGCGCAGTTTAACCATCACCAGATAGTGGTCAGAGTCGATGTTAGCGCCACGATATGTCCTGACGTCGATAATGTCGGAGAAGTGCCGTCCATCAATCAGAACGTGGTCGATTTGTGATTCTGTCTGCAGTGGCGATCTCCAGGTGTACCGATACGGGAGGCTGTGTTGAAAGTAGGTGCTGCGAATGGCCATATTCTTGGAGGCGGCGAAATCAATTAGTCGTAGGCCGTTTTCGTTCGTCAGCCGGTGAGCGCTGAACTTTCCAATAGTCGGTCTAAACTCCTCCTCTTGGCCAACCTGAGCGTTCAAATCTCCTATGATGATTTTGACGTCGTGGCTTGGGCAGCTGTCGTACTCACGTTCCAGCTGCGCGTAGAATGCGTCCTTATCATCATCAGTGCTTCCGGAGTGTGGGCTATGGACGTTGATTATGCTGAAGTTGAAGAACCGGCCTTTGATCCTCAACCTGCACATTCTCTCGTTGATCGGCCACCACCCGATCACGCGCCTTTGCATGTCGCCCATCACTATGAAAGCTGTTCCCAGCTCGTGTGTGCTGCCGCAGCTCTGGTAGATGGTATGATTACCTCTAAACGTTCGCACCATTGATCCCTTCCAACAAACCTCCTGCAGCGCTACGATGCCGAATCCACGGTCCTTGAGCACATCGGCGAGTATGCGTGTGCTCCCGATGAAGTTGAGAGATTTGCAGTTCCACGAACCGAGTTTCCAATCGCTAGTCCCTTTTCGTCGCAGTGGTCTTCGCCGATGGTTCCGGTCCGTACTCTCTTGTTGATTGTTCGTTGCTTATGATTTTTTAAAGGCTGGCTTGCAGGGGCCTGACAGCAAACCCCCTAAATTTCCGGAGGACCATTCCTCCTTATTTCCGGTGGACCATGGTGCACAGTTTCACTTAGAGTCCCTCGCTGGCACTCGGACGATGATCAGCCGCCCCTAACATGGGGAACAGACGCTGTTGTGAGCCGATCCTGACATGGAGAACAGACGCTCAATAAGATTTGCACCTCCGGAGAGGAGCAAACCCCCCCTTCCCTGTCAGCATACGACCATAGTTCCCACCGGGGTTGGTTACCCGATCTTCCCTAAGGTTGCTCGTATCCCGGCCAGCACCGCGGGGAGGTAGGGATAGGAGTTGCTGGGTAAGAGGCTAAGGACCGCGAGATGGGGTCTATTTTATTCCTTCAGGTACGCGAAGTACCAATGGTACGCTTTACCCAGCATTTGCCAATTATATATTAGGGTGATTCAAAAAATTGATTTTGCTCCACAGTGCTCATCTTATTCTTTACAATATTCTGAGTGTCCTCTGAAAATTTGAGCTCATTTGGATTAAAACTGATTTAGCACAAGCCGTTTTAAGTTTGCATGCAAATTAGTATGGGGAATTTTTTTTTTCATTATACCATACTGTTAATTAGGCTTCCCCATTAAGCGCAGGTTAAAAGAAAACCTACATAGCTAAAAGGAATACTCAACAGCTTTTACTCAGTAAAAACCAAGGAAACAGTCGTGCAGAATTGCAATATTCCTGATTGAAAGCCATCAAAATATGTGAACTTAAGTTGGTTGTACAACAAAGCCACAAATCGGCCATCTTGGAAACCACGTGTTTTTTCTAGTGATTTTTCAAGAGCACGAATTGAGAGAACCGCAACGCCAATGGGGATGACACATCCGTAGATCGTTTGCTTATTTATGCTAAACAATCGACTAAACAATTTCAGCATTGTACGAAAATTATTACGCTAGATTTTGATAATAGTAGAAAATCGGGTGGTGCATTTGAAATTCACCACATGGCTTAATTGTAAAATCACCTTAATTCTGCCTAGCAACAAAAACTTGAAGTGGCCCAGAAGGCCGGCAAGCTCTTTTTTATAAGGCGACAAAAACATAATAGCTCCAATTTTGATGAGATGTAGCTAGCACAAATAAGTTAATGAATGTAGTTGAAAAGTTAAATCTTGATGGTCTTGGTGGTTGATAATACTATTTGTGCGATTTGTGGTGGTGGTCAAAATTAGTTCAAACATTAGGGATGAAGTAATGATGATTATGAGGGTTTCTTTTTATTTTGAGTAAATCTTTTATCGGTTTGAGTGTCGACGAGGATTAAAACGGAGGATCACATCGAAATGCTATAGAGATAAGCGTAATCAAACACGGCGAGCCATTCATGAGCCCTAAAACTAACTTTCCAGCTTGATATTGCAGCGACACACAGTTGTAGAGCAGAAGTGATTGTGTGCACACGGTTTGTGCTTTTACTACATAGATCAAGTGCTTTATTCATTAGTGGTCAAGATCACAGGCGCTTATTCCCATCAACAGTAAACGGATTTGAACAAAGGATGGATCATGTATAAAAAAAGCACACACTTGGCTTTGAATTTGGAAAGAATCGATTAGGGAAGCAATCTGTTTCGTGGCAAAGGGTTTGGCAATCAAGGACACAGATGTGCACACAGAATACCGGGATTCAACAGAGAATACATTTTATATGAAGTTCGTCGATGAGGTAGGGGTCATACGTGAAAAGCTAGCTACGGATCTTGGATTCAATGCGTACAGCGGAGAACGTACTGTTCATATGAAAGTTAAATCGGAAATTCCAGCAGCATTGTACATAGGACACTTCAAGTGCCGAATATTTTACGAAGGATTGCGTAATCGGTGTTTTATGTGCAAAGAGGAGGGACATGTGAAGGCTGAATGCCCGAAGCGTTCTTCGGTTCAGAACAGAATTGAGACACAACAAAAGGACACTGGGAAGGTGCAGCCTTCCTTATTCGCGGATGTTATCAAAGGAATCACACCAGTTACAGATGCGATGCCAGTTCTAGAAAATCAGATGGAGCTGGGTGAGTCATCTGGGTCTCCATAGAATACGTAAATTGCATGCAAGAGTTGGATAATTCGCCGCTTCGAAGACCGGCGCAATAAGACAAATCAATCATGTCCTACTATCGAACAATAGCAAGCATTAATCTAAATGCTATTCAGACCAGGGTAAAGATTACGTAACTAACAGTAATGCAGATACAGTATTGACCCGATTTTGTCTACCTCTGATTTTATCACGTTTTCGACCCAATTTTGTCACCCCAAAAATTTTTTGAAAAAGTTAGTCATTCTTTTTACTTTCGTAAATAATACCGCAAACAACGTTGATTTCCATGAAATAACTTTCACCGCCTGTACTGCCGCTAACCGCAAGTCGAGCACATCTGTATAAGTGTATATGGAGGCCCATATACAGATGTGCTCGACTTGCGATTAGCGGCAGTGTAGTTTATCATGAATCAATTCTGAGTACCTGGGAAGGAATCTGTAAGCATTTTCGACAAGAAATAAGAGAGACATGCTTTATTCAGACGAAATTGCAATCCATTTCAACAAGCGTTGAATATCACATAGTCGGTGTCGACTATAACTGCATTTTAGATGCAAACGACTCCGAGGGAAACATTAATAACAAAGTTAGATTTAAAAGACGTAGAAAAAACTATTAAAGTACAGTCCGCCCAATTTTCAATTTTCAGAGAATCTTCTGCCTCACGAATTGATAGGTTTTATACGTCTATCAAATTCCTAGATTTTGTCCTTTCATTTGGAACAACTAGCGTACCATTCTCAGATCACAGAGCAATTTCGATGAAAGTGAACATAGATAAGGACCACTTAGGTAAACATAACGTCAAAGGTTATTAGAAAATCAATACAGCCTCCATAAATGACGCTGAGAGTACAGGCAGTGAAAGTCAAGGCAGCGGAGTAGATGACTACGTCAGTTCCCCACCTTGAGGGAAGTTAAGGATGCTATCCAATAGCTAAAGACCAATAAAGCAGCTGGTAAGGATGGTATCGGAGCTGAGATCATCAAGATCGCCCCGGAAAAGTTGGCCACTTGCTTGCACAAACTGATAGTCAGAATGTGGGAAACTGAACAGCTACCGGAGGAGTGGAAGAAAGGGGTTATATGCCCCATCTACAAGAAAGGTGACAAGCTGGAGTGTGAGTACTTTCGAGCGATCACCATCCTTAATGCCGCCTATAAAGTGATATCCCAGATCATCTTCCGACGTTTGTTTCGCGGATGACATAGACATTGTCGGCCGAACATTTGCAAAGGTGGGAGAACTGTACACCCGCCTGAAACGTGAAGCAACAAAAGTTGGACTGGTGGTGAATGCGTTAAAGATAAAGTACATGCTTTTGGGCCGAATCGAGCGCGACAGGGACCGTCTGGGAAGCAGTGTTAGGATAGACGGGGATACCTTCGAGGTGTTCGAGGAATTAGTCTACCTTGGATCCTTGCTAACGGCTGATAACAATGTTAGTCGTGGAATACGAAGGCGCATCATCTGAGGAAGTCGGGTCTACTACGGGCTCCAGAAGAAACTGCGGTCAAAAAAGATTCACCACCGCACCAAATGTGTCATGTACAAGACGCTGATAAGACCGGTAGTCCTCTACGGACATGAAACATGGACGATGCTCGAGGAGGACTTGCAAGCACTCGGAGTATTCGAGATACGGGTGCTTAGGATTATCTTTGGCGGTAGGCAAGAAGACGGTGTGTGGCGGCGAAGAATGAACCACGAGCTCGTCCAGCTCTACGGCGAACCCAGTATCCAGAAGGAAGCTGGAGCCGGAAGTATACGATGGGCAAGGCATGTTGCAAGAACGCCGGACAGCAACCATGAAAAGATGGTGTTCGCTTCCGATCCGGCCGGTACGAGACGGCGTGGAGCACAGGGAGCGAGGTGGGCAGACCAGGTGCAAAACGACTTGGCGAGGGATGCAGCCTCGAATCGTGTATTGTGGATCTTGCTAGTTTTCTAAGTCTCTGTTGTTCATCAGTGGAATGTTCTTGGTTTTTCTTCAGAAGCTTGTCTCCGAAAGCCTCGTGCTGGATTTGTTTCAAAGACGGTTGTCTCCGCACGCAGCAGTTCGCCCCGATTTAACCATTCCGTGTTGCTTGGTACGGCGTACGTAGGATACAGCACGGACGAGGCGCTCCTACATTATTGGCGTTTCGTGATTGCCTCCGCTGCCCGCAGAAACCTCTTCGGCGTTCCGATTTTTGACGAATTGAGCTGCAGAAGGTGAGCAGGTGGAGCCGAACGTTTCTATGTCAATGACGAACACCTCGAAAGGCTTGGAGGGATCGTCCCGCCACAGGAACAGCTGTGCCGATCGCTCCTCAGGCCGAATCAAGATCTGGTGGAACATCTCGCAGATGTCAGCGCTGATAGCCACCTCAAACTGGCGAAACGAAGATAGAACCACCGGAAGCAGTACGAGCAAGTCCGGACCAGCAAGAAGAGGAGAATTGAACGAGTGCCCTTGGACTTAAACGGCCACATCCCACACTAATCGAACCTTGTTCGGCTTCCTTGGATTTGTAACGACGTTCAACGGCAGAAACCAGGTCCGCTTGGGGTCAAAACCGGCAAATTCCTCTGGACTAGCCTTATGTGCGTATCCTGGCTTGGTGTTGTGTAATCTGGATCTTCACGTTGTCGTATAGGTCGGGCCTTGATGCTAGGCGGCGCTCGAGACAGCGGAACCGCTTTTCCGCCTTTGGCCGACTATTCGGGAATTCCACGTCGTCGCACTTCCACAGCAAGCCGATCTGGAACCTCCCTGATTCCGTCCGTACAGTAGTCTCTTCCAGAATTTGACGGGCACGTCGATCATCGTCGCTCTCTTTCTACCTCTGCACTGACCCAAAAAATGAAAATTATGCTATTTTGACAGCTCAAATAGGAAATAAAATTGTCAGACTCGTTTAAATTAATCAAAATCTAGCTATTGTATGCATTTCCGGCCCTCCTTAGCCGTGCGGTAAGACGCGCGGCTACAAAGCAAAACCATGCTGAGGGTGGCTGGGTTCGATTCCCGGTGCCGGTCTAGGCAATTTTCGGATTGGAAATTGTCTCGACTTCCCTGGGCATAAAAGTATCATCGTGTTAGCCTCATGATATACAAATGCAAAAATGGCAACATGGCTTAGAGGCGGCTCTGTCCCAGGGTGGGGATGTAATGCCAATAAGAAGAAGAAGAAGATGCATTTCCGAACATCAATTCCTCAAATTTAAACCCAGTGCACAGGTAGATTGAGGTTAGGGAAACGCCACTGATTTTATCAGCTGTGATTCGTCTTCCACCCACTCAATTCCACTGGTCCACTGCAAGCAGAGGGGATGTACATTGCCGGTCACGCCGAGTTCTCCAGCTACCTTCGCTTCCACCAGAGAACCCAAACAACGACGACAGAGGAACGGCTCCTGAACTAATTTCCAGCCAGGGTTGGTTCGCTCTGAGGAGTATTCAAGAGAAGGTGTAAAAACTTCTCTTTTCTCGATCTGTTATCCGAGTGTATTGTGCAGAAATACACTTTATCTTTGTATGAAGGAGCGTGCGTAGTATCCACTCTTCGTCGCACAAGTCCACAAGTGTAAAGAGTACAGGAAAATGGTAATTTGCTGTTTACCAAAATGCATACATTTAGGCTATATTCTAAATCTTCCATGTAAATACGCTGTTGTGAGCGCCTGAACATAGGCCATTTTGTACACAATATCAAAACACACGCTACCGAAAATGTTCTCACTCTTTATCGATCATGTTTCTCTTGGCTTCAATCACACGTACGTGTGAACGCTCTCGAGTGTGAATCAATACACTTCTCTTCATTTGTAAATTCTCAACACATTTCAAGACGAAGTGTGAGAAATGACCAACCCTGTTTCCAGCAATCTTCGAGAGTCATCTTGCGGAAGCTGCAATCTTTGATTTTGTGACCGTCCTTCTGGCAGGCTACACACGGCTTCGGCTTATTGTCCTTGTGATTGGCTGCTACACTTTCCACTGCCTTCTCCTCAGAAGTGTGCATAAACATCTTTTCTTTCGTCTTCGGTTTTTCTTGCTTGCTATGTCCATCTGCTTCACAGAGAAACGTCACCTCACTACACTGGCGGTTGTCACAATCTGGCCCATGTAGTTGCCAAACGTAGTAAGATCGGCGTTCACATGTCGGCGCTTGAAGAGTGTCCAGTTTAGCTTGAGGGTGGCGAGTTGCTGGGAGGTTGGACAACCGAATAGTTGTCGGCGGGGAACATCGTGGGCGACGGACAGATTACCAACGTTGGGGACAGATGTGGGAACCATCGATGACATAATTGGCGACAATCGAGATGAAACTGTATACACGGAGGGGGAAGTAGATTGGGCTTGGGGCGTACTCATATGCGCAGGAACAAATGGTAGAATGGGGGGAAGTAAGCATGGTCCGGTGGCCGGAGGAGGTGTTTTATTCATTTGTTCAATAGCTCGGGTCGGAAGATATGCATCGACCGAGCTTGCAACATTCAGTTGCGGTGCGAATGTGATAGTAGTATTGGAGCACGTTTGACTTACCGAGCTGGTGACCCTGGTGTTACCGTCGGTGGTCGGAGAATCGTAGGCAACGTTGCGCGCTAGCCGAGGAACATTCACCGTTGATGATTGCGTCGGCTGGAATCGCCGAGCTTCATCTGGAATTTGATCTGGATCCTGGATTTGATGGGATGTTTTGGCCATCAGCCGCTGCTGTCCGCCCGTTTCTGAAGCTCGCTCAGCTGGAGATTAAGCCCTCCGGTGTGTGTGTGTGTGTTGGCGAGATGGAAAAATTCACTTCAGTCGGCAATGGATGATGACGTCGGTAACGTTATGAAGCCACCTACGGCTCCCTTACAGTCGGTTGTGCTGTATACAGCAGTCGTTTGTTCGTTGTTCTCAGCTAGCAAATGTGCGAGCCGACGACGAGTTGGGACAAACGATGAGCCAGTAGCATGCGGTACCTTCGACGTCACTTGATCCACTGGGTTCGTGTTGATGGATAACGATTGCATGTCACACACTCGATACATCCATGAACGTGGCACTAGTTGTAACTGGAATCGCTGGAGTAACATCCTTGGGAATTGTGCCGGTCCGGGACTGAGTAACCACGGAAATCACTGGTGGTCCGGGACTAACTGGCTCTGCACCCACTCGTGAGTCCTCTGCGAACTGCCATGGGAACATCGACGAGTTTTGCCGCTACTGCTACCTTCTCCATCCTCAAGCTGGGCCTGAAGGATTTCATACTTTCTGGCGAGGAAGGAACTCGAGACGCTTCTCCTCCTCGAGCCGCTGCAGCTCAAGAGAAGCACGTAAAGCACGGCAGCTAGCCTTCGATGATTGGCTTCTTCGGGAGCGCTTTGATCCTTCTTGATGAATGACCGAGTTGAGGTTAGGATCACTTTCCCGCTGCTGGTCTGTGCATCCCGACTGCTGCTGCTCGGTCGCTCCTCCTCTGCCGAGAATATTTGCGGAATTCGGCATCTCCGCGAGATTTCTTGATAGAAATCTATAAAGTTTGATGGGACAGCACCGATAGGTGTTCGGACCTCTTATAGCATGATCTGCGTTAGCATATTGGATGAGTCAGCTTTAAAGCTGTAAATTTAGTATATTTCATTTCAAATTCAACTGTGTGTTTTTTAATATTACTTACATTTTTAGTCCTTCTTGTATTTTTGTGAACTGTCCAACAATTTTGACTAGGATAACTAACTAGTTCTCTACGTAATTAGCTCAATGTTGTACGTCCTAGCTTTAGAAAGTTTTAACTTGTTCTGTCTGTATAGTTCTATAGGTAGGTATTTACAGTTCAATTTGCATGGCTAGAATATAACAATACATCAGATCAGAACGATGACAGATCGCCCCTAATGTAGCTTCTTGCAGATTGTGGATCAAGTGACACACACTTTCGCACCGGGGTGCTGGTTTCGCGACGTTCGGAACAGATATCCTATCCATTGGTAAATGTAGAAGAAAAGTTAAAAGCCTTGTTTATAAAACAAATTTTGTACGGGTCAAACTCAACCTTAAGAGAAACTATGCATTTTATGCTGAATTGCCCATACACACATAAATTAGGGGAGCTCGGTGGTCTAGTGGCTACCGTTTCTGCCTTATAAGCAGGAGGTCGTGGGTTCAATTCCAGGCTCGTCCCTCTCCTACTTTGTATTTCTATCTTAGTTCTTTCCTACCAAAACGATTCCTACTATTATAACCTTCCACACAATCCCAAAACCTCCCGTGGCACCTATGAGAGGTTGTAGAGTTCTCTGCATCTTTCTTAAGTAGGTGTCCAACAAACTATCCTTCCCCTTCCTCAGCATTCGCAAGGACGTGGCCAGGACAGATCTCGACTATTGGAAAGTGCATTGCTCCCATCTAAGAGTTATTGATTAGTCCCAAATCAATATCTGTGGTAACGGATGAAAAGTGATGCAACTCTCATACAATAGTCTTGGCTTGTAGCACCTACGAATTTGTGCGAAATGCTCAATGCTAATGCTAATTGCCCATACACACATAAATTGTCCCGGAATACTAACGATACAAATCTATCGATTAATTGCATACAGTTTCCTTAATATACGATTCATTGTTATTCAGGGAGAAATATTTTCCAAAGATTGAATTGAAATTTATATATAAATTACGATTGGCTCACAGTTTGGGAAAATGTTAGTAAAAACTTCCTTAGCTCAGACGCATAATCAATGTTATACCTATCTAATTCTAAATGATATTTTTGCTAACAAAGAAAAACTTAGTAAATATAAAGTGAGGGGTCAAACGGAAACCATTTGTGACATATGTAACAGAATGGATACGTATGACTTTTTGTATGAAGAATCTGATTTGTATATGGATCGTCACACTTATTACAAGATCCCGCCCTTAATGCGTTACAAGAAGCCATGATTGTAATGTGAACACGGAACTTACGAAGACCATAGACCAAATAGGTAACCGTACGAACTGTAGTTACAAAACAGTATATCTGGTTTTCAGAATTATAAATTTTTATGTGGGCGGTGTTCCTAAATACACAATGTGTCGTACCAACCAACTTTATAGTAATCAGATAACAGATTAACCCTTGGGAAAAAATCAATGAAGTTTATGCTGTAAATAAATTGTCCAAAGAAGTATTTTCGAGTTCGTTTCATTGGTAGTCAAAAAATAATTGAATTAACAAAAATATTCAATTAATTGCATATTATTCGGCAACTCAGCCGTACGAAAACATTTTTTTTTTGTTGAATATCAACCTCCACCGCGGTTAGTTATTTTTTGCAAATTGAATATTTTTCGGATGCTTGATTTGTCCAATCTCACATGTGCTTTTCTGTTGTATATCTTTACTGTTGAATGTGCACTGGCTTGACAGTGGATATACAACGGTAAAGGACATGTGAGATTGGACAAATCAAGCATCCGAAAGATATTCAATTTGCAAAAAAGAGCTAACCGCGGTGGAGGTTGGTACTCGGATTCTGATGGCTTTTCCGTAAACGTGACCTTTAAGTGGTCTTGTTGTGTAGGGGTTATCACGCCTACCTAGAGAGTAGGATGTTGAGGGTTCGAGTGCCTCCAAGACACGTGGATTCTTTTTCGCAAATTTCATATCAATTTTTCCATTTCGAAACATGTGCTGTGCATATGTACAGCCAAGATATTTAACAAAAAATATTCAATCTGCCCCTGGTGTTTATAATGCTCTCTGGACCCTTAGTTGAACTTTACATTTCGACTTCGATCTAATTTGAGTTGATTAAACTGTATACTGGGTAATTCCCCAAATGTTGAACGGCAAATTTCTTCGCCTATTGTTGAACGCACGTGCATTTCTTATGACAGTTCAACAATAGGCGACAGAATTAGCCGTTCAACATTTGGCGGTTTCCCCTATGTATTTACGAAAACCAGTTAAGGCTGAAGGTTCCCCACACTGTTTAAATGGGTATTATAATTTATTTTATAAATCTAATTTGAGTTTTACATATAATCATTTTTTTTTTAATTTGATCAAATATTTTTTGTTGGCAATACAATATTTTATTGAATCTAAACTGTATTCATTTACACTGAATTGCAGTAGAAACAACTATAGAAATATTTGAACCAATAATACTATAGTTTTGATTTTAAAATTGCAATATTTAAGTTTGAAACTCATTACCTACAATAATTTATTTTTTAGCTAAAGAAAGTAACTCTTCTCTGCGTGTTTGTAAATCCTGGTCTATCACAATTACGAATCAAATGCATAAAACATCACAGAGCAGGTTTGTGCAATTGAACTGCGGAAAGTTCGCAAATTTGAATTTATTGATGAAACAAAATTTGCCCTTACTCAATTTGATGTGTGCCAATCTCGGTTAAAGTGTGGTCATCATATTCCATATCGTAATTCAATGTTTTGGATTTTCTCTAAATAAAAATACTATTTAAAAGTAAATTTGAATTACAGTATTATTTTATTTTTTGGTTTTGAATTTAAATAATTTATATAAATAATATTATTTATACACAGTTTTTCTTGATCGCATATTCCGGGTTTATAAACGTAAATAATATGACGGGATCAATGGTTTTATAAACATAGAAATATAATTTAGATTTTAGTAAATCCTATGTCTGCTGTTCCATGCTAGAAGTTAACGAGCTATTGGATGTTGTGCCGGTTATTGGAGTAGCGGGAGAAGATGTATTTCGAGTTGGATTGCTACACTCGGTTGCGATTTTTTCGGTTGAAATCGGTACAGATTCACTATCAGCAACGGAAGCCGGATGAGATTTACTCGTTGAATTCTTTGAATTGGAAGTGAATACAAGAAAGCATTTTATATATCACATTTTTTGTACAGGTACCTTATATGGCTATATAAAATAACTTAAATCTAATCGCATGTCAGTCATCAAATAGGACAATCTTAAATTAAGCTCTTGATCTTTCATTGAAATGGGAATTAATGGATCCTGTAATTGGTTGAAACTTTTGAGGAATGGGCATGTTTTGACAATCCTTGAAAAAGAGTTGAACTTTCTATTTTATTTTAGTACAACTTAACAGGGAATATATTCTTGGGAGAGATATTAGATTTAATTGGCCAATAGTATGATCACCGTAGGACATCTAATAGAGTATTGGAAAGTTCTGCGCTCAGAAATTAAAGGCACAGTGTAGAACATGCGAACAATTCTATAAAATGAGAAAAATATTTACGGTTAGGTTTAATTAGTTTCTACGAAGTAAAAATCGACCAAAAGAACAAGCAACGCAACAGCCATTCAATAGTTTGTCAACGAGGCATTGTTCCGTGTGTGATTCAAAAGTTATTTCCATACACGATGTGTGGGCCCTCCTTAGCCGTGCGGTAAGACGCGGTGCTACAAAGCGAGACCATGCTAAGGGTGGTTCGATTGTGAGGAGGTTTGATTCCCGGTGCCGGTCTAGGCAATTTTCGAATGTGAAATGGGCATAAAAGTGGCATCGTGTTAGCCTCATGATATACGAATGCAAAAATGGTACCTTGGCTAAGAAACCTCGCAGTTAATAACTGTGAAAGTGCTGCGAGGCGGCAATGTCCCAGTGGGGGATGTAATGCCAATAAGAAGAAGATGTGTGAGGCATGACGAAGGCATGTTTGCATCACAACATTTTTCGCAAAGTTTATATTGAACGTACATGTTGCCGTAAGGATTTGGATAAGTCGGAAGTAAAACAGATTGTTGATGTGTCTCATATGGTGTCTAGTGAAAAACCGAATCAAACAACATAAATATTTTAGTTATGAACACGATCATTCAGCTATTGAAAAGCTAATTAGTTCTTCCTTATCTCTCACAAGCCATCATACGACAAATGCTCTCAACGATAATATTCGGTTGACTTTCGTTTCTGATGAAGTGAAGCAACTTTTATATAATGTTGAACTATTTAGTTTGCCACATTTTTGCCATTCTCATATAACTAGGATGTACCGAAAGATTATTATTTCACTTCAAAATAGTTTTTTTATAGGAGACTCACACCACAACGCATAATAAATGAATAGAGGACGTCCATATACAATATATGAGGTGGGCGGATAAGAGCAGATAAGAGCTGTTTGCTAATGAATTCGAATATTGTCAGAAAAAAGAAGTTAAAATTTGTCGCTGTCCGGAACATCTTTTGCTGGCTGGGATAGGGACAATGATAAGAAAAAAATCAATATGAATTGACAGTTCTGTAACCAACATGTTTCGTACAGCAGAATAAAGAGAACCGAAGTGGCAATCTTTCTCTTTAGTTTATAACCTCTTCTGTCAGAATATGTGGTATCGAACCAAAAAGTTTTATTTCTAGACTTTTAACAATAAAATTAATTTAACTAGGTACTATGTAAATGAATTTGGGTCGAAGCTATACCCGATCAATAGTGCATAACAAAATCATTACAAAGAGAGTTATTTATTTCAGAATAATATTATAACAAATTGTAATAAATTTGACTGGCCAATTGTTAAAATAAGAAAAAAAAAACAAAAATCCCTCAAGTCATAACACAATTTTAACTTTCAAGGTAATTATGGGTGATCGAGGAAATATGGGCCACCTAAGGAAATCATTCCAAAAAGCGCTGAAAAGCTAGAAAAACATCATTCAAAAGTAGTTGACTTATACTAGGGAGTGTTACCTTTCATATTACATCCATGAATGATAAAAAAGCGTTTGTAAATTGTTGAAATGCACTTTTGAAAATGCATTGTTTTTAATGTGTGTTCCTGACTATACAGTGCAAAATGGGCTACCATTTGGGACAATATGAGCCACCCATCAAACAGTTTTTTTTTTGGAGGGAAAAATGTCTATATATGTCTACGAATATTATATTCCTCAACAGTTTAGAGTATTCCATACAAAATGAGATTAATAAGTCGCACAACAGCGGACCGAACCGATTTGCCATTCTTCACTATTTGCACAGACACATTTCAATTGGTCTATGGTCATTTTTCTGTTCCGATCGCGGCAACGCGGTATTCTATTCTATTCGCAATGACTTTAACATAGATGGTCATATTTTTGTATTTGGCCACTGAAATTTAAACTTGTTCGCATATTAGAACCTAATATGTGGTACTGTGCAGGTATGTCTATATTGCCCCATAGAGGTGGTTTTGGAAAAAAAAGTTTTATGGTAAATTCAGATTTGTATCAGTACAAAAATGTGTGCACAATATTCAATTATAATTAATATTTTGATTGTGGTGCATTTTGACCTGTATTTGAATCAGTTTAGTGTCAAAACCTTATTTATAAACTTTAAATCTTATAATAATTCTGCTATGCAGCAAAAATTTACATTTTCAAATGTATTTTCACGTTTGAATTGAATTTTAATGCGGTTTTCCTACCCCTACCTACATAACGGATAAAAATCTGGTACGCTACAACGACGAATTTCCATCTAGCATGTAGGTAATTATCTTTGTTCCAGCTATTTATATTGAACAAGAGTTCAAGTTATAGTGAAAGTGGTTTTTCCAATATCTATCTGTAGGCACCTATTTCGTAAAAATATTCATAACTTATGTTATAATTTTGATATGAAATAAAACTGGCCGAAGACACATTTTTATCGAATTATCTAATTATAACACACGTTGTTTTCAATAACGACCATTGATAGAATTGGGTTATAATTTTTTTATGCATTCCTGATCGGGTAGTTGCGTTGATTGGAATTCTTTCACATCGGCCTTTAAGCTTCACAGTGGGTACTCAGGAGTAAAAGTAGTGGGTGTATTTTTTTCGTAAGTCATTATTGTTGCATATTAGTTGACTGTGAATTCAAATGTCGATCACGGCGAGGTAAAATCAACAATCGCACAGGTCTACTTACCACGTTTTGAGCTGGCGTTTTGAGCTCCGGTGAAGTCGTCGATGGTTCATATTCCATATCCGAATGAATATTAACTTTAGATATTAGTTTACTGACGTTAGTAATAGTAGACGGACTAGAATTAAGGTTTCCCTCGTACGACGACGATAACAGCAATGCTGGTTGTTGCTTCTGTTGACAAGCATTTTTCGTTGTTTCAGTTATGGCTGTTGTGGTCGCTGGTGATGCCACATGGTTATGTTCAATGTTATTCTCAATCTCATTATCGTTTGGTTCCTCTTGATCCTAGAATTGGATGAATATGAAGATAGTTTGACAACGCGTTTATGTGGGATATTTAATATTTTACCTCTTCTGGACAAAGTTGAAATGCCATTTGCAGTACGTTTTTGGCAGACTGGGATCGTTCCAGGGCAAAACTATTCGTATTGTCATTGCTTTGCGCAGGCGGCGACCAGGAGTTATAGTTATACTGCCCTCCAGATCCTCTGTGCCTATCCAATTCGTCTTGCAGCCATTCGACGGCGTGGGCCCACTGGCGAGCCAGATCTGCAGTGTTGTGAAGCATACTCAGCGCCACCCGACTTTGGTTGAACAGCTGTACTAAGCATTTGATGCACTGATAGGCTCGTTTTTGATAATCCATTTTATTTCTCTGAATTATATCCAGCAAGCCTTCTCTATCATCGGAAATGCCTAAAATATAAGATAAAAATGACGTGTCATGTGTTTTGCTCTTGCGGATGGTGTATTCATTCACTATACTTTTTTTGCCTAATATTAGTTACAAGAACTATTAAAACTATGATTCGACGATTTATACAAGGTTCGATATTGAGGAAGTGAATTCACCGAGTTGCAACAAATTGCGGGTCACAGTCAGTGGCCGTGAAGTAAGATTGCTGCATTTGAGCTTTTTCGGTTGGAATATCACGTTTTTATCTCTAGTCGAGAAGTCGAGATAGTAGAAGTGGTCACCGAACCCTTTCTGACATGTGATGACATCAAATTTCGTGGCTATGGTGGGTTTAAAAACAGGGCCGTCCCAGATGTACAGGTAATTGATGCCATATGTATCACTGGCAGAAGCCGTGATATTGATAACAAAACATGATATGAACTTGATTTATTTCAAGGACTGTGTCCGAATACGTTTCGTCTTTGACTCATCAGTACTTTATTTGCTTATGGCATGATCGGTGATGAACGAACGCTGGCAGTCCCGGTAAAAATGTCGTTACAACATTATACATACGAGCCAAAGGAATTAAATCCAGGACGTTTGGCAAAAGAGGTCTGACTTATCAATTAACTGTTGACCATATGGCCTCTGAATTTTCAAAATTAGTTTCAGTCATGCGGTCCCTTGCGTAATTTCCTCTTTCGATCTTTCATTAGCGTTCGTTCATCACCGATATACAATGGTGAAAGGCCTTTCACAAATTACGTAACGCTGAAGGGGTAAGGGGGGGGGTCCAGCCGAGCGTTATGATTCATACAAAAAAAACCTTCCATACAAAAAGTGTTACGAGCGTTACGTAATTTTAGAAACTGACCTAAAAATCCATATGATTTAAACTTGTTTGATATTAGTGCTAAAGTAACAGGCAAAAGTACACATTTGTCCAGAGTAAGGCAAAGAGTGTATGATCACGTCTTTGTATGACTCTTTTTCTACGCGTGCCCTCGACATGAGGCGCTTTTGCCCGGAATAAGACAGAAGACTACATTGTCCCTTCTTCAAAAGTACGCTCTCGCAAAGCACGCAATTTTCCCTTAGAACGCGAAAAATAAATAAAGCGTTCTTCAAACGCATGCATTTGCTTGGAATAATTCTAATAAGTAGATCATTCCTCCGGGTCTCCAGTGAACTTTGCGAGCTAATCGGAAGATGGCGAGTTCGATTCTCGGTCCGGTTTATAATGTTTTCGGGCGGTAAATCTTCTTGACTCCCCTGGGCATTGTGTATCCAATATACTTGCCACACAAGAAACATACTCATGCAATGGCGGGCATATAAAAGCTTTCAATTAATAATTGAGGAAATGATAATAGAATACTACACTCAAAAAATAAATCCCATATCCAATTGAAAATTTATAATGCAAAAGCTATACAAATTTCGCCAGAAAAACTAATAACAATTGCCTCAGAAAAATCAGATAAAATCAATGTGACAAATAAATTTCAATATAAAATCACATAGATCTCACCGGATTTATATGATTTTCAATTAGCAGTTATGGATTTTCATTTAGAAATCAGCTATATGAAAGTCAGATAGAAACTACGTTATTAATTCTTTCAGTGTAAGTTGAAAAGCTGGTCAAGTTCCAGTTGGACTTTAGAGCCATAAAAGAAGAAGATCATTGCTCCATTTGAAGAACACATTTGCTTATAAAATGACAAAAGAGTAAAATACTACTTCTTTAAAAACACACATGCGCCCAGAATTAGGCAAGAAAATATAGGATTTTTGTGAAGCACGCGTTTGCCAAGAGTTTATACCATTCTTTGATAATTGTTTGCCAAATGACCCTAACAACATTGATTTTTTTTTGTTTGTATGTCTAATGGCCCCTGGCTATTCAACTTATGCCCACACGGCCCTGTAGCTGCATTCAGAGTATTATCGATCAAGAAACTCCGAAATCCCGAATTCCGGTAAACTCCAAGACTTATGGATGCAAGATGCAAGAGATATCTTAATAGACGCTTAATGGATACTCACCAAGTATGGCATTGTGTATCCTGTGGTTCTGCCAGGAATCTTCTATAAGCAGTAACTGCAAAAGCAGTTCCGTGTGGTGCCTCATGGTATGCCAGTAGGCATATCCGCAGTGCCATAATAGTTCCGTAAGCAAATTTCGTGAAAAAAGAGGATTTTCCCAACTACAATACTGTAACAGCTTCACACCTTCCTCTCCGATGTTTGTATCTTCAATTAAACGTTTGACGTAACTGAAAAAAATATTGGAGATTAACCGGTATTAATTTTACATTTAACTTACACCAACACTATACAATGACCATTGGAATAATCCGTACCTTACTTTAACGAAGAGGTAATCACAGCATTCCGAAGAAAGAGGCATCAACATGTCATAAGTTATGTGCGGGTCGATGTAGATATTTGGTTTCACTGGCGCGTTATTGATGGAACTGTGGCATTTGGCCGATACGTCACAGGATCGAATTAAATGCGATACCACATGATGCAGTTTGCTCAGATCTGGATACTGATACTTTATGTGAGGTCCAGGACCTTCGTTAAGTGCTACTTTCATGAAGATGGCAGGAACGTTTAGCTATGAAAAAATATAAATACAAACTATCAAATATCGATTCTATTGGTATGGAGCAAAGAAAATTTCACATGACATACCCTTATTAACTGCTGTTTCTCGAGGAAACCTAAACCGGCATACAGACTAAATAGATTAAAGTATTGCGGGAGATGTTTTCCATTGTCAGCGACTTCTCCTTTCAGTAACGATAGCACGGCAATTAGCACCTGTTCGCACAGATTGTTACCATCATAACCCGGCAGCGGATCGTCATTTGCGGCACAGTGGCAGAAAAATACGACTAGTTTGCCAAACACCGAACGGATCTCCGGAGACGGCGCTACCAGAATATATTCGCTCAGTCTTGTTGGTGGACTCAATAACACATTTGCGGCAAACCATTGCCGAACTGCCGCTGAGTTTCGAATGTGTTGACATAAAGTCTCGTACCTAAAGTCAACACAAAAATGTGTATGAATATAACATTAGAATTAAATGAAATACGTACCAATCAATCGCCACCCCCCGTATTGTTTTCTTCGTTCGATATCCTGAGTGGAACAAAAATTGAGAAGCTAGTTGCATACTAAGCAGAGATAATTCCTCCGCGGCAGGTGGCTGACAATATAAAACGAAAATTATAAATACGAAGGTTTTTTTTTCTTCAATGGTTTCTTACCAGTTTTTCGATTTTTTCGCATCTTTGAATTTGTGGTAAACTAACTAATTTTTTGATGAATGCAAAAAATTCCACCGCAAACAAGCTTTTCGCATGAAGAAAGCGAATATTCTGTGTCCTGTAATACAGAAAACGTGAACATTAGATCTAACTCAGATTTCCTTTTGCATGCACGAATATTTTTGTTATTCTTATTATTATTGGCATTGCAAACCCCAAACCCTAGATCGGACCAAGAATCAAGCCCAGTTACCTTAAGCATGGGTTACATTACATTACAAGTCTGTTATAACATACCTAACACTTCGTTCGATTGGAGTCGGCATAGGTAGTATGCAGTGTTTACTTTCTGCCAGCGACAACTGCTCCACGCAGTTCGTATAAGAGATCGGTGTATGATCGTAACGGGTATAAAACAACATGTAGGCATTCCACCATCGTTTCTGGCGCCTATACTGCGTACCCTTCAGATTGTTATCGTAAATCTCCGCCATGTAGTCACCGCCAAAGCATTGGGCTTTTATTTCTTCATCTTCGTTCATTTTGCATTCTGTGACTTCGCCGTCGTCGAATTTGTACCATTTCTCTGTACCGTCAGGAGCTCTAGAATAGACATACCGCAATGAATAAACACCTATCAAATAGACCAGTTTCCAAAGCTTACTTATGGAGAATGTAGCTAAAATAATGTCCACCGGATGCCTGTCCGCTGTGTACCACGATTCCCGTAAGCTGGTAACGTGTTTCAGTAGATTCCTCAGATTTATCATCATCGACGTCTATCACCTCGCCTTCAATTTTTGCAAGACCAGATACTGCGAAAAAATATGGTATAAATGTTAATAAAAATTATAATAATTCTCAGTATTTTGTTTTACCTGTATACGGTTCCATATCTAACCTGCGCGGAAATTCAAAATAATCATTGAACTTAATCGCGCACACTCTCTCGTAGTCATACTCGAAACGCTTAAGTTGAATAGCTAGAACTGGCGGTAGCTTTCGCACGCACAACCGTTTGACGGTTACCACCTGAAATACAGTAACATTGCAATTTTGATTTAAAACTTTCTTTTAAAGGTATATACTTTACCTTTTTATCACATTTATCACAATGGTAAGCATCAGCGCCTTCCAGAATTTCACCCTTGACATATTGCTCCAAGGAGTCGGTTAACGAACTATGATTCCTAATATCTACACTGAAAACACTGAACGGTTCCTCTTTGCTGTAACGATGCGGACAATCCTGACAAATTTTCTGATCACTGAAACACCCTCCAAGGGTAGCACCCATTAGTTGAGGATAGCCCAAAGCTTTAAGACCTTCATCCAGACTCTCAAACAACGACATGAAAAACTCAACGGCGTCTTGCTGCTCTCGCAAGTTGACTGGTTCGCCCTGTAATCTGTAAGTTGAAATCAAAGTTGAAAGTTGTTTCAAATTGTACACTTTGCGAGAGTCCTCACTTAAAATGGCTCCACAAACCACGCGGCGTATAGTACTGGAGAGCGCTGTGGCCCAAATGGGCGAAAATGGCTTGAACGTACTTCAGAATTCCAACATGGTAGTTCTTCCTAACAGAATCATCACATTCTTGAACAGTCTGGAATGAACAAACGTTTATATTAAATAAGTGTTATAATAGCGCCTGCGCAACCTACTTACATGAGAATCTAATTCTCCGCTAAAGTCCTCGTTTGGATCGACTGCAGCACCCTGCGCTTGCAGTATTCCGATTCGCAGTGATGGCACCATGAAAAGCTGCTGCAAAACCGAGTTCATGTAGCAGGTAGCACCGGCATTTTTGAGGCCACAAAAGCCTTGTGGTGGCCGCGGCCCCACCGGTGGTAGATATTCCCATTCTCGCAAGGGCTCGATTCCAACGCAGAACATATCCAGCAAGGTATTTACCAATATTTTCATGTTGTCCACAGTGTTTTGGCATAAGGCTACCAGCAGATCGCATGCCGCTGAAATTGTGTGCGGATTGCGACACACTGGCGGTGGAGCATTCTTTTCTAATATTTGACCGTTGCGACGTAAATGCAAATACTGGCGAGAAGCGCTGAATAGATAATCATCGGTAATTTCCTAGATAGGGCGAAAATTAGAAGAAAAGCATGTCATGTTGCTATGGCAATTAAAAAAGGGAAGCAGATGAAGCCTCCGACAACATGGTGAATCCTTTGGCCAACCGAAGTGGTCCTAATCGATCGCCCCAGAGGTCACCTGGGGTAGGCGACAGAGAGGAGCGTGGTAAGGTAGTGGAAGCGCCAGTCGAGATCAAAATGCAGCCACCAGAAGGGTGGATGCCAGCAAATGGAGCTCACCACAAATATCTCGAGAGAAGGTCAAGAAAACGGGTGACCTCAAGGAGCGTCGGGGACAAGTGATCCCACCAAAAAAGGGTGATGAAGTTCGCATGGAGGAAGACCTTCATGAGCTCAAGCAAAGCGAAACGAGCGAAAAAGAATCCGCAAAGTAAACGGCTGAGAGAGAAAAAAGCGTTATCCAGGGAGGGTACGATATACTGAGGGCCATGAGATGCAATAAAAAACTTGCTGGCATGGGTGAGTATGTTAACTGTATTCGCAGAACGCAGAAGGGTGAGATAATTCTCGTCTTCAAGCGGGATATTGTGCAGTGCTGCGCATAAAAAGTTGGCAGAAGAGGCGCTGGGTAATACGGTGCTATTAAGGCTCTGTGCCCAGTAAAAGTGGTCCAATGTCGGAGCCTGGATGAAATTACCAAAGCCGTAGATCTGGTAGCTGCACTGAGGAACAGTGTGGCGTTGAAATCGCATACAGCGATTCAGATAAAGAAGGGTCGAGCGGAAACGCACATTGCCACATTCTTGGCTGATGCCAAGATGGCGCTGGATAAGGCTAAGTTGAAGAAAACCAACAAACTCAGGCCTGCTTTAAGTGCTTCGTTTTTGGACATAATTCATATGAATACAGGGGTCTCAGCGGGCTTGGTAGTCATATGGCTACTGCTTCTGCCTCATACGCAGGAGCTCGTGGGTTCAATCCCAGGTCCGTTCCATTCTCCTACTTTGTATCTTTCTCTATATTTCTCATGTTCTAGCAATCGCTAGAACTGGAAATGGACTTCCATACCGTTTCCATCCCAATTCCTATACCTTCAACTTGAATATTCTAACAGTAATCTGCTAGAATTGGAAATAAACTATAAAGCACGTTTCCAAACATCCAATTAGAAATTCCATCAGTTGCTTTCTCCTATCTATCACATTGGCAGCTCGTTAACCAAGACGGACCTCTGCCTCTCGAACCTAACCCAAAAATTCCAACAAATTCCGCATGAGCTCGTGGCAAGTGCAGAGGTATATTCGGCTTGCAGTGGGCGAGTTATTGCATAATCATTTCCTCCCCCTTCCCTACATTGACTTGCATTCTGACATGGCAGGCGCCAGTTTGACCTAACAAATGAGATCACCAGTACTTGTATATTGAAGATGTGAGCTAGTCCCAAGCAAACATCTGTTGGTTCCCTGTGCAAGAACGGCTGATCTGGTCATAATGGAGTAGCAACTACGAGCAGTCAATCAAGCTCAAGCTCAAGCTCAATAATTCATATGAATACAGGGGTCTAGATTGGAGTAGGAGGAGGAGTACGCCGGAGGTGTAGAGCTGAAGGACACAAGGCTCGCAACTGCCAGGCTGCTCTGAGGTGTTTGCTCCTGGCGTAGTCAACAAACACCCATCCGATAGGCTGGCCTGTCCGGCTTCCAAACGGGTTCGGACATGCAGTTAATGCAGTTGAATCTAAACCACTGCAAGGCAGCGCAAGCGGTCGGTATATGAGATCAAGACTGATGCTGCTCTCCTGCTATCGGACCCGTATTTCATCCCTGCTGGCAATGGCAGTTGGATTGCGGATTGAACTTTTTAAATGTTATTTTTTTTCATTCAAAATTAAGTTTAACACAGGAAGAAAGGGATCTTGAGTAGATCCCTTTACGGGCCAACCGTGGGTCCCGCCGATGGCAAACCGCAGAACTGCATTAAGGAAAGAGTTGACCGGAAGGGCCGCCCTTGCGTGCCAACCGAGGGCATCGCCGATTGATTTTAAATATATCTTTAGATTAATTAACCCAACACTTCAAAATTGTAGCGTAATAGTAAAGGAAATAAAAATTTAGACGATTAAGGGGTTATGGTTGCGGAAGTAGTTCTCTTCCGTTATGGGGTAGTTTCCGTGCTCCGCTGAGCTGTCCTATAGGAGCTGGGTTCCTGCTTTGCACTCCTGTGAGGTAATTCCGTCTACAAAACCGCATTCCAACGGTCCATGGAGGTTTTTAGATGATCTTGATTGCGCTGTTCTCCGGTGGTATCTAATTACCTGAAGGATGGCGGCCTAGATTTAGTTGCCATACAAGATCCAGTGTTTTCAGCCTGCCTTGTAGAATCCTTGATTTATTCAGTCCTTTCAATAGAAAGGTTCGAAAGCCGATTTGATTATTGGCTAATTTTTGAGTCAGAATTTATCGAAAATCTTTTGGAAGCCGCATTTGCCTCGTTGTTAGCTAGAGCATCACGGATGTTGGCGTCCTGGACGACGACACTTTTTGTCCATTATTTAACGTCGGCCAGCGGGACGGAACGGTTGTAGGGCTTCATGCCCACGCAGGAGAGGGCATTGGCGTCCACGTTTCCTAATGCCTAATGAGGAATCAGGCAAAACAGGTGTTTGGTGCCATACCTGCGAGGATTCCTTGCATCCACGGATGTTTTGGGGTGTGGCTCAGGAGAGCGGCAACCACACTGGCTGGTAGGTGGGCTCTCAGACCTGGCTAAGTAGGTACCGGAAACGCCGAAACTTACCCCTCTGCTAGAGACAGAACCATCCGTGTACCTTAGCGGCAACGAGTTATCCGATGTCCTGACACGAGCTTGTGACGTAGCAATGCCAAGGAGGACTAAGCCAACCAGCAACTGCCAACAAGTTTATTGATGGACGAACACGGTTACTCTTTGTAGCACTTGTCTCAGAGCTAAAAGAAGATTGCAACGTGCTAGAACCGAGGTGGACAGGATCGAAAGACTCCAGGTGTACAAGCTAGCGTATAGAGCTCTAAACTACGAGATCAAACGTATAGTAAGAGAGTCTGCTTTGATGAGCTGTATAGAATGACTAATGATACTCCATAGAAGGATGTTTACAGGACACTGATAGCTAGGACCAATAGCACACAGTTTGTTTTTGAAGCATAACTTATCGGGCTGGCCGGTTACACCGTACGAGCCAGCTGACGTGGTACCGCTAGTGACTAACGACGAGCTTATCTTCGTTGCAAGAACTTAAGATGAACAAGGCACCAGGTCCGCATGGTATCCCAAACCTGGTCCTTAAATATGAAATTCTTGCTAATCCGGATATGTTCAGAAGTTGCCTCCAACGATGCCTGAATGAGGCAGAAACTGGTGCTGTTGCCCAAGCTCGGGAAGCCCCCGGAAGACCCTTTTATATTATCAACGCTCTAATACTCTCTCAAAAAAAAAATCTGGGATCACGAAAATCAATCAGCGCATTACTGAAAACGACCACTTTGAACAAGATGATTGTCGTACCGGACATTTAAGAGTTAATGAACAGTTAACAGAGTTAACCTGCTGGATATTTTCTACTGTTATGAAAAATATGCATATACTCATATACAAATATAAATTTTCATAAATGTCACCGCTCCTCTCGATTTTAAGTGGCTTTATTTTATTATTTGAGGGGGGAATTCAAAACTTCATTGGAAAAATATATAAAATATTGAGCTTTCCGGTGAGTTTTAAGATTTTATCAATTTATCCATTTATTTTTTATTTACCACCCCCTTCGATATCCAAAGACCAACATGTCAAGAAAAAGGAATTAATATTTCTCGGGTACTTATTCAAAATACGTCCGTATGTGATTTTGTAAACAAAGATTCAAACGTCGATTTGTCCAATCTGATAGCACTCTCACGCAAATCATCACCACAGGTAGGTAGGGGAAGCCTTCGGCTACCTGTTAGTGGTGTCGATTTGCGTGGGAGTGCCATCAGATTGGACAAATCGACGTTGGAATCTTTGTTTACAAAATCACATACGTCCTTTTGAATAAGTATCCGAGATTTGTTCCGGCCTTATTGTGATATATTTATTTACCCCGGACACCCATTTTTACTTACCATTATCAATTCGCTTCGTTGAGCCTTAATCTCTGGACTCAGATAATACATCAGCTCTCGCGTTAGACAAAGGTGGCCCTCCAGAAGATCGTCGTGAACTTGGGTACCGCCGGTGGTCTTCACACTGTCCCTCACCGAGCGAAGCCAATCAATTTCCTGGACAAGCAACTCCTCGCAATTCGGCAAGGGCCAACTATAGGAACATCCGTAGTTCAAGATGCGACAAAACAGTTGGAAGTACTCGGCGCACGTTTCCTGATGCTGTGGGATGATTGTGTGGAGGAGTTTTACCAGCAGTTTGACCATGAAGATAAATGGTCGACGATCGGAGGCGCAATAAGTACTGATGAGGAACAACTGCTCGTACGCAGTTTGGCGAATATGGCGTGAGGGATTCGTAAGAACCAACGACATAATAAAGCTGGACCAGGCGTTGTCTCTGCTAAGTGTCTCGTACGCACCGTAATGGAGCACCAGCGAGATACAAAGGACCTCCAGCGCTTCCTTACAAACAGCGTAATCGGTTTTCTCGGGAATGCTAATGTTTTGGCTAAAATCAACAATCGTACCGATCGAGTGTAGATTGTTACCGGAAGCAGCCCAAGCCAAATTGACGATCGCTTTGATGGTAGGCATGTCTGGTAAACTCCATTGTAATGCAGATTTGAATAAACTACGGCAACGATCACCTTCGACTCCAGCCGAGAGCAACTGCGCCGCAATACTTTCTGTCAATTTCAGCGCCATCGTGCGGATAGTTAGCTCAGAACTGCCAGTAATTGCTTGAATGGCTTGCTTGAGAATTTCCACCTGCGAAACCTGCGCAATCAAAGGATCTTTTCCTACCGTACTGAGTACGCATCCTACAATGTAGAGGAAGAATTTGACTAGCTTAAGCACGCAGTGAAAGGCGGCACGTTTGGTGTGCATGTCGGCAGTTGGCAAAAAGTTGTTCTTTGTTAGCAAATCGAGGATAAAATGGGCTGCGCCGCAGTGCAGCCACGACGATTGTAGAAGTAGTGTCAATTCACTGCCAGGGTCAAGAGCTGGCAGTAACATTGCGTGCAAGACTTCCAGATTGTAAAGCACGCGCGCCGGAGTTTGATCGATGAAGAGCGATTCCGGAGTTGGGATACCAGTGCTATTCGTAACATCAGAATTAAAGCTGCACATAGCCTGAATGTTTCTCACTGTCAGTCCATCCAAGGGAAGTAGATGCAGCAGGAAGCTGCAACTGTCTCTCAACAAATCATGTTGTAGATCGCTTCCCAGCTGGTAAATTTTGAGGAAAAATTCTACGTACATTGGTTTTTGCGAAATGATTACTCCTGGCAGCATTTCCTCCGACTCTGATCGCACCATATCTGGGCAAGGTCGAGGTGGAGAACCGGAGCTACTATCACTGGAACTATCAGGGGAGCTGGCTATTCCAGATCCACTGGGTGTGAGTTTAACGGTTATTAGCGATTTGTCACGAATGTTGTAGTGAGACAAGGGATTTCGATCGTCATGTATTTCGATCAATTCTCCATTGCAGTTGAAAAGAGCTACTTTCAAATTGTTGGTAGTGGCTTTAATTCTTTTCAGAAGGTTGCGCTGGAAGGAGAATATCGTTTCATTGCTATGCGTAACCACCACCAAATCCTCTAGCTGCCGACCTGAATTCTGGAAACGGATAGACAAATTAATGTGCTTTCCGCGCGAGGCTCTACTTAGCGGGAGCAGTACTCGATCCCCTGTATAATTTCTATCACATTGTTTGATGTACTCCTGGAGAGCTCGTACCACCCGGCACATTTTTTCTGCTGTTTGCAGTCTTCTACAGATAATATCATCTTCTACTATCTTAGCGTTCTCATCCATCATATCATTTTGCACAGTCTCGCAGTATCCTTGAAGCATATCACAGCATTCGCTGATGAAATTCTCGTGAAACGCGCATACATTCGCTTGAAGTCTCGTTCCTAGAGCAGTGGAAACTTCTTTAAGCAGATCGATTGCCTTGCAGGCAATTTCTTCATCGGCATCTGTAATCACTCGCCAGAGGTAATCTTTTCCAATTAAATCTTCATTATCGAGTACGTAACCGCGTTGTTTGCCTTTCAGACGTTCCTCTTTGGAATTAACCGCTTTGAAAAAACGCTCAAAACACTTGATACCGCTCTCGGTCAGTAGCACGGGATCTAGTTTGAGAAGATTATTCTCGAAAAAGTCCTTATTGATTCCTGGATCTAAATCCGGCTCATCGCCCATCAGCTTTCCGAACCAACGGAAACATTCCTCGCGATCACTTGGAAATGCTGCGTTCTCTGCCAAACATTGCCAAATCTGTTTGGCCTGTTCGGCGCATAACCACAATTGTCCATCCTTCAGGAGAAATTTTAGAAACTCTAACCTCTCCTGAATTTGTTGTGGGTGAGGATATCGTTTATCCAACATCAGATGCATTGGATTCAACAACGGATTCAGCTTGACTTGGGCACGTACTTTGTCCATGTACGAGGTCAAACTGGATGTCACTAGAATTACAAGAGTATGATCATTCTGTAGTCTGTCAATGACCTGCTGCCTTGTGAGCACTTGATGCACCCTTGGGGCATGACTCGAGGTAGTTTCGTACAGCGTACAAATCTCTCTTATCAAACGCAAAGCAGGCAACGCCCACTCGTCACCCGCTTTCAGTTCTTCTACGCACTTGTCCAACCACATCGTTTTTTGAGCATCCCTCTCCTGAGAACAGCTGTAATCCAAAATCTTAACATGAGAAGCCAGCGCCTGATCCAGTACCTCCGGAGGAATGTCAGCACTGTGAGCCAACGTCCAGAATAATTTCAAAACTTTCTGCGCCATTACACCATTTTTGTCATCTTCGGCGAGACGACGATTCAGTTCCAATAACCGTTCTCTTTGTTTTTTGTTAGCGGTCTTCATGCTGGCCTGAAAGCACTGGAAAAGATGATCCAGTTGTTCCGCGTTGAAATCCCAAGCCAGCTTTGCTAGAAGATCGTGTACATTTTTTACTATGGCCTCGTGCTTGCCGGCCTGGGCACGCCAAACTGCATCCAGATCGTTGAATGAGAGCGACTTCTCTTTGATGAGGAATCTCAGGATTTTTTCCAGCTTTTCGACGTACTGTGGCTGATGTAAGCAATCGCGTAGCACAATTCCCAACACATCATTGTCTCGGATCCATGCCTGAAATAATGGAACAAAAATCATTAACTTTGAATATTGCAAATTTTGAAAACGAACTTTTATTCATATCTAGGGTGTCTATAGGGGAAACTGGGGAAAAATGGCCACCCTTGGTGACAACTCTTCAAGACAAAATTTTCAAAACGACTTATCTGTAAACAAAGATTCAAACGACGATTTGACGAATCTGATAGCTCTCCCACGCAAACCAATACCATCAACAACCTACCTATTGGTGGTGTTGGTTTGCGTGGGAGAGCTATCAGATTCGTCAAATCGTCGTTTGAATCTTTGTTTACAAAAGCAGATAAGTCGTTTTGAAAATTTTGTCTTGTCTCGTGAAATATTGAAACTTTTTCGAATACTGTACTGCCGTAATCTGTCAAAGAGACGTATACGCCATTTTCCAAAAATGGTGTTAACGAGTAGTTCTCATCGTACTCTTTAACTCAGATTACGGCAGTGTAAAAGAACTTGTCTGCTATCAATCAACACTTATTCTTGAGTTTTAATATCGAATTTAAAAAACCCAGTATAATCCAGCTAACGGTGATGGTGCCTTTCTCTTGTATTATAAAATGTAGCGAGATAGATTCAGTTATTTCCATCAATTCACATTTATTTGCATGAATTTGAATGCATTGGAGAAGCTTCTAAAAAAATGGGTTTTGAAATATTTTTCCAAGTAAGAACCCTTGGGAAGAATGGGGAAAAATAATATTTTTTCCTATAACTCCGGAACGCAATGGCCGATTGGGCCAATTTTCAATAGCGAATAATTAGGAAGGACTCCGCGTCGGTTAACCATTTCGCAGTCTACCACTTCGCGTTCATTTTATTTGGCGGTATTCATTTCATTTCATTTTCATTTTGAAGCGTTTGGTGGGGCAATGAGAGCTTAAGTCAATCCAAGGCCGATAATATAGAGGGTAATGGCAGAAGAGTCCTTGCAGACCACTTGAATTGAACGACATGGGGTAGGATAAGGATGGGGTGAAGTGAGGTTCGGATTTGGAATCGACTCGACACTAATGCAAAATGTAATTGAATGCAAACTAGTCAATGATCCAAGGTTTCAAGGATAATTTCAAAACCTCTAGTACAACGTTTTCTATTTTTTAAAAGCAACGTTTAAAATGCAATGTCTTCTTCTTATGTCATATAGTCATATAAGTCATATAGTCCATTATAAGTTATTTAATTTGTTAGTTTTATGTGACCACATTGAAAAAAAAATATTGCGTATTAGGGCCGTTTTCTTCACCTTCGCTTAACTCTTAAGCGGTGCTTACCCATACGTTTAAACCTGGTTTAAGCACTAAGCGGAGGTGAAGAAATTGGCCCTTAGTGTTCTATTCAATAACTTTTATTTACACGCAGAAAAATATGACATAATTGAATTGAAAATATCATGTAGTAGAATCTATAATCATCGTATTTTTTAAAACAAACAACATTATTTTATTATTTCAATAATTCCGTATTTTTAAAACAACAAAATCTCCAGTCGAAAACGATTTTGCTGTATCGATAATATTTCAATTTTCTACATGCATTTCTTCAACTCTACAAGTTCGTAGAAACAACAAAAAATATGTTTAACTAGAAAATAATTGAGTTTTTGCTTCGGTGTGTATTATTGTGAAGTTTCAACAGTCGCCATTTTTAGTTTTTAAAATAATGTCTGCGGAAGCAAAATTGGAGCTGGAAATTGCAAGACATCGACGAAGGAACCGTAGAATTCGTCGAGTTGCTCGAGAATTGTGGTTTGTCAGTTGATACTATTAACGTGATTTTGGGTAAGTTGAACAGAACATGAAAGTTTGAAAATTTCCCTTTGGCAATTTTTTTCTCAGCAAATCGATACACAGCCGAAACGTCTAAGATCGTCGAGCGGAAAGAAGTGGAGTAACTTATTCCTCAACCTTTCCTAGCGGAGAGGACCAAGTTTATTCACGCTCTTAACGGGTGGCGAAAGCAGCAGGTACATATATTAAATTTCATATTTGTTATTTAATTATCGTATGCAAATGTTAAAGTACAGGGAATTATTTTTCTAATTTTATGTTTTTTGCAGAATCTTCGACTGCTATCAGGAGCCAATACCGAAGCAGAAAAGATTCCTGAACCTGAAAAAGATATAACGCGGGAGAAGTGTACTGCCACGTATTTGATTACGTCTTCTACAAAAGGTCGGGCGATTCTCGGAAAGTATGCTGTGAATCCACCATTGTTTTAATACACTCTAAAAAATCATCACGTCATATTCACGTGAAAAATCACGTAACTGATCTGTCTTGAACAAACGACGATTGTTACGTGACGTTAGTAATGTTCACCTGAAATTCACGTAACTTGTACTAAAAATCATGGTGAATATGTTTGTATGTACTCGTAAACAATTTAAGTGAGATTGTGTTCGTGTGATTGCAGCTCCGGTATTTGCGGAAAAACAGCATTGTAAACAATCTTCACGTCAGATTTACCTGAAAACAAATATGGTTCCATCCACCATACTTTTCACGTGAAATTGACTTGACACTCACGTACGAATGAATGACACATAACCTAAACATGTTTAGGCTACGCAGAAGTAAGCGATATTTCAGGTGCAACTAGGCGGGGATTTTGAAAAAAAAATCAACGGAAGTCGGATGAAATTTATAAGATTCGTAGTGATATGGAAGAAGACGAAGCTACATGAAGATAGGAATTACAGTTTTTCGATAGCGTTAATTTGAAATGTTATTCCAGATTTCAGTTTCCAAGGGTGGACTACTTTTTGAATGATTTTACAGCGGAAATAGCAGCAATTTCCGAGAAAGAAAGTAGTTTCACCATTTCTCAACAAGTCTGATGAATTTCATTCGATATTCGTCAGGAAATTTGATTTGTTCTCCATCAGTGTTTTTGCGATAACTTCGAAGCTCAATGGGCGAACGACATCATTCCTTGTCTAATGATAAAAACATCGTTCTGCCTCAAATGCATTTCAACACATCAGCATGCGAAGAGGTCTCCGTTTTACGGCTGCGGGCGTCACTACCTTATTTTGTATTAATTAAAAAAAACATTTTTGCAATATATTTCAACCCATGTAGTGGTTGCCTGATTTCATGTACCTAGCTTTCACTAAAAGTTCACGTAACCGGTACGTAGAGTTCACGTAAGGTTCACCTGATCAGATACGTAACTACTTTCAAACTTGGCTTCCGTAAACGACAGCGCGACGTAATGATAACGTCTGATCGGCTCGGGAGTTGAGCGCTTACTGTAAAAGATCACAGCCTTTTAATATGTGCTTTTAAGCTATCAATGTTGATTTGTATCTTGATGAGAAAGTTTACACATCTAATTATCATTGACAATAATGTATATGTCTTTTTGAAATAACATAAAATCTTCTTTCTTATATATAATAACTCGAAAACTCGCATAACTCGAAAACGGCTGGATGGATTTTTTTCATTTCTTCAGCAGAAACATTCGTTATAGTTTCCGACGGGTTTATATGATATTTCCTAATGCGAAAATTACGAGTAAAGTTGAGCAAATCTTGAAAAACTAAAATTGTGATTCCTATGCGAACTTCGGCAGTTCGGAGCGCACATTCTCGCCTACTATGAAGGACAACGTCTGCCGGGTCAACTAGTAACACATACAAATGGAAAATATGTACTTGAAAAAGAAACGCAATGAAAGAAGCGGGCATATAAAGAAGAGGAAATTAAGGATTGGTAAGAAAGAATGGCCTACTAGTTAAAAATTAAATGCTACTTTTATAGAATACTAAAAAAAAGTTAAAAAGGTAAGCTAAGCCTGGACACTGCAAAATTGTAAACCATGAAATTTTATATACCGCGAAAAAGATTACCGCAAAATGGTTTACCGCGGAATGTTTTACCGCGAAATGTCGGACAACCGTATACCGTGATGCGGATAACCACCGATATCGACTAATGTTGACTTGGAAAATCTTATAGAATAGTGCTTGCAATAGCTATCGAATCCGATGTGTAAAATGATGCTAAACTTGAGTCGAGGATAAAACTACATCAGCTTTTTCGATAATGTATATAATATTGAAGATGTCTTATATGAAACACATATTTGAAGATGTCCTATCTAAGAGATAGCGGAATTTAAGACTTTCATACATGATGTCTCTAAAATTAAAACTTTTTTTTAATACACCAGTTAAACATTGCTCATACAATGCCTTTTTTTGTCCTAAAATACGGTTTATATTTCAGAAGAAAACGATATATTAGGAATTATGACTTGTGTCAACTAAAATTCATGAAGTAAAATCTAAGCAAAGCTCCAGAGGATCGAAATATAAGGGCATACCATTTCGACTAAAGAATGGGTCACTGACGGCTGTCTGAGACCGTTATCTGCATATTTTGAACAATGAATGCATGCTTCTATTGGTCAAATGATTATATTTCATCAAACCAATAACGATATTCAATTCCAAACATGAGCGAAGTTAGGAACATTTTTGCGCGAAATAAGGAACTATCCTATTTTCATGCGCGAAATAAGGAGCATACAACGGTTTCAGATTCATACCGTAATTTTTTTATCAATAGCAGGAAAGTTTGCAAGTAACATTTTTTTGAGAACCCAGAATCCTTCTACTACGTGATGCAGTAGCAAATGTTCCCAAATGATTCTATCACAAACGCCCGAATGACACTTGCCCGAATTCCATTCGCCCGAATGACAAACGCCCGAATGTAACAGTCGCCCGAATTCCATTCGCCCGAAAAGACCATTCGCCCGAATGGACCACTCGCCCGAATGGACCGTTCGCTCGAATGGACCATTCGCCCGAATAGGTCATATATACCTCCAGATTCTATACCAACATGTTATTTTTTCTAATCATATTAGGCCGTTACAAATATTTAATTAACTTTTTGTCCTACTGGTCTCCGAATGGTGAAGGGGGGAGGGGGTGATAATGAAAAATAGATAATAAAATCAAAAAAATCTAAAAACTCCTCGGATTTGTTAAAGAATGTTTTGAAAATCCTCAAAATTATCCGAATTTTATTTTTTTGCCCCCTCAAAATATTACTTTTTGGCTAAAAAATCCGAGGGGGGGGGAGACAAAATAGCTTTTAAATATTTGTATCGGCCTTAAAAGAAAAAATATGCCAATAACCTGGAATATATGAGCGTTCCAGTTTGTCTAGTTTTTCATTATTTCTGCTTTTTTAGATATCTTCTTAGCCTGCAGTGGTCGCATTTCTTTCTTGTAGTTGGAACTGTTTTGGAACGTTGTAAAACGTAAGACTTCCTCGTTTCAAAAGCGTATTTCACTTATTGTGCCTCCCTATAATGGTATTTTCATAGACCGGCCATACTGAAGGGGAGAAAAGTGGGTCTCTAGTGGTCTTTTTGTGCGTTGATTGTCGACCATTCACATGAGTCCACTACGTTTGACATAAGTACGTTAGCCATGATGGACGTTACGCATTACGGACGTTAGGGATAATGTACGTTAGGCATAATGGTCGTCTGGCATAATTCTGCCTTCTTTATGTCATAGGCTGTTTTTTAGGTCATTTATGTATAACGTCCATTATGCCTAACGGGTACACTCCATTCACATAATACTTGCTAATAGAAAAACAATTACGTTTCTTCGGGCAAGATTTTCGAACCTCCTTGAATGCCTTTGTTATCTTAACATGAACAAAAGTGCTAAGGTAACAAACCTTTTATAGGCAAGTTGAAGTCTGTATTTTGTAATCCTTTCCGTATGCCGATTGTAATCCCAATGACTGATGTGTTCTAAAAACAAAACTTTGGTTGATCCCAGCCATCCTAAAATCCAATAGTATATACTCTGGATCTAACGTATATTGATAAATTTCGTTCCATTAATGAACAAAAGGCTGTATCATACGTTCCCGTGTTTTAGCATTAATACCAAGGGAACGAATCGACGGTGTTGACCTTCGCTTACAGTTCCGTGAATTGTAAACTATGAAGAACTATGCTGCCGTTCTACGCATAATTGTCCCATGTTACCTTTGATGAAAAAATCCAAACTCCGAGTCAATTTGTCCCACCAATTTAAGAATCGATTCGATCTTGAAATTTAACAAATATTTTTGGGATGTTATGAGCGTAGGCAACACTTTTCCAGGACATAAAATGAATCCATACTTATTTAAATGGTTTTCAGCTTCTATTATCATCAGACAAGAACTTCATTTTTTCAGTGGGATAAATTGACTCGAGTTTGAGATTTTTCATCAAGGGTAACATGGGACAATTATGCGTAGAAGGGCAGTATGGTACTCATTCAGGTCCAAACGTTGACCGATTTGGCTGAAATTTTGTCCAGAGCATCAAGGCATCAAAAGGGCGGCCCATCAAAAAATTTGAAAAAGTGTTTTTTGAGCCACCCTAACCTCAATACTTCATGTCTTCAATACATTTATAAAGAACAATGTATGAAGAAAAGAAGGGCGAATTCCTAGTTGCTCCCTTATTTTTGACGATTGGTTTGAATAAATACCCTTGCAACGTTATTTTTCGCTACGGCTCTAATTATTAGATTTTGATTCATTTCAGGATGCTTGTGGACCGGTATAAATAGGTGACCAGAATAAATAAACATATTTTGATATCTGATTCACTCAACAATGCTGAGCGATTGAGACTGATTTGTTTTTCTATGTGAATGGATTGCAAGACAGTGATGGAGTAGATTTTATTTATAATCAATGTTAAATGGTGCTTTACACCTCGGGAAAGTTTTCTGCCGGATTTTTGTCCCTGTGCCCTAGGAAAAAAAATGCGAGCCGAATTCCCGAGGAGTGAAGCTACATTAAAGGATTTTATGCATACATATATAAAGAAATCAATTTAAATATTATGAAAAAGAAAGTACATAACATCGTTATTTTTCTAATTATTTCACACATAAACGAAACGAATATTTAGATACATGTGAGAGACGTGTACAACAAAATATGAGATAAGTAGGAAATCAAATATTGCCGATTTCACCAATTTGAAGAGTTATGTGTAGATTGTGGTTTGCCCGCTTCTTTTTCTCACACCCACTCTCATTTCGGGTTGATCGATTTTTGTTACTGAAATTTACCCAATTATAATCCATTACTCGTTAGTCACATGTAAGCGTGTACACTAAATCGATTCCCGCCATGATTTGACGTCTATTTGTTTTCAGATTGAGCACTCACACACAAATATTATACACGGAAAATCAAACTTTTTTGAGTGTATTGAGTGTGAGAAAAAGATGACTGTGAGAAAAAAAATCTCGCAAAACTCTTATGAAGTGCAAAAAGCGCAATATACTATTTCTTTTTATTAGTCACAAAAAAACTTTTCATCAAGTAAGGTGAAGAGTTTATTCGGGCATATAGTCTATTCGGGCGAATGATCCATTCGGGCGAATGGTCTTTTCGGGCGAATGATCCATTCGGGCGAATGGTCTTTTCGGGCGAGTGGTCCATTCGGGCGAATGGTCTTTTCGGGCGTTTGGTCTATTCGGGCGAATGGAATTCGGGCGAGTGTCATTCGGGTGTTTGTGATAGAACCCTTCACGGTATAACACTGTGGGTCGCCGATCAATCTATCAAAAGTACCAATATCACAAGATCGCATACGCTCCTGGGCTTTGCAGACGATATCGATATTATCGGAATTGAACTTACAAAACGAAGTACATGGTCGATGGCAATCAACGTAGGTTCATTAGTGGTGGTGATAGTGAAATAAATAGTGCACACCGCCCCCCCCCCTATGTCACACTTTTTGTATGAAACATTTGAAAATCTTGTATGGATTGTTCACACTTTTGGTACCCCCCTCCACCTGTATTTTTTTATTTTTGTTTCTTGGAACATTAGTGACGTGCGATAATGATATTACCGCGAGGTGAAAAGGCGTATTGTAGGTACAATTAGGGCTTATTACGGACTTCGTAACCGTAATCTACAAACGAAGACCAAATTCGCGCTGTATACTACTCTGATTCTTCCGGTGGTTTTATACGGCCATGTAACATGGACGTTAAGGGCCGATGCCCACGTAGCGTTTTTTTTTGTTTCATCTAAATATCATTATGTCATGTGGGCTCCCCCGTCATAAGCAACGTACGGAATTTTTCCCCAAGTGGCTATCTCACCCTTCGTCCCCCTAGAATCAGATTTTTACAATTCTTTATATAAAATGTTTTGTTTCTGCACTTACCGCCATTTTTTCTGCATTCAGGACATCGATTTCGTCGTCTGCCATTTGACGGTGAGGATAGTACGACACGTAACCAAGCACTTTGTTGATTTCGTTGAGTGCATTCATTTTCCCATTGAAGCTGGATACTTGTAGAACACGCAGAATAATTCTCAGTCGACACATTTCTAAGGCGCGCAGCAGATTTTCCTGACTGGGAACACGATTGATTAAGGCACGGGCATACTTGACGGTACCATTAATAATATCATTTTTCCCCTTAAAATTAGCCTCACGTTTCAGTTCATTGTCGGATAGCGTTTCCAGGATTTCGGGCAGCACGTCCCAGATGGGCATAAAGTATTTCTCTATGGTAGACACCGTCAACAGTTCGGCGCACTGTCCGAAGGGCCGCAGTAAAGTGTGCAGTAGGAGTAATGACAATTTTCCAGTCTCTTCGGTGCTAGCTCCAGCGGTGCTAACTGAAGTTGTGGCGCTGGTTTTTGACCAAACAGATTCATCGAACGATTCTAAACTTTTGCTGGATGCGATTTCTTTTTGTTTTCGAAACAGAGCTATGCCAACGTTCACTCGCTCTAGAAAGTTGTCAAATCCTTTGCATTCACCGAAACGATTGATCAGATCAACTAACCAACCACGAGGATTCTTTGGCTCTAAAGGGGGTCTGGCGAAAATTTTTCCCTCCTGCAGAGGTTCCTCCGATTCCCCCAGTGAAAGATGAAGTTCCATTTGCCGTGATGCATTTTGAGTGTGAAACTTGTTTTCCGGATCAAACACAACGGCCAGAAGGTTTAGCAGGTGTGGATTGTCGTCCTTCATGTGCAGGGCTATCAGGTGCAATAGCTTGCTGCATGACATCAGAATGCAGTGATGAATGTTGTACTTCCAAGACGAAACCGCTTCGTCGGTGAGAATCTTCATGAATGAGGTTGTTAGTCCATCGCTATAGAACTTTATGCATGGTTCGCATTTGTCATCGATTCCTAAAACGGTATAAAAAGTTGTCAACCATATGCCCATTTTATTTAAAATAGCTAAATAGCAGTACCAGCTTGAGATAGAAGAATTGCTGCATTCAAAAGACATTCCAATTCCTGATTAGGCAGCACTGGGACAACCCAACGAGAACTGGATATCTTGACATTCAATGATGATAGTTTTTCTTCTGGAAAGCTGGCCAATAGTTCTTCCGGGGTCCTGTGAGTTCAAAAAATGAAATGAACAAAAGAAGGAATAACGCATAATAAAGCGACTTACGGTTCCTGTTGTTCCACGTTCTGTGTGACGTCATTTTGCTCCTCCGGTGGTTCTACTGGTCGCCCACCTGTGTCGTAGGTCATTGTAGTATGTGAGCTCTAAACCAGTTTAGTTCAAGCTATGCAGATCAATCATGTCTGCAAATATATGAATTACATATAAAAAGAACATTAGTTCTGGCGAACGAGCTGATTCTATGCATTTTTGTTTTCTTGGGGTCACATGAGCTGATCCGAGGTTACTAACCTTTTGGAATAGTATTCATATTATAGATTTATATATACAATGGATGTTAAGAAAGTGTTTCATAACAAATAGATTGGATGTGTAAACTGATTCATGTTTCTTATACTTTACTTTCATGGATCATATCAGTTAACTTTTATTCAGCTGAAATCAAGTGGCGAGCAATGTGGTCGATTCTGAGCAACTGACAAGAAAAGGAATAGGCGTTTTTAGAAAAACAAAAACGATACTGCTGGAAAAACAGCAAAATATAGGTATAATAAAATATTGAAGTTGAAATAGCTTTATTAGGGGAAAGTAGGAATAAGTTCACCATATGGGGCTAGATGGCCAACGTTTATGTTGACATTTGTGAGACATATATTCACGTTATTATTACGGGAGATGAATCACAATGATGTGGAAGGGTATTAGCACTAAAAAACACACAAAAAGTAGTGATGAACTTTGTTAAAACTTAAAAATCACTCTAATATAGTAAAAAAAAAGAAAAAAACACAAACAGTAGGGTAACTGTACCAGTTTTGGCCATGTTCCTAATTTGGCCAATTTTTCGCATATATCCAAATATTAAGCAATTTCTGAGGGTTTTATTAGCTGTAACAGGAGATACATCCCATACGCTTCTTCGCTGTGGAAAATGATCGACAGTTTTTGGAAAATGTGCATTTTTCAGGGTTGGCCAAATTAGGCACTAAGGTGGCCAAAACCGGTACACTTCCCCTATTAAAATATTCATTTAAAGTTGATTAAGTTAAAATTCAACGTTCTTATAATTTTGGGGTTACATAATTTAAGGGTTATAGCAAACATTGTTGGTTTTATTGCGCAAATTAATAGTCACCAATGCTCTTATACGGCTATATAACCTATCCACAATAAATAATTAAGAAGGTTCACATTATTTATGATTGATAAGATACAGAACATTGGCTTTAAGATTAAGAAATGACTAACCATCAAATAATGCACTCTAAGGGTTTGCCTCATTTGTAGAATTAAACTTAAAAGTGACAGTTCGAATATTAAAAAATCACCCGGTCGTAAGAATGGCTGGTGCTACACAGTAATTTCAATAAGACATCGATAAAAAATAATTCGATATCTCTCAAAAGTAATCTTGCTTTGCGAGCAGGGTTATTCGATAATTATTGAAATGTAACTTTCAAGTTTAATAGTTTAATTCTCTAAATGAGATAGACCCTAAAGTGCCCATAAAACGATTGAAAAGGTTTTGCTTAAATGAGAGTTGATGTAGAACAACAAAAGCGAGTTAGACCTTGAAAATCAATCTAAGGCCAATTTATTTTTTGTCATAGAAAAATTGGCCATCAAATCAACAATATTTTGTTTTTATCGCAGCATCATTCGTGCACGATGCCTATAAATGTTAGATAGATTACAATGGTTTTAGTTAACTGCAGCACATTTTTATATCAAGCATAATTTTTCATTACGACGTATGTAACAAGCATGAGGATTTGAGAAATCCTTTGCAGAAAGTTGACAAAACTTTTTCTAAAACTGTTTTAAAAATAAACCTTTTTTCAATACAATATAAAGATTGTCGCTTCGGTTCCCTTTGTTCTGCTGTCCGAAACATGTGTGGTACCTAACTGTCAGATTGTATGTATTTTCCCTTCATTGACATTTAGATCCCCTATCCTCGCCAGCAAAAGATGTTCCGGACAGTGACGAGAGCGACAATCTTTATCTAGTAACTAAAATATCTTTTGGCATGCATCAATACACGACACGTAATAAGCGTGCTTCACATCATAGCTTAGTTCATTCAAATTCCATGTGAAAAACGATAAAGTTGTACATACACCGGTATGCTGCTCATACGTCGCTGTACATTGGTTGGTTTTCCATAGTGCATGATTGACGCAACTGCAGCTTTGTTTTGTTTTGCTTTTTTGTTACATACGTCCTTATGAAAAATTATGCTTGATATAGTCTATGACCCTTTGCTCGTATTGCCTCTAGGTATTGAAACATAAAATAATTTTTTTATACTGATATGTCACAGATAGTTCAGTGACAAATCGACAGCACTCGGAAACGTTTTTGTTTTTCAAGGGATGTCGGTTAAGGTGGCCATCTTGCCCACTGTTGCCTATCGATATGCTTTGAAAACTAAAAGGAGAAAAAATAATAAAAATGGATTAAAAATTTGGGAAACTGTTCTTTTTTCTATTCGTGCTCACTACTGGAAAAAAAATCACAAAAACGAGAAATCATATTCCCTTCTATTGCTTTGTTTTTGATTAGATGAACATGGGAGCTATTAGTTGAAGTGCCGAACAGTTCCCCTACTAAGTTCTACGCTTCATATAATGCACTTTTTATATGGTGTCTGCTGTTATACGCATAACTGACCCATGTACATAGGAAATCCCAACTAACATGGGACAAGTAGGGGAGACTGAATAGACTTGATCCCCTTTTCTGATTTCCGATGTATCACAACCAAAAATAAATAAAAATACGCGATTTCCACACATACTCTCTAAGAAATATAGTATTTAACTTTACTGATGTATGACAGTCCCTAAATTATTCTTGGTATTGATACACAATCGATTTTTTGAAGTGCTGTCAAAAATCGACTTTGAAAATATTCGGGGGAAATTGATCCCTCTCCAAGAACTTGCTTTGATTAAATTAGAAAGGTGCCCTAAGATTTTTTAAATATTTTCCCTTCAATATACGCGAAATTATCGAATTGCTGTGCGTATACATGAACGGTTTTTATTATTGAATTCGACAGCACATGTAATTTTAAAATTTGGGGAGATTTGTTCCCCTTTCTATGAGATCTACGCAATAAATCATTTTTTCCTGCCAACCCTTCATCAAATCCGTCAAATCTACAAAAAATTAGAAGCCTAAGAACAGATTTATATTTAAAAAAAAAAAAATTTTGTATGGGTGACTAACGGGGGATCAAGTGTCCCCATATTGAGGCAATAACTTCAAATCCAAATATCCTAAAACTTTGATGGAATGTTGACATTTTCAATAAGCATATTTATGGCTTGTTGCTGTGAAAAAACGAAAGACTTTGGTCATTGTTATGAAAAGTTGTGCAAATTTTGCGTGGCCAATAAAAAAATCTTTAGAAAGGTCAAAACATACAAACCGCCCTGCAGAATAAATAAGGTTGTCGATCCAAAAAATAACTCACCACATAAAGGTCATTTGTCTAGAGGATCTATACTAAAAAATACGCTAGAACAAAACTACTTTAGTTCTCGATAAAACAGGGGGTGATCAAGTCTCCCGGGATCAAGTCTACCCACCTTCCCCTATGCGTATGACCACAATAGGCGAATTCGAGAAGGATCCAGTGGTAGAGTGCGCTGCGAGAGTTTGGGAGAAAAGTCGTCAGAAGCGATTAGGGTATCCAATCATGGTTTGAACCAAATGGCGGGTTTCAGATGAGCCGTCCAAACAAAGTTGATTTATTTCATTAAAGGGACATGTTAGAACTGCGATTTCTATTTTATATGGAAGCTTAGTTCATTATCTTTCTAAATACATCATGGGTGCACATAATTATGCTTAGTTTCATTGAAAAAACTTAATAATTACATAACTTTGATTCGTACCATGGTTTGAACTACACTGTTCATGGTTTGAACTAAAATCGTACCATGGTTTGAACTACTGCAGCAGCCAGCAGCCCCTAAATATAATACTAATCACATGCATGAAACGATGAGGAAATCAATAGAAAAGCAAATTTGTTTTACTATTCATCTTCTCGCATTAGATTAGTAACTCGAAACGTGTGAAAATCGTCTAAAATATCGATATGAAAATTGCGATTTTTTCATATTGGAAATGTAAACAAAATGCTCCAGCTAGGCGCATGCAGCGCTCCTAGCGGACAGCAGCAGAACATGTCTGCATTTACAAGTTCAAACCATGGTACGAATTTAGTTCAAACCATGATCAGTTTTTACCTTGTATAAATGTTACTATTTTAACTATTTAAAACTGTTTCTCAATTGTATGATGATGTCAATCGATTACAGATAAAAATAGCGTTCTTTTGATATATTGATCTCACTCCTGTGTCATAAAATGCGTCCTTAGCTTTTTGAAATTATGCCACTGGTGGGGGGAATTTAGCGCAAATTCAGGACGTTTTTAAATCGCTTTATTTTATTACTTAAACAATATGTACAAATATTTAAATAAACTCTATCACTTCCAGTATACCTAAATATGCCATTCATACTGTTTTAGGTTCATTTCCTGCCAATGAGATGGTAATTTCTACTGATTTCAAAATGGTTCAAACCATGATACGCTTTTCACTAGTTCAAACCATGATTGGATACCCTATTTACATTTAAAATAAAATTTTCTTCATAAAATTTACTTCACTTTTTGGTATATGGTCACATGTTTTCCACTGGCAATGGCTTCTTACAGTCTTTAAGCAGCTATTGAAGACGAATCCCACCCAAATAAGCCGCGAAATAAAAATCCTGGAGTTCATAACCAAGATAGTGCGGTGGAGGCACTGCAGGAGATGTGCTATTTAATCGGAAAAATCATTTACAAGCACCCATCGGATGGAAGCTCATCCCAAAGAAAACAAAACTTTCTTCCAATTTGCGACTATTCCAGCTTTCATAAATGGTTGGATTATCCAGAAAACGCAAAAATCGTATTCCCCCCGTATGCTGCCAATGCACTTTTTTGGCCAACGACACTTTTTTCGTGGTTCTTGTGACGACCACTAGATGTCGAAATGATCGATGAGCTTTATTCAAATTCGCCTATTGATGTACTACCGTGTCCTGCCCTAATTCCGCGCATTGCCTAATACCGTGGATTTTATCCAAATTGATGAATATAGAGGTACTGTCTGTCATACACATCACATTATTTGGTGAAATGCACAAATATATATCAGAAAATGTTAGCAAATTATTATTGTGGGTATTTGTGACGTAAATTAGGCGCTAAAAAATAAATGGGAAAATGTATGGCTCGACCAGTCAAAATTTTCATCCGCTTAGCAAAACGCTTAAAATTATGGTTATATTTCTAAGTCTTGTAACCTAATTTTTTAATGATATTTACTTCCAATATCTCATTGAGCCCATTTTTACAGCTATAAAATATGAGCTGGATACTGGAATGGTATTTAATATTCTTGTTTTTGCATTTTTATTGATCAAAACCATTGTCGCGGTATTAGGCCATCTTCTTCGCCAGTAGTGCCTAATACCGTGACTAGGCTATACCGTGAAGTTGATACTCAGAAAAATAAAACAAAACCCTCACATTGGATACATAGACCACTAGACAGTATCATATAGGTATTGGAACATTCATTTTAGATATCTACGGCATTTTATGCGTAGGATTACTAGGGGAGCATCATTCAGATGAATTACACATTGCGATATGTATTATTCCAGTACATACTTCCCCAAAGAGAAACTTCTGTTGGAAGACTTGAAGATGATATACATCTAATGAACATACAAATGGTCTTTATTGTGTCATTCAGCACATGCGAATACGATATCATTTATGGGATATTTACCATAGACAATAGACGTAAATATTTTTCCTGTACAGTTTCCATTAGAAATGTAGGTAGAGTATTTTTCATCTGAACACAAATCCTCCCATTGTCTTCAAATCTACTTAGACACTCGATTGGATATCACCTATCTAAAAACTAAATTAATGTGAAGTAAATTATTTGAAAAATTAATAAACGCTTTCAAACCGTCAATATTGAGAAGTTGTTAACTTCCCAAGGAAATAATTATTTTTCCAGTATCTGTGTAAAACAGTAATTTTTTTATGACGTTTTTTAGTGTGATCTAATAATTTAATTGAAATTTGTATATGATCCGATTATTTACATATTTTATTGTAAATGTGGTCTTAAGTTCATCATTTGAGCTTGTTTAATAGGGCACGGTATTAGGCAATTTTCTGCGCGGTATTTGGAATCTTCTTCGAAATGTACGCGGTATTAGGCATATTCATAAGTCAAATGTCGAACACTATTTTTTTCATTTTTTTATGAGTTGAAGTACAAAACATATTTTCCCCTTCAAATGTATTTAATATTAATTAAAGCGACATAGTTTTCAAGGGTGATTGTTACAAATTGAATTTTTTATAGCGAATTTATAGTGGACCCGTCCTTAACCCCACGGTAATAGGGCATGTCACGGTATATCACCGACAAAACTTTGATACGGTTGAACATCAAAAAATCATTTTCATTTTCATGATGCATAATTATTGGCATTACATCCCCCACTGGTTCTCTTAGCACTTCCACATTTACAGGGTTGTTACGAGGATCGTGAAGTATTTTCCGCGCCGACAAAAATCAATTTCATTTTTATATACTGTCTGTAACCGCATATTTGTTCCATATGAATAGGTAACCCTGCAAAGATGGGACATTTATACTGCCCATGCAAAATTCCCATACGAAACTTGATTTTAGATTTTCTCTCATCCTTACTCGTGATTTTTGCATGAGGAAATATATAATTAACCCGTCGGAATAACGAACATATCTGCTATCTATCCGTTTCGAGATACGGATACGAACACAGACCTTCTCATTTTTATTATAAAGGGAACTGTTCCATTTTCCATCTCACTGAACATATATTCATCTCGTCGCAAAACAAAGAAATACAGCACCAAACTCGTCGCTTCTTTTTGCTAACAAGCGTGCTCAATGGTGAAAAAAAAAATCTCTAAAATAAGAAACAAACCAAATTCCTTTTCATTGCTTTGTTTTTAATGGGATGGAAATAGGAGCTATAGGATGAAGTACCGAACCGTTCCTCTAGATAAGATTATTTTTTACCACGTTCATATGAATTTTGGCATTGGAATCGAGTTCTTCACTTTGAAATTATTACTGATTTTTTAACATTTCAAAATTTCTTCGAAAATTAGTGCAGAAATTATTCATTTCCTGAGGAGTTTTTCGGGGATTCTTGTGGTGGGCATTTTTGAGATTTTTTTCTTAGAGATTTGGGCGGAAATCTAACTGCTTGGAACTACTGCAGGAATATCTCTAAAATGTTCTGCGTAAATTGTACATAGTTAGAATTCCAATGGGAATTCCGAGAATTCCTGCGAAAGATTCCAAGGGAATTAAAAATTCTCATATAAAATTCTGTAGAATTGTTTTAATAAATCCCTGTGGAAAACCTAACGGCCGTTCTTTCAGAAATTCAAGACGGAATTTCTACCGAAGTTTCTTCGGAAATTTCGCAAAAACTGCTACATGAATTCTTGCTAAAATGTCTCCGGGAGTCATTTCAAAAATTCGTTCGCAAATACATGATTTACAATTCTTTGGTGAATTCCAGTGGAAAACCTTCCGGAAATGCGTTCGTAACTTCACGGCGAAATTTCTGCTAATGTTCCTTACAGAAGTACTGGTGGACAACGTTCATGAATTTCTTCGAGATTTCTTCGTAATATTTCACCGGGGATTTCTGTGGGAATACCTTTGGATTTATCAGAAAACATCGTTAAAATTTCTAACGAAGTTTCTGTGGATTTTCCCCAGAAATACCTTTGGAAATTCTCATTTGAATCCTTTTGGATTTCTGCAGAAATTCTTCAGAATAATGATAATAATCAACCAAAGTTAATTGCCTATATGCCGGGTATTAAACCACCCGACTTGGACATTAATTTACAATGTTCTGAAAACTCATATGTGAATACGTACATTATGTGGAAGATATTGATTTGAAAAATGTATTGGAGGTAACCACTTTTCCTTCGATGGGACACGAATGGGATACGAACAAATGGAGATTACAAAAGGGGAGGATGAGACGATACAGTCGAGTTGGATCGCTACAAAGGCCTTAAGACAATCTAAACAGTTCATCACTCCAAACAAGAAAATTTCAAATAAATTGCTAAATCTGAAAAAAAGTTCTTTGAAAATAGTTATTGGTCTGCTCACAGGTCATTGTCCGGCCAGATATCATTTGAAAAAGATAAACAGAAGTCAAACTGATATCTGTCGCTTTTGTGACTGTGAGATTGAGACCTCTATTCTAGCACTATTCCTGCGAAGAAAGTACTTTGAGAAGGGCATATTAAGTCCTACCGATATCTGGACAGCAAACCCCAATATGGTAGTAAAGTTTATTGAAACGGTAATACCAGATTGGGGTACTTCGCATCAGGAGACAATAGCGATAACTATAGATAGTAGAATCTATAGATGAGCGAAAGCGTGGCTGAGTCATTTTTTTTTGCCCGTGCACACGCGCATATGACGTCACAGCCCTTAACGTTTCCATTGAAATCGTGACGTCATGCTCGTTTGGAGACACGTTTGACAGTTCGTTTGGAGAAGTCCCCACATGGTAACTCGCTGATCTGAGTAGATTCAATACTAACAAGGGGTATACCACAATAGATCAACTTAGGGTCTATCTCATTTGGAGAATTAAACTTAAAAGTGACAGTTCGAAAATTAAAAAATCACCCCGTTGTAAGAATGGCTGGTGCTACCCAGCAATTCCAATAAGACATCGATGGAAAATGATTCGATATCTGTCAAAAGTAATCTTGCTCTGCGAGCAGGGTTATTTGATAATTATTGAAATGTCACTTTTAAGTTTAATTTCAGTTTAATTATCCAATTGAGACAGACCCTTAATGGTCGCAGTGGTTAATTCCCAAAAAAAAAATGCTAAGCTACGAAGGACCTCCGTCGGTCTTCGCAACCTAGCGGCTTCTGAACGAGCTCGAGATTCCCAAATTGGACACATAGTCGAATCACTCACAATCCATTTGTCAAGCCAACAACATTTCCACATGTGTATAGTCTGTCTCATTTGGAGAATTAAACTGAAATTAAACTTAAAAGTGACATTTCAATAATTATTGAATAACCCTGCTCGCAGAGCAAGATTACTTTTGACAGATATCGAATCATTTTGCATCGATGTCTTATTGGAATTGCAGGGTAGCACCAGCCGTTTCTATGATTGGGTTATTTGCTAATTTTCGAACTGTCACTTTTAAGTTTAATTCTCCAAATGAGACATACCCTTAGGCTTCGGTCCGATTCGAGAATTAAAATCGAATTAAACTTAAAAGTGACAGTTCGAAAATTATGATATCCCCCGCTCATAAAAATGGCTGATGCTACCCAGCAAGACCAACAAAACATCTATCAAAAATGATTCCATATCTGTCAAAAATAATCTTGCTCCGCGGGCAGGGTTATTTGAAAATTATTGAACTGTCATTTTTAAGTTGAATTTTATTTTAATTTGCGAATCGGACCAAAGCCTTATAATGTCTGGCGGCTACTTCTACTTGATGACCGACTGGCAAATAGCTCACACAACCTCACTTGATCAGTACAATTGCTGATGAAAAATGTCGCACGGCAAGTGCTGGGCAAAGCGTACCATTGCACAGTGTTGCTTTTTGCCGATTTCATGCGCTTTTTTAATACCATCGATAAAAAGTTTTCTATATTTCAGGTATTTTTACTACCTTCGACAAAGTTGTTTGGCTAACAAAAATACACTTTTTTGTAGAACAAAGCTCTAGCTCTTGAAATTGGAAAGTTATTTGAGAAAATGTATGTTGTGCTCAAAAGTTAATTTTTATAATCCTATAGCATTTACATAAACTTCTTCTTCTTCTTATTGGCATTACATCCCCACACTGGGACAGAGCCGCCTCGCAGCTTAGTTTTCATTAAGCACTTCCACAGTTATTAACTGCGAGGTTTCTAAGCCAGGTTACCATTTTTGCATTCGTATATCATGAGGCTAGCACGATGATACTTTTATGCCCAGGGAAGTCGAGACAATTTCCAATCCGAAAATTGCCTAGACCGGCACCGGGAATCGAACCCAGCCACCCTCAGCATGGTCTTGCTTTGTAGCCGCGCGTCTTACCGCACGGCTAAGGAGGGCCCCATTTACATAAACTTAGTGCACAATTAAGGCAAAACGTGGGACATTTGAAATCTATATAACTCACGTGTAATTTCATGTAAACACAAGCTTCAACCGCGAGGTAAGAGTAAACATACAGCACATAAAACACATTTTCTCAAATAACTTTTCAAATTTAAAGAGATAGAGCTTCGCAATGTTCTACAAAAATGTGTATTTTTGTTAGCCAAAAAACGGTGGGCAGCAGGGACTATGTCCAAGGGCTTGACGATCCCTCCCCAGGCCATCTGCGAGTTGTGGGGCTTGCCTAGGATGTGGTGGGGTTTGACAGTGGGCCCTGTTAAACCTCTATAAAAAGCTGCATGTATCCGCAAGTAGGCTCCACCAAAGCGACCGTGTGCCGCTCAAAGCGCACAAGCCCAAGTCCTGGTGTTAGGTGGGACGCTAAACAGCCCTGACACGACGGCCCTCCGACGAGACAGGAGGTTTGCGCAGGCCCAATAAGCCGCCTATAAAACCAATCATTACGAACAATATAAGAGATAATGCGACTCGATATAATCGGCAAAGACCTAGGCGACGAATACAGGATCACGATTGGAAGCTTGGAACATGGAATTGCAAGTCGCTAGGTTTCGCAGGTTGCGACAGGGTGATCTACGATGAATTACATCCCCGCAACTTCGACGTCGTGGCGCTGCAGGAGATTTGCTGGACAGGACAGAAAGTGTGGAAAAGCGGGCATCGAGCGGCTACCTTCTACCAAAGCTGTGGCATCACCAACGAGCTGGGAACCGGCTTCATAGTGCTGGGTAAGATGCGCCAACGCGTGATTGGGTGGCAGCCAATCAACGCAAGGATGTGTAAGCTGAGGATTAAAGGCCGTTTCTTCAACTATAGCATCATCAACGTGCACTGCCCACACGAAGGGAGACCCGACGACGAGAAAGAAGCGTTCTACGCACAGCTGGAGCAGACATACGATGGATGCCCACTGCGGGACGTTAAAATCGTCATCGGTGACATGAACGCACAGGTAGGAAGGGGAGAAATGTATAGACCGGTCATCGGATCGGATAGTCTGCACACCGTATCGAATAACAACGGCCAACGATGCATAAACTTCGCAGCCTCCCGTGGAATGGTAGTCCGAAGCACCTTCCTTCCCCGCAAAAATATCCACAAGGCCACATGGAGATCACCTAACCAAGAAACGGAAAACCAAATCGACCACGTTCTAATCGACGGTAAATTCTTCTCCGACATCACGAACGTCCGCACTTACCGCAGTGCGAATATTGAATCCGACCACTACCTCGTTGCAGTATGCCTGCGCTCAAAACTCTCGACGGTGTACAACACGCGTCGAAGTCGGACACCGCGGCTTAACATTGGGCGGCTACAAGACGGTAGACTAGCCCAAGAATACGCGCAGCAGCTGGAAGTGGCACTTCCAACGGAAGAGCAGCGCGCAGCATCTCTTGAAGATGGCTGGAGAGATATTCGATCCGCCATTGGTAGCACCGCAACCGCTGCACTTGGCACGGTGCCCCCGGATCAGAGAAACGACTGGTATGACGGCGAATGTGAGCAGTTAGTGGAAGAGAAGAATGCAGCATGGGCGAGATTGCTGCAACACCGCACGAGGGCGAACGAGGCACGATATAAACAGGCGCGGAACAGACAAAACTCGATTTTCCGGAGGAAAAAGCGCCAGCAGGAAGATCGAGACCGTGAAGAAACGGAGCAACTGTACCGCGCTAATAACACACGAAAGTTCTATGAGAAGTTAAACCGATCACGTAAGGGCCACGTGCCACAGCCCGATATGTGTAAGGACATAGGTGGAACCTTCTTACGAGCGAGCGTGAGGTGATCCAAAGGTGGCGGCAGCACTACGAAGAACACCTGAATGGCGATGTGGCTGACGAAGATGGCGGTATGGTGATGGACCTGGGAGAACGCGCGCAGGACATAATTCTACCGGCTCCGGATCTCCAGGAAATCCAGGAGGAGATTGGCCGGCTCAAGAACAACAAAGCCCCTGGGGTTGACCAACTACCAGGAGAGCTATTTAAACACGGTGGTGAGGCACTGGCTAGAGCGCTGCACTGGGTAATTAGGGGTGATCGGGGCAATATGGGCCACCTAAGGAAATCGTTCCGAAAAGCGCTGAAAAGCTCAAAAAAGCATCGTTCAAATGTAGTTGACTTATACTAGAGAATGTTACCTTTCATATTTCGTCGATGAATGACGAAAAATGCGTTTGGAAATTGTTGGAATGCACTTTTGAAAATGTATTGATTTCAATGTGTGTTCCCGACTATACGGGGCAATATGAGCCACCATTTGGGGCAGTATGGGCCACCCTTCCAAAACCTTTATTTAGGCGAAAAAAGTATCGTAACATAGAAGAATATGATATTCCTACAACAGTTGTAAGTATTCCATATCAAATAAAATGAAAAAATTGCACAACAGCGGATTGAACTGATTTGCCACTCTTCACCGTTTGAACAGCCACATTTCAATTGGTCAATGGTCATTTTTTCTGTTTCTATCGCAGTAATGCGCTGTTGTAATTTTTTTTCGTAATGAATCTTACATATATGATAATATTCTTGTATTTGAATACTGAAATTTTAACTTATTCGCATTTTAAGGCCAGATATCTTGTTCTATGCAGGTATGCCCATATTGCCCCATAGAGACTGGTTTTGGGAAAACAAAGTTTTATGATAAATTCAGATTTGTATCAATATAAACATGAGTGCACAATATTCAATTTTAATATATCTTTTGATTGTGGTGTATTTTTGACCTGTATTTTAATCAGTTTTGTGTCAAAACCTTATTTATAAACTTGAAATCTTATAATAATTTTGCCTATGCAGTGAAAATTTACATTTTCAAGTATATTTTCATGTTTGAATTGAATTTTAATGCGGTTTTCACGTTGATGCATATGTGGAGCATCCTCTTAAAGATCATATAACTTTTACATGATAAAACTTGTCAATAAGCTCAAAATGAGGGTGGCTCATATTGCCCCGTATGTTCATATTGCCCCTACTGCCCCTACCAAGATTTGGGAGGAGGAAGTTTTGTCGCAGGAGTGGATGGAAGGTGTCGTGTGTCCCATCTACAAAAAGGGCGATAAGCTGGATTGTAGCAACTACCGCGCAATCACATTGCTGAACGCCGCCTACAAGGTACTCTCCCAAATTTTATGCCGTCGACTAGCACCAACTGCAAGGGAGTTCGTGGGGCAGTACCAGGCGGGTTTTATGGGCGAACGCTCCACCACGGACCAGGTGTTTGCCATTCGCCAAGTACTGCAGAAATGCCGCGAATACAACGTGCCCACACATCATCTATTCATCGACTTCAAAGCCGCATATGATACAATCGATCGGGACCAGCTATGGCAGCTAATGCACGAACACGGTTTTCCGGATAAACTGACACGGTTGATCAAAGCGACGATGGATCGGGTGATGTGCGTAGTTCGAGTTTCAGGGGCATTCTCGAGTCCCTTCGAAACCCGCAGAGGGTTACGGCAAGGTCATGGTCTTTCGTGTTTGCTATTCAACATCGCTTTGGAAGGTGTAATACGAAGAGCAGGGATTAACACGAGTGGTACAATTTTCAATAAGTCCGTCCAGCTATTTGGTTTCGCCGACGACATAGATATTATGGCACGTAACTTTGAGAAGATGGAGGAAGCCTACATCAGACTGAAGAGGGAAGCCAAGCGGATCGGACTAGTCATCAACACGTCGAAGACGAAGTACATGATAGGAAGAGGTTCAAGAGAAGACAATGTGAGCCACCCACCGCGAGTTTGCATCGGTGGTGACGAAATCGAGGTGGTAGAAGAATTTGTGTACTTGGGCTCACTGGTGACTGCCGAAAATGACACCAGTAGAGAAATTCGGAGACGCATAGTGGCTGGAAATCGTACGTACTTTGGACTCCGCGAGACGCTCCGATCGAATAGAGTTCGCCGCCGTACTAAACTGACAATCTACAAAACGCTAATTAGACCGGTAGTCCTCTACGGACACGAGACCTGGACGATGCTCGTGGAGGACCAACGCGCACTTGGAGTTTTCGAAAGGAAAGTGCTGCGTACCATCTATGGTGGGGTGCAGATGGCGGACGGTACGTGGAGGAGGCGAATGAACCACGAATTGCATCAGCTGTTGGGAGAACCATCCATCGTTCACACCGCGAAAATCGGACGACTGCGATGGGCCGGGCACGTAGCCAGAATGTCGGACAGTAACCCGGTGAAAATGGTTCTCGACAACGATCCGACGGGCACAAGAAGGCGAGGTGCGCAGCGGGCAAGGTGGATCGATCAGGTGGAAGATGACTTGCGGACCCTCCGTAGACTGCGTGGTTGGCGACGTGTAGCCATGGACCGAGCCGAATAGAGAAGACTCTTATATACCGCACAGGCCACTTCGGCCTTAGTCTGAATAAATAAATAATAATAAAAAACGGTGGTGGTGGTAAAAAGGTGGTAAAAATGCCTGGAACATTCATAATTCAAATGATTGATTCAAACAATCATTTTACAGATTTTCTCAAAAAAGGCCCTTTTCATACCTAACGTCTTCTCCAAACAAACTACAGCGAAAAAAAAATCAGCAGAAACGATGCTATTAAAAAATGGACGGCAAAAAGCAACACTGTGTATTGGTACTTCGCGTACCTGAAGGAATAAAATAGACCCCATTTCGCGGTCCTTAGCCTCTTACCCAGCAACTCCTATCCCTACCTCCTCGTGGCGCTGGTCGGGATACCAGCAACCTCTCCGGAGGTGCAAATCTGATCGAGCGGCTCTCAACAGCGTCTGTTCTCCATGTTAGGGGCGGCTGATCATCGTCCGAGCCAGCGAGGGCAACCCTGGTAAGGTTACCAAGAAAGGCAAAAGTAGAGCAAACTGATTGATTCAACGGCAACAGACCCGGCAACGAATAAAGGACAACGATTGGAATGTCGGATTTTGGAACGTGAGAACTTTGAATGAACCCGCACGTGTTGAACTCTTGGCTCGTGAGCTGTAGAAGGTCGGCGTGAGTGTGGCAGCAATCCAGGTGGCCCAGAACTGGAAGACGTGAATTCCGGGCGGTGGATCCCATATCCGGTGGAAGCCGATAAGCGACCGCATTTGCGTGTTGAGAATGAAGGGCAAATTCTTCAACTATAGCCTGATCAGCATCTATGCCCCAACGATCGACAAGCACGATGACGTGAAGGATGAGTTCTATGAGAGCCTTGATAAGTGCCCAACACACGATGTAAAGATTGTCATCGGGGATGCCAATGCGCAGATCGGAAGAGGAAGTTTCTTTCGCCCTGTCATTGGTATGGAAAGCCTTCATTCCGCTACCAACGATAATGGTCTGCGACTTGTAACCTTTGCTGCTGCTAGAGGGATGGCAATCAGCAGTACCTACTTCGCACGTAAAAATATCCGCACTTATAGCTCACAGATGGACCACGTGCTGATCGATGGACGACATTTCTCGGATGTTATAGATGTAAGGTCCTTCAAAGGTCCGAACATTGACTCGGATCACCATCTGTTCATTGATTTCAAAGCAGCGTACGATTTAGTGAAAAGAAATGAGCAGTGGCAGATAATGTCCGAACATGGTTTTCCGGCGAAACTGATACGTGCAACGCTGGATGGCTCAAAATCAAGTATTCGGATTGCAGACGGATTGAAGCAGGGTGATGGTTGTCTTGAGTTACGTATTTAATAAATAAATAAATAAATGCACTTTGTAGTTGCAAAAATTCGGGCGCGACTTTCCTGCGTCACGAATTTACGAAACAACAAAACGATGCGTTTCAATATCCAACGCTTGTCAGTTGAAGGAGTTGCTGAACAGTACCACCAGAAGCTGGACGAGCGGATATGAGATGCCACCGGATCTAGCGACGTCAACAGATTGTGGGAAAATATCCACGAAGCTGTGACTACAACAGCGCAGGAAGTGTTAGGCACTGCACAGCGACGCCAACGGTTGGTTTGATGAGGAGTGCCAGCGAGTGACGGACGAGAAAAATGTTGCTAGGAGTCGAATCCTAGTGACTTGTACCCGTTCCAACAAAGAGCGGTACAGTGTAGCAAGGCCAGAAGAGAAACAAATCCACCGCAGAAAAAAGGCAACACGAAGAGAGTGTGATAGCTGAAGCGCAGGAGAACATCACGCAGAGAAAATCTACCTTTTAGAACTAAAAAATAAAATTATTGAAATATGTTTTAAACTTAAATATTTTATTTTTAAAATCAAAACTGAAATATATTTAATTCAAAAATTTCCATTGTTGTTTCCACTGCAATCAAGTATAAATTATAATACAGTAGGGGAACGGTTCGACACTTCATCCTATAGCTCCTATTTCAATCCTATTTAAAACAAAGCAATAAAAAGGAATTTGGTTTGTTTCTTATTTTAGTGATTTTTTGACGTAAACTACGTCTAAGGGGAAGCCCAGGATGCAGAGTACAAAATGAAAATTTTCAAATTGGAGGCCGTCACGAAATCACGTAAGATTTCAAACTTTAATAGCTACTTTATATTTCGATGGATTTTCAAGATTTATACACCCGGTTCTTTTTTTACACGGGTGGGTTTTAGTTGATTGCGACCTTTACCGTTGATGAAACTATGAGTTAACCCCATGCAAAATTTCACAAAAAATCAAAGAAAATTCAGGTGGTATTTGAAAAGCTGTGAAAAATTAGGTTAACCGGGAATGTAAAGAATACCAACCGTGTAAAAAAAATATTGGGTGTATATCAAACAAATTCTCAAACTTTTCACCAATTCGCTGATTGTAGTAGAACTTTTGATTATCAACGTTAATCTATTGAAAATTTCAGTTTTTTCATGCTTGGTAAAAATTTCAGAACCAACCAATTGCTTCCGTGCATCCCCAACACAGACATCAGATTGATGTAAGGTACGTATTTTTTTGACTCACCGCTTCATTTTCTCTGTGCATAAAAAGATCCGTGTCTAACGCGCGCGCATCATTTTAGTTCGAGATTTCACACGAGCGGATCGCTCCGCTGGAGCATGCAAACTACCCAATAGTGAGTTTAATTCACCCAACCTCGAACATCCGTACGGGAAGCCAAAATTGAGTAAGTAGGGTCGAAGTAGTTTGCCTTCACTCCCATGTTAAAAAAGTACCCAACGGAAAATTTATTTACCCAAATGTAAGTTTAATTCACTTAATTTCGACCTCAGGTAATAAAACTCAAAATTGGCTTCCCGTATTGAACTGGCGTCGTTGGATTGTTTGGCTCTTTTGTTTTTGACAACAAAAGAAAGAGTGGATGAAAGAGAAGAGAAAAAATAACTCAAAAGTAAGTTTAAAAATACTCAATTTTGGGTACTTCTTTTCTTCCGTGTGGATCATCTGGTAGTGGTCTAGTAAGTAACAACGACTTGGTGGCGTTGGCGTTCAGTGGTGTCTGTGGCGGTCGTGGCAGCGCATCATTTACGGTCGAGATTTCACGGAGCGTTTACCAGCAGCCGTCTGTAGCTACGAATTAGGGGATGGTACAATTTAAATCAATCGGTCCTTTGTTAGGATCATCATTACACACAGAAGAGAATTGGTTTTACCAAAAATGTCCAGCAAAGTGAAAATTCATCCAAAAATGGCGGCCATCGGCGATGGTTGCTGCAGACAACTTGTCGTCAGTAGGAACATCACTCAAGTGGAATCGTAGCTCGCATGCTGTTAGTAATTGCAAAGGTGCACAATTTAAAAAAAATCGGTCATTTGTCAGGACCATTACTATACAAACAGTGTTTGTTTAAAGAGTACGGTGTTTAAATTTGATGCTTGAATTTGCGATTTCTTTTTATACTGCTGAATGGTTAAGGCACAGAGAAACAGACGTCTCACTTTACACATGTTCCATCGTTCATCTTTTTAACGGTGGATTCAATTTTTTGTAGGTGGTCGATCAGCCACCGATGGCGCTTCCATCGGTTTTACTTGTGTTTGACGTTTGCTCACTACCGCCACCTGGTTGCCGCTTGTCCACCTTCAGTGCATTTAGAATTCGGCGGTACTGTTTTCGTGACGATGATTTTGATTGCATTTTGTTCTAAGTGAGACGTCTGTTTCTCTGTGGTTAAGGTGAAGCGTTGTGGCACTCAAATTTCTATGTGATTGTGTCATAAAAATCATCAACCATGGATTTGTAGTGGTGGAAACTTCCAATACCAATTCAGTAAGCATACACGTGGGATTCATTTTTTGTTAACATCCAACAACAGTAAACATTGCACGTATTCGGAAGAATTCAGCCCAATTTAGACGCAGTATTAATCAATACAATCTAAGTATGGGATTAACTGATAGAATTTGTCAGAAAAGGATCAGTTTTTCTTTGGTTTAGATGAATATTTATGAATTTTGTTTTCACGATGCTGGCTGTTTATGTTTACATCACCGTTGTTGCCAGCTGCTCAAACACATCAATAACAAGATCATTTTTTGCTCCGATTTTTCAGTTTTTACAATGCACTTCAAAACAGATTCAATAAGATATTATTACTGCATCAATACATAATGCGTTAGGAAAAGATTGATTAATTTTATCGATATTTTACATGTTTCCGCTATGATTCCACAATAGTTCATATCGACATCACTGTCTGTTGCTGATCAATGATTGCTTGCATACGACGCTACCGACGACGTGCAGAGTGTTGAAACCGGCGACGTCGTTGGAATGGTGCGTTAGTGGGGGAATTTTTTCACTTTGTTCAATTGCTTATATATCTTCCCTAAATTAGCGCTATGTGATGATATCATCATACTAAGTCCATCAACTAAGTCCTGATTTACTTTTTTAGTGAGAAGATGGTCAGGTATGTAGTCAGTATATGAATTAAAATTATCGGTGCATATCCGAGTGGGTGGGGTGGGTGATTGTTTGACTGTGTTGGTAAGCCGCAAGGCAGCCATTCTGAATGACATGTCATGAAGCCTTAAAGACGATAGCGCGGCAAATATTTTTTGCATCTACCATCACCGACGGATACCGATGGGGGCGCTACCGACGCCCTAATAGACAAGTCACTCAAATCATTTATCTTCCGCCAAAATGGGGATCATGAAAGGAAGTGATATACGCGACTTGATGCGCCTTTACAACCACTGACACTAACCAAACAATTATTACGGATAAAAAGAAAAATTTGGAAGGCTTCGCGGAAATAACGCGCAGAGGTAAATCCCCGCAAAGAACAAATTGTACATAGTGTGCGATGACTTGGATTCAAATATCAACATAATTCAACTGCATAAAAATGAATCGGCAGTGGCTTAGGGCCAATTTCTTCACCTTCGCTTAACTCTTAAGCGGTGCTTACCCATACGTTTAAACCTGGTTTAAGGCCTAAGCGGAGGTGAAGAAATCGGCCCTTAGCGTTTATGGAAGCTAATCATTTTTCGATTTCCTGCCAGATTTGTAAGAACTTTAGCGTATAGTTTCATGTCATAAAACTTTCATGTGTCCGTGATGATTCATTTACATATACGGCTTATCGGATCTGCGCAAACCTTCTAAAAACCTTGCATCTCGCAGGGGGCGTTGAGTCAGGTCTATCGTGTCAGGTCCCACCTAACCCCAGGATTTGAGTTAGTGCGCTCCGAGCGACACACGGTCATAGGGTCTACTTGCCCATATATGCAGATTTTCATGGACGTTTATCAGGGCCAACCCCATCAATCTAGGCAATCCCCACAACTCACAGTGGCCAGGGTACGGATTGTCAATCTCTTGGGCATAATCCCTGCAGCCCCCAAAACCCAAACATCTGATTTTTCATGGACTTTTTGGTTTCTATTTGTTCATTCTCCACCGAATGATTAGGTATGATTTAGATATAGAAATGTCATAAATATTAATATAAACCAAACAATTTAGCGTTGGCTTCCTTTGATCACTAACCAGGAAAATATTCATTGGAAGCGCTTTGAATTTTCCAGGTTTCCAAATTTTTCTTGCAATGCGTAATATCCGAATGAGAAAATTTCACTTCCTACCGCTAAATGGATGCAACAGCAACCACGGCTAATAAAATTTCTACAGCAACGTTAGCCGACGGCCATCATTGATGCCGTTGGGATCAATAACGTGGCAATCATAGCCATTTAATTTAATTTCACTTTAAAGAAATCTGGAATGGCGATAGTGAATTGCGCATTTAATCGGTCCTTTTTCAGGACCATCATTTTATTAAAAAAAATCAAAGGTGCAGCCCAATCGGGTTGTACGCAAAGGTAACGTAGGACTACGTGGCTATTCGAAATTGATGGTATTGCCATGATAATTCGTGTCGTTCTATTAACATTGAGCAAACTGCTCGGAGGCCAACTGAATCAAGAAGTCGAATATTTGTTCCAAGTTGGATGGACTTTGAGTCTCTAACCGTGGAATTAACATGACTCATCGGCCGCTGAAGCCACTCGACTGGCTTTCAGCCGGGGACATCACAATCCTTACTTTGCCAGGTACGCTTACATCGCGGGCGAAAACCAAACGTTGCAAATAAATATATTTGCGTTTGGTTTCACGCCACTTCTGATTCTGCTTATTTCTCCTTTATTTCGGCTATTTTTGAGGATGGTGTCCTCCAAAAAGGTCTTTATACAAAAGAAGGGTTATCTGACAATCCGATATGAAATTTATAAAATGCAAAAATCAATCGTAACTAGCAAATTTGATAGCGCGGCGGAGGGAGATGATGCAATTAATTTGAACGGATGGAATCACTAACAGCAACCAAGGTACCACGCTAAACCCGATGCCGCCGAAACAATCAATTTTCGCAATTAACTCTTTCTTTCCATAAAATAATGAGAAGAAAATCCTAAATCCTGAGAAGAACCATTTTTCATTTCCCAATGCGACTTTCCAATGAGTAACTACATCTAAACGCTTGTCGGCACCTTGCGTTGTAACTGTCTGACCGCCACTTGATGATTTTTCGCTAAGCCTCCAAAATTTGGAATAAATTTTCCTCATTGCCACTGCCACCAACGCCTTCGTACTGCTGTATCCGCTCCGCTGCATCGAATGTCGAATTTTTAGCATCGGCACTGGCGGTGCGGGATCGCCACAGTGCTATTTTTATGGTCAACCCTTTCTTCATATGAAATGCTGGTTCGTTGAGGTTGAATGATCTGCAGCAACACATCGAACACCACCACCAATGCGATGGATTTCCTTTGAAAATGTTATTAGCGCCTCCGTGATGCTGTGTCCGCTCCGCAGCGATCGCTTTGATGCGTCTGCTCTGCGTGAAACCTTGTTCAAACTGAGGATTAGATCCAAACCCGCAAGTGATTGATTTTTGATGTCTGTGCTAGTGATGCAGGTACGTGATTGGTTGGTTGACCTTTTTCTAAACTTTTTATCAATTATCGATAATAAATAGTTAAAAATCAGTATTTTCAAATAAATGCGACGAAGCGTTGACTCATCCTTGATCGAATGGTTCAAAAAAATTGAAAATCCATCGAGAAACGTCTTAGATATTAAAGTTTAAAGTCTATCATATTTTCGTGACGGTCCCCGATTTTCGCAATCGTAAATTGTACCCCAATATAGAAAACACAGACGTAGTCCTACGTCAAAAAAAAGTTTTGTTTGCTGTATTGGAAATTGTTGCACAAGGGAAATTTTCTTCTAAAATTCTTATTTTCGTTTTGCTGCTGTTAGCGACTGGGAACGGTCATTGAGAGGTTTTTTTGCAGTTCAAGGAACATCTATGATGGTCGTCGGTGGTGATTGAAGAAAATGTAAAAAGAACAGATTATGATAATTTTTTATTATAATTTGTGATTGTGTCATGTATACAACCTAATATGATATTATGATTCTTATTGCACCAAGAGGTTTTACGTAGTTTACGTAGAACGGTCGTGTCTTGTACACAACCCTTTCATTTTTTTCGCCAGTTAGCACACGTGTTAGCAAAAAGAAGCGACGAGTTTGTTTCTGTGTTTCTTTGTTTTGCGATGAGATGAATACATGTTCAGTGAGATGGAAACATTTCCCCTTTATTATAAACTAGTTTGTGGAGTAAATATTTGAAAAAAAGCAATACAAATATAACTATTGTGGTTTTATTTTCCAAACGAAGCCAAGAAATTTTAAATAACATTTGAAATAAATTTTTGATTACAAGTTTTTTTTAATTTGGGAAAAATATTGTTGAAACCAAAATTTTTTCTTTTTGGTTTAAAAATATTTTTTGTACAAGCAAAAACATATATTGTAAACTCAACAATTTTTATTTTGAGAGCTGTTTTGAAACATTGTAGAAACAACAATATTTTTCGTCTAATCAAATCTGATTTTTTGTTGAAAGAGCAATTATTATCTTTGTTGTTTTTATACATAATATCATTGAGTTTAATAAACATTTATCTGCGTGATGGATAGAAACGATATGCGAAGGGTTAACGCAACTGTCAATGGTGCGCGACATAAGACTGCGCCATGTGTAATGACCGAGAGGGGAATTTGCTGACAGACAAGACTATGGTGGCAGCCAGGTAGAAGGAGCACTTCGAAGATTTGTTGAACGGTGTAAATGAAGGTGTAATAAGGAGCAGAATGGACAAAGTCGGCAGCGATCAAGCTGTGGAACCACTAACGCTGGACGAGGTAAAGAAGGCTCTGAACGAGCTGAAAAACAGTAAAGCTGCTGGGAAGGACGAGATCCCAGTCGAGCTTCTCAAACACGGAAGTGAGCAGCTGCATCAATCAATTCACCACATTATCCAGAAAATATGGGAGGTTGAAGAACTGTCTGCCGGCTGGTTGGATGGCCTCATTATGCCCAATTTATAAGAAAGGGCACAAACTAGAGTGTGCTAATTACAGAGGGATCACCCTTCTGAACTCGGCGTACAAAATCCTGTCCCGTATTCTGTTTTACAGACTGAGACCACTTGAGGAGTCCTTCGTCGGCGAATACCAGGCAGGTTTTTGTGAGGGCTGATCAGATGTTTAGCCTGCGGATGATCCTTGTTTAATTCCGGGACTACAACTTGCAGACTCACCATCTGTTCATTGATTTCAAAGCAGCGTACGATTCAGTGAAAAGAAATGAGCAGTGGCAGATAATGTCCGAACATGGCTTTCCAGCGAAACTAATTAGACTGATACGTGCAACGCTGGATGGCTCAAAATCAAGTATTCGTATTGCAGACGAAGTGTCAACCTCGTTTGTGACCTTAGACGGATTGAAGCAGGATGATGCACTTTCGAATTTATTGTTCAACATTGCACTCGAGAGCGCTATTAGGAGATCTGGCGTGCAAAGGAACGGCACTATCATCTCACGGTTACATATGCTCCTGGGCTTTGCTGACGACGTCGACCTCATTGGAATCGATCGTAGAGCAGTAGTGAAGACTTTTGTCCCACTGTAGAGGGAGACGGCCAGGATAGGCTTAACCATTAACTCTACCAAGACAAAGTACATGGTGTCAGGTAGAGATAGAGGAAGACATAGTGGTGTTGGTGCTGAGGTAGTGCTTGATGGGAATGTATTTGAAGTTGTTGAAGAATTTGTTAATCTTAGAACGCTTGTAACATGTGACAATGACGTTTCCCGTGAAGTGAAAAGACGTATTGCTGCTGTGAATAGAACCTTTTTCGGATTACTTAACCAGCTTTTGTCCCGCAACATGCAGACGGAAACGAAATTTGCTCTATACAAAACTTTGATTCTACCAGTAGCCCTTTATGGACATGAAGCATGGACATTAAGAGAGACGAACCGGAGAGCTTTCGGGGTTTTCGAGCGAAAAGTGCTGCGTACAATACTCGGAGGGAAACTAGAAAATGGTGTTTGGCGCAGACGCATGTGCTGTATCAAGTATACAAAGAAGAAAATATTGTGAATCGTATAAAATACGGCAGACTTCAGTGGGCTGGTCACTTAGTGCGAATGTCGGAAGAAAGAATAGCGAAAACAATATTCAACAGAGAATCAGATAGGGGCCGGCGACTTCGTGGAAGGCCACGAACACGCTGGCTGCACGCGGTGGAATCGGACCTGGGGACCCTGAACGTTCGGGGAAACTGGAGGAACATCGCCCAAGACCGACGATTATGGAGCTCTACAATACGCCAGGAATATGTGTAGCGACGCTGTATTCAACCAGTTTCAGTTTTGCCGTTCTCGTATACAAAGTATAAAGGCTATAGGATCACTCCAAAACCGAACTTTTGATAGAAGGCTCGGATACCCATAGTGTTATATACCAATCGACTCAGCTCGACGAATTGAGGTGATATCTGTATGTGTGTGTGTGTGTACAAAAATGTGAGACAAACTTTTTTGTACTTAGCATTATCCGATTTGCTCGCAAAAAGTCGACGCGGATTGCGTTCTAGTTGTTTCCTATTGAAAATTGGCCCGATCGGTCATTGCGTTTTAAAGTTATTGAAAAAACATTGTTTTTTGCCACGGGTTTGTGTTTTCAAAAACGAAAAAAAATGTGGTTTTCAAGGATTGCACCAATGCATTCAAATGACCGCAAATGGATATGAATTGACGGAAAAAGTAAAATCTATCCCTCTGAAGTGCTATTTCGACCTCTCTTATGTGTTTTTCTTCTTTTTTTTAAAGCGCTAAAAATGCACCACAAACGCTAGGTGGATTGATCTGGTTTTTTTTTTTCAATAATTTCTCTAAAGAAACTTACGAAAACTTCTTAAGGAATTGTTCCAAAAATTTGTTTGGGAATTTCTTCGGGAATTCCTTCGGAACTTCTTACGAAAGTTCCTTCAAAAAATCATTTGATAATTTCTTTGTAAATTACTTTGGAAAAGCTTTTAGCAATGTCCTCGGAAATGTTTCAAGGAATTCCTTTGGGAAACCGTCAGAATTTCCTTTGAAAATTCGTTCGGCAATACACTGCCGTTGGACGCATAAATGTCACTTTTACTTTTTAATATTTTTGAGGATTTGATGACTAACGTCATAATTAGATACGTATTTTTGAAATATTTTGTCAAAACAGAGGCTTTATTCTGGAAAACTCGAAAAAAATCTGAGGTCAATTGGTCACATTCGAACAATTGGATGCATACTTGTCACACCGGGATAATTGGACGCATATTTATCACACAAAAAAAAAAGTTATGTAACAATCACACAAAAAGATACATAGCACTGGGAGAAGGCGATATGAAACATTTGCATTTTATACCATCCCGCCCAGCCCGTTGCTGGGGGGCATGGAGTGCGATCCTCTCGTTTAATAAACAATGTGCACTCGCTTGACTGTGGATATACAACAGTAAAGTACATGTGGAGATTGGACAAATCAAGCATACGAAAGATATTCAATTTGCAAAAAAGAGAGCTAACCGCGGTGGAGGTTGGTACTCGGATTCTGATGGCTTTTCCGCAAACGTGACCTTTAAGTGGTCTTGTTGTGTAGGGGTTATCACGCATATCTAGAGAGTAGGAGGTTGAGGGTTCGAGTCCCTCCAAGACACGTGGATTCTTTTTCGCAAATTTCATATCAATTTGTCCATTTCGAAACATATGCTGTGCATGAGCTGTGCACAGCCAAGATATTCAACAAGAAAAAACCGTTTTGTTTTGTAAAACTCATAATTATTGTGACATGTTATTGCGATAAAATTTATTCTAAGTATGAATCAAGTACAAAGATTAAATAGAAGCTTCTTGCTTCGTCGGAAGATCAATGAAAAACGATTTTTCCTCTTCGGTAACAACAGGTTGAACCCCTTTTATTAGAGAAGTTTTCATTTCTTCTTCAATTTCTTGAGGAGCATTTTGTCAACATACATTTGTATCAAAAAAGGATGAATCCTTTACAATCAACCACAATTGCTTCTTAGAAAACAACTTGCAGTATGTAAGGTCTTTACTGTTGCGTATCTAAGTTCAGAATGGCATTTTTCAAACATCACTTTTCGCATGGAATCCACGTACGGGCGAGGCTTGCAGTGGTTTATCGCATACTCCAAAACGGTGAGCTTTGAAGAAGTCAGTTGCTTGCGTATCAAGTACGTCAACATTGTTCTTTGCATTGCCAACCACAGACTTGAAGTTTTCATAACTGACGACACGTTCATGACGCATTTTGGAATCAAACGCGAATGGAAGAAATATCAACAGGGTCAACAGGCGCAAAGCTCTAATTAAAGACCAGCAGCCTTTACCAGAAAAAAATGCTCTTAAAGCAATCCAACCGAGGAAGCCGTATGACCCAGAAAATAAGTTCATAACTTGAGAACTTTTTGCAAATCCACAGAAAAAACTGCTTCACCTGATAGCACTTTGTCACCATCATCTCGATAAGACAGTCGTGATTCCTTTGGACGTAGAAGATGTAGTGCATGTCTTTGCCCCGGGCAAGGAAACTACGCCACTGCCGCTAAGAACCGGTTGGTCAACTTCTGGGACCGGTAATGGAACGTTTGCCAAACGAACTGTCAAACGTGTCTTCAAACGAGTATGACGTCACGATTCCAATGGAAATGTTAAGGGCTGTGACGTCATATGCATGTGTGCACGGTCGAAAAACCGACTCAGCCATGCTTTCGCTCATCTATAGATTCTACTATCTATAGTTTGGACCAAAGTACCGGTACTATAACTGTCAACAACATGATGGACAACGAGTATAATTACTAGACGTCTCTTACTGGAAATATTTTCGGGAAATGCTTCCAAAAATCTTTTGAATTCTTTTTGGGATTTTTTTAGGAGCTCATTCAGAAATTTTCTAGGAAAATTCCTATACGAATTGCTTTGGAAATTTTAATAATATCCTCAGGAATTTTTTCTGGAATTCCTAAGGGAAATTGTTGTAGGTATTTCTTTGAAAATCTTCAGTTACTTCTTCGGACATTCCTAGACAATTTCTTTTAGCGAATCTTCCCGAAATTCTTTCATAACTTCGGAAATTTGTTTCTGGATTTTTGCGTGAATACCTTCAAAATTTCCTCTAAGAATTCCTTTGGAAAGTCACGGACCACACACCTTGGAGTGACGGACCACACACCGTTCTCTCGACGAATTCGAGTCTAAGCGACGAAAAAACAGAAAATCGAAAGCAAACAGGCTCCTCTGGCTCCCATTCAAGCTCTTGAGTTCCCTTAACTTTAAAATTACATTGATGGACCTCAGAATGTACCAATTCGGCTACCTTCCTCCCCATTTTCTTTAGGTGCCTTTCTTAACTATCATTTTTTTTTGAATCACTAAGTGCATTCATTTTACGGTTAAAATGTTAAATATCAGTATTTCAATGCTGCGCTTTACATTGATCACATTGATGTCTATATAAATCATCAAAATTGTGTGTTTCAATAATTCGTCAACTTTTTCCGTTGGGTTACTTTCTTTCCACAGCGGAATCTAACACCGATTGAACAAAGAATAAATCAAATTGCAATATGATTATATCGAAATTTATTTACATAGTTTCACAATAATTTGGTTAGAAATTTCCTAAACAAACACGAATTATTTTAATGATACGGATTTGCTATACAGACCACCAAGAACCAAGAAATCCGTGAAATCATCCTACTTTGAGATAAATCACGTTATTATTTTTTAAACATATTATGGATAATCAAAACTAACAATAATTGTTAGTTTTGATTAATTATTGTGTTTTATTTTAATAAGCTTCTATATTGGGGGCGAAAAAAGACAGTCTATGAAGCGATGCAAATAAAGTTTTGAAAAACAAGCAAAATCACCATAAAGTATACAGATAGCATAAAGTGCTAAAGAAATATTACTAATGGATCACTCAAATGGAAGGAAATATTTAATTCCAATTCCTTTAATATTATATTTATCAGAGCTTGATTTATGCGATTTATTCATTCAAACACAATTACGTTTGTTGTCACTGCATTGCATGAAAGGGTTAAAATCGGTTTTGTTTACCTTTTTAGTTACGTCAGATTTAAAAATCATGCACAATTTTTTTTATTTTCATTACGCCACTTTTACGTTTGAATGTTTTAGCACAATTTGTACAAAAACATGTTGATCTTATTTTAACATACAAAACCTTTCACTTTTTTATGCCAAATAATTGATACTTTTTGATCCAGAAACTATTATCCACCTGCATCTTGTCTCCATTTTCCAAAGAATGACTAGGAAAAAAAACATCAAGAATTTGTACATTCCATGCAAGGATAATGGGGCGGGGTTGAGCACCGATTGGGGAGACTCCCCATAACCAAAAGCACACATCTGAGTAATACTTTATTCAAATTCTAATTTGAACTCCCTAATCATAGCCATAACTTTCTGAGCACTAAATACATCACACTCTTTGCAATTGCATGACACAGGTACTGAGTGTGCAAAAAAATTTTCACTTCTCGTCATGTTGTCATATCCCTGCGAGATTCAATTACTGAGACGACGATGACTTACCTCTGACAAGAGAGCTTCAATCAATAATCGTTGCGGCGATCCTGACCAGACGAGGTCGAGTTTTTCTGACGTAGTGGCTGAGTCTCGTCCGATGGTCGCTTTCAGGGAAACACGGCGTTCCTTTTATTTTATTTTTCGGATCCGGGATTTGTTCCGATTTATATTCTGATGTTGTGCAGCCGGTCTGACCTGACAAAATGGCCGACCCTGGTCCTTTTTTGCTGTCTGCCCGTTTGGTTTTCGCTAGTAGATCGAGTTAATGAACCTTATCATCGATTATTTTAATCAACCGAAACACTCACAGGAAATGCATCGATTTAATGCACCCAAAACTAGTTATTTCGCGATATAACACTACTAATTACATCAAACTTTGATCAGCGGATTCAATCGAAAAGCCACAAAGTCAAAAAATTGAATTCTGTGAATGTTATTGACTGACAAAACGAGAACAATAGACCAGTGCATGATGACGTAGGTTGACAGTTCACAGAGCTTTTTCATCGGGACTTAGCCTCTGGCGAAGCTTCCGATAAAATTGTTTCGTCATTTTATTCGCATGTAGATGTCCTTTGCGATTGATTTCATGCTGAATGAAAAGAATATCATTGAAATATTCGGATCGCAGCAATTTTAAACTAAAAATATGAATTTTAATTTTCTCCTCATCGATTTTTCTTCTAACACCTTGTAAACAAGCTCTGTGAACTGTCAAATAAGTGAGGTTAGATCAAGATCTTGCATTGGTCTATAAAAAAAGTACTAAAAATGTGTTGCAAAACGGATGATTAAGAACGAAACGTCAAAGTATCACTACAAGGTTTCTTTAAAAGTCGGGAACAATGTCTCAGATTACACTAAAAACCAAAATTACAGTAAACCAGCAATCAACAATAAACAAAGGCAATAAACCCAATTTTGAGTAGAATTTAGTTGAATAGGTAAATATTAACGTGTCTGGATTTAAAACAAATTTAAAACAAATCTCTTAAGGGTGAAATCAGGAGTGATTCAGTTTGATTCTAAATTTTCGACCACTATTCTAGTTTGCATCTGGAGCAAAATAGAACAAACTCGCTGGTTTCCCCAGCAGTGTTCTATTCATGTTTTTCAAATTTTCAATTAATTGAAATCATTATGTTACTGCCAAGAAAGGCGTCGGAATTGCAAAGTGGATTGATCCGTAGATAAAATGACGCATCCATACACCAAAACAATTGAAAAATATTTGAATCTCGTGATTCAATCGTGGTTCAAATCTGCAGAAAATAGAACGGAGCGTTATACCAGTTTTATTTCTTTGACAGTTGACTGGTATAAAAACTGAATCTAGAACAGCTGCTGGGAAATTCAATGTTTCAGATTCATATTCAAACTGACAGCCCCGAACGATTTGAATCACTGCTGATTTTACTCTAAGAGACGCAATCACTGTGCCAGCAAATTACTCTTTAAGGGGTGAAAAAGTACCCATTTTGAAGTTAAATAGTTCAACTCATTAAAAGAGTAAACAACGTTTAATCATTAATGAGTAAAAGGCATGTACATCATATTCGGGCGTACTTTTTACCCATTATAGAAAAACAAATTTGTGGAGGCCTTGAACAGGCATGACAGTTTTTTTCCTGCTCTTCATTTTTCTCTCTAATCTGAAGTTTTCAACAAATTTTGAATTGTGATGTGAAAATCTTTCGTTTATCTGGCAAGGAGTGTTGCGGCTATTTGCGGCGGATTGGAGACGAGTATCATTAAGTATAATTTTGTATATATCCTATTGCTTCTGGCTTCAGAGAAGCAAACAAATAAGTTCTAGTTTTAGTAATAATTATATGCAGTACTGTTAACAGATTGAAACAGTTTTGCACCCCGGTATTCTTCTACGTATCAAAGGGGATGGCGTCTTAACCCAAAGCTGCTAGATTGCAACAAGCGTAACGACAGTTTTCTTGGTAGGCATGGAATCCCTTTTTTCCAGAGTCCCAGGGCGTTGTCAGGAGAAGAGTGCTTTTGGTTAGGTGGTTTTGAATGAGGTATTACTATGTTACCTAAATAGTACTACGGCTACGATATTGGGAACCGCGCTTTTGGTGTCTCGGCTGGTGTGCGGCGACAACTGATCATTGCGACTAAGTGGCGGCTGAATAGTGGCCGGCTGGTGAACTATCGAGGAGCAAAAATGGCAAGGAAAGAATGAACGGCAAGATCGTAGAATCAGCGACAGATTACCGACCGTTTGGTAACCGTCATTACGGCACCAAACGAGATAGTTTAGATTTTAGCGTTAATTCGGTCTATATAAGTTTGTAGCAGGTTTGATAGAAATGGAATTCCTGGAATTCCTGATTCCTGAATATTTTTTATTCTTTCTCAATTAAAGAAACTTTCAACCCTAGAGTTGTTCATTTCTGAGTAAATAAATTTCCGAAAGAGTTTGTGGAGATTATTCCGAAGGAATCCCAGAGGAAAGTAAAGTGTTATTATGGTCGGGACAACGGACACGTCCGGAATATTTATGGAGCAAAAACAAAACATGTGTTTTATCAACGCTCCCTGGGCAACACATTTTGTTTCCAAAAAATATGTTTCAATAAGTGTGGTCTTAGGATTTCTCATTTATCAATCATTTTTATTACTAGTTATATTCGCGTTCTAACCGTTCATGTTTTCTTTTATCTTTTAAGCTGTTAATCCGCAAAATTATAAGATTAAAACACAAGACGCTCAGGTTTTATATTAAAATTTTTTTATCAATTATGAACTAGTCTTCAGAAAACTCCAAATGATTTTTCATGATAATCGTGTGCGAAGTATCTAATTTTGAAATTTATACTAGCCCAACTGATGTGCATATAACACGAGCGTCACACGAACGAACAAAAATAAACAGTAACTGCATACTGCTTTTTTAGGATGAAACAATCAATAGATGAGTAGATGAGTTGCATACAGATTGTGATCGAACATACATAATTACATTACATAATTATCTAGATAAATAGCAATGTATTTCTAAATTGTTCGTCTCCCTGTTTCAATTTTGTATCCGTTCATCGAGAAACTATAATTTGCGGGTAATATATTTGCCTATAGTATAACCATTACAAATTCATTTCGGCACATTTGAGTGTTACCAAAATATCTACTTTTGTAGAAATTCTGGAAATTTGAACGCCTTTCCAATCGTAATGTAGTTTTGAACAATAATACTTAAAATACATTATTTTCTATATTTATAATATTATAATATTTATTATTTTTATTATAATATTATAAATAATAGAACAGAAATTTTAAAACCTTGAGTATAATGGTAGGTATAATGAGGAAAATGAAGATTAGGAATTTTTGTATAAAAATCTATTATAAGAAATTTAAATAATACATACATAATATTAATACATCTCCTGAGTAAAGACAAAAGTATTTCATATGTAAGAGTTCTATTCTGATGAACTTTGAAACGACATTAAAGGTCTAGAGAGTAATCATTCAATGCGAATCGTCCATTTCTGATTATAAAACCGGTCCACCACAGTTTTATTGATTATCTGCGAATTAAAATCTTTTTTCTCAAGTATTGATAAAAACATCAGGGTGCATTTTGGATGAGGTGCATATTAGTTTTAATCATCATACTTATGTTATTATGATTATACTGCCTTCCGTCTTATCACATCATCTTTTCAGGATTCAAGAAATCTATTTCAATTGAAGCAAAACCTATAAGCTGATTTTATCAAAGATATTCCTCGAAGGACAATTGGTTTCCCATCTCTGAAGACAACAGTTAATCACTAAACGAACTGATATTGAAGAAAGGATCTTGTGGTCAAACCAGGTCAAACGATTTGAAATTTGGTGAGAAAATTCCATTATATTTATTATTAACGTATATTAAAACTATATGACTATATATTCAAATCAAACCATCAGGGCACCCAATTGAAGCGATTTGGATAGGAAGAGTGGAATTGCCAACTTCCTATTGTTAACATTTCGTGGATAAAGGGCGGGCTCTTCTCCCCATCTATTGGGTCAATCTGGGAAACGAGGGCTGGGCTATATTATTGTATGTACTAACTTTCTTCTGGAAGGAGATTCTCTATTCACCCCGTGGATTCGCATAAGTGTCTCTGCTTGTTGAACCACCCCACCCATTTTTGGCCCTTCATACAGGAGTTTGATGAAATACAAACAATAATATAATCATGATCAAATCGTTTGTCAGATATGGCCAGTGCTATCGGCAGGTGCCTTGCTACAATAGATGGTAGTATCATCATCATCATCATCATTATAGAAAAACAAATTTGTGGGGAAATGGGTATTTTTTACCCTTGATTATTTAAAAATGGCCTTAATGTAATGGTTTTCATCGAAAAAGTGATGCAATTACAAGGTATATGTAAAATAACTCTTTATTTTATTTATTATTTCCTGATGAAGATAAATCATATACATAACAAGACATATTTAGAACAGCAACTTTGCTTTGTTTTGCTCGCAAATCTTCGGGTCGCACCGAGGAACCAATTGGACGAAAATATTCCGCAATTAAAGGAAGAACGCGTTTTATTCGTGGGTTCTCCCACGGAGGCCGCCTTTGGAACCAGTCAACCAAATCGATGGCTTTGTGCCAACCATCTCTAGCTATGTATTTCCGATCGTCGCAGCTACGGAATCGCCAGGGGAGTGTGAATTTGATGCTGGCATCCTGCAGACTGTGCACTGGCAGTACCAATTTTACATCCTCGATGTACCCAAGCACGACACAATCCATATATTAACGCGGACCAAACCAATACCATCCTCGTACTGCGGCCTGCGGGTGAATAAAAAAATTATTTTGTGAAGGGGCCGGGTTATGAGGAACTTACATTGTAATCACGTCCAAAGTCTGATTTTCCTGTAACGTTGTTCGGATGAGTCTGGCTGAAGTACAGCAGCATATCGTTGTTCCCCTTCATCATGAGCAGCATCAAATGTTTACCGCAGTACTATTCTGATACTATTCTGGAAAGAAAAGTAAGATTAAAATGGAAAGGTTCGGCGCATCCAGCAAGCAACTTACAATCCTCATGAAAGTTCTTCAGCGATTTTGGCAATCCTTGTCTTGGGAATCACCACATAATGGAACAGCTCCTAAAACCTGTTGGCTTTTGTTTAAGCCTTGGCCATTCATGACAGGGTACCGCGCTTAATAGTATATTTCGTAATATTTTAAAATATTTACCCAAACAAACTAGCAAATATACTGCAATCGGCAAATCGTTTGATTGAAAGTATATTTTGTTTTTCACTCATTAAGAGTAAAATCAGCAGTGATTCAAATCGTTCGGGGCTGTCAGTTTGAATATGAATCTGAAGCATTCATTTTCCCAGCAGCTGTTCTAGATTCATTTTTTATACCACTCAAATGTCAAAAAAATAAAACTGGTATAACGCTCCCTTCTATTTTCTGCAGATTTGAACCACGATTGAATCACGAGATTCAAATATTTTTCAATTGTTTTGGTTTATGAATGCGTCATTTTATCTACGGATCAATCCACTTTGCAATTACAGCGCCTTTCATGGCAGCAACATAAATAATGATTTCATTTAATTGAAAATTTGAAAAACATGAATAAAACACTGCTGGGGAAACCAGTTAGTTTGTTCTATTTTGCTCCAGATGCAAACTAGAATAGTGGTCGAAAATTTGGAATGAGACTGAATCACTCCTGATTTCACTCTAATTAGGGTGAAATCAGGAGTGATTCTGATTCATTCTTAATTTTCGACCACTATTCTAGTTTGAATCTGTAGCAAAATAGAACAAACTCGCTGGTTTCCCCAGCAGTGTTCCATTCATGTTTTTCAAATTTTCAATTAAATGAAATCTTTATGTTGCTGCCAAGAAAGGCGCCGTAATTGCAAAGTGGACTGATCCGTAGATAAAATGACGCATTCAAACACCAAAAAAATGAAAAATGTTTGAATATCGTGATTCATTCGTGGTTTAAATCTGCAGAAATTAGAATTGAGCGTTATACCAGTTTTATTTTTTTGACAGTTGACTGGTATAAAAACTGAATCTAGAACAGCTGCTGGGAAATTCAATGTTTCAGATTCATATTCAAACTGACAGCCCCGAACGATTTGAATCACTGCTGATTTTACTCTAAAGGGTATAAACAAGGAACTTGAAAATGGGCATAAAATACTCATTATGCAAAAAAAAAATCACCCATTTTTTTGACAGTTTCATATATCGCCAGAAAAGGTGTGATTTTTACTCTTTAAAGAGTATTGTCGGGTTTACAGTGTGTATCCCAAGTAACCGTAAGCATTATACTCCTATATGTATTGTAGCGCGCCCACCAAATCGGAACGCGCGTATGTGACGTGTGCGATGTGTGAACTCATGAATATAATGCGGAGTTTTTTGTGAGTGTTGACCGTCTAGCCACAGTCTAGCCACAGACATATAATAGCGAGAAACACAGTCGACCATGATTATTTCCTATTTGACGTTTGCTCCTAACCGCTCAAATGTCAAAATCCGTCGGGTGAGTGAATTCGATGAACCCCTGCATAAGTCTATCGCTTCTTTCGGCACAATCGCGTAACACAGATGAATTTCAAATCAATCGTTAAACACGTAAACGATGTTTAAATGAGGAGTGTTACGTCTGTTTGTCTGTGGTCTAGCCTTGTATAGGCGGCGCCCTTTTGCGAGACGCTCTACTTCAGCTCGAGGATCATCTCGCCCATCCGGGTGCGTCTTATTCGACGTACGTCGGCGCCGAGTTTACCGAGCTTGACGTCACTCCTCGTCGCCTTCAAGACGTCCGAGTATACTTAGCCTCATCCGTCTTGATGATTTGGGCCCTCCTTAGCCGTGCGGTAAGACGCGCGGCTACAAAGCAAGACCATGCTGAGGGTGGCTGGGTTCGATTCCCGTTGCCGGTCTAGGCAATTTTCGGATTGGAAATTGTCTCGACTTCCGTGGGCATAAAAGTATCATCGTGCTAGCCTCATGATACACTTACTTGATACTTGATGGGCTACAGCTCTTCGATGAACCTACGCCGAATGGAGTATCCTTCTCCACTGGACTCGATCCTGGGCCAATCGCTTCCAGTCGCCCTGAACATTGAGCGCCCTCTGCTCAGGTCCTATTCAACTGCAAAAAGTCATCGTGTACGCGGCCTTCCACGAAGCCTGCGGCATCTTCCGGGTTCTCTACTAAATATTATCTTCGCTTGACGTTCTTCCGGCCTACGAACAACGTGACCAGCCCACCGTAGTCTGCCGTGTTGTATAAGCTTAATAATATCCAGACCTTTATACACCTGGTACAATTCGTGATTCATGCGACGCCGCCAGATACCGTTCTCCTGTTTACCGCCGAGTATTGTCCGCAGCACCTTACGCTCAAACACTCCGAGAGCTCTCCGATCAGCCTCCTTTAACGTCCATGTCTCATGGCCGTATAAAGCCACCATTGACCAATTTTGAATTTCGTCGTCTATCATGACAAGACACATTGTGTCTTAAGAAAAACACAGATATTGCGGATTCTTGTTCGTCGCCTCTCAGGTAATCGCAACAGCCACTAAATACAACAGAATTAACATGAATCTTCCCCATCGTATGCACTTGCCATGAAAAACACTCTCATGTGCTCAGTGAAGGGGGAAACGCAATGGAGTGCGGCAACGGAACGGCAACGGCAGGATGCGGCAGCTGTCACTTTCGAATACACGGCAGTATATGGAACGGCACGCAATGATGCGGAACGGCAAATGCGGAATATACCAAAAACCGCATATTTTTTGAAAATTTTCAAAAAATGCGGCAGCAGTATTGCGGAAAGATTTGTTTACTTTTAGCATGAAGTGATTTTATTCAAATTTGTATTATTTTCAGTAGCAGAGAACTTCAGAGAAAGCATAATCAGGACCACTTGATTAAACTGGATTGCTGAAAATGAATAAAATTATTTATGGAAATCGTGAAAACCTCGAAGAAACAATAATGATTATATTATTAATCATAAAATCGTCGTTCTACTTGTCTTTATCCAACAAGTAAATCCAATTTCAATAGAACATCCACTATTCATCCAAATTAAATCCCTGAAATTGTGAGATTGAGTTCCCAGATCCTTTGTATTTCCGAGAAAAATTGCATGTAAAATTTTCTCTTAATTTACCATGAAAATTAACTTGAGCTTTGTTGGATAATTATTCTGAATCTACAAGGGATTTCCACTGATTTTTAATGAAAAATTCCTATGAAATTCCAAAAATACCAAGAGAATTCCTCTCAAATATTCCTGAAACTCCGAAGGAATTTACTCTGAATGGAAATGAAAATCGAAAATTAAACAAATTAATTTGAACCACCAATTCCGGCTAATTCCTGGAGGAACTTTCGGTGGAAATCCAGGAGGAACTTTTCGGGGAATTTCTGGAGGAACTTCCGAAGGAATTCCTGGATGAACTTCTTAAGGAATTCCTGAACTTGCGAAGGAATCCAGAGGAACTTCCAGAGGAATTTCTGAAAGAACTTCTGTAGGAATTTCCGGAGGAACTCTTGGCATTCGGAGGAAGTCCTGGTGGAACTCCATTAGGAATTTCTTGAAGAACTTTTGGAGGAATTTCCCGAAGAACTCTTAGAGGAACATCCAGAGGAACTCTTGGAGCAACTTTCAAAGGAACTCTTGGGGAAACTTACGAAGGAACTTTCGAAGGAATTTTCGCAGGAACTTCTGAAGGAATTCCTGAAGGAGCTTCTTAAGGAACTTCCGAACAAATTACTGGAGGAACTTCCGAAGAAATTACTGGAGGAACTTTCGAAGGAATGTTCGATGGAATTACTGGAGGAACTTCCGAAGGAATCTTGAGGAGTTTGTGGAGGAATTCCTGGAGAAATTCGTGGAGAAGCATTCGAAGGAATTGGTAGAGGAAGTTCCGGAGGATCTTTTGGAGGAACTTTTGGAAGAATTTACGGAGGAACTTCCGAAGGAATTTTTGCAGGAATTTGCGGAGAAATTCCTGGAGCAATTTCCGGATGAACTCCTGGAGGTACTTCCGGAGGAACTCCTGGAGAAACTTCCGGAAGAACTTCTGTAGAAATTTCCAGAGAAACTCTTGGAGGAATTTCCGAAGGATTTCCTAACGGAATTTCCGAAGGAAGTTTTGGAAAAACTTTCGACAGAATATTGAGGAACATCCGGTGGAATTCCTGTAGGAATTCGTGGAGGAGCTTTCGGAGGAATTCCTGGTGGAAGTCCATGCGGAATTTCTTGAGGAACTCTTGGAGGAACTACCGGAGGAATTCGTGGAGGAACTTCCGAAGGAATTTTTGCAGGAGCTTCTGAAGGAATTTCTGAAGAAACTTAAGGAATTCCTGGAGGAGCTTCTGGGGAAATTCATGGAGGAACTTCCAGAGGAATTTTTGGAAGAACTTATGGAGGAATTTCTGGAGGAACTTTCGCAGGAATTCCTGGAACAATTTCTGGAGCCACTTCCGAAGAAACTTCCGAAAGAAGCGCTGGAGGAACTCCGAAGGAATTTGTGAAGGCACTTTCGAAGGAATTGCTGGAGAAATTTCCAAATTAATTCCTGGAGGAACTTTCTGTAGAATATGGAGGACCTTCCGGAGTACTTTAATTAGTGTTTTTTATCGCAATTAAGTACAACAAAACGGAACTTCCTTAGAACTTTTTGGAGGATTTTCCGGAGGAATTCCTAGACAAACTTTCTGGGGAATTCTTGAAGAAATTTCGAAGAAATTTCTGGAGCATCTTCATGTAGGAACTTCCAAAGGAATTCCTGGAGGTTTCTCCAGATAAATATCCGGAGCGATTTCAGCAAAAACTTCCGAAATAATTTCTTGATGAATTTCCGGTGCAATTCCTGAAGGAACTTTCGAAGGGATTTGTGATGGATCTTCTGGAGAAATTGGTGATGGAGCTTCCTTATTGAAATTATGTACAATACTTCTGAGCCTCTGCAGTTCCTGCAGGAACTTCCGGCAATTCAAGACATCAAAAAATAGTATTCCTACTGTTCTGATCGAGGTTCTGATATATTTAAAGCAGTCACTGAATCAATTAGAATTAATTTAAAAGTTTATTTAAATAATTGAAATTAAATCGTCTCTAGAAATAATTAAAATCATCTTTGAAAAAATCAGAATTCCTTTAAAACTTGAAACGTCATATAAAATCTGTCCGGCAAATCCGCATGCATTGCGTTTTGCAACTGCGGCAATGATGCGGATTTTTTTAGTACAAACCGTCGACAAACCGCTTGCCGTTGCCGTTCCGTTGCCGCACTCCATTGCGTTTCCCCCTTGACTCTGGTGGTCTCTCACACTCCAAATAATCTAAACGTTGTTTCCACCTGAATTTTCAGGTACATTTTACGTGCACACGTAACTGCAAATGCTTCAGAAAATTCAGGTGAAACTTACGTGTCCGGTGAATTCTATCCAAAACTCTGGTAGAACTTATCTGATTTTCACGTAGAATGAAAATTCTATCGACAAATCAGGTAAAGGTTACGTGAATTTCAGGTGGAAAAAAATCTACGTACTTTTTCAGGTGGAAACAACGTGCAGATTTTTTTGGGTGCACTAATACAATCGAACACTGCTGTCATTTAGCAACAAAACACGTAATTTTGTTTTCAGCGGGAAAATTATCCCTATATTTTAACCCGGCGGCTATCTTGACGTTTACCTTCGCAGTCGAGCCAAAGAGCGTGAGACCGCCGCGGTATTCTAGAAAAGATAAGCGCGGCAATATTAGAGCAAGATTAACGGTGGTGAGTTTAAGCCGTTAGGCAGCGCAGTATCATTACTTGACGCTTTACTGCCGTAATCTGAAAAAGTAACGTATGCGCCAAATTGCAACATACTATAGTTTTCCATTTTTCTATTAAAAAGCACGATGAGTACTACTCGTTAACACTATAGATAGTGGAATATATAGATGAGCGAAGATAAATCCTTTGTCTCCAAACGAACTGTCAAACGTGTCTCCAAACGAGCATGACGTCACGATTTCAATGGAAATGTTAAGGGCTGTGACGTCATATGCACGTGTGCACGGTCAAAAAAAGCGACTCAGCCATGCTTTCGCTCATCTATAGATTCTACTATCTATAGTTAACACCATTTTCGGAAAATACAGTAGCCGTTCGATAACTGCAAAATGTTTACTTTTCAGTTAACGAATGCCGTTCGATAACTGCAACGCATTCTGGACGTCAAACGGTTGTCAATCGACGTCAGATGCAATAAAAGTGCATCTAAATGTGCAGCGCAATGCAGCTGTCATTGAGTTTGACACCAGTTTGAAGTTTAGCGGTCCGATAACTGCAAAACTGTTGCAACTATCGAATTGCAGTTAAAAAGCATTGCAGTTAAAAGACTTGCAGTTATCGAACGTCTACTGTAGTTAAAACGTCACTTTTTCGGATTACGGCAATTTACCGGTCGCTACTAAACGCGCTGCTATAACAGTAGCGCGACTGACAGGTGACCAAATTTGGTAGCGCGATAAGAGTGCTGCTATTTGATGAACTGTCAACTGTCAAACGCCACCGGTACGGAATACAGCAACCAAATTGAGAGCCGAAAATGGTGACCGATACGGAAATGAGTGAAGAAACTAAAATGAAAGCGCTGCGCGGGTGATTAAAATGCTCGCGACCGATAATGATGATGCTCTAAGAGCAAGATTACCGGTGGTGAGTTTATAAGCCGTTTGGCAGCGCAGTACAGTATACCCCCGCTGATCCGACAAATGTATGGCCGGACTATCGGGGTTTCTCTCGTTAATCCGACTGTTAAATCCATACAAATCAATCAAAACAAAATCACAGCACAAATTTGAAAACTGACAGCATAATGTGTTTAAATGGGTGTTGATACTTTTTAATCCGGAAAATTCCGAATTAGCGAGATCCGGACTAACGAGTCGTCGGACTAGCGAGGTCCGGATAAGCGGGGGGATACTGTATCATTACTTGACACTTTACCGGTCGCTGCTAAACGCGCTGCTATAACAGTAGCGCGACTGACAGGTAACCAAATTTGGTAGCGCGAAAAGAGCGCTGCTATTTGATGAACTGTCAAACGTCACCGGTACGGAATACAGCAACCAAATTGAAAGCCGAAAATAGTGACCGATATGGAAACGAGTGACGAAACTAAAATGAAAGCGCTGCGCGGGTGATTAAAATGCTCGCGACCGATAATGATGCTCTTAATCATTCGTGAAAAATACAATTCGCGAAGTCGAAGCAAATAAATTCTGCTCTTCCCTCCTATGGGAAATCCCATTGCTATCTGTCAGAGTTTGAGTGAAACATGGCCGTCATCTCCTCCTCTCTGTTGCTCTACTGTAAAAACAAAAGATATTTTAGTTACTAGATAAAGATTGTCGCTGTCCGGAACATCTTTTGCTGGCGAGGATAGGGGAGCTAAATGTCAAAGAAGGAAAATCCATACGATTTGACAGGTATGTACCACACATGTTTCGGACAGCAGAACAAAGGGAACCGAAGCGACAATCTTTATCTAGTAACTAAAATATCTTTTGTAAAAACCCATACAGAACTGTCATTGGTTGTGTGAAGAATTTTGCTTCGACTTCGCGAATATTTTAGTACAGAAAAGGTTGATCTTTTCGCCAATCTATGCAAACTGCAGCTATTCACCACGTTCACCACACATGCACTGACAAGAGTGAAGCTTTTTCAGAGGGGATGAAAAAATGAATGAACTTTTGACAGAAAGCGAATCACACGTAGAATCAATATCATCATCAGCAATCCAACTCCACTAGTATATATACATATATATATATACATAAGAGCAATAATAAGGCAGTTTACATTTTAGTCTTGTTTTCAATTGTGTCTTGTTAAGATCATCGTCTCCATTTTCAAACATTTTAGCAGCAAATAATAATAATTAGTCTTGTTCCATGTAGCTAGAGGTCTATGACTCTATAGTGTAATGCGCAGTGATACAGTTTAGCATCTGCAACAACAAGTCGGGTGGAGGAAACTATGCTTGGATCTCAGAAACAGTAATCTCAGAAATGCCTTCACTGAGGCAAAAAGTAAGCAAAATAAATCGATATTTGGTGAGACGGGGTGTGAGCATTTTCCATTTTATTATGTGATATCTTCCAGGTTACTACCTACTTCAGGCAGTTTAGTTTCATTGCTGATCGAGAGGAACGAATTGCTTCTGAAAGCAAAGTGTCGGATGGGTCCTTCATAACAAGATATCTGGACGGGTGAGTTTCATTCTCTCTATTGATGTTATTTTCAACGTCTTACATAGTGTCTAATTTTCTTTGATTTTCTATGACTAGTCTGGGAGTCTAACAATGAATACAAATTGATTTATTGAACATTATATTTTAACGCATACAAGAATTGGACCAGCTGTAATTTTGTCTTCTGAAGAGTGAGAAATGCGCAATATATTCAGAGTTTATTCGTTCCATTAAGCGTGTGTTAATTTTATCTTATTAACATGCAGTTCTGATGCGATCCTGGCCATGTTTGTGAGACGACATTTTTGTTTAACACAGTTTGTTACTCGATGTTGAAGTCAGGTGCAAAGATTTTTCATTTATCGACAAATTTTAAAAGAATTTAAACATCTTCGTATTCCAAAGTTCCATTTTGCGCACGTTGTGTTCAAATGAGTATGACGTTTTTTTTGTAGGGTATATGGTTCTGTCCTAATATGCTGCAGTTGTGCACATTTATCGTTATAAATCTTCATATATTGCAGTTCTAACCAAAATTATACCCCAGACAGCTAGCTTACTTTTGGTTTTTATTACGTCAAGTAGTCAAAAACAACGACAGTCATCCACAATCTCTCATTTAGGCCACCAAATGTTTTGAACAAAATGGATAATATTTGCTAATTTTCCCAAACTTGCCCATCAAGTGCGCTCATACTAAACATAAATATGGGGAGCTGTTTGGATCACACGCAATTTTGCTTGCGTTGAACAAAGGCAGCATGCAAACGAAAGCAAAAAATAAAAACATCTCATTCACATTGGTTGAAAATAAGATACTATATACCCTTATTCTTGTTTATGTACGAATGCGCTTTCGAAAGAAAGTTTAAGCGCATTCTCGTTTACGCCAGCAACATCAAATGGAGACACGGTTCGAACGAATCGCATTCGTTCGAAAGTAGCGTTCGTCCGTAAACAAAAATAAGGGTGATAGTGTGGTAATATCTGAAAGAGTGTGTTTTGGATTCCCACAATATCATGCTTACTCAGGGATCATGTCAATGAAAATCAAATAAAAAATCCTAATATTTCCAAATTAGTGAAGGATCTACTATTTATTGTGTCTTGCAACAAAATGACAACTTTCGTGATTTTTCCAAAGCTCTCATAGATATCTTCAATTTCCCCGCAGTACAAATAGCACGTGTTATCGAAGCATTCATCGCCGGAATCTTCCACGTAGTGGCCAAATTGTTAAAAATATCACAGTAGCTTTTTTCTGGAGGAATGTTTTTCTTATGCGACTATCTGGCGCTTATTTTTCGTTGCGACTAAAAATAAGCGGAGGAGTAGATTTTTTTTTATGAGCGGTATTGTTATTTTTATTAATGAGGAAGTAAAATTGGCAAACAACAACCTTGTGTTTCAAGGGAGTGTTTGTGCGGCCGCTCAGTGTTGTACAACCACAGTTATAATTTTGCGGCAGACGAAAAGAGACAATCGTCACACTGCCGATGGTGGCTCGAACGGAAACCTCTTTCCATTGTCCAATTGTTTGTTGAGCCTTAAAAACGACTACGCCGTCTTGAAGGATTTGGACCCTGTGTCGAAATGTTGGACAAATAAAAATTTTCCATTATTTCCAAATATTTTGCATATCGTAAAGTAAACAGAAAAATAAATAGAGTATTCAAAATTTCAATTGCCATAAACCTGCCTGTTTTTAGCCCTCAATTAATTAAACGACGCGATGCGACGCGAGTCGCGACATTTCGAATTATGTCATTAGTAGTGTACATTTCATTTCATTTATTTAGTCTACATCTAAACAGATAACACTGAATCAACAATTTGACGCCACAATACAGGGCCCTCCTTAGCCGTGCGGTAAGACGCGCTGCTACAAAGCAAGACCATGCTGAGGGTGGCTGGGTTCGATTCCCGGTGCCGGTCTAGGCAATTTTCGGATTGGAAATTGTCTCGACTTCCCTGGGCATAAAAGTATCATCGTGCTAGCCTCATGGCTTAGAAACCTCGCAGTTAATAACTGTGGAAGTGCTTAATGAACACTAAGCTGCGAGGCGGCTCTGTCCCAGCGTGGGGATGTAATGCCAATAAGAAGAAGAAGAAGAAGATACACGGTTCGAGGCCACATTTTTCCATCCTCGAATACGCCCCACGCTCGCCAAGTCGTTCTGCACCTGGTCTGCCCATCTCGCTCGCTGCGCTCCACGTCGTCTCGTCCCTGCCGGATCGGAAGCGAACACCATCTTTGCAGGGTTGCTGTCCGGCATTCTTGCAACATGCCCTGCCCATCGTACCCTTCCGGCTTTAGCTACCTTCTGGATACTGGGTTCGCCGTAGAGCTGGGCGAGCTCATGGTTTATTCTTCGCCGCCACACACCGTCTTCTTGCATACCGCCAAAGATGGTCCTAAGCACCCGTCTCTCGAATACTCCGAGTGCTTGCAAGTCCTCCTCGAGCATTGTCCATGTTTCATGTCCGTAGACAACCGGTCTTATTAACGTCTTGTACATGACACATTTGGTGCGGTGGCGAATCTTTTTTGACCGCAGTTTCTTCTGGAGCCCGTAGTAGGCCCGACTTCCACAGATGATGCGCCTTCGTATTTCACGACTGACATTGTTATCAGCCGTTAGCAAGGATCCGAGGTAGACGAATTCCTCGACCACTTCGAAGGTATCCCCGTCTATCGTAACACTGCTTCCCAGGCGGGCCCTGTTGCGCTCTGTTCCGCCCACAAGCATGTACTTTGTCTTTGAGGCATTTACCACCAGTCCAACTTTTGTTGCTTCACGTTTCAGGCGGGTGTATAGTTCTGCCACCTTTGCAAATGGTCGGCCGACAATGTCCTTGTCATCCGCGAAACAAATAAATTGACTGGATCTGTTGAAAATCGTACCCCGGCTGTTACACCCGGCTCTCCGCATGACACCTTCTAGCGCAATGTTGAACAACAGGCACGAAAATCCATCACCTTGTTTTAGTCCCCGGCGCGATTCGAACGAACTGGAGTGTTCGCCCGAAATCTTCACACAGTTTTGCACACCATCCACCGTTGCTTTGATCAGTCTGGTAAGCTTCCCAGGGAAGCTGTTCTCGTCCATAATTTTCCATAGCTCTACGCGGTCTATACTGTCGTATGCCGCCTTGAAATCAACGAACAGATGGTGCGTTGGGACCTGGTATTCACGGCTTTTTTGAAGGATTCGCCGTACAGTAAAGATCTGGTCCGTTGTCGAGCGGCCGTCAACGAAGCCGGCTTGATAACTTCCCACGAACTCGTTCACTAATGGTGACAGACGACGGAAGATGATCTGGGATAACACTTTGTAGGCGGCATTAAGGATGGTGATCGCTCGAAAGTTCTCACACTCCAGTTTGTCGCCTTTCTTGTAGATGGGGCATATAACCCCTTCCTTCCACTCCTCCGGTAGCTGTTCAGTTTCCCAGATTCTGACTATCAATTTGTGCAGGCAAGTGGCTAGCTTTTCCGGACCCATCTTGATGAGCTCAGCTCCAATACCATCCTTACCAGCTGAATTATTGGTCTTTAGCTGTTGGATGGCATCCTTAACTTCCCTCAAGGTGGGGGCAGGTTGGCTTCCATCGTCCGCTGAACTGACGTAGTCATCTCCTCCGCTGCCTTGACTTTCACTGCCTGTACTCTCAGCGCCATTCAAATGTTCCTCGTAGTGCTGCTTCCACCTTTCGATCACCACACGTTCGTCCGTTAAGATTTTCCCATCCTTATCCCGGCACATTTCGGCTCGCGGCACGAAGCCTTTGCGGGATGCGTTGAGCTACTGCTAGAATTTGCGTGTTTCTTGAGAACGGCACAGCTGTTCCATTTCCTTGCACTCCGCTTCTTCCAGGCGGCGTTTCTTCTCCTGAAAATGGCGAGTCTGCTGTCTCCGCTTTCGTCTATAACGTTCCACGTTCTGCCGGGTACCTTGCTGCAGCGCGATCGCTCGCGCTGCGTCCTTCTCCTCCAGAATCTGTCTGCACTCTTCATCGAACCAATCGTTCCGTCGACTTCGTCCCACATACCCGACGTTGTTCTCCGCTGCGTCGTTAATGGCTGCTTTGACTGTATTCCAGCAGTCCTCAAGAGGGGCCCCATCGAGCTCACCCTCTACCGGCAACGCTGCCTCGAGATGCTGCGCGTATGCAGTGGCGACATCAGGTTGCTTCAGTCGCTCTAGGTCGTACCGCGGCGGTCGTCGGTACCGAACATTGTTGATGACGGATAGTTTTGGGCGCAGTTTAACCATCACCAGATAGTGGTCAGAGTCGATGTTAGCGCCACGATATGTGCTGACGTCGATAATGTCGGAGAAGTGCCGTCCATCAATCAGGACGTGGCCGATTTGTGATTCTGTCAGCAGTGGTGATCTTCAGGTGTACCGATACGGAAGGCTGTGTTGGAAGTAGGTGCTGCGAATAGCCATATTCTTGGAGGCGGCGAAATCAATTAGTCGTAGGCCGTTTTCGTTCGTCAGCCGGTGAGCGCTGAACTTTCCAATAGTCGGTCTAAACTCCTCCTCTTGGCCAACCTGAGCGTTCAAATCACCTATGATGATTTTGACGTCGTGGTTTGGGCAGCTGTCCTACTCACGTTCCAACTGCGCGTAGAATGCGTCCTTATCATCATCAGTGCTTTATAACTCCTTTATAACGTTCCTAGTTCCAAACGTGGCTAGGAAACTCCCAGGGTCGTTTTATGCGAAATTGTTGACAGTTCAGTATACATGCAAACTCAGCATAAACGCAACATAATTTTTGAATGAACTTAAAGGGTGTTCATTTACTAGGGTTGGAACTGAATAGCTATCACAATCGAACGTTTTCGAACTTTTGGAAGATGTCAAGAAGCGAGGGGTGAGAAACTATCTCTTAACGAAGTTTGCATCGAATTAAGGACGATATTTAGCAAATTGTGTGCCTTTCAAGAAATTCTAATTTCTATCTCCAAAGATAACTAGGCTTTTCTGGGGTAATACAACATGCTGACAAACATTATTTATTTGAACTATTGTTACCTAGTTTTGTTCAACTTCCGTGATCACGAATTTTCCTATCATAACTTCTGATACACAATTTGGCTTATAACTACTAAAAATAACCAGAGCGACTTACGGTTTTTTCGGATTACTGTGGGTCGTGGACTGACTTATGGAGCTGCTGGGGAACCACTGAATGGTATTGGCGAACGTCGATATCGCCCGCCCTACTGGCGTGTCAGATCGTGCCAGGTCGAAGCAATGGGTTGTTCCTTTAGGTATTGATGAGGAACCTCTGGCTCGGCTTGCCGCCCGGAAAGTCGAATGGATGGAAAGCTGATTCGATTATCCGTTTCGCCAGGTGGGAATTCTCGGGATTTCTTTAGTGGTCCGGAACAAGATGGCGTCTTCCACAATGGCGTCGAATACTACCGCTGGACAAACTACTGACCGACACTGGTCTCGAGGTATAGCATTGGACTCTCCCTTGTAATGTCGAAGACCCCTCTTCTGCATTTGCCTCCAATGGAGAACAAGCAGGGTAGATTTCTGGCTCAGGGGAATCTGGGAAAATGGGAAGGTCCAGTCGGGAAGATTTGTCCACGTGGGCCGCCTGGTCTGTGGATTTGGGCCTAAATAAACGGAAAAAGGCCGCGTTTGGCCTATTCAGGTCGGTATTAGTAACCTGACAAAGTACCATTCGAAGGTTTTTTCAAGCATCCTGGTAAATTACCTTTTTCCGCTGGGTTTTATTGCACACCGTTCTCTCAGAAGGCAAATTGTTTCCGTCAGTCACACAGTACCCTATATGTCATACTAACTTTTAGGTTATGTTTTTAGCTTTTACAATTAACATTTAGTTTACCTTTATTTTTAATTTCACTACTAACAACTAGTTTTATTTTTACCAATCGTAATACTTTTAAGGACCAATAATCTAAAAGATTTAGAAAAGAAAATTACTAAAAAAGCACACTTATTTTTCAACTTTCACTACCTCGAATTATAACACGCGCCGCGCACTTCTAACTTCTTCGAAGTCTTGAGCCAGAAAGAAGGAATTAGTTTGGTTGAGATAGCAACTATAAATCTCTGTTTACATCATTATTCTGACAATCCCTCTATCATCCATATCGAGAATCATATTACATTTTATGAACTGAGATTTCTGTATCCGGTTCACCTTAAAATGCTTCGAAAATGAATTCCCGTGACCTCATACATAGATGGCAGCACCTAACCCATTGGACCAGTGGCGTATAAAGGAGATCACACAAATACCCGCATTTGGTGGAGCCAATGCTTAAATATCTGAAACCATCGGTTACAGCTTCCGGAGTGTGGGCTATGGACGTTGATTATGCTGAAGTTGAAGAACCGGCCTTTGATCCTCAACCTGCACATTCTCTCGTTGATCGGCCACCACCCGATCACGCGCCTTTGCATATCGCCCATCACTATGAAAGCTGTTCCCAGCTCGTGTGTGTTGCCGCAGCTCTGGTAGATGGTATGATTACCTCTAAACATTCGCACCATCGATCCCTTCCAACAAACCTCCTGCAGCGCTACGATGCCGAATCCACGGTCCTTGGGCACATCGGCGAGTATGCGTGTGCTCCCGATGAAGTTGAGAGATTTGCAGTTCCACGAACCGAGTTTCCAATCGCTAGTCCCTTTTCGTCGCAGTGGTCTTCGCCGATGGTTCCGGTCCGTACTCTCTTGTTGATTGTTCGTTGCGTATGTTTTTTTAAATGCCGGCTTGCAGGGCCTGACACCAAACCCCCTAAATTTCCGGAGGACCGTGGTGCACAGTTTCACTTAGAGTCCCTCGCTTGCACTCGGACGATGATCAGCCGCCCCTAACATGGAGAACAGACGCTGTTGTGAGCCGATCCTGACATGGTCAATAAGATTTCCACCTCCGGAGAGTAGCGAACCCCCCCTTCCCTGTCAGCATACGACCATAGTTCCCACCAAGGTTGGTTACCCGATCTTCCCTAAGGTTGCTCGTATCCCGGCCAGCACTACGGAGAGGTAGGGATAGGAGTTGCTGGGTAAAAGGCTAAGGACCTCGAGATGGGGTCTATTTTATTGCTTCAGGTACGCGAAGTACCAATGGTACGCTTTACCCAGCATTTGCCGTGCCAATAGTGTACAGCATGCTGCCAAATCACACCAAGCGCCTTCAAAAAATATATCATTTTTCTGCCCAAGTTTTCATTTAATAGATTTTATTGATCACAAATCGCATCGGATTGATCAACCTCATTACTGATATCCTACACCAAATGTACGTATGAATTCATATAAAATGGTTTCCGTTTTCCTTTTTGGAACAAAATATCGCAAGTTGTAACCGTTGGTTACAAGTTCAACTTGTAGCTCCTCCACAAGTATATTTCAAAATCATATTTGCTCCTTAAGGTCACTCCTGACGGAATCCAATTTTCAAAGTTTTCAAGGGCACACCATTCGATACGGCAGCAACGCACAACTGTCATTTTTATTTTTTCACGCAGCAAAGCTGAAAAATAAAAATGACAGTTGTGCGTTGCTTCCGTATCGAATGGTGTGCCCTTGAAAACGCGAGTACTTTGAAAATTGGGTTCCGTCAGGAGTGACCTTAAACATTCCCTATATCCATAATAATACGGCCTTTACAGAAAAACACAACTACTAACACCATTTACTTTTACTTATGGATCCTGTACACCTCCGGTGGTGCAAAGGGCCGACTTGAAAGATCTCCATCCTGAGCGATGCCCGGCTATCGCTTTAACCTGTTGCCAGGTTAGATTTCGGTCGACTTCTTTTATTTCTTTATTGAGGCTTCTCCGCCATGAGCCTCTGGGTCTGCCTCTGCTGCGATGTCCCGCTGGGTTCCAGTCTAATGCTTGCTTACAGATTTCGTTTCCGCCCCTACGTAGAGTGTGGCCGACCCAGCCCCACTTCCGATCCCGAATTTCTGTTGCTATCGGCCTCTGGTGACAACGACGATGGAGCTCATTGTTTGAGATCCAGTTGTGAGGCCACCAGGCCCGAATTATATGAACACCTGCAGCCGTTGAGTGTTCTCCACTGATACACACCATGTTTCGCTAGCGTATAACAGCACAGATTTCACGTTAGAGTTGAAAATTCGTATTTTGGTGCGTTCACTTATCTGCCTGTTTTTCCAGATATTTCTTAAACTCGCAAAGGCAGCCCTTGCTTTCTTGATCCGTGCGCCTATGTCGATCTTGGTACCGCCGTCTGACGCCATTTGGCTACCAAGATATTGGAAGCTTTCAACATTCTCCACTGGTTGCCCGGCTACTGTGAAACTGGAAGGAGTCACCGTGTTTACATCCAACGATTTGGTTTTGTTGACGTTGATGACTAAACCTGCTGAGGAGGAGCGATCAGCAAGGTCGTTGAGCTTACTCTGCATATCAGAGCGCCGTTGCGCGAGTAGTGCAACGTCATCCGCCAATTCGAAGTCGTTTAGGTGCTCCATGGTTATAGGCTGCCATAACAGCCCGCGGTTTGGTTCACGGTCAATCGCATCTACCAGAATCTCATCGATTACGATGAGGAACAGTAACAGTGATAGAATACATCCTTGCCTCACACCAGCTACGACCCGGATAGGGTCGGACAGGACCCCATTGTGCAGCACTCTACACGAAAAGGCCTCGTACTGTGCTTCGATGAGGCCGATGATTTTCTCAGGAACCCCTTGCGTCTCAGGGCGCCCCACATATTCTCGTGATTGAGACGGTCGAAAGCTTTTTCGTAGTCAATGAATACCAAGTAAAGGGACTCTTGGAATTCGTTGACCTGCTCCAAAATGATGCGGAGCGTGACAATATGGTCCACACAGGATCTTCCGGCACGGAATCCGGCTTGCTGCCGCCGGAGAGTCGCATCGATCTTCTCCTGAATCCGGGCTAGGATAATTTTGCACAGAACTTTGAGAACGGTACACAGCAACATAATGCCTCGCCAGTTATCGCATACAGTCAGGTCACCCTTTTGGGCACCTTTACTAAGATACCTTGCATCCAGTCGACCGGGAAAGTTGCGGTGTCCCAGATATTATGAAATAAACGATGCAGTAGTTGAGCAGATGTCATGGGGTCAGCTTTGAGCATCTCGGCTGATATGCGGTCGACCCCTGGGGCTTTATTCGATTTCATGCTTTGGATGGCTGTTTGAATCTCTAGCAGTGATGGAGCTTCGGTATTGACGCGTGTTATACGTCGGATCCTAGGCAGATCATGCCGAGGTGGTGATGGCCTGGCTGGCACTTGAAAAAGTTGTTCGAAGTGCTCGAACCAGCGTTTCAGCTGGTCAGTTGGGTCGGTCAATAACTGATCATTCGCGTCTTTCACAGGCATCGTTGCATTCATCTTCGCCCCGCTTAAGCGTCGTGAGATATCGTAGAGGAGGCGAATGTCCCCGGTTGCGGCGGCTCTCTCTCCTTCGTCGGCCAGAGAGTCTGCCCACGCTCGCTTGTCCCGTCGACATGAGCGTTTTACTTCCTTCTCAAGAGCCGTGTATCGTTGACGGGCTAAGACTTTGGCTCCTCTGGTTTTCGATCGCTCTATCGCGGCTTTGGCTTCTCTTCGCTCCTCTATCTTCCTCCAGGTCTCATCGGTGATCCATTGTTTTCTCTGGGTGCGTAGTTCGCCCAGATTGTTCTCGCTGGTGGCGATGAAGGCATTCTTGATGGCGGTCCATTGGTCTTCCACGCTGCCACCTTCCGGAATATCTGCAGCACGCGTCTCCAGTTCTTCAACGAAGGACCGTTTCACCGTGGCATCTTCCAGTCGGCGTGTGTTGAATCGTCGTCCAACTCTTTCCTCCTGCCGACGAATCCGCGCAATGCGCAGGCGTATTTCGCCGATGAGGAGGTGATGATCAGACGCAATATCGGCACTACGTTTATTCCGTACATCAAGAAGGCTCCGTTTCCATTTTCGGCTGATGCAGATGTGGTCGATTTGATTTTCTGTAAAGCCGTCACGGGAGACCCACGTGACCTTGTGAACCGGTCGATGAGGGAAGAGCGATCCCCCGATCACCATGTCGTTATTACCACAAAATTCTGCGAACAGCTCTCCGTTTTCGCTCATTTCTCCGAGACCATGGCGTCCCATAATGCGCTCATGGTTCGAGTTGTCGGATCCGATCTTCGCATTGAAGTCGCCCAAACAGATCTTGATATCACCCTTCGGAATTCTATCTACGACGGCATTGAGTTGACTGTAGAAGTTCTCTTTGTCTTGCAGATCGGCAGCATCGGTTGGCGCATAACATTGGATTATAGTAAGGTTTCGGACCCGTGTTCTAAATCTGGCAACGATTATCCTTTCACTTATAGGTTCCCACTTCATAAGCGCAGAGTGTGCCTGAGCGCTTAGTAGGAAGCCAACTCCGCGATGCCGGGAGCGTGTTCACCTCGTAAACCAGAGTATAGCAGAACTTGTCCCGACGGCGTTCTGTGTTCTCCAAAGTTTGGCCAACGGGCTTCACTCAGTCCCAGGATCTCAAGCTTCATGCGGCGTGCCTCATTGGCAAGTTGTGCCAATTTACCCTGCTGGGCTAGGGTTAAAACGTTCCATGTTCCTATTCGTGTCCGTTGTTTCGCGCTAAGAGTCGTCGCCGTGAAATCAGTCCGTATTCTTTCATTATCGGATTCTCGAACAAATTGATGTTTCGGGAACAGTAGGTTGTTGGCCCAAGGTTCCCTATCCACCGGGATGGGGCTGCCATCTTAGGTATAGCTTCCGGGGAATAGCATTTCATACTCAGCCGCTGGATGCCAGAACAGACGCTGTTGGAGCCGCACCTCCTTGGTGGACAGACGCTCGATCAGTCGGGTCAAATTTGTTTAAAGTCCCACCCAACACCAGGACTAGGCTAGTGCGCTTTGAGCGGCACACGGTCGCTTTGATAGGGCCTGCTTGGGGACACATGCAGCTTTTATAGAAGTTCAACAGAGCCCACTGTCGAACCCCACCACATCCTAGGCAGACCCCACAGTACGCACCCTCTCACTCTAGCTGATGTCAGAAGGACAACAGTGCCCAGGCTGCACTACCAGCTAAGTACGCAACCCTTAGCTGGCGGTCAATTGTCATCGGAAGACCCGTGGAAGCGTGAGTATTGGAACTTGTGAGGACCAGAGCTATGTTAGGCGCCTCTTCCCGGATGTCAACTCACCATTTCGCAGCCCTACTAACACCATTGGCAATTAAAAGTGAGGTTAGGTTTCGAAAAAAATCAAAACTGGAATCCAAATTTACGCTCTCTTATCACTTCAATTGTAAGAATCAAAGCAGGGTTTTCATTATCAAACATTTTCTTCCATTTTAAACACAAGAAACAGTGCATAGAACGCGTCAGTCATCAATCTATCGAATGATGATCCTCGTTTTTAACCTCACTTTTATCTGCCAATAATGGAACAGCGGCTGCACTCATATGCACTCATATGGCTTGGTGAGTGTAAAAGCGCTGTCCCACTCTTACACCTCGCACTGTTTGGGTGACAGTTTCGCTGTATAACAGTTTGAACTAGCGGCAAAATATCACCCTGCCCTCTATTGTTCGCCAACAGATGGAGTACTTAAAAATAGGGTGTGTGGTCAAATTGTAGACACAAAAAAAATAAAAGAATGCAATTCATGATGCAACAACTGCATTTCACAGGTGGGCATTTTTATTATAAAAGCGCGGTAAGGTGATTCTATCACTCTTTTCGATCGTGATCTCTGTACAGAGTAGAAGTGTGCGCGTGTGTAGTTTAGTATTGTGAAGGTAAAATTGTGAAGCCTTTTGTGTGATGAAATTGTTAAAATCTAGTTTGTTCTCTTTTTGTATTAAGTCCTAAAGCTATTGTTAGTAGAATGAAAGGAATATAAAAGTTTCAGTAAACATGCATAATACAAAAATTAGTACGGTTAGTTATTTGCTAAAGATTAAATATTTCTAAAACCAATGTGTTAATTCCTATAGCTAAATCGCAAAAGTCTCTTTCCTTAAACTAAGTGACAAACATCAAATAAGTTGAAGACGAACAAACAAGAAAAAGAAGATTATTTGTACTGAAAGTGGCAAATTGTAAGAGGCTTTAGATAGTGACGTCACGGGGAATTAATTGGTGTGTTTAGGTCCGGAAAGTGAACCTTTTTCTTCCGACCTTTCTTCTACAGAAGTATCCCGAGGCGGATTTCCCGGATACCATCGCGTACCTCGCCGATCGAAAGCCGTCAGTGACAATTCCGCCATCTTTGTCACCAGTGACTGGCAAAACACAGCTACCAACCGTCATCCCGGTAGCTCAATTCCGCCATCGTAGTCCTCGTCGACTGGCAACATCACCATTACCATCCCCATCCCGGTGGTCTGATTCCGCCATCTCCGTCACCATTGACTGGCCAAAACCCACCACGACCATCATTATCCGGTGGTACACTTCCGCCATCTTCGTCAACATTGACTGGCCACGCCACCACTATCATCGCTACCGGTGGTACGATTCCGCCATCTTCGTCATAATTGACTGGCCAGAACGTTAGCTATCGCCCGGAGGCGATCACACACGACCCAAGAATGGACACCACGAAACCACAACCAATGATCCGGATCACGCAAGTACCCCATATGAGTGACGTCAATTAATAAATTGTAAAATGTAAAAAGCCTCAGTGGTAGCCAATTCATTTAGAGCGCAGCCCTGGGTTATAATAATTCCACCGCTTCTTCGTTTTTCCGCTTTGTTTCGGACTCGAAAAGGAGTCATCAGGCCTCACTGTCCGGAGATCCGTCGAATCGGTATTAGTTGAAGTCCTTGTGAAGGTAGTTGATTGTTTCACCCCCCCTATTTCTATGTGCAATATCTGTGTGAATAACGTCTAGTTCTTGTTATCCCAAGTGTCCTTAAATTAGTATGACTTACTTACTTATGAATCCTGCACGCCTCCGGTTGTGCAAAGGGCCGACTTGAAAGATCTCCATCCTGCGCGTTGCCCAGCTGTCGCTTTAACCTGTTGCCAGGTTAGATTTCGGTCGACTTCTTTTATTTCTTTATTGAGGCTTCGCCGCCATGAGCCTCTGGGTCTGCCTCTGCTGCGATGTCCCGCTGGGTTCCAGTCTAATGCTTGTTTACAGATTTCGTTTCCGCCCCTACGTAGAGTGTGGCCGACCCAGCCCCACTTCCGATCCCGAATTTCTGTTGCTATCGGCCTCTGGTGACAACGACGATGGAGCTCGTTGTTTGAGATCCAGTTGTGAGGCCACCAGGCCCGAATTATATACCGCAGGCATCTGTTAATGAACACCTGCAGCCGTTGAGTGTTCTCCACTGATACACACCATGTTTCGCTAGCGTATAGCAGCACAGATTTCACGTTAGAGTTGAAAATTCGTATTTTGGTGCGTTCACTTATCTGCCTGTTTTTCCAGATATTTCTTAAACTCGCAAAGGCAGCCCTTGCTTTCTTGATCCGTGCGCCTATGTCGATCTTGGTACCGCCGTCTGACGCCATTTGGCTACCAAGATATTGGAAGCTTTCAACATTCTCCACTGGTTGCCCGGCTACTGTGAAACTGGAAGGAGTCACCGTGTTTACATCCAACGATTTGGTTCTGTTGACGTTGATGACTAAACCTGCCGAGGAGGAGCGCTCGGCAAGGTCGTTGAGCTTACTCTGCATATCAGAGCGCCGTTGCGCGAGGAGTGCAACGTCATCAGCCAATTCGAAGTCGTTTAGGTGCTCCATAGTTATAGGCTGCCATAACAGCCCGCGGTTTGGTTCACGGTCAATCGCATCTACCAGAATCTCATCGATTACGATGAGGAACAGTAACAGTGATAGAATACATCCTTGCCTCACATCAGCTACGACCTGGATAGGGTCGGACAGGACCCCATTGTGCAGCACTCTACACGAAAAGGCCTCGTACTGTGCTTCGATGAGGCCGATGATTTTCTCAGGAACCCCCTTGCGTCTCAGGGCGCCCCACATATTCTCGTGATTGAGACGGTCGAAAGCTTTTTCGTAGTCAATGAATACCAAGTAAAGGGACTCGTTGACCTGCTCCAGAATTATGCGGAGCGTGACAATATGGTCCACACAGGATCTTCCGGCACGGAATCCGGCCTGCTGCCGACGGTGAGTAGCATCGATCTCCTCCTGAATCCAGGCTAGGATAATTTTGCATAGAATTTTGAGAACGGTACACAGTTATCGCCTCGCCGGTTATCGCATACAGTCAGGTCACCCTTTTTGGGCACCTTCACTAAGATACCTTGCATCCAGTCGACCGGGAAAGTTGCGGTGTCCCAGATATTACGAAATAAACGATGCAGTAGTTGTTGTGCGGATGTCATGGGGTCAGCTTTGAGCATCTCGGCTGATATGCGGTCGACCCCTGGGGCTTTATTCGATTTCATGCTTTGGATGGGAAATTAGTATGAGGAAGTGAGAGATTAAGCTATCCTGATTATACGACCCTGTAGATTCCTAATCCCCTTAATCCCTGAGCAACCGAGTTACAAAGTCAGTCAAACAGCCGCTTGATGCGGTTTGACAGAACCCATACCATATTAATATTAATATATTTGATGTGAACATGCTGCAAAACGCACAAAAATGAACAACGAACAAAACTTTCACAGGGTGTCAACCATTCGATAAAACCAGGTAAAGCGGAAAAAACCGAAAAACTATGAAACCAATCAGGAAATCGACCTATAGATCAAACCATACATCAAAGCTGTCCAATGAGCAGCTCGAAGTTATTCCCGTCCCTCTCATGTCCATTTGTTGACAAAAAGAACGAGCAGGACGGGAACAACTTCGAGCTACTTCGAGCTGCTCATTGGACAGCACTAATATGTGATGTCCAATGGACTTAACCACGAGTCGGAAAAGTGACATCCGCTGCGGGACGATAAATATTTCAGTGAACTCGGAGTTTTTTTTTAAGGCGGCTTATTGGGCCTGCGCAAACCTCCTGTCTCGTCGTGTCAGGTCTGTTTAGCGTCCCACCTATCACCAGGACTAGGGCTTGTGCGCTTTGAGCGGCACACGGTTGCTTTGGCGGAGCCTACTTGCGGATACATGCAGCTTTTTATAGAAATTTAACAGAGCCCACTGTCAAGACACCATAACTCGCAGATGGCCTGGCCAGATGGAGTTGGAAGAGTACCACGATGGCAGCCGGACCCTCAACTGGTCAAAATATTACTTGGAAGCTACCAGAAAAGTCATGTAGCTATTACGTGACACTCTGGAACAACCTCGAGCAACTTCGAGCTGCTCTTTGGTTTTGAGCTATTTTTCTCTTGAAATGTTTCACCTAGTTACACTCAAAATAATCAAAACGTCAAAGCTACGTGAAAACATACGTGGCTTTTTTCCATCGCACTTTCCACGTATCAGGTACGTGGTGGGACATCGGTGACAAACAAAATGAACTAATGAAAACTCGCTACGTGACTTTTCTGGTAGCTTCCAAGTAATATTTTGACCAGTTGAGGGTCCGGCTGCCATCGTGGTACTCTTCCAACTCCATCTGGCCAGGCCATCTGCGAGTTGTGGTGTCTGCCTAGGATCTGGTGGGGTTCGACAGTGGGCTCTGTTAAATTTCTATAAAAAGCTGCATGTATCCGCAAGTAGGCTCCGCCAAAGCTGGGATTCGGCTTCATAGTGCTGGGCAAGATGCGCCAACGCGTAATTGGGTGGCAGCCTATCAACAAAAGGATGTGCAAGCTGAGGATAAAAGGTCGTTTCTTCAACTATAGCATCATCAACGTGCACTGCCCATACGAAGGGAGACCCGACGACGAGAAAGAAGCATTCTATGCACAGCTGGAGCAGACATACGATGGATGATGCCCACTGCGGGACGTCAGAATCGTCATCGGTGACATGACATTGGGCGGCTACATGATGGCGCAGCGGAGGAAAAAGCGCCAGCAGGCAGATCGAGACCGTGAAGAGACGGAGCAACTGTACCGCGCTAATAACACACGAAAGTTCTATGAGAAGTTAAACCGTTCACGTAAGGGCCACGTGCCACAGCCTGATATGTGTAAGGACATAAACGGGAACCTTCTTACGAACGAGCGTGAGGTGATCCAAAGGTGGCGGCAGCACTACGAAGAACACCTGAATGGCGATGCGGCAGACGAAGATGGCGGTATGGTGATGGACCTGGGAGAACGCGCGCCGGACATAATTTTACCGGCTCCGGATCTCCAGGAAATCCAGGAGGAAATTGGGCGGCTGAAGAACAACAAAGCCCCCGGGGTTGACCAACTACCAGGAGAGCTATTTAAACACGGTGGTGAGGCACTGGATAGAGCGCTGCACTGGGTAATTACCAAGGTTTGGGAGTATGAAGTTTTGTCGCAGGGGTGGATGGAAGGTGTCGTGAGTCCCATCTACAAAAAGGGCGATAAGCTGGATTGTAGCAATTACTGCGCAATCACATTGCTGAACGCCGCCTACAAGGTACTCTCCCAAATTTTACGCCGCCGACTAACACCAGTTGCAAGAGATTTCGTGGGGCAGTACCAGGCGGGATTTATGGGATCCACAGATCATACCACAGATCAGGTGTTTGTCGTGCGTCAGGTATTGCAGAAATTCCGCTAATACAACGTGCCCACACATCATCTATTTATCGACTTCAAAGGCGCATGGCAGCTTATGCACGAATTTCCGGATAAATTGATAAGGTTGATCAAGGCGACGATCGGGTGATGTGCGTAGTTCGAGTTTCAGGGGCATTCTCGAGTCCCTTCGAAACGCGCAGAGGGTTACGGCAAGGTGATGGTCTTTCGTGTCTGTTATTCAACATCGCTTTAGAGGGAGTAATACAAAGGGCAGGGATTGACACGAGTGATGAGATTTTCACGAAGTCCGTCCAGTTATTTGGTTTCGCCGACGACATTGATATCATGGCACGTAACTTTGAGAGGATGGAGGAAGCCTACATCAGACTGAAAATCGAAGCTAAATGGATTGGACTAGTCATCAACACGTCGAAGACGAAGTACATGATAAGAAGACTAGAGGCTCAAGAGAGGACAACGTAAGCCACCCACCACGAGTTTGTATTGGTGGTGACAAAATCGAGGTGGTTGAAGAATTCATGTACTTGGGCTCATTGGTGACCTCCGATAACGACACCAGCAGTGAAGTTCGGAGACGCATCATGGCAGGAAATCGTACGTACTTTGGACTCCGCAAAACGCTTCGATCGAATAGAGTTCGCCGCCGTACCGCCGTCTACAAAAAGCTTATTAGACCGGTAGTTCTCTACGGACACGAGGATTCTATGACACTAACCCGAATGTCACTAACCCGAACGCCAGTACCCCGAACGCTATTGCCCCGAATAACCCGCTATCCCGAATGGTCACTACCCCGAATTATCATTACCCCGAAGGACCATTACCTCGAATTTGTCAAAAATTAAAAAAAAAAACATGTACTCACTTTATTACTTTATTTGATTGCGTTTCAATAATGTAGTTGAAAATAGAAACTAATCAGTTAAACATAACATATTCAGAATAATTAAAGTATGAGTCATTTACTCACCCGTCTTATTCCAGGCTACAGCGTTGTTTAAAAGAAGGAAACATTTACTTTTTCGCCGCACCCTGGCCAAATGCGTTCCTTTAAAGAAGTTATTTACTCTTCCACCTTATTCCGGGCAAATGCGTGCTTTAAAAGAAGGAGGCATTCACTGTTTCGCATTATTCCGGGCAAGTGCGTGCTTTAAAAGAAGGTGTTATTTACTCCCCCACTTTATTCCGGGCAGATGTTTAAAGAAGGAAATGTGCCAAACGCAACGCAAACGTATCCTATGTGCAGGCCTCTTTATTCCGGGCAAGCTCGTGTTTCAAAGGTTGTCATTTACTTTATTCCGGGCAGATGCGTGCTCTAAAAGAAGGAGAAATTCATTCTTTCGCATTATTCCAGCCAAGCGCGTGTTTTAAAAGAAGCTGTCATTCATTCTTCCTCATTTTTCCGGGGCAGATGCGTGCTTCAAACGAAGGAGGCATTCACAAAGAAAAAGAAATAATTGCTTATACTTAAAGTCACATCACGTTTTACTAATTTCTCGTGAAGGTCGTGAAGCCAGATTTGCTTTCATTCTCTTTGTTGGTCTCTGGCATTTGCTATTTTGCATTATTCCGAGCATTCCCGGCTCAAATATTAGGATAATTGTTAGCATATGCAAAAGCAATAATTAAAATTATTGCGTAATATATTTATATGATTTTCGGGGTACTGGCCTTTCAGGGTAGTGGGGTATTCGGGTAGTGGTCATACGGGGTAGTGGAAAATTCGGGGTAGTGACCTTTCGGGGTACTAGCATTCGGGGTAGTGACATTCGGGTTAGTGTCATAGAACCGGACACGAGACCTGGACGATGCTCGTGGAGGACCAATGCGCACTTGGAGTTATCGAACGGAAAGTGCTGCGTACCATATATGGTGGGGTGCAGATGGACAACGGTACGTGAAGGATGCGAATGAACCACGAGTTGCATCAGTTGTTGGGGGAACCATCCATCGTTCACACCGCGAAAATCGGAAAACTGCGCTGGGCCGGGCACGTAGCCAGAATGTCGAACAGTAATCCGGTGAAAGTGGTTCTCGACAACGATCCGACGGGAACAAGAAGGCGCGGTGCACAGCGGACATGGTGGATCAATCAGGAGGAGGACGATTTACGGACCCTCCGCAGACTGCATGGTTGGCGACGTGCAGCCATGGACCGAGCTGAATGGAGAAGACTTTTATGTATTGCACAGGCCACTCCGGCCTTAGTCTGGTCATAAATCGGTAAAGCTGAAAGCATGGCGATAATAAATCGGGAGTAGCGTTGTTGATTTTCCGATACAGCGTACCAGCATGGTCCAAGGCATTTGAGGCTGGGTAAAATGTCAAGAAATTGATCAGAGTACACCGGCTGATGTGTTTACGGGTCGCAGCAAGTACATATCGCCCATATCGTATGGGGCGGATTGCGTCATTAATGGGACGATGCCGATAGACATACTTCTGGAAGGATGTGGAGTGATTTAACGAAAAGGGACTCGGTGCAAGTGCAACGTTGTTGCTCAGATGGCAAAGAGCATGGGATGCCGTAGTTAAAGGTCGTTGGACCCACAGGCTAATTTCGCATGTATAGGGTCAAAAGAAAACATGGTCAGCTCAACTTCCACCTTACACAGATGTTGTCTGAAAATTACTGTTTCAAGTAGTTTTTACATATGTAGGTTCGCGATTTGATATTCATTGAGCGAAACGACATGCTGCTTGTCAGCGACATGGATTTGACCCCGGACAACCTCATTGAGAGGATGTGCCGGAACGAGGTTATTTGGGAATGCGGTGAACACAGCAAATCAATCGATTATGTAGAAGCTGCAGCTGTAGTAAAGACTGTGATGCTGTTTTCTTTCTTCTTCTCTCTTCTTTTTGTTTTCATAACAATCATTTCTGAATTATTTTTGTAAATTTTCAGGACATGGAAACCCCCAGATTCTATTCCGAAAATCAAATCTGGAAAGGAACCCACCGAGTTACCAGAATATAGTATTAATAAATATAAAACTGGGCCCGAGTCTGTAACGGCAGCTTACACTGGTCCTGATAAGGGGTTGACAGGCATTCGCAGAACACGCATTCATCTGAGTGCAGGTCCTGAAATAGATTTCATAGACACCCAGCTGGAACAGGACGGTCAAAGCGACCCCGTACTGGGGAAAAGATCCCAAAGTTCAGTTAAATCAAACGTTAAGACAGATACAAATGCTAATAAGAGAACTGTTTCCGTCGGCAAAGAGAGTTTGAAGCTGGTATCGCAGACACATAAATCTACAGTTAAAGAACCTCAACCGGTAAGCGTGCTTTTATCGGAATGTGAAACCATAGATACTGTGAATGATAACACAGTTACCAAGGGCACCTTGGACACAACGGATGCAACGGATCCAATAGCGAATATAACGAACTGGAACTTCCCAGATGATCATGCATATGGAATATCGGTTTCCCTGTACGAGAAGAACTTCATCACCAAAGAAAGTATAGGGAATCCTGTAGCCGATTGCTTTGGAATAATTGCGAGAGACAACACGTGCATAATGGCATTAGCTGATGGGGTAAATTGGGGAGACGGTGCAAGGCTGGCGGCGAGATGTGCTGTGCAAGGTGCAATCGAGTATTTAAACTCGGCGATATTCGGAATACACCAAAGTAAGTTACTTATTTCAGTGTTGTTTTGTAATTCGGACGATTCTATACGCTAATTTGGATAATCTATTTGCAGCATCTTCAACAAAAGAGATATTTGTGAGTCTGGTACGAAGCTTTTGGGAAGCTCATGCCTACATAATAGAAGCAGGTGGAGCGTTGACTACGTTGACCGTGATGGTGATTTTACCACTATTCGATGAACCGAACAAATTTGTTGCCTGTTGCTGCAATGTCGGCGATTCTCTAGGATACGTATATTCCAAAGTACATGGCGTGAGGGAAATAACAGAAGGTACTTTGATTGGTATTCTATAATGTTTTATGTATGGCCGGAACAAATATTATTTTCTTCTTCTGTCAAGCGCCCCCCTCCTCAATTTGGTGTGGCTTTATTTTATTATTTGAGGGGGAAAATCAAAATTTCATTGAAAAAAAAAATATTGAGCTTTACCAAAAAAATCTTTTTATCAATTTATCAATTTATTTTTTATTTACCATTCCCTTCGTTATCCAAAGATCAGCATGACAAAAGAAGAAATTCATATTTGTTCCGGCCTAATTGGTAGATTTTTTTCCTCAATCACTTGTCATAAGACGTTAGTACCATCTTATTCTATCCCACCACTCAGATTCCAATCGTGTATAAAAAAACAACTTTCTCTAGTAGATCTCACTTGCCGTATGTTAAAATAGATTTTAGAACCATTGAATACAGTTTTATAGTATGAGAAAGTCAAATGGCCTTGAAGTTTTTCATTTACTTGTTTCTCAACATTGTTATATAACATAGGTATTGCGTTTTAAATCCTAATTCTATCGGAAATTTTACTTTGTAGCTTCCCATGATGTTAACTCTATGCGAGACATGCGCGACGCACTCGGTGCCCTGGGGCCTGTCAATGGTGATAAACCAGAAATGACAAACCTAACACTTGCTTTAACCGTCCTAGAAAAAGACGATATTGTGTTCCTCACCTCGGATGGTATTAGTGACAATTTTGATCCTGTGGTAGGCAAATTTGCGGAACCATTGACACATAAAGTACAGCCGTTAGTACCTCCTCAACCGAGCCAGTCTCGGTTAGCTCCCAAAAGACAAAATAAGAGCGCGTCGAGTGTTATGCCTAGGAAGGTTGAGATGTCCGCGTCAGATGTAAGAGTTGGGTCGTCATCTAAGCCACCAATGGCATCTCAGGCGCCAGCACCCACGAAAAGGCCTGTATCTACGGGATCTTCTGTAGAGGGGGCGAGAAGAACCTATACTCGATCTAAGACATTCATTGAACCAAGATTAAGGATGGCTAATCAACCGACAAAGTCCTCTACATTGCCATTGGTGACAGGCGCACAAAGGCATCAGTTAACATTATTACGAATGGCCGATCTTCTCAATTATGGAATAAATGGAACTTTAAGACCATGTACTACTGCCAAGCAGCTATGCCAGCTATTGATAGACTTTGCGACGTGCATCACATCAGCAAAAAGAAAAATGTTAGAGCAACGTGAGCTGTACTATAGGATTGTAACGGATAAAGATGGTCGCCGAAAAGAGGTAGAATACACCAAACATCAGCAAAAGATGGCTCGTAAGCGAATGGTGGAGGGAAGCACTTTTTCATCGCTTCCTGGAAAATTGGACCATGCGTCAATCGTAGCGTTTGCAGTTGGCGTAGAACGTGCATATACGGAAACTAACCTCTAGTGAACTGAATTCTGAAATATTTTGATTTATCTACAATGCAAGCAGACTGGTCCCGCTTTTTCCAATGAAAACTATCGATACTTTTGAATAACGCTAGTGTTAACAAAATATTAATAATGAAACCAATGTTTTGTCGAGTATGTAAATAAAGCCTGTCTACGTTGAATTTCGGACACTTAGGGTTACTGCTCCTGGACTTCATCTCATAACTCCGATATTCATCCCACGAAAAACAAAGCATTGAAAAGGTATTTGATTTGTTTCTTATTTTTGTGATTTTTTCAGCAGTGAGCACGCACATGAGCAAAAAGAAGCGACGAAATTGGTACCGTAATACTATGTTTCGCGATGAGATGAATATATGTTCAGTGAGATGGAAAACGGAACAGTTCCCCTATATAATGTTCAACTGATTTGTCGTCATTTCATCAATTTGGACGAAAGCTAAAACGCGTTGTAAGCAGCACATAATGCGAAGAGATTTATTAGCTGCCATGTACATGAAGCGTCCAAGTGATTTGTAAAAATTAAATAAAAAAAAAGAAACGGGAAGATAGGTGTTCAAAATTTATCGTTGACAGGCTTGATGTCATTGTTAATTTAGTCCAATATCCGAAATGTATTAAATAATTTGGATTCATTGTTGTTCGAATGACAGTACACGGTATGTGATCTTTTTAACTGTCTTCTTCTCGATGTGTAGTTATAATTTTTTCCAAACACTAGTATTTGGATATTGGAGTATTGGATTAGAGGCCATAGCTACGAATAGCCCATCATGCCGAATGGTCACTACCCCGAATAATCATTGCCTCAAATGGCCAAAAATTTATCTGAAAATGACTGTGTTGAACTTAATCCTAGAATTAAAAAAAACACATTAATAAAGCAAAAAAAAAAAAATATCTGAGAATGATAAAAATACTGCTTACTTTATCACTATATTAGATTGCGTTTATAATGATAAATATTGATAATAATGACTTGCAATGCAAACTTATGTTATCTGCCAAAAATACCAATTAAATTAAAGTAGAAGTCATTTACTCACCCGTCTTATTCCGGACTGCTGCGAAGTTTAAGAGAAGGAAACTTTTACTTTTTCGCCTTATTTCGGACGAATGCGTGCCAGTGTTGGTAAAATCACTCATTAATCTCAATCAACGAGCCCACCCGCGCGACGTGCGAACGAAATCGTCTACGATTTTAGAAGAACGCATCATGCTTGATTTTTTCATGCTAAAACGCATAGTTTCACTCATTGATGATGATGATGATATTACCATCTATTATAGCAAGGCACCTGCCGATAGCACTGGCCATATCTGACAAACGATTTGATCATGATCATATTATTGTTTGTATTTCATCAAACTACTGTATGAAGGGCCAAAAATGGGTGGGGTGGTTCCATAAGCAGAGACACTTATGTGAATCCACGGGATAGTTTCACTCATTAGCCAAAAAATCATTTCGGTTTAAAAACGCATTTGAAATCAATTTGGGGGCAATTTATTGCTTATACATGGAAGAGTATCCATTATTAGGGGAACTGTTCCGTTTTCCATCATATATTCATCTCATCATGAAACAAGGTAATACGGCACCAATTTCGTTGCTGAAAAAAAAAATCACAAAAATAAGAAACAAACCAAATTCTTTTTCATTGCTTTGTTTTTGATGGGATATATATAGGAGTTTTAGGATAAAGTGCCGAACCATTCCATGCGATTGCGATGAACGGTTATTTACTGTTTTTAATGAAAGAGAACAAAAGAAAACCTATGATGATTCAATTCATCCACAGATAACAGATATTTAGGCTGGTATACCATACGTGTGTAAATATCCGCAACCGTTGATTCAAATGCATCGAACATTTGGAACGGCGCGATGATCATTATTGTGTAAAGATGGCGCGATAATCATTACTGTGTAACCCATCAATTGGGTTGTTTAGCAAAGAAAAATAAGAGCATTATTTTTTATTTATTGGGAGCAGGGAGCAGGGAAAAGCCCGCTTGAGTTGAACAGTTAGAAATTCATTAGCTCTCACTCAAGCGGGCGCAAAACCTCCTCATCTTTTCTATGCATCAACAGATTACAATATCCAAATGATACAATTCGGCTTAAAACTACATCCAACAATAAACTTAAATCTAGGCCTAGCTACTACTGATTGTCGTTTAGAAGGTGAGAAAAGTTCGTACGGAGAGTGTTACGAGATGAATGGAAATCGAATCCAATGGAGCAGTTATTGAATATACGACACATGCTAGTAAATGGCTCGTTGTGACCATAATTAGTTCGTGCACCATGAAGAAAGAGGAGAGAACGAGAGCGAAGATTCCTATGGCTAACATTGATGTTTAGCATGGAAAGCAGGGGGGACAGTCGATTCTCGATTGCAAGAGGTCTGCAATGAATATCGCCCGAGAAGTATTGCGACGGACTGTTAAGAGCTCTAAATCTATAAGCTTGCAACGGTCTTCATAGCTGGGTAAATTTGAAGGATCTCTCCATGGAAGGCGGCGTAAAGCGAAGCGTATAAATTTGCGTTGAACGGATTCTATTCTAGCAATATTGTTCTGGTAATATGGAGCCCACACTGAGGAACAATATTCTAAAATCGATCTGACTAAAGAACAATAGAGTGCTTTGAGGCAGTGGACATCATCGAAATGCTTTGCAATTCGGAATATAAAGCCGAGGGTGCGAGAGGCTTTAGAAGCTACGTACGCAATATGCTCTCTAAACGTTACCTTAGAATCTAACATCACCCCGAGGTCTCTGACAGAAGATTCTCGCCGGAGACTAGTGGAACCGATTTTGTAGTCGTAGCTAATCACAGAACGTTTGCGGGAGAATGACATCAAAGAACATTTGTCAGCATTGAGTACCATCTGATTTAAATCACACCAGTTTGAAAACAAATTCAGTTGTGATTGTAGGAACGACGCATCATCGAGATTTTTTATAATCCAGTACAGCTTGAAATCATCGGCAAATGAGAGCTTGAAAGACTTGAGCAACAAATTGATGTCGTTAAATAAATGGTAAAGACAAGTGGCCAAAGATGGCTACCTTGGGGCACTCCTGAAGTCATCGGAAAATAGGATGAAATGCAATCTCCAATTTTAATTGCCATTTCTCGATTGCTCAGATATGACTGAAGCCAGTTCAGGAGAGGCCCGGAGAATCCGAGACGCTCGAATTTGGCTACGGCGATTTTATGATTGATTTTATCAAAGGCTGCTGTAAAGTCCGTATAAATCGAATCAACCTGTTGACCTTTCTGAAAAGCCTTAGTGATGGTTGACGAATAAACAAGTAGGTTGGTAGTTGTTGATCGTTTTGGGATGAAGCCATGTTGATCCTCTGATATAAAACCCAGGCAGATGTGAGATAACCAATTTTGGACCAGTTTTTCAAACAGCTTTGAGATTGCACATAGAGCAGCAATACCCCTATAGTTCTTGACTTGCTGCTTATCACCTTTCTTGAAGACAGGAAAAATGTAGGATTTTTTCCAGTGATCCAGAAAAGTTCCAGTACGCAGCGATAAGTTGAACAACATTGATAGAGGCAGACATAAACTGGAGGAACATTGTTTTAAAATGATTGATGGGATGCCATCCGGTCCCGGATTAGACGATGATTTTAAAGAGGAACAGCATTCGGCGACGTACTCGGCGGTGACAATGGGATGTTGGCCAACTGGAAGATATAACGGGACATTGGCAGCAGCTTGCTGAACTTCTGATTCGTTGAGAAGATGGTTCGAAAAAACTCCAGAGAATTGCTCCAAAAAAAGATCACAAATTCCTTCCGTAGACGTCTGTTCGATATGCCCATTAGTCATGACAGTTCGGAGACCGGATTCTTTCCGTTGTGAATCCACGAGGCCCCAAAATCCTTTTGGGTTAAGTCGTAGGTTTCTTTGAATTTTTCGTTGATACGAAGAGTAGAGCCTGTCGTTCACATATTTATAACGCCGATTTGTGGAGTGATACATGACCTTGTAATAGTGCGTTTTGAATTTTGAGTATTTCCTCAAGGCAGACCTTTTCCGGGTTTTCAGGCGTTTTAAATAATTATTGCTCCAAGGTGGATTCATAGGAAGAGATCAAGACAAAATTTTCAAAACGACTTATCTGCTTTTGTAAACAAAGATTCAAACGACGATTTGACGAATCTGATAGCTCTCCCACGCAAACCAACACCATCAATAGGTAGATGAAGGTTTCCGCTACCTGTTGATGGTGTTGGTTCGCGTGGGAGAGCTATCAGATTCGCCAAATCGTCGTTTGAATCTTTGTTTACAAAAGCAGATAAGTCTTTTTGAAAATTTTGTCTTGAGATGATATACGTTTTGGTACAAATTGATCAATCGAGTAGAGTAATATGTTTGAGACCGTAATAACAGCAGAGTTGTATAGTATAATACTAGTATAATCACCCTTTTTGAAGTTGTAGTAGATGCTTTCAACTGGTTCAGAGAAAATACAAGGCGTGACGCTACTCGCAGTTATGAGCAAAGGTGGATGATGTGAAGTTGACGTTACGAGAGGCGAAGGAGCTCCAATCAACGTGCAGCGAATATTGCCGTCCGAACTGCCGAAACAGAGATCAAGTAGTCTTCCATTTTCATTCATAATATTATTCATTTGATGAATGCGTGCTAGGCAATAACTGTCTAAGAGAACCGAGCTTATTGAACTGATCGACGAGTGGGAAGCGTCGGGATCAAGATGAATACACCACTAGGTGTTCCAATCTGCCAAATTCACGATTCAGCCATCTTGGATTTTAGTATGGGAGAGCCAGCCGGTTTGTTTATGTTTTGCACCGAAAATGAATTTTTCACCCTCGCCTTCTTCTCTTCCATAAACTGGGCAGGTTGAAACACCTAGCTGTGTATTCATCTTGGTCGGGATAAAGATAGCCTGATTGACTTGGTATCCATTTAACATTAGGCAAATTAAAATCTCCTAGAATCAATACACTATACTTGAGTTGCATCCGATCCAATATCGAAGAAAGTGAATTGACATGCTGATCAATGACAGAGCATGCGTTTCTGATCTCCAACATATTTTTATTTTGTTTGTAAACTTTTTATTTACATTTTTGTACAACAAACAATAAGCCATTTCAATCGATAGAATGACACTAACATTCATAGAATGACAGTTGTCCCACGCAGCATAAGAACAAATTTTAAGTCCCATATAAATTTAAAATCCAAATTAAAAAAAGTTTTGGTGCTCTAAAAATCTTGAAAAATTGGAGTTTGACTCAGTTTTTCATGCAGATTCAGAATATGTTAAAACATCTATACCCCTAAACAACCCAATTAGTTTGACAGATAAAACTTCGGAGAATGTTGGGTTCGGAGGTTCCGACTACCGAATTCTAATTTAGTGCTACCCCGACAATAACATTACTGACATTCGCTCTTTCGCATTATCCAGAGCGCTCCAGGGAGCTCCCGGCTCAAATAATAGCATATGCAAAGGTATTAGTTAAAATTGAAACGTAATAAAATGATATGATTTTCAGGGTAATGGGTATATATTGCCCATCTTCGCATAAGCGTCCCATGTCAGTTTTATTCAACTTGAGAAATATGCCGTTGAATTTTTCAAACTTGTTTTATGTGGAGAAATACAAAAAAAATTAATAAATCGATAAAGCCTGCAATCTTTCTGACAATTTGGCATAATATTCTTTAACTGTATATATTGCTATGAAACTAACAAAGGAATTATAATTGTATTTCTTTTTTGTGCAAAAATGTTTTAAAATCTGGAATGTGACTGTTATGCGAATAAATAGCAAGATGGGACAACACAAGTGGGTTTGGTTTCCATTTTTCTAGAACAAAGCCCATTATTTTATCAGTTGCTCTTAAAAATGAGTTCATTTTAAACTTATTTCTGAAAGAAAATCAAAACACTCGGGGCAGTGACATTCGAGGTGGTGTCATAGAACCCTTTTTGTACATTGAAAATAATCCACACGGTTATTGATAAATTTACATTGTATTTGTAAACATCTACTTATAGCCAACATCTCTATGAATCACACGAGATATTCATGTGAAACACTAGAAGATTTTGACTAAGTGAATTACCGAACGTGTTTTACATGTCGATATCACAATACATACAGCACTAAATATTATCCAGTTGTGGATTGTGTATCGAAACCATCTCATCGGCGGTCTTGCTTTCAAAACCACATACAAGTTCCCTGATCTGATCATCGTAAAATACCGCGGATATTCAATTCAACTCAATTCGTAAAGAAAAATTGGTTTCGTATAGCAGATTTAAAATAGGAAATATTAAGTTTTGTATTGTGGACTTCCGTGATTTAAGCAAAATAATCATATTGTACGGGACGGATAAGGAACTATTGTTGATCTGAGATCCCATCTGTATAGAAATCATAGAGGCTTATAGTATGTGCTTATAGCATGTTGTGGTAAAATTCTATTTTTTTGGACCATCGTTTCCACTGAAAATTCGAGTGAAAGTTAATGGACGCACTTTTCAGCGACGATGGATTTTTTTGGTGATTTTTAATGTATTAAATATAAATATAATATGAAAGGTCGAAAGTGTTCTAGCCTACCACAAAAGGTCGAATCACAATAGGCCGAAAACAAAAAAGGGCGAATCACAATAGGACGAAAACAAAAAATAACCCATTCACAAAATGTTGAAAATAAAGGCAGAAATCGTAGACATGTATTGGAGCAGAAATTAAATAAATTTGTTTGAATTTATATTACATGGGAAAGTTTGAATAACTATAGTTTTATAAAACGAGTTAAAGAATTTGGAACTTTTACTATTTACTATATTTCAAACAAAACAAGATAAATAGAACAAAATCGCTGTAATTTCCACGCATAAACGATAGGTACGTCTATCAAACTCGTTTATGTTTCAACGACAACAAAAGAGCCACGCTTTAAAAGAAAATTGTCGTCGTTTTTTTTTTAGCTTTTAGTGGAATGTCTTCACTCCTCATAAGACGAGTTGCTACTATCCCATTTGATTCCGCCACTTTTTTTATACCTTTTACAAATACGTATTTCGACCTCAGTAGTAGGGCCATTTTCAGTGTACATATATTTCAGTGCGTGATTCCTTGAACTTGTCCACATGACTTCGCTATCCTTGTGGAACGTCTCCTTGCATGATACGAATATTCCTCCCCTCAATCCCATGTTCTTCTGCTCGCAGTTCCAATATTATTCTCGTGATAAACATTCAACATACATCCAACCACTTCAGTCCATCGTCGATGCTACGCTTCAAATATGTTTGTCGTCAGGGAAATCTTTTCCTTTACCACCTTGTGGTTCGACCAGAGAGCTGGGTGAAACACTGGCCTTTTGTTATAGGTAATTGGGCTTATTCTACGAGTCGAGTGACGTGAGGTGAGTCGATTTTAGCAATTCTCACGTGAGGTGACCGTGTTATTCAAATAGGGCTATACGACTCTTCTCACGTCATTCGAGCAATCTCACGTCACTCCACTCGTAGAATAAGCCCAAATACATATTGAAATATTCCACGAAACCAGCCAGTCCAATAGGCATCTTCGTCGTGATTCTTTCGAACGCTTTTGCAATTCTTGAATGCGGTAGAAATGAAAGAGCCCTAAAAAGTTGAAATATAATAAGTTGTTCGATTTTTATATTCTCAATCCAGTTGAAAACCGGAATTGGGGGATAGCGAAGTTGGAATTTTCTCACAATCCGTACGTCAAACCTAACTTCGGAAGTGGTGCGCTGTTTTCATATCGGGCAGCGCTACTCAGCGCACCGAAGTGGTGTTTAATGTACGGATTGTGAGAAAAATCCAACTTCGCTAGCCCCCAATTTCGAGTTTCAACTGGATTGAGTATATTGTTTTAGTACAAACCTGTAGAGGTAGACGCTTAGAGGCCATGTATATATCCTTATCACTGGAATACTGCAATTTCATTCCGCAAAAATTCAAATGCTTCATGATCCTGGTACCTATTGTACGAATCCGTGGATCGAATACATCTGTGTGAATTATAACGGAACAATTGTGAATGTCTCATCAACGGATATGTTCGAAGAACAAGACTGGTTTGATTACTAGATAGAAACTGAGCCACTCGCTCTTTATTGCTCATGGTATTTATAGTTATCAAAATCAGAGACGTTGGTAATAGATAGAGACCCGCAAACAGTGAAGCCGAAAGTACCAAACGAACCGTCAAACGCGGTACCAAACGAGCAAAGTAAACAAACATTACCAATTGGTACTAAATGCAAGATAGGTATTGTAATCAACATTATAGAAATTATGAAAAAGTTTGAAAAGTTCAGTAAATGAAGATGTTTTCAGAGTTCTCATAGCAAATTTATATATTGTATTCAATCATATTTATTGTTGAATATAAGGGAATGATGCTAAAGAAGAGAAAATATGTAGTTGGAGCAAACGAAATAACTGCTCACACTGAGAGTCACTTCAAGTTCTCACAAATTTTTATGTTGCCGATCGCACAGAATTTTTTTGTCTGCTGGCCGTGAAGCCAGAATTGCTTTTATTTTCTCCGCGTGTCTCTATATAATACCATCGTCTCTGATCAAAATAATAATAAAGCCTTTGTTTACTTATGTACATGCAGTTCGCGCGACGCTGGAAGAGGTGCCTCAGGACTAGGAATAGACGAATCCAAGTAAAAATAAGAAGAAGACACACGACGGTGTTAACTTTGACAGATCCTACAGTACAGCATAGGGAGATAATTTTAAAATGCTTATGATAAATTCTAGACAAATTGTAATTAAAATCTGATTAATGTAGAGTACGGAAAAAGTTCTGAATTACATATTCGGAAGCTTATCTCAATTTTTTGAATATTTTCCAAAAATGTATCTATCATACAGTTCGGAACTTTTTCCGTATCATACATCAATCAGATTTTAATTACATTTTGTCTAGAATTTATTATAAGCATTTTAAAATGATCTCCATATCCAGCTCTTTGCGCTTCGTTGTTCACTCGACTGATCATTCTCACTGTTTTGTTGTGATAACTGGAGCGTCACAATACGCCTGCGTCCAGGTTGACTTCGTATCTTAAGAGCGGAGCAGAATGAATACGTTTGCGTGCGTTTTGACAGTTTTCCCATGGCAAAACTGTCAAAACGCACGCAAACGTATCCATTCTGCTCAGCTCTTCAATCTGCCCGTTGTGGGACGAGACCAGAGTTGTCCGATGGATATCTTCTTCCTCACTTTCTGAGCTGTAATCAACTCGAAGACGATTGAAATAGTCATGGACTTCTTTTGGTTTTAGTTCTTCTTTCACTGAGTTCATTGGTTCTCTCTGACTGTCCTTATACCGATAGCAGTTCTTTTGGATATGACCTCGCTTCCTACAAAAGTGACAGACAAAATTAGCGTATCTGCCCCGACTCGAGCTACGTTGGCCCGACCTTGACCGTCCTTCAAATTTTCCATAGTTTGTGCGATACTCACTGTTTCTATTGTTATACCTGTTCGTGTCTCAAGATCTACTACGGCTACGATCTTTTCTGTCTACTCTTGAATTCCTATTACCGAGTCGATTTTTAATTGGATTCACCCCAGAACCTCCAACTGCCTCAGCAAAATAAAGACTATTGTTGTTCACCATCTCAAAAACCCTTAATTATTCGCTCCGCTGACCGTAAATATAAATCTTCCTCCTTCAACAAACGCTTTTGCAATTCCCTATTGTACACGCCAAAGACTAGCTGATCTCGAATGGCGGAGTCCCGGAATGCGCCAAAATCACACGATTCCGCCAAATGTTTAATCGCAAGCACGTAATTTTCTCCAGTTTCAGTTGGACTTTGCCTTCTGCATCGAAACTTGTACCGTAGTATAATGTCGGAATCTATTTTATCTAAGCGTTCCTTCAATTTCTTCTTTATTCCAGTATACGGCAACGTTTTTAGATCTGTAGCCGGGTACAAGAGTTCTAATTCCTCAAAAAACAGCTAATCCTGCGAAGCTCATAAAAATATATTTTTTTCGTTCTTCCGTAATGTTATTTGATGAGAAAAAATATTCGATAAATTCTACGTTGTTCGAAAAACTGGTGCCGGGCACGTACGGATCGATCAATGCCATTTTGGCTGCACCGAATCAAATTAACGAAATGTCCGCACTTGAAACCAACAATAACCCAACAAGGAAAACCACGTACCTGCTATTCTAGTCGTGTGAAACCCAAACGAGATTGTCGCCTGCCGCTGTCCTTAGGGGCCATCCACAAAGTACGTCACACTCCTAGGGGGGAGGGGGGGTTCCGAGCAGCGTGACGACTCATACAAAAATTTTAGAGGTTTAATACAAAAAGCACAGACAAACAGACATAACACTCGTCAAATTTCTATAGTTCACTGATTTACTGGTCAATTCAAATAATCATTAGTTGGCCAATCGGTCACTAGTGGCGCGCGCATCGGATTTGCTCAAGTTTGACATTTGCTCACTACCGCCATCTGGTTCGTGATTTGCCCAACTAACTGAAATCAACAGATGTCGTTAGTGTTTAAATTACGATGAATTTGATGAGCGAATGTTCAATGTGTTATGTCTGTTTGTCTGTGCAAAAAGTGTGACAAAGGAGGGAGGGGGGGGGCGGTCGAAAATCGCCAATTTTTGCGTGACGTACTTTATGGATCTTCCCTTAACCGTTCTTCTACACAACAAAAATTCCACACATTTTTATTAGCAAAAATCCATTAATTTAATTCATGATTCTAATTAGTGCACACATAACCATTCTCCACGCGAAGTACAAATATAATCTATAATCAAATAAAATGTATGTGTGGTCTCTAATATGCAGTTATTGAATTTATGTGTGGGTACAAATTGCATATATTTGGGTCGCCAAATTGCAAAAATTTATGTGTGCGACAAATATATTCAATATAAAGATTTTTTTCGGTGTAGTCACCACCGGGGAATTGTGATGGTTCTGGACCTGATTCTGCTACACTTCAGCGTTCTGCCGCCTTAGCTTCACGTACCGCTACCGCTTATATTAATTATAGGTGTACTTCTTGCGTCGCTTAACGACCGACTAAAACACAATGAAAAAAATCTGTAATGGCTACTCCAACAATAAGGGATCGTTCAAAAGTTACGTCCATCGTTTTTCGGCATTTTCAAACCACCTCCCCCCTCATGTCACAAACTGTCACAAATCACTGACCCCTCCTCCCCCTGTATGTACATGTGTCATTTTTATTTTAGCGATTATTTTAGTTTTTCTTTTCCGTACACTATTTTTACAATAGCATAGTGAGTTATGTCCCTTACTAACAGTTTGAGTATGTACACTCAAAAAAATGTTGCGGTCGAAACTACCATTCCGAGGGTTAATTTAAGAATACGCACCGACGATTTTCAGCAGACAACAAACCCGTTTGATTTTACCATGCGCGCAGTAAAAATCAACTGTGGTCCTCGTAGAATGTTGTTGCATGAACTGAATCAGTGGTGAATTTGTCCGAATGCGTGGTTAATTTAACTGAAAATTTGTGGTTGTTTTAAAAACATGGCGTAGTCTACAAAATAGTAACCGTTACCATGGAATTTTTTTCTGTGTATATGTTTTCAAAATGCAAATTGTTCCTAAAATGCAGTCAAATTGCCAATATTTTTTTAGGGTGGACGTCTCATAAGACTAACCCCCCCCCCTCTTCCCTGGCACAAACTGTCACAACATTTGGACCCCCCCCCCTCAAACCTTGGAGGTAATTTTTGAACGACCCCTAACCCCAATCCGGAACAATAATTGTAATTATTACGACTCTACCGCGTCACGAACCACTTCACCAATCACAAAGTCAACCAAATTCTCTAGTTTATAAGTTTACTTTTCGTTTTCCCTCGTCGCCAGGTGATATGTTCGAAGAACAAGTCTGGTTTGATTTGAATTGGTAATAGAAATCTAAAATTAGATTCTGTGTGGATTCTGTATACAGCAAAATACCACAGTAGATCTCGGCACAGTAACGGTTAAGTAACACAGAGTGCCTAACATATAAATAAAGGAATAAAAAAAACATTGAATCGAGAAAGGCATAATCACCACTGGGAGATAAATTTGGGTTTTTTCAGAAAAATTCGAATTCAGACTGAATCCGTTGAAGTATTCAAAATTGACATATTAAAGTCGTCGCAGAGGTCGTATATCATTATTGAACGGTTGTCGTCGTACAGTTCCCCTCAGCCTGTTCCGTGGGAGTTAAAATCTCCCAAGAACAACCGTGGCTCGGACATAACCGAGCAGAAGTGCGAGAGATCTCTACGAGAAATCGCGGTGTTTGGAGGAAGATATATCGAGGCAATACTGAGGTCTTTTCCTCGAATAGTCACCTGACATGCGACAGCTTCGGTGCCAGACATCGGAGCAAGATCGACTCTATAGAAGGAGTGCTGTTTTTTGATCCCTAAAAGCACCCCTCCATATCGATTTTTCCGATCGCGGCGGATTATGTTGAAATCAGGAAATTGAAGGTTCACATCTGGTGCTAGCCACGTTTCACATAAAGCAAAAGCATCTCATTGTAATTTGTTAACTAATTTAAAAATGTCTAATTTTGGAAGAATACTTCGACAGTTCCACTGTAGAATCGAAATCATGTTACCCTTATTGACTAAGTTAGCTATCGAAGGATACAAATGACTCGAGGAGGGGCATTTTTGAAGCCAGCTGCTTCAGGAGAGGAGTCAAAATAGGAAGAACAGTTTTGACCATGTTCTTCACGGGGTCGGAAGCATCAAAGAAGTTGAGGATGAGCTCCACGATGCCAGAAAGTGTGAACATTGGAGCGCTCGGGAGTTCTTCTGCTCGCTCTCCATGTTCTCTTTCCGACTGAGAAATCGCAAAAATTGGGGCATCTGGGATTTTAGATGTTCCCGGAAGCGGTGGAAACTCTCGATCATCCCGATGTGAAACCACAAAAGTTGAACGTTTTTGAGTATTTCCACCCGCTTTGAATTTGACCATGTTGGATTGGGGCTCACTTTGAGGCTGTTTTCTAGGCTTTTTCGAGGGTCGCTGGCTCTGTTTTATTCTCTTCCTCGTTGAGCCATTGAAAACAAAGGGAATCCATTTCCAACCTCGGAGTCAGAGCTACTTTGATCGTCCAAAGGAAGAGACGAGTAGATGGTGTCAGAAACGAGTGGAGGAGCGGCCTTCCTCAACATTTCGGCGTAACTTCGCCGAGAACGCTGCTGAAGAGACCGCTTCTGGTGTATTCGCTGCTGTATGTACGTTGGGCAAGCATCAAGAGCATGTGGAGGGCTTTCGTTACAATAGACACATTTCGGTGCCGTCTTGCACGCGCCCTCCACATGCTTCTCTCCGCATGATGCACAGCGAGGTTTATTGCAGCAGTACTGAGCGGTGTGGCCCAGCTGCTTGCAATTAACATAATTCATCACCTTCGGTACATACAGCCGAACGGGTAGACGAAGTTTGCCAATCACTACGTAGTCAGGCAGTGCGGACCCGGAAAAAGTGACGCAGAAAGAGTCAGACGGGGAATAACTCCGCTTCTCTCCCTCCTGCGACACCGAATACATTTGTTTGCAATCCAGTATCGCAACAGGAATAACGCAACAGGCAAAGAAACGTTCTTGAAACGACCGAAACCTTGCTTCAGATCGTCGCATGTCATACTTCCCTCCGTCACCACCCCCGCGATCTCACACACTGCTGACGGTAAATACACCTTATATTCGAGAGTGAAGAGCTCGCAGGTGGCAATCTCGTTGGCCTGTTTGCGATCACTGACCGTGACACGGAGTTTACTGGACCCAACCATGTCAATGGTCATGACAGATGAGAATCGCTTTTCCAGAGCTTTGCTGATCTGGCTGATATTCAAACGTTTGCCTTTGGGTCGAAAGAAAACAACATACGGCCCACTAGAGTCGTGAGGGTAGACCTTGGGACGGGGGCTCGTAGTGGAAATTTTAGCGTTGCTGGTGTCCATTTCGTTTTGGTTTGGAACACCCGAATGCAACGAAACATCTGACATGGAATACGAAGTACCCCCGCCAACTTCGCCTTCGCGCATTGCGGACACGACATGCGCCGCTGCAGCGAGGCACAATTTATTTTAAAACTAAACAATTATCACAAGGGCAGAAAAAAACACACACACACAAACAAAATAATGATTTGGGACAGAGGGGAAGACGAGTAAAAAAGAAAGAAAAAACTATTCCAATAAGATGGAGAAGAGAGGGGAACAATGAGAGGGAGCTCAATTAAATACTTGCGTTAAGGTGACTTGCGGTAGCACTCCAATCTCTTTGTAGTTGTACCATAAAAATCATCAACTTAAGATTAGTAGTCGTGAGAAACTTGACTACCACCACCTACCAATCTACAAGGCAGACAATAATAACCACTTGTTTTGTTAACATCCGACTACCGTAAACATTGCATTAATGTGAACGATTTCAGTCTGAGTTGTAGGCAGGATTACTCAATACGGTTTAACTATGACATAAACTAACGAAATGTGTCCGAAAATCAACAGATTAGCTTTGATTTACGTTGATATTTATGTTTTATTTTTTCTGTTTATGTTCACATCGTAACATTGTTGCCAGCTGTTCAAACACACCAATAGCATAATTGAAATTTACTGCGATTTCTTTTTAATTTTTCAAGACGTTCCAAAGTAGAATAATGAAGATATAATTATGACATTAATAGATAACAGGTTGGAGAGAGATTTATTATTTTTTCGATATTTTACATGTTTTTACTATGATTTCACAGAATTTCATGTTGACATCATTGCCTGCTGCGATAGGTAATGATCAATGACTGCTTGCATACGACGCTGCCGACGACGAGCAACCGACGACGTCGTTGGCGTGCGCGGTGGGAAGAGGAAATTTTTTCACTTGGTTTTATTTTCATTGAATCGACGCCAAATGTGCATTAAATGATTCGACTATTTTGTCAATAAGTAGGTTTAGGTTCAAACTTAGTTCTGATACTTTTTCTTGTGAAATGGTGGTCAGGTTTGGTTTGCTATAATAAAACTAATGTGATCGGTACTATTCGGAGTGAGGAGGTGGGTAATTGTAAGATTGTGTTGGTGAGCCGCACGGTAGCCATTCTGAATGACACCGTAAGAGGCCTTAACACTGCTGTGTTGCCGGCTAACAGTTCTGGCAGCACACACTAGCTCGATGGACACTCGCCGGTGGTGCGGTCGAAGCGAACCACGCTATTGTTGGTGTTCTCGCCGCACCCAACACTGCAACTGGGTGGATGGATGGTGGCAGGACGGCAGCGTCTGTGTTGGTGGAGACGCACGATGGATGATGACTGTCGACGTGGGACGATGATGCCTGCGCCTGCGATGGACGCCGAATAAACTGCAAAGTTTTGCGTAGTTGCAAAACCAACGAAATGGCTACTTAACTGCTACAGCTAAGCACCACTTCCACTCAAGCACTATGCTTCAAAACACTTTCGGAAAAAAACCGCTACCTGTACTTCAGGAATGAGAAGCAGACCGTACGCGGACTTATAACCGTCTCGCACGGATGCTCGACGTGGAATGATCACGTGGTTTTTCTCAAGTACAAAAATTTAAAAAAAACTTAGAGTAGAGTGGGGCAAGAGTGCGCGTCAGGTAAGAGTACGTTTTCGATTTTTTAAAGTAATAAAAAAAGATAAACTAGCAGCACTGCATCAGTTTGACAGGTATTCTGGCCTACTATTATCATGTGTAATTGTAAACGATTTGAATAAATAACAAGGGAGATATGGAGTTAGATAACTTTTTGGTCATTTTGCTAAAAATAATTGGATTTCCGCAACTAGTATTTCATTACCAAATATACGTTCAATCAGGTGAACATTATACCATTTCGATAATCTATTGTATAGAGTACTTTATGGTACAGAACACCAATCCGGTTGGTTTTCCAAGAAGTCAAAACCATTACTTGAATAATTTTTGGGACTGTTGGGTAAAAGTACGCAGGAACCGGTGGGGCAAGAGTACGCATATGAATCTTCAAGTTATGATGTCAAACCCGTATCTCCGGCCGAAATAAGACTTCTTCCAAAGCGTAAAGATTCACAACTAAGAAAAAAGGGACAGAATTTGAAATTATCACAAGTTTTTAGGATAAGTTGAAGTAATTTGGTGTTAGAACGGATTTAGCGAACAAAGCACTGAAGCGAAATAATGAAATTGTATTAGGACTTGTTGTACACCTAAACATAGCACGAAAACACAATTTCATCTAAATGATAATTTCATTTAATCAAAAGAAACATTCATAAATTACGCAACGTTTAGCTGGGAGGGGTTGTGAGATGTGTGACGATCCATATAATTTTAGAGGATTCATACAAATAGTGTAAGATAGGGGGGGGTGATGAAATAGCCAAATTTTACGTTACGTGATTGGTGGACGTTCTTTAAGGAAAATGCCTTTGTATACGCCACGCGAAACCTGATATATATTTTTACCTCTGTAGTTTTGTATATATAAAGAAAACAATGGTTTTTCGTATGAAAGTGCACATTTTAGGACCCCCTCTCCCTTTAAGAGTTACGTAATCTTTAAACATTCCCTAATATATGCTCATTAAACATCAATTGAATGTTATTAACTCTTATTTGTGTTAATATCTACTTAAAGCACATGATTGGATAAATGCGTACTCTTACTCCACCCGATGCACACTTTTACCCCACCGGTGGGGTAAGAGTGCGTTTTTCACTTGTCTTGCAATAAGGGTTCTACTAAAACGAATCTCAATAATTTCAATATTTTTTCCACTGGGTAACATAAAGGAAGAGTATATGAATCATCGACACTGATTTGATATGCAGAAGCTTGCTTCATAAGGGCCACATGATCGATTGAAAACTAAGTGCGTACTCTTGCCCCACTCTACTCTATGTAGCTAAAACATATGTTTAAGATGGACAATTTCAACTGATTCAAAATCAAACTAAACCCAGCATGGAAATTATAAATTTTCATGAATTCAAATTTTTTTTTTCATAATTGTGATTTTTGCTTTTACAAGTGCTAATTTATTATTGTTTTGTGGAAAATTTTCAACTGCTTATGGAAATTTTGCATTATTTGTAGTAATTCTATATTTATTTAATACTCAGACCCTGACCCAGACCCTTTATTGGCAATTTCCTATTTTATTATGGAAAATTTTCTCTATTAAAGAGATTTTCAATCCAGAGCTGGCTCATCTCTCAAAATTTCTAATCCTTCATTGAAATATTATTTCGATATCGACTCGTGGAAGCCAATGAGGCCATACTAAAAATATTTTCTCGGTCACCCTGACGGTTCTTTCGAATAATTTTCCAAGGAACTTTTTTTTCACATCTCGAAAATATGCTTTAGTCAATGGTCCTTTCATAAGCGACTCATAGAGGAATAAATGTATTATAGACCTATTATTATTTTGGAGTTCATATCATTCGATTTATCCAATTAACCATCTTATGTGATGTGTGATATAATATCCCAGTAGGTCCATTGGGTTGATATGACTTCAATTATTATTTACACAAGCTTTTACAGACTTTTTAGGTTATACAAAACGTCCTGGAAGTCGTAATCTTTGAACTACTTAATCATTCAAGTCCGTGAACCCAGTGCTTCTAATGCGTACAAACCTCATAGTCATTGTGCAACTTTATGTTAACTCAAGGTAATTTTGGGTACCTTGTCTCTTGGATCTCATGTTAATGGAAATTAGGATCATATGCTTATTGCATCGGATTGGCAGGGTTGTTACGACTACGCGGATTTCGCGATTTTCGCGGATTTCGCGATTTTCGCGGATTTCGCGGTTTTCGCGGATTTCCATAACGATTTTAGGGTTTCGCGCGGATTTAGTTTTAGGCGGAAATTTAATAAATAAAATTATTTAATGGCATGTATTACACTCTCAAGCATTCTTTAAACAAATATTATGATGAGAGATACGTCACTTGTTGTCATTTTTAATCCATTCTAAAATACGACGCACGCAAACCATGTCTATTGAAGGACATAAACACCCATTTTCATCATTCAAACACATATTATATCATTCTTCAAAAGTTTTCGCAGGATTTTTTATCAAAAGAATGCCGCCTTAAATTTACAAAAGGGTTATAGCGATGATCACAGAAATTTCTGTAATAAATGCTCCAAAATTGCACCGGGAGTTTTTCCGCAGGAAGTCACTAATCAATTTTTGCAAGAGTTTCTAAAGCGATTTCCGTAGGGGATTTCTGCAAGTAAGCTCTGAAGTTTTTCCGCAGGTTATTTTCGGAGAATTTACTTGAACTCACGACAAAATTCCCAAATGAATTGCAGAATAATTTCCCAGGGGATTTTTTGTAAGAATACTCGGAGGAATTCCCACAGATGTTCTCGGAAGAATTTCCACAGACAATTTTGGAGCGACTTCAGCAGATCCAAGGGCAGTTAGATTTCTGCAAACATTTCCCTGAAAATTTCCGCGAGATTTTCCGGAGGATGACCCGTAGAAATTTCTGGGATGAATCGCACGCATGATAAATTTCTATAAATAAAGTTCTCGAAGTTTTTGGATGAAATTCCAGTAGAAGGCCAAAAAAAATTCTGCATGAACTTTTAGAAAAGCTTGTTACAAGAATTGAAGGACTAATAACGGACTTAATTTCTGTTGGAGTTTACTCAAATTATTCTGCCGTATTTCCAAAGAAATTTCTTCTGAAATTTCTGAAAATATTCCTCTGTAAATTCCGAAGGAATTTACGCTTGATTCCGACTTAAAAATCAACGGAGCTTGAGCAACTTTTTTAGAAGATGTATTATTTGTTTATTGATACCAATTCAAATATTTGTTTTACAGAAGTTTTGTTTAAAAAACGGAGCTTCATTGTCTAATGCCTTAATATCTCAGCAGGTTTGTCTTGTGATCAATAACTACAAGAAAGTTGCATAATTAATTACTTCAGAAGAAATTGCGGTTTTGGCAGATTTTTTAATATTTGCTAAGTTTATCTTTAATCAATTATGATCAAATCTGACCTTAACATTCATTTGTATATCAACGTATCTTGTGCCGAATTCTATAAAGTTCTATCAACAAAAAAACTGACCAACCAACGGAACAAAAAGCAAATCCGAAAAAGCGGTGCTTATTCAAATAGTTTTGACTGATAAGTTCATGTTCCCTTAGGTTCAGTACTTCTAGTGGTGAATAAGGCTATTTAGAAGGGTATTAATACTTACCGCGGTTTTATTAGCATTTTGATACAAACATATGTTGCAAAAAAACGAACTTGAAGAAAAGACGTTCAATAATTTTTTATACGAAAATTGATATTTAACGTGTATTTGCTTAGAATTTAGCTCTGGATCGCGCGGATTTGGGGCGGAAATGGATTTCATGTCGCGCGGAAATGGCGCGGATTTGATTTTAGTCGGCGCGAATTTGGCGCGGAAAATATTTCAGGATCTCCGTAACAACCCTGGATTATATACCGATGATGAGGACATTGCAAATGTCTTGATTGATCTGGTAGATATCGTGGGCTAAACTTGAGAGCATTTTGGAGTACCTTGAGCATCTCGTATTCCTGAATATTAATCACGTTAACAGGATGATCCCTCTTATCTGAGTGTTCAGAATGACTCAAACATTTCAACTTCATTTGCATGCTCTTAGAATCTAAATCTTCCCAAGGTTTCGGATACCTGAGTTTTCATGATCAGTCAAATTTGAGCTCTCATATTTTTTCTGTAAAGCCAATATCTAGATGAACAATTTTACTGAAGAAAATGATGGCCTTGCTCTCTTTTGTGATTTTATAGACAATCTAAAACGCTGGGCATATATGACCCATCCGTTCTGTTTTGGAATTCAATTTCAATCGTTATTATAACACTATTTTTTAACCTAGATTGTTTTAGGAATGTTTTTTTTCTGGAACACTGCCACTTTTTTCATATTGCAGGAATCTCCTTAGTTCTAAGACCATTTTATGAATTTTATTTAGATTTTCATGTTGATTTTTTAAATGCAAGCTTCTCTATGTCATAACCTTTTTCATACGCACTTCTAGAATTGTGTGCATTTAGAACATTTAGGTCCATTATTAAGTTGTTCGATCAATTATTCATTCAATGTAACAAAAACTAGGCTTCTTAAGCCTATATTACTGCCTACATTTATTGCTTGGATTAATTTTGAATTCCAAGATCTTCTTAATTTTCAAGAATAATTATTCTGGTGTTGCAAGGGAAACTCCACGGAAAAATCTTTAGAATTTCAATGACATTTTTTTTCCGAAATTCTATGGAAGAGTTTCGAAAAATGTTCTGTAAAAATTTTGAAGAACTAGAAGAATCCGTAGAAGGATCCGAAATGCATATTTACGATAAAAATTCCAATAAACATCAAATTCCGAAGAATTTCTAAATTATAAATTAGAATTAGATTAAATATTATAAATTAGAAAAAAAATCCAGGTAACTTTTTTTACAGAATCTCTAAAGATTTTTTTCAAAATCCTGGGCAACTTTAATGAATCTTCAAAGGAAATTCTTTTAAATTTCCAATGGAATTTTTATTCGTTTTCCAAAAGAAATTCTTAGAAATGTTCAGCAGTTTTTTTTAATTTCCAAAAGAATTATTCGGAATATGCCAAATATTTCCGATTGAAATTCCTAAGATTTTCCAGTAGAAAATCGAAAAAAGTTCATCTGAAACACCAATAATGAATTTCCCGAGGAAATTCCGATGTTTTCACAAGTGGGAAAAACGAAAAAATTGTACTTTTGTACTTGTAAAGTACTTGTGTAAAGTACTTGTAAAGGTTGTACTTTTGAAGCATTTCCAGTAGGTATTCCTTAAAAAATTAAATCAAAATTTTAAAGGTTTTCTGATGTGAAAATTCCTTAAAATTTCTAAATCATTTCCTGTGCATCTTTACATGGTAAATATTTAAAGCAATGTTTAGCTGAACCTACAAAGAAATCAAAATGAATTCCCGATTAAATTTTGGAAGAATTTATGGTGCAAATTCAAAAAAACATGAACCTTGAGAATTCTAAAGATTTATTCTTTGAAAATCCAAAGAATGTTTTGAAAATAATCCATAGACTCTTCCGTGAAAACTTTAAATAATGCCTCGAATAAAAAATACTTGCAAAATTCCAAATTTGAAAAAAAAAATCCAAAAACAAAAAATCAACGAAAAGATCAAAGTGTTTCATGTTCATGTGGCATTGGCTGTTTAATATCTCTTGGAAATTCAGAAGAATTTTTCTTGGAAAATTTAGAAGCCTTCTTCTTCTTCTATGGCTCCATATTCCAACTGGAAGTTGGTCTGCTTTTCATCTTAGTATATTCTATTAGCATTTTCTCAGTAATAAATTGAAAGCCTTCATATGCTAGCCATTGCCCTATTATATATCTTGTTTCCCACCCGAAAACATCCTAGACAGGAACGAGAATCGAACTCGTCATCTCCGGATTGGCAATCCTACGCCTTTGCTCGCAAGGCAAACCGGAGACTGAACATTTTGATATGCACTCCTTAAAATGTTCGAAAAACTTTTTTTGGAAATGAAGAAGAATTTCTGGTGAAGATTCTAAAGAACTTGTCGAAGAAATTCATTAGAATGTAAAATGAATGAACATTTTTTTCCACCGAAAATTATATGTATTTCCCACGGGACTGTTTTGAATTTTCAGACAGAATTCACATGGATTTTTTTCGGAGTTTTAAGGAAAAATTCCCGGAATTTACACTGGAGATGTTTTGTTTCTTTTTCATTAACAATTTGTGGCAACATTTTTCAGAGAGAAGTATTCAAAAATCATTCTGAAAGCCAGCACTTTATCGGGATTGTATGAAGTAATGTCAAAGTTTTTACAGGAAAGTTATTCACTGGATTCTTCCTGAATATCCACAAGAAATTCTTTTGAAGTTTTTTTTTTCTAATCTTTTATTATTGTAAAAACATGAACATTTTTCAAAATTGTAGCTGCAGTCCGTTGATGCAAAAGTGTCGGCGGCGTGATGCCAAAAACCATCTGTGGCGGAATTTTTTTAAATGTTTTTCCATTTTTCCTTTCCATTTTTTTGTGGAAATTAAGACTGAATCGCAACCTGTTTTTCGTTTATTTTTTTATGGAAATAGGCAGGAAAAACGCAGATATGCCTCGGCGTTACGACCGACGCTGCGTTACCGATTTTTCTCGATGCACACCTACGTCTTTTTAACGCTAAGTTGAAAAGACGCTACATGGGCATCGGCCCTAAGATGCGCTTTGCGTTTAAAGATCAAATCATTAAATTTTAATGATTTGTTTTTTTACACCCCTATTGTTATTCACCAAAAGTTTTTCTTGTAAAAAAACCACGTGGTTCGAGAGCAACACCCCCCTCCCCCATGTGGCTTATCGTGGTCATTTTCCAAACCCCCCTCCCCCCATATATGACCACGTGGTTTCTGGACGGCCCCCTACTACTATTACTACTACTACTATTACTACTACTACTATTACTACTACTACTACGATTGACAAACGTACCATTCGACAATTTTTAATTTGTTAGAACTTTTTGGTGAGTATGAGTAAAATCATTCATAATTTTTTTAAAATTTTTCAGAATTCCGTATTTATTTTGGGTACCTCATGATTTTTTTTTAAATTATGAGGTTTATGAGATTTCTTAATATGCAAGGTAGTTTTAAATGAGAATTTGACGGCGGTTTTGCGGTAGAATCTAAAAAATTTCAGTTCACTAGAAATCCAGCATTTAATTTAATCACTTGTTCAGAATGTCAAATCTAAAATCTTCAAAACTGTATTTAATTTTTTTTATCAAATTGCGGTGTTACTATACAAACAGCTTTGTCGTTCATTCTTGTTTTTATTGCTAACACCAACTTTTTTCAGTTAGAAACATCTTATATGCTGAACTTCTCAGTAACATTTTTCACTTGTTGTTCAAGCAGGTTTATAAGCTTTGTGAGTCGAAATAATAAAGGAATAAATTGAATAATTTTCTATGATAAAAAATGAGATTTTTACAGACAATCTAATGTTTTTGCCTTTCTCGTACAGCAAAGTTGTACCAGAAGGCTATAATTTCACTCCAAAAGCCAAATTTTGAGAGGAGGCTCGGAGACCCATAGTGTTATATACCCATCGACTCAGCTCGAAAAACTGAGCAAATGTCCGTCTTCTTTTTTTTTCTTCCTAAGCAATGGAGGGGGAATCTGCTCAACAGACATCCTGGGTTGTCCAGGAAGTGCGGGGTTAGGGACCGCCTCCAACAGCAAACGAGGGAGGCAGGACTACTTCCTCGACCCGCTAAACCATTTCCATTGCCGCCAAGCCCATAGTCCCTTCGGTACAACCAGAAAGTAATGCTTCAAAGGGGGGCCAGTGCACAACGCACCCTCGAGGTTAGCCGCGTGTCCTTGCAGCATCGAACATCGTGACTCGCTTTTTTAGAAGAACACCATGGAAGAACACCTACGCCCCATCAAGTTAGCCGTCAAACAATCTAGCATTCGACCGAACTGCTCGATCGACCATCGAGGAGGCGCATAGCAGTTGCAGAAGAAGACCCCGTTGATTTTGGCAATGACGTAGCCCACGCGTGTCGAAGACACCAACTCTTGGACTGGGTATTTCCCCGTTGTCCATATCGCCGCCATTTCAGACCCATCGGTGACCCAATTACCGTTCCTGGCGGGTACCCGGTAAGGATCTGCTATGATGGCGATATCCGTCCCCCATTCAGCAACTGTCTGACACAACAGTGGGCTGCATCACAGTGGTTCAGGTTTAGCTGCGTTACCTGCACTGTGATTTTGCAGCACGCCTCAACGCCGGGCACTTCGAACCCCCCATGGGGTGCTTGCTGTTCGCAGCTTTGCTGGAACAGATCAAACAGTTGGGAGGGTTCGTGCAGCATTGTGCCTTATGTCCCTGCAATCCGCAGCGTCGACAGAGCTTGCTTCTGTCAGGGCCTTTGCAGTCCCATTGCTTGTGCTCCGGTTCCAGGCACTTGAAGCAAACTTCGGGTTGCTCATATATGCCCACAGGGCATACCGACCACCCCACCTTGACGCTCCCTAACTTGACTACCTTGGAGGCGTCCGCTGCAGGTAGCCGAACCAATGCTACCTGTGTCTCTGCCGGACCTTTCCGTAGCCGAACGGCTGCGGTGGACGCCTCCACTTCACACTGTCGCCGCAGTGCCGTGACGAGCTCTTCGACTTCGGTGATCTCGTCCAGGTCTTTAACCCTTAGATTCACCTCCGTTGTGAGTGCCCTCACCTTGTTAAGTGACCCACCCTGGGGGTCGCGACCCACAGTTTGGGAAACCATGGTCTAGACGATTGACGTCGCTAACCGCGCGGCCGCGAAGCCCACATGGTGAATGGTGAAGCATTTAAAAGGGCTTTAGGCTTTAGTTATTTATAATTTTATGGACATTTATCGCATTTATTTTCAATTTTTAATCGAAAAAATACGAAAATCTTTTTGAAAAACCAGCACTAAGATTTGTCCTGCACGGAAACTGTTATTCATAAGGAAAAAAAAACCAGAGAAAGCTTCGAAGTATTCAAAATTTGGACAGAAATGCTGAAATTCCAGAAAAACTTTTACCTTGCACATTTTTCAGCAAATGCACGGTGGCCGCAGCAAGCTAAAAACGCGTGTTTTTTTTTTATTTGCGTGCAAACGGTTGATTCTATACATAGGGACACGGCAGGTATTTTCGTCTGTTCGTCATAGTCTTGAAAACCAATAAAAAAGACGCTTTTTTGTAAAACTCTATAGTGGAGTTCTAGCAAATGTACGTTGCTTTCGTTGGTTTTAGCCCCTACGACGATAGACGGAAATACCTGCCGTGTCCCTATATGTGGTGTCTTCGGAAGAAAATTTTACCAAAAAATAAGCTTTTGAAACGTGACCAAAAAATTCGCCCGTTAGGGTGATCCAAATATTTATTTTCATTTTTGCTAAAAAAATGAGACCTCTACAAAAGTGATAGAGCATGTAAATACAAACAACTTTGTAGAATATACCAACTCTCTATCTCTTAATGGTAGCGAGTTATGATGAGGTGAGATGAGAGATGTGGCCTCGATCTCGAACCATGCATTGTGGCGTCAAATTGTTGATTCAGTTTTATGTATCTGTTTGGAGGTTAGCTAAATAAATTAAATGGATGCTAATGTGAATGGGTTATATAGACCGCAATATCTTACTAAAGTTTAATAATGTGCTATTTACCGTAGTTATGTAGATGATGAACTACCCAACAAACAATTTAAGCTGAACAAGTTAGTTTTTCAGCTGAAGAAGCTTATTTGCCATGAAACAAGCTCTTCTTCAGCTTCTAATGTTTGTTGGGTAGAACAATGCTTCGACTGTCCCATAAAGGCAGTTCCAAGATGAATACACAGCTAAGTGTTTCAATGTGCTCAATTTATAGACGAGAAGAAGGCGGGGGTGAAAAATTTATTTTCGGTGCAAAACATAAACAAATCGGCTGGCTCTCCCATACTAAAATCCAAGATGGCTGAATCATGAATTTGGCAGATTGGAACACCTAATGGTGTATTCATCTTGGGCAGTTCCATAGCATAGGGTATGTCCTACTTTTCTCAATCACTTCCAGCGCTACTAGCTTTTTACTTAAATCCAACCACTAATCAAGTCCTGAAAGTCTTTAACGTATTTATTTGTTTTTAGCTCAGTTGGTTAGGGTCACACATTTTTTTTGGTTTTCAAAAATGTCACAGTAACGAAATAAAATTTCGAATAACGGTTTCAAGATAGCATTTTAAATAGTCTATGGGCCCAGTATCAGCAGCATATGTACTAAATTGACTCATGCGCACCAGTGTCTACAGTTCGTATCTGCCGACGACAAGTCCATTCCTTTTGGTAATATCCTATATGCAGGACATGCGCTTATCGTCATTCGAAGAATAAAATCTTTTTCCACGTCCGTTCCGTACGAAATGAAATGTGTCTGCCGAGTGAAGAAAATTAATTTTTTTCTTGAAATAGTGCACTAATCCCGGTCACAGAATAAGGTGTTTATTCAACATTTTGGCGGAAGATCTTGTGCTACATATTATTAGTTAATGAAATTGCTTTGGAATGCATGTTCTACGAAAAGTTTGCAACTGTTTAGTTCACCACGATTGGTTTTCTTGAAATCTGAATTTATGGAATGGATTAATGTGTTCAAAGAAGTGTACTAACTAGTGAGAATAATTATGCATTTGAAAACTGTGTTGCATTGAATGAAAAATATTCTGAAAACTCTGGAACAGTTGCAAATTGTCTTTCCACTCTGTGCAATCCATCTTGGATATATCTTTCCAATATTCTGTAACAATCAAAGTTTCTATTCTTTCCTATTATCGATTTACGTTTATTAATTAGCTGAATGACTCAAGATGTTCACCTTCTTCTCAATCTGATAATATAGATATTTGCGTTAGAAATCGGGATGCTTTTTTTGAACATGTGTCGACGGATACATATCGATTTTATTTTTGTTGCACGTGAAGGGAGCATGGGTCATATCGTAATCAATGTGCGATAGATTTATGATTGATGGAAAGTGCTGATAAAACGTACCATTGAATTGCAAAAAAAGAAGAAAAAATAAGAAATTATTGTGTGATATTTTGAAATATTCGACAAATATCTTGACCTAAGGTGAAAATAAAACAGGTCACCAAGATATGACCTAATAAGCCTGCAATTCTGTGGTGATAAGAGTGATGGAAGATGATACATAAGCAGCAACCAGACAGTATTCTGCCACATTATATCGAACTGCACACGCCTCTTCCGTTGACCTCCTATTGTTGTAGCGGGCCTGGGTATAGGTTTGCGCTAAAAAAAGGTCGGTCTATCATGAGACAGGCGTATCTTCCCTATATAGCCATTACATAAATATAGTGTGCGAAGTTGCTGCGAGAAACAATCGAATGAAATAGAACAAAACTCCTAGCATTATGGATAGCACTAATGGAGCCCACATGCATCAGAACCCAACAACGATAGTTCCTTCCGATCATGTATCACCCTCACATCCGACAAGAAAGCAAAAGCGACTTGGTCCCGCGCCGATTGCATCAGTTGAGGATACGACAAATGAAGATAAGAATAGAGTGCGTATGAGTGTTTATTTTTTTATGTTTTATGGAATAGCAACATAAAATGTTCCGCTTTAGACTACACACAACAAAATTTCTAGAAAAAGATATTTCAAAGGATATGTAGTCGTTTGATTCAATCACTGCGCTTTTATAAATGTGTGAAAACACTTTGCTTATGTATTTGTAATTCAACGTGTCGCGACTGATGGTGTGATTATTGCATTGTTTTGTAGCTTAGATTATATATTTGCTCATAGGAATACTTTGCTTAGTCTCATATGAGTTAATAACCAGATTTGATTTTGCATACAATTTTGTTTACAATATTTACACTACATTTAAATTACACTTGAGTTTGTATCCACAAAGGTAAATACTTTTTAAATACCAAGTCCACAGTAGAATTTAATAACAACAAAATCAATCTTAAAATGTATGACCATAGTTATTATTATAATAATTGTTATCCACAATTGACAAAATAATTACTTTGCATTGTGGTTGATTCACTCATAATTCAATTACCTAGAACAGGACTTAGTAAATTGAATGCCTCTTAGAACATGTGCTATACATGATATTATGTTTAAAAGCCTTATGAATTATGGTGGTCGATTGCCGAAGCGATTTGTTTGTTTGAGAAACTACCCAAAATGAGATTTTTATGTATTCTGATTCCTCGTCCAAAAATACGTATTCTGGCGAAAAACACGATTTTTTGTTTGTTTATGTATGGACAATATTTTACATGTACATATGTACAAGCACTTTAAAGGTTCCCACAAACACACGCGACGCGACAGTCGCGACGCGATTCTATCGCTTGGCGACTGCGATTCTGTCGTCGCTGGTATGGAAGGATAAATCGAACATTGCTTGCAGCGACTCAGCGATAGAATCGCGGCGATTAGTTGTCGCCGTCGCGGCGATGAAATCGCTTAGGTCTGGGGGAGCCTTAACGAGTAATTACGGAGTTCTGCTTGTAGTTTTCGAACTGGAAGTGTCCCAGTGTGTTAAGTTTTGCCAAATGATGTGTATCAAAGAAATCGAAAGATTATGTGCCAATTTGTTCAAAAACAGTAGAGTAGAGTGGGGCAAGAGTGCGCGTGGGGTAAGAGTACGTTTTCGATTTTTTAAAGTAATAAAAAAAGATAAACTAGCAGCACTGCATCAGTTTGACTATTATCATGTGTAATTGTAAACGATTTGAATAAATAACAAGGGAGATATGGAGTTAGATAACGTTTTGGTCATTTTGCTAAAAATAGTTGGATTTCCGAAACTAGTATTTCATTACCAAATATACGTTCAATCAGGTGAACATTATACCATTTCGATAACCTATTGTATAGAGTACTTTATGGTACAGAACACCAATCCGTTTGGTTTTCCAAGAAGTCAAAACCATTACTTGAATAATTTTTGGGACTGTGGGGTAAAAGTACGCAGGAACCGGTGGGGCAAGAGTACGCATATGAATCTTCAAGTTATGATGTCAAACCCGTATCTCCGGCCGAAATAAGACTTCTTCCAAAGCGTAAAGATCCACAACTAAGAAAAAGGGACAGAATTTGAAATTATCACAAGTTTTAGGATAAGTTGAAGTAGTTTGGTGTTGGAAACGATTTAGCGGACAAAGCACTGAAGCGAAATAATGAAATTGTTTTAGGACTTGTTGTACATCTAAACATAGTACGAAAACACAATTTCATCTAAATGATAATTTCATTTAATCAAAATAAACATCCATAAACTACGCAACGCTTAGCTGGGAGAGGTTGCGAGATGTATGACGATCCATATAATTTTTAGAGAATTCATACAAATAGTGTAAGATAGGGGAGGGGTGATGAAATAGCCAAATTTTACGTTACGTGATTGGTGAACTTTCTTTAAGGAAAATGCCTTTGTATACGCCACGCGAAACCTGATATATATTTTTACCTCTGTAGTTTTTTTGTATATATAAAAAACAATGGTTTTCGTATAAAAGTGCACATTTTAGGACCCCCTCGCTCTTTAAGAGTTACGTAATCTTTAAACATTCCCTAATATATGCTCATTAAACATCAATTGAATGTTATTAACTCTTATTTGTGTTAATATATACTTAAAGCACATGATTGGGTAAATGCGTACTCTTACCCCACCCGATGCGCACTTTTACCCCACCGGTGGGGTAAGAGTGCGTTTTTCACTTGTCTTGCAATAAGGGTTCTACTAAAACGAATCTCAATAATTTCAATATTTTTTCCACTAGGTAACATAAAGGAAGAGTATATGAATCATCGACACTGATTTGATATGCAGAAGCTTGCTTCATAAGGGCCACATGATCGATTGAAAACTAAGTGCGTACTCTTGCCCCACTCTACTCTATTTTGTTCTCGGTATTGCGTAATATATATATATATATATATATATATATATATATATATATATATGCAGTTTCTCAAACAAATGATTAATTTCCTTAACACCAAACTGGACAAACTCATGAATTAAAGGAAGCAACCATATCCACGTGTTAAAAAAGTTACTAACTTACCTGGCACTCTCAAACGATTTGATTACAACAGTTTGTATTCGATTGTAGATCTTGTCTTTCTGTTTCCTATTGAAAATGGATCAGATCGGATTATGCACTTAAAGCCATAATGGCAAACATACTATTTTTAAGCTCAAAACGTGTGATATCGGGGTGATAAGATTTATAAAAGCATAAGATAAGAAGTATTTAAAAAAAAACTCGTTAATTTTTGCCGCTTTTCCTTAACAGATTAGCTTGCAAAAATGGCATTCGACGGTGAATCTTGCAAATTCATAATCATTGCGAAATTCTTCATAATATTCACATATGTCATTTTTATTTTTGTTCCAATGCCCAAAAAATGATTTAACTTCAGGTCATTCATAGTTTATTTGCCCAACTTTCGGGCATCAATCATTCAGAGTAGACAATATACCTCCTCTCTTCCTTAACCGTGCGGTAAGATGCGCGGCTACAAAGCAAGACAATGCTGAGGGTGGCTGGGTTCGATTCCCGGTCCGGTCTAAGAAATTTTCGGGTTGGAAATTGTTTCGGCTTCCTTGGGTATAAAAGTATCATAACCCTCATGATACCTACATGGACACCTGGTTGGCTACAGCGTCGATACACCTATGCCTGGCGCATTGTAGAGCTCCATAATCGTTGGCCTTGGGCGATGTTCCTCCAGTTTCCCCAAACGTTTAGGGTCCCCAGGTCTGATTCCACCGCGTGCAGTCAGCGTGTAACCGACCTCTATCTGGTTATATAATATTCAGAGTTTGAATATTGTTTTCGCTATTCTTTCTTCCGACATTCGCACGAAGTGACCAGCCTAGTGAAATCTGCCGTACAGAGTTTGAATCCAAAGGAGAATGAGAAAATCTCTCACTTATCATGTCTGTATACACTCTCGATAGGTAGCACACCGTGAGAGACGTTTTTCGGTAGCTGTTACGATAATGAACTGATTCGGGGGGCTACAACCCATGTTAAATTTCTTTTAATAAGCCCCAATTGCGGGGTCATCGGTTCTGATGATGCATTTCAACTTGTTTTACACATCTGGGCGATAAAAATTTGGTCCCAAACATAAAATGAACGAGAACAAAGCGTTTTATCAAACCTCCTCGGTGGGGACCGCCTATCCGAATCAGTTTTTTTCCAACTTGTATACAAGTGCGATAGTTTTGTTTTCATGGCTTGTTATGATTCGAAGAGGTTTTCGGCTTTCTTTTATCGTTAGTTAAATATCTATTTAAAGCGATTTTTGCAATCTATGCTGCCGTATTTTATACGATTCACAATGTTTTCTTCTTTGCATACTTGATGCAGCTCATGATTCATGTGTCTGCGCCACACACTATTTTCTAGTTTCCCTCCGAGTATTGTTGTCAGCTCTCTTCGCTCGAAAACCACGAAAGCTTTTCGTTCGCCTCTTTTAACGTCCATGCTTCATGTCCATAAAGGGCCACTGGTAGAATCAGAGTTTTGTATGGAGCAAATTTCGATTCCGTCTGCATGTTGCGGGACCGTAACTGGTTACGTAATCCGTAAAAGGCCCTAATCGCAGCAGCAATACGTCTTTTCAGTTTACGGAAAACGTCAATGTCACATTCCACAAGCGTTCCAAGGTAAACACATTCTTCAACAACTTCAAACACAACCCCATCAATCACTACCTCAGCACCAACACTACTAGGTCTTCCTCTATCTCAACCTGCCACAATGTACTTTGTCTTGGTAGAGTTATTGGTTGAGCTTATCCTCGCCGTCTCCCTCTTCAGTGAGACAAAAGCCTCCATCACTGCTCTGTGATTGATTCCAATGAGGTCGATGTTGTCTGCTAAGTCCAGACGCATATGCGACCGTGTGATGATAGTGCCGTTCCTTTGCACGCCAGATCTCCTAACAGCGCCCTCGAGTGCAATGTTAAACAATAAATTCGAAAGTGCATCACCCTGCTTCAGTCCGACACTTCGTCTGCAATCCGAATACTTGATTCCGAGCCATCCAGCATTGCACGTATCAGTCTAATCAGTTCCGCCGGAAAACCATGTTCGGACATTATCTGCCACAGCTTATTTCATTTCACTGGATCGTTATTTATTTATTTAATCAGACTAAGGCCGAAGTGGCCTGTGCGGTATATAAGAGTCTTCTCCATTCGGCTCGGTCCATGGCTACACGTCGCCAACCACGCAGTCTACGGAGGGTCCGCAAGTCATCTTCCACCTGATCGATCCACCTTGCCCGCTGCGCACCTCGCCTTCTTGTGCCCGTCGGATCGTTGTCGAGAACCATTTTCACCGGGTTACTGTCCGACATTCTGGCTACGTGCCCGGCCCATCGCAGTCGTCCGATTTTCGCGGTGTGAACGATGGATGGTTCTCCCAACAGCTGATGCAATTCGTGGTTCATTCGCCTCCTCCACGTACCGTCCGCCATCTGCACCCCACCATAGATGGTACGCAGCACTTTCCTTTCGAAAACTCCAAGTGCGCGTTGGTCCTCCACGAGCATCGTCCAGGTCTCGTGTCCGTAGAGGACTACCGGTCTAATTAGCGTTTTGTAGATTGTCAGTTTGGTACGTCGGCGAACTCTATTCGATCGGAGCGTTTTGCGGAGTCCAAAGTACGTACGATTTCCAGCCACTATGCGTCTCCGAATTTCTCTGCTGGTGTCATTTTCGGCAGTCACCAGTGAGCCCAAGTACACTGGATCGTACGCTGCTTTTAAATCAATGAACAGAGATGTGGAGTGTGCAAGTTCTACTCCCGGAATGTATCAAGGATCATCCGCAGGCTAAATATCTGATCCGTCGTTGACTGGTATTCGCCGACGAAGGACTCCTCAAGCGGTCTCAGTCTGTTAAACAGGATACGCGACAGAATTTTGTTCACCGAGTTCAGAAGGGTGATCCCTCTGTAATTAGCACCCCGAATAGAAAATTCAATAGAATTACACTGAAATATCATAAAATTACAATACATTTTATTGATGAACATTAGGGTGGCTCAAATTAGTATGGGAAAAACTTTGTTCAATTTTTGTGATGGGCCGCCCTCTTATTCGGTTCTATTTGCTGCCCTGATGCTCTGGACAAAATTTCAGCCAAATCGGTCAACGTTTGGCCAGTGCTAAACTCGTTGGAAGTTTATATGGAAAAATGTATGCAGAAACATCCAAAAACAGTAAATTGTAGCTGGACTACACAACTTACGATAAAGAACTATGATAATCATTCAGATCTTGGAGAATTTAATACAGAATGTTATGCAGAAAACCGCGAGACGATTCGAGTTTGCCCGGCTGAGTTATTAGCATTTCTCTACAGTGGGGTTTGAGCAAATTTCGTTTCTTTTACCTTTGAAAAGAAATAAATTCACCCCTACAACACTCCAGTAAAATGCTAATATCTTTGCGTAATAAACTCTAATCTTCTCGCGGTTTTCAGCATAACATTCTGTATTTTATTTTAAAAGAACTGAATGAGTATCATGGTTCTTGATCGTAAATTGTGCCGTCCAACTGCAAATCACTGTTTTTGGATGTTTCTGCATACATTTTTTCATATAAACTTCCAACGTGTTTAGCACTGCCCAAACGTTGACCGATTTGGCTGAAATTTTGTCCAGAGCATCAGGGCATCAAATAGAACCGAATAAGAGGGCGGCCCATCAAAAAATTTGAGAAAGTGTTTTTGAGCCACCCTAATGAACATTCATTCCTATTGTTCTTCTATTGTACCAATTAAATTGCCTTATTGTTGTTCCAATAAACGTACAATAAAATCTATTGACAGAAAAATGTTGACAATAGAATTACAATAAATTCTATTGTAATGGCAAAAATTTATTCGAGAAATAAACGATTTTTTTATTGTTACGGTAACTAACAACCCCTATTTTCTATTGTAAAACTTCCATTTACAATAGGATTTATGGTGGAAAACAATATTCTTAATTGTTATTTTATTATGAACAGCAATAGAGTTTATTGTAATTACAGTTAAATTTATCGTATTGTTACAATAATTTCTATTGTAATTCTATTGGACTTTTTTATTCGGGACACTCTAGTATGTATCTTTTCTTTTATGTTGGGCATATGAGGCTCATGATATACGAATGCAAAAATGGTAATTTGGCAAAGAAACCTCGCAGTTAATAACTGCGGAAGTGCTTAATGAATACTGAGCTGCGAGGCGATAATCCTTGTACGCTAAACAGTATTTTAGAACGAGGTCGTAATTTTTAGTATGAATGAAATTTTGGGCCTTTTATGCAGAAATAAGAGCTTTTTCTAAGTTGATTGATATATTAATGTCACAGATCGGTTAGCAAACACTTAAGATACGGCCGTTTCCGTGAAACCGGTCCTGAACATAGTGGCTATTGTGAAACATTTATCATTTATACCAATATGATTATCAAACATCACGTTTTTAAAGGACACAACAATGCAAATATTGTTAGTATAGGGGAGAATCGTCTGAAATACACCCATGAGGATAAATAGCCCATTCATATTGTATATACTGCATTTCGGAGCGAATGCTTCCATTAACAATTGACTTGCGGCAACAGTGGCAACAAACATATCTTCAAAATTTGATTAGGAAATTCTTTTAAATTTCCCGGAAATCTTTTCCTGAATTTACTCGGGTAATTATTTTTATAACTTTACCTGAATTTTGTCGTAACAGTATTTTCTATTTCCATGGTAAATTAATCAGAAAAAAACTTAAAGTTCTAACAAACACGTATGAATTCAAACTGGATTATAGTTTGTACTTCTACAGAAAATTCATTTGGATTTCCAAGTGAAATCTTTCCTTTCACAGAAAACATCTCCCAAATTTGCACCAAAATATGTTCCAAATTTCCAAGGTGTTTTTTTTGGGAATTTTCAATGGATTTTTTATTGTAAATCTTCATTAGAGAGACTTGCAGCCCTCGGATGGCTCATCTCTGGAATACTAATGAAATGTATTAAAATGTCAATTACAATGAATTCTACATTTTTGAAGTAAATTCTTCACAATTCCCAAGGAAAATTCTTTTGATCATTCGAAAAAAACTCTTTTGGTTTTTCACAAAAGTTTACTTAGAAATTCAAGAGGGCTTTCTTTGGAATTTCGAAAGAATTTCTCAAGTAAACTCAGAATATTTTTTTTGGGTGGATAGAAGAACGGAGGGATTTGAATTCCACTCATAGACAAAATACAAGCGACCAAAAATTGGTATTTTTGATATGCCCTCCAAAAATCCGGAATATCTTTGATATCTGACAGTCTGGGTATGTATTCGATCCATATTTCTAAAACTAGATGAATTTTTCCGTCGGACAGTGACAGAATCATGAAAATCGGCTGATATTTCACATAGTTATGGTTATTTGAAATTTGACAAAATTTTGCCTGTCCCGTTTAGAGAAAGAATCAAGGGAATAAATTTTTGGCTGTTACGCCCTTTCTAAATGTTGGTCTAGAAATCATTAAAATCTCAACGTTCGAGTTAATCATGCTAAATTGTGTCGTTTCACTCAGAGTAGCCATCGAGCAAATCATTACGGTGCGTGTTGTAGTCGTCGCGAAAATATCTATTTGATGTGGGTCGGTCCGCAAGTCATCTTCCACCTGATCGATCCACCTTGCCCGCTGCGCACCTCGCCTTCTTATGCCCGTTGGATCGTTGTCGAGAACCATTTTAACCGAGTTACTGTCCGACATTCTGGCTACGTGCCCGGCCCACCGCAGTCGTCCGATTTTTGCGGTGTGAACGATGGATGGTTCTCCCAGCAGCTAATGCAACTCGTGGTTCATTCGCCTCATCCACGTACCGTCCGCCCTTCTGCACCCCACCATAGCTGGTACGCAGTACTTTTCTTTCGTAAACTCCAAGTGCGCGTTGGTCCTCCACGAGCATCGTCCAGGTCTCGTGTCCGTAGAGGACTACCGGTCTAATGAGCGTTTTGTAGATTGTCAGTTTGATACGGCAGCGAGTTCCATTCCATCTTGCAGAGTCCAAAGTACGTACGATTTTCAGCCACTATGCGTCTTTGAATTTCTCTGCTTTCGGCAGTCACCAGTGAACCCAAGTACACAAATTCTTCTACCACCTCGACTTCGTCACCACCGATGTAAACTCGCGGTGGGTGTCTCACATTGTCCTCTCTTGAACCTCTTCCTACCATAAACTTCGTCTTCGACGTGTTGATGACTAGTCCGATCCGCTTAGCTTCCCTCTTCAGTCTGATGTAGGCTTCCTCTATCTTCTCAAAGTTACGTGCCATAATCTCTATGTCGCCGGCGAAGCCAAATAGCTGGACGGAGTTATTGAAAATTGTACCATACGTGTTAGTCCCTGCTCTTCGTATTACCCCTTCCAAAGCGATGTTGAATAGCAGACACGAAAGACCATCACCTTGCCGTAACCCTCTACTCGTTTCGAGGGGACTCAAAAATGCCCCTGAAACTCGAACTACGCACCAAGATTTTTTTATGTACAGGTTATCCGACTTGTCAATATCCGCAACTCAGCCATCTTGGATTTTTGTATGGAATTTATGCTCGTTTGTTTACGTTTTGCACTGAAAATGTATGTTTCCCCCCCGCGCTGGTTATTTCCATCTACTGACGAAGTCGGATAACCTGTACATAAAAAAATCTTGCTACGCACATCATTCGATCCATCGTCGCTTTGATTAACCGTGTCAGTTTATCCGGAAATCCGTGGTCGTGCATTAGCTGCCATAGCTGGTCCCGATCGATTGTATCATATGCGGCTTTGAGGTCGATGAATAGATGATGTGTGGGCGTTGTATTCGCGGCATTTCTGTAGTACTTGGCGGATGGCGAACACCTGGTCCGTGGTGGAGCGTTCGCCCATAAAACCCGCCTGGTACTGCCCCACGAACTCCTTTGCAATTGGTGCTAGTCGACGGCATAAAATTTGGGAGAGTACCTTGTAGGCGGCGTTAAGCAATGTGATTGCGCGGTAGTTGCTACAATCCAGCTTATCGCCCTTTTTGTAGATGGAACACACGACACCTTCCATCCATTCATGTGGCAAAACTTCCTCCTCCCAAATCTTGGTAATGGCCCAGTGCAGCGCTCTAGCCAGTGCATCACCACCGTGTTTAAATAGCTCTCCTGGTAGTTGATCAACCCCAGGGGCTTTGTTGTTTTTCAGCCGGCCAATCTTCTCCTGGATTTCCTGGAGATTCGGAGTCAGTAATATTATGTCCTGCGCGCGTTATCCCAGGTCCATCACCATACTGCTATCTTCGTCTGCCACATCGCCATTCAGGTGTTCGTAGTGCTGCCGCCACCTTTGGATCACCTCACGCTCGTTTGTAAGAAGGTTCCCGTTTATGTCCTTACATACATCAGGTTGTGGCACGTGGCCCTTACGTGAACGGCTCAACTTCTGATAGTACTTTCGTGTGTACGGTACAGTTGCTCCGTCTCTTCACGGTCTCGATCTTCCTGCTGGCGCTTTTTCCTCCGGAAAATCGAGTTTTGTGTGTTCCGCGCCCGTTTATATCGTGCCTCGTTCGCCCTCTTGCGGTGAAGCCCCAAGCCAAATCAGTCGCCTTTGATTACATCCGTAGGTAATCAATGCATTCCAAAGTACACAACCCAATGCCAAATAAATCAGCCGGAAGCTATATGGAAGATTATTTAATCAACGTATAACGATAAGAAAATTATTATGACAAGCATCGTATGATGTTCTGTGGAATTGATCTTTAACATATCAACTACTTTTGTTGCAATTCTGAGTTAAAGCGAGCATACCGAACCAATTTCCCGAACGAAAGAGTGACGGAGGTGTATTCTCCGATGTATTTCGGTTGACAATCCTATCTTCTTCTTCGTCGGCATTACATCCCCAACTGGGACATTGCCGCCTCGCAGATTCATTGAGTTCATTAGGCACTTCCACAGTTTTTAACTGTGAGGTTTCTAAGCCAAGTTACCATTTGTGCTTTCGTATATCATGAGGCTAGCACGATGATACTTTTATACCCAGGGAAGTCGAGACAATTTCCAATCCGAAAATTGTCTAAACTGGCACCGGGAATCGAACCCAGCCACCCTCAGCATGGCCTTGCTTTGTAGCCGTGCATCTTACCGCACGGAGCTTATGCAACGAGCGATTGAGCTGAAATTTTCATAGATTGATTTTCCTACCCAATAAGGCACTGTTTTTTCTCCCCATACACGGCTGGGCCAGTCTATTGTGTGGTCAGTCAAAGCTAAAAAGCTGCGTCGCCCCGAGCTTGAGAAATTGGCTCAATAATATCTAATTCTGTTATTGATATAAATCGTTAACGAGACACTAGCAACTCAGATGTTTCCCCCACGAACCCCAGCCACAAGACATACCCTCCCGACGCTAGTGGGCCTTACGTTGTTTTCTTCCGACCCAAAGGCAAACGGTTAAATATCAGTCAGATTAGCAAAGATCTGGAAAAGCGTTTTTCGTCTGTCACAACCATTGACATGGTTGGGTCTAGTAAGTTGCGCGTCACTTGTACTGATCCCAAACAGGCCAACGAGATTGCTTCCTTTGAGCTTTTCACTCACGGGGTGGAGCATGATATGCGAGAGTTTGAAACAAGGTTCTGGCCGTTTCAAAAATGCTTCGCTGCCTCCTGTTGAGATACTGGACTGCAAGCAAATGCATTCAGTGTCGCAGGAGGGGGAGAAGCGAGTTTATTCGCCTTCAGATTCCTTCTGTGTGACATTCTCCGGGTCCGCACTGCCTGACTATGTGGTGATTGGCAAACTTCGTTTACCTGTTCGGCTGTATGTACCGAAGGTGATGAATTGTGTTAATTGCAAGCAGCTGGGCCACACCGCTCAGTACTGCTGCAATAAACATCGCTGTGCATCGTGCGGAGAGAAGCATGTGGATGGCGCGTGCAAGACGGCGCCGAAATGTGTTTATTGCAACGAAGGGCCACCACATGCTCTCGAAGCCTGCCCGACGTACATACAGATGCGAATTCACCAGAAACGGTCTCTTCAGCAGCGTTCTCGTCGAAGCTACGCCGAGATGCTGAGAAAGGCCGCTTCATCGGTTGTTTCTGACACCATCTATTCGTCTCTTCCTCTGGACGATCAAGGCAGCTCTGACTCTGAAGTTGGAAATGGGATTCTCTTTGTTTGAAAGGCTCAACGAGGAAACGAGTAAAACAAAGCCAGCGACCCTCGAAAAAGCCTAGAAAACAGCCCCAAAGTGAGCCCCATTCCAACATGGTCAATTCCAAAGCAGGTGGAACTCAAAACGTTCAACTTTTGTGATTCCACATCGGGATGAACGAGAGTTTCCACCGCTTCCGAGGCATCTAAAATCCCAGATGCCCCATTTGGTTCGATTTCTCAGCCAGAAGGAGACCATAGAGAGCGAACGGAAGAACATCCGAGCGCTCCAATGTTCACGCTTTCTGGCATCGTGGAGCTCATTCTCAACTTCTTTGATGCTTCCGACCCCATGAAGAACATGGTGAAAACAGTTCTTCCTATTTTGACTCCTCTCCTGAAGCAGCTGGCTTCAAAAATGCCCCTCCTCGAGTCATTCGTATCCGTCGATGGCTAACTTAGTCAATAAGGGTAAGATGATTTCGATTTTACAGTGGAACTGTCGAAGTATTCTTCCGAAATTAGATATTTTTAAATTTTTAGTTAATAAATTACAATGCGATGTTTTTGCTTTATGTGAAACGTGGCTAACACCAGATGCGAACCTTCATTTTCCTGATTTTAACATCATCCGCCGTGATCGGGCGAATGGACATGGAGGGGTGCTGTTAGGGATCAAAAAACTACACTCCTTCTATAGAGTCGATCTTGTTCCGATGCCAGGCACCGAAGCTGTCGCATGTCAGGTGACTATTCGGGGAAAAGACCTCAGTATCGCCTCGATATATCTTCCTCCAAACACCGCGATATCTCGTAGATATCTCTCGCACATCTGCTCGGTTATGCCCGAGCCGCGGTTGCTCTTGGGAGATTTTAACTCCCACGGAACAGGCTGGGGGAACTGTATGACGAAAACCGTTCAACAATGATATACGACCTCTGCGACGACTTCAATATGTCAATTTTGAATATCAATTTGGAGAAGTTTCGCGAGTGGCACCTCCAGCAAGAGATAGCCGTCTAGATCTTTCCATTTGTTCGAGCTCATTATCGTTGGACTGTACTTGGAAGGTGGTCCAAGATCCCCATGGTAGTGATCATTTGCCGATCGAAGTTTTAATTTCCAATGGACATTATCAATCTGCTTCTATCGACCTCTCATATGACCTCACAAGGCACATCGATTGGGGAAAATATGCAGAAGCCATCATCGATGGCATACAGTCGATAGAAGCTCTTCCCCCACGAGAAGAGTACCAGTCTCTATCTCAGTTGGTTCTTGACAGCGCTCTCGATGCACAGCGCCGGCCGGTGCCAGGGGGTTCGGTTCGTGGGAAGCCGCATAGTCCGTGGTGGGATAGCGAGTGCACACGACTCTATCGTGAGAAATCCTCTGCGTTTAAAGATTTCTGAAAAAAAACGGGTCGATTCTTCTTCACAAACGGTACGTCGCGCTTGAAGTGCAGTTCAAGAAGCTGGTCACAGTGAAGAAACGCGGATATTGGCGCACTTTCGTTGAAGGCTTGTCGCGCGAGACTTCAATCAAAACTCTTTGGACCGTCGGAAGGAGAATGCGCAACGCGTCGTCCTTTAACGAAGATCGTGAAAGCTCGCCGCGGTGGATACTCGACCTCGCAAAGAAAGTTTGTCCGGATTCGGTATCAGTGGAGCAAGTGTCACGTGATACTTTTGCTGACAGGGATGATATGGATCGCCCTTTTTCGATGATCGAATTCTCGCTTGCTTTCCTTTCATGTAACAATTCAGCTCCAGGGATAGATAGAATCAGGTTCAATTTGCTCAAAAACCTCCCAGACGTCGCTTATTGAATTTGTTTATTGTTTATTGTTTATTGTGTGATTTCATCAACAGACTACAATTAGCCCTAATGATGTATGTAAATACTAATTAATACTAAAAAACGGATGATTGGAGGCAAGTGAGAGTGATAGCCATCCAAAAGCCCGGAAAACCTACGTCGGATTGTCATTCATATCGTCCTATCGCGATGCTGTCATGTATTCGGAAGCTATTGGAGAAGATGATTCTCTTCCGGCTAGACAAATGGGTTGAATCGAATGGTTTGTTGTCAGATACACAATTTGGTTTTCGTAGGGGAAAGGGAACGAACGACTGTCTTGCGTTGCTTTCTTCAGAAATTCAGTTAACTTTCGCTAAAAAAGAGCAAATAGGCTCAATGTTTTTGGACATTAAGGGGGCTTTTGATCCAGTTTGCGTCGATATCTAATTCGACAAACTCCACTCGTGTGGTTTTTCACCAATTTTGAACAACTATTTGTACAATTTGTTGTCAGAGAAGCGTATGAGTTTTTCTCATGGTGACCTGGCAACTTCAAGAAGTCCCCTTCTGTACAATTTTTACGTTTATTTTCATGCCAAATTGCTCGTTAAGGCAGCTTGCAGATGATTGTGTTGTATCCGTTTCGGGTCCAACTGCGGTTGATCTGCAAGGACCATTGCAAGATACTTTGGACAGTTTGTCTACTTGGGCTTTAAAGCTGGGGGGAATTATCTCCGGGATCGAATTATCTCCGGAGAAAACTGAGATGGTTGTCTTTTCAAAAAACCATAATCCGGCACAGTTCCCTCTTCAACTGATGGGTAATACAATCACGCACAGCATGTCTTCTAAATACCTCGGGGTCTGGTTCGACTCGAAAAGCACCTTCGGGAAGCACATTGTGTATCTGACACAAAAATGCCAGAAACGAATCAACTTCATGCGAACAATAACCGGAACATGGTGGGGAGCGCACCCCGAAGATCTCATCACGTTGTATCGAACAAAAATTCTGTCGGTTCTCGAATACGGTAGCTTCTGCTTCCAGTCCACAGCAAAAATTCACATGCTGAAGCTTCAAAGGATTCAGTACCGCTGTCTCCGTATCGCGTTGGGTTGTATGAATTCGACTCATACAATGAGTTTAGAAGTACTTGCGGGAGTACTTCCTTTGACAGATCGTTTCGCGGAATTATCGCTACGGTTCCTCCTCCATTGTGAGGTTCTCAATCCATTGGTCATTAACAACTTCGAGAAGCTGCTTGAACAAAATTCTCAATCTCGATTCATGAGTATTTACCACTGGTATATGACGCTGGAGGTATGCCCATCTTCGGTTGACACCAATCGTGCTAACTCCTTAGACTCCTACAGTTCCTCTGTATCATTTGATCTGTCCACGAAGCAGGAGGTTCATGGAATACCAGACTTTCTTCGTGCGGAGGTAATACCTCCATTATTTGCAAGCAAATACGGGCACGACAGCCAGGAGAGAAGCTTTTTCACAGATGGGTCAAAATCGAATGACTCCACTGGTTTCGGTGTTTTAACGTTTTCCATAGCGCCTATTTTAAGCTCAAAGAGCCTAGTTCCGTGTATACTACTGAGCTAGCAGCTAAAAACTATTCACTCGAGCAAATCGCATCCCTACCTCCTGACCACTTTTTCATCTTCACCGACAGTCTAAGTTCCTTGGAGGCTGTTCGGTCAATGAAACCGGTTAGGCACTCAGCGTATCTCCTGAATGGGATACGGAAAGCTTTGAGTGCTTACGGTCTTACACAATCGCCATGGCCTGGTTCCCTTCTCATTGCTCGATTCCAGGCAATGAGAAAGCGGACACTTTGGCTAAGGTGGGCGCTATGGAAGGTGATATTTATGATCGACAAATCACCTTTAATGAATTTTTCTCATTAGTTCGTCAGAAAACCTTGATCAGCTGGCAACAAAAATTGACAAACGGGGAGATGGGTAGATTATTGTATTCAATTCGTCAACAGGTATCGAGGCGACCATGGTTCAAAAAATTGAATTTGGGACGAGATTTCATTCGAACCATGTGTCGTCTAATGTCCAATCACTACTCTTTAAATGCACATCTTTTTCGAGTGGGGCTCTCAGAAGGCAATCTCTGTGTTTGCGGCGCGGATTACCAAGACATTGACCATGTCGTGTGGGCGTGCGAGGAGCATCGTGGCCCCAGATCTGCGCTAACTGAATATCTGCGGGTCCGAGGAAAGCAGCCGAGGTCTATTAGGGAAGTGTTGGCGGGTCTTGATTTCGAATACATGTCCCTTGTCCACCATTTTCTGAAAGTGGCTGATGTTAGACTGTAATCGTCGTCCACCCATCCCTTTCGTTGTTGTAGTCCTTTAGAATGTCTCCTCTTGTTGTCTACCGTTAAATCCCACTCGTATGTCTTCCTCTCGTCGTTGTCTCCCAAAAAAAGTTTGTTTATCTCGTTGCAGATGTGAAACATCGCCAATGATATCAACTATGTGAATATCAACATCATATGTAATTAATTTAAGCACCCTAAATTCCCTTCCTTTCCTTCAATATTATTGTATTCCCTAACCTTGACCAAACCGCGAGTCTTACGGTTCCCCAAAACTAACATTAGTGTATAAGAATCATAATAAACTATATTTAAAAACATGATTCCGGCTCCGTAACGCTTCACAGCAAATGAGCCTTCCAAATAAATGATAGATAAAAAAAAATCGTTACGTGTGCTATTAGCAACAGTAAAAAATAGTTTTTGTCTTCGATTCATTGAAACTGAACACTCATGAATCATGTGTAAAAACAATGGTTGGTATGCATAGTAGCAGCCAAAGAAAAGGTGTGATGGAGGTGGAAACACAGGAAAATTCCTCATCAATCGAATTATAAAGATAAAGATTTTCTAGCAAATTCTAAAACCAAAAAGGAATACCAAGATCTCGTTGACATATTTAAAATTAATTTATGAAATGCCATTTAAATGGTTAATTGTAATAATTCTGTCGCATTACCGGGCCCACTCTATTATAAATGATTGCTTGTCACAAACCAGACCTTACTTATATACTATACTATACTTATATACCGATAAATGAAGCTATTTTCGTGTATTTTACGTATGGCGCCTGTCAAAAGTATTCAAACCAATTTTATTGTAGTTAGCAAACGTCTATGATTTAAAAAGAAACTAATCATCCACCGAAAAGAATTTGATATGAAATGCCATTATTCAGGCTCTGTACACATTCAACACTTCATTGAGTTACATGATTTGTGAATGGACCCATAGCTTTACATTCATACTTTTAGATGTTGAAGAATTTTTTTTTTGAACCCGTAGAGGTCCTAAATTGGAATAACTAACTACGTTCCATTTCAAAAATATCCCTAGATGGAAGGTGCAGGCCAGAGTCACAAGTCCCGTTGGTACAGCGCTAAGGAGTGTGAATCGCCCAAGAGGCAGTCGCCACCAAGTGCAGTCGGCAGTACAAGTGCGCTAGCTCCTTCAACACCGCGGATCGACATTAGCAGAGCCTCATCCCATTCATCCCACCACGACAGCAGAGACAGCAGTCCAGAGAATGTGTTTGATCAGGTAAGTTAAAAGACTCTTGACCTCCAATACTTTTCAATATAATTACTCAATGTTTTACTTAATGCCTTAATTACTGAATTTCCAAATTTCTTAATTACTTCATTGCTCAATTACGTAATTACCTAATTACTTAATTATTTAATTATATTTCAATAAATATAATTATTTAATTGCTTCATATCTCAATTACTTAAATACTCAATTATTCATTGCTACATACCTGATTACCTTTCTTTTATAATTTATTTATTTATTTTATTTCGTCAACCAACGTAGACTAGTACATATACATATACATGTTTGTTTTTGTAATGCTATAGTATGATTAAATAATAGGGTTTTTTAGTAATATTATTCAACTCTTTTAAATTTTCTTCAATGTAGGTATCTATATTCTCCCTCTTTTTACTTCGATTCATTCCTTTGAAATATAATCGTGTGATAATAATGGTGATGAATGTAAGATGTTGGAAAAAAAATCTGAAAAATCCAGTTACCCACATTTCAAGGATTGCAATTTATTTGGACGCCCTCAATGTCGTGTACCGTTTTTAATCAACTCGATGCTGCCAGATTTCACACGATTTCTAGCAGCAGTTTATGCGTATACCGGGCTGTCTTCACGAATAACTGATCAGATCAGTTTTGATGGATTACCATGTTTCAATATTTTGGGATCACTTCAAATTTAAATTCTATGCTTGGAAAGTAATGCCTTCAATAAAGCAATAAACCTAAACAAGTTGCAGTTTGTATCATTCATTGTAAAGGGAATGATCAGATTTTAAGAATTAGTCGAGCTGTGTACATAATATCGTTTCTTAATAGGTTGGCACTGGCACATTGCAGGATTCCGGTGTCCTTGGATACAGAGAAGAGGGAACAATGGACTTAAGAAGCTCTACCGAAGAGCTACAGTTTATGGAACCAGAGAAAGGACGAACCGAAAAAGAGAAGCCTCAAGCACCGGTACGCGTAATTATGATCTCTAAATGACCATTTTCACAGCTCACTTTTTTTTTTAATTTCAGCGTTACTCGCCAGTTATGTTCAAATTTGAAGAACAACAATCAATTTCGCTCCATCATCAACGTAAGGATTCTGCAAGCTCGGAAGTTGCTGCGTTTTTGTGTATTTCCGGTCGTACTAGCCGTATCTCTAGCGTTGGAAGTCAGGGATCAGCAAACAGTAAATTATCTGCCGTGTCCGGAGTATCTGGTATATCTCGTTCACCTTCTCCTCATCGTATGCTGCTGGAAACATCATTCTGCGGTCCCAAGCCATTGCATGGTATTACCGACGGAAGCATTCCCAGCAGTATTGAGCCATCGACTGCCAAAATGCTCGAACAAGTGATCCTGTCGCGGAAAAAGGATCCTACAGAGGCCGTATTAGCTGAGGGAGTCAACATGGATGCCACATTTAGCGCGACAAAAAGCAGTAATTTGCCAGAAGTGGAGCTGACACGACGGAAGTCAGACAGCAATGCAAATATATCTCGCAAAGAAGAGATGATTCAACCACCGCAAACCAGTCGAAGTATTTCAAACAAACGATATATTCCCCCAACTGATTTAGATAAGCCGATAGTAGGTGTGATGCCAAGTGGAACTGAATATATAAGAATTAAACTAAAGCCAGACCACTGCTATAGCGACAATGGAATAGCTGATAATGAAAGAATAATGGAGGAGGATCAGAAGAAGCCCCGTTCGTTGAACCTTGAAAGCTCACAAGACAAAAGGGACGGGTCTTCTCGTCCTGCAACAAGCGTTAGCCCGAAGCCCACTCGCCATGCCAAATTATCACGAGAGAATGGAAGTCGATCGCCGTCTCCCGCGAATACTACATTTTCAAGAAAAAGTTCCTTCTGCTCTATATTCAAACTGAAAGATTCTGCTAGTCCAGATTCTCCAGGTGGTAGTCACATGCGCAAGAAAAGTGGTTCGAACATTTCACATGAATTCAGAGAACGGTCTCGTAGTAAAAGTAGGGAAAGGGACACGGCTTCGTTAAATACAACTCCTAGTAAACAGAAGTCTGTGCTAGCCATCTTCAAACCGAAGAAAAATGGTACAAAATCGAAATCTCCTTCGCCTATCGATGCGAACCCACATGGTACACTATCCAATGTAGCTAATGTTGAATTTAAGTTCAAAAATGATTCTGAATCTGTTGCAAACTCACGCTCTCACTTAAGATACTACGATACACCGTTAGATGGTAAAAGTATTCACATCCCCTTGCACACCCCGCCAGAAGAAAAGCAATTGAAACCATTGGTATCTACTAATCCAGCGCCGCCTTTAAAGCTAGAACCGGAGATAATTCCTGATAAAGTATCTCCTTCGACCCAATCTGTGAAGCTAAGCAATAATTGTATCGTTACTATTCATAATAGACCTAAGCCAATGCCACCTTTGAAGTGTTACCGAATAGAAAACCCAGACGGTACCATAACAATTCCTTTAAAATCTCCAACCGAGGAGAAGGAACGTGATAGTTTGTGGAGCATGGAAGTACAGCGCAACAGTTCGCAAGATAGTCAAGACACGGTAATTTCAGCTGCTCCACACCAACCTAGCAATACGTTACCAACCAATACAGCAAATGCCTTACCTTTAGCCAGCCAATCCAACCAGAATGGTGTTGCCCCTAGTCCTAAGTCCAACGAAAACGAAGCCGTTGTTTTGGCAGTCACTGCAGTGAACATTGAATGTGAAGAAACGAAACAAGCCGTAGCGATTGCTAACATGTCCGCTAAGGAGAGAAAACAACTATTGTTTTCAATGAAAGTGGGTTCTGGAAGTCAGGAACAAACGTTTACAACCCAATTCAGCATTTCAAAAACTGAAAGTCAGTGCAGTCAACTTTCAGAAGCTGTTCAGAACGAATCATTCAATGGAGATCCGACGGTAAAAAGAGAACTAGCTGCATCTGAAACACCACCCGTTGTTTACCGTAACAAACAAATAGATAGTGTTAAGAGGCGAAGTCCAAAGGAGCGATTTAGTAGATCAGACAGCACATCCGGAGAATCCATAGATTTTCATCGTCATTCTCGTTACATAGAAAACCCAGAGGAAATTCTCTGCCAGCAGCAGAGATCAGATATGGCCAAGCGCAAAAATGAGCTGAATCCCACAGTAAGTGAGGAATCCTCAGTATCTCAGGACACCAGTCGAGACGATAGCACCGTTAAGATGTCCTTGCAGAATAAAAATGCTCTGAACGTACCGGACAGAAAGTCGACTGCTTCCAATGACGAACAAGGTCTGTCCTCGGAGAGCGAAAAAGATTCGGAAGTGGATTCCACGAATACAAGCAAGCACATGCACCCCAATATGCTGGCAATTGAGGACCATGAAAGTGCGGGGCTAGTTTTGCAAGAATCCTTCGACGACGAACTGCCGTACATACCGACAACATTACCGGAGGAACGATCCGTCGGCGTCAAATTGGTACCGATGAAAGAACGGGCGCAAATGGAAATGAAAACATGTCCACTAGAAAGGCCTAGATCTACAACACCAATCCACCCTGCCTCACTGGAAAATTATTGTGGTATAACACAAATAGCAGATGATTCCGAAGGACATTTAGTTCGAGGTGAAAAACTAAGAATAAGCTTACCGAAAAAACATGACATGACAATGGAGAAAGCTCCTAAAACAAGATCCCCACGTAAAGCGTCTGTTTCATCGGGCAAAAATTGGTTCGAGTTTGCTGAACAGGGAATCAGCAGTACCAGTCAGGCACAAGCATCCAGCAACGGCGAAGAGAGAATATACGCCAATCAAGCATCAAATGTAGAAGAGGATCCGCCTCCTCTGCCACCCCGCAAGGGCTCAACGCAGCAATGGATCGATTTCGATAACATTCCTGAGAAAAGGAAACCACCTAAGCGAATAACTACTATACCACAAGCGGAATCAATGGACGAGAAGGCAGCAATGTCTGGGGTCGTGTACAACTATGTGAAACCAGAAGAATGCCAATGTGAGTGCCATGAAAGTGAACGGGAAGGAGGGAAACAGACACAATCGGTGCACGATCATGAACATGAGATCGAAGACGAGCAACCGTTGCTACAGCAAGACTTGTTGGACGAATCCTCGATAAGGTAAGAACTGAATCTAGAAGAGTTTGTTTTTATTCATTTATGTATATACATAAATTATAGACCAACATTTTAAAAGGGCGTAACAGCCAAAATTTATTCTTACCGGTCACTCTCCAACATACATATAGTAGTAAACTTGTTCTTTATTCATACATTTTTGTTCTACAACTAGTCGACCCGGCAGACGTTGTCCTGCATAGTAGGCGTAAATGCCCATGCGAAATTTCCATACAAATCTTAATTTTAGTATTTCACGATTTACTCAACCTTATTCGTAATTTTTGCATGAGGAAATATCATATAAACCCGTCGGAAACTGTAACGAACATATCTGCTGAAGGAATGAAGAAAATCCATCCAGCCGTTTTCGAGTTATGCGGATACGAACACAGACCATTTCATTTTTATATATAAGATTATTATTTTACATATAAAGTGATCGACCATTTTACATATAAAGTTGATCAAACGCCTTATGAAAATTTGCCACAAGGAATCGGTATGAATTTCAATATGTTGCCTTATGAATGATGATTTTCTTTAAAAAAAAAAGCGGAGTGTGGCAGACTGGATTCGAACCATGGGCGTCGGGGTCGGGAGGTCGGTATGTAGACCACACGCCCATCGACGCTTGAATACTCGAGAAGGTAACTGCGTATAAGAAGCACTGCTGGTGGAATAATCGGTCGAAGATTCATAGGGCCCTAGTTATAAATTTTGATAATCCAGTTCGCTGAGTGTACACCAGACTTGATGGTGTAAGCCGATTGAAAATATCCATATTCCGAAAAACATGAATCGAACGTGTATTTTTTTATCAGTGCAGGCAAAATGGCTGCTTTTCTGTCCGAACTACTGGAAGGGTACGATTTACCCATTATTTATTACCAGAAGGCATTCTCTATAATGGGGTGAAAATACTCTTTTGTGATTCAAAAAATGGGTATATGAAATCCATTAAATGGGTATTTGCCAGCTTCCGTGCAGCATATCGTTGGAAAGAGGAAGAGTGTAATATTCTAAATTTCCAATAATAAAAATAGAAGCAGCCATATTGAATTTGGCCGCCATCTTGGATTTCTTTTTGAAAACTATTTTCCGCTAGGTTCGCAACAACCGATTTTGAATAATAATATATCGATGAAAAGCTTAGCTAATATTATTGCGTCCAAAAAAAACAAGTTTATCAGACATCGAGGAGCTATGATAAAACCTTTCGTTCTAGCTCAAATGCCATTGGGGACCATATGTTTTGCCAGTTGGGTAAATAAGTTGAAATGCATAATCAGAACAGGTGCCCCCTGTAATGTAACCCTTCTTGAAGGAATTTATCATGGAGTATAGCCCCCCAAATCAGTTCATTATCGTAACAGATTGCAAAGAACATCTCTCACGGTATGGTACATATCGTGAGCGTATACAAAGATTAATGTGACCATTAGAGTGATTCAAATTTTGACTTTTTTGCTCCCCGGTGCTAAAACGATTGCATTTGGATTTTTATTAATCCTCCGAAATTTTTACCTAATTTGGATGTAAATTGAATAAGCACGCGCGGTTTGAAGTTTGTATGAAAACCACTATGAAAACAGTAACTTTCATGGAAAACCGTTCCCCAACGCTTCCCTTCCAGCTCTAAAAACATATAAGTACATCGGCAACATAGTAAATTTTACAAGGAAATAGGCCGTCTTTGTTGCGAAACGATTTGATGCTCGCAAGAAAAGATATTAAGCAAATACTGAATAGAGGGAAATTTAATTTAACACGTAAAAGAATAACATCAATATCAATAATGTGCATTTTTGTTTTCTTCATAACTTTGCTTCCAAACGAAAAATTGCTTCGCAACATTAACTGCCTTTCAGCTTGAGAAGTATTCTGTGTAGGCTAAGTGTTGATTATGTTTAAATAGTTCATGGGCCACCCCACGGAACGGTCTTTCACATAAGGGTCAGTTTTCACAGTAATTTCTATACAAACTTTAAATGACCTGTGCACAGTCAAATTACATCCATAGCTTCTAAAAATTTAGGAGGCCTAATAAAATGGCAAATGCAATCGTTTAAGCATCGGGAGGCAAAAAAGTCAAAATTTGAATCACTCTAGTGACCATAAGTCCCGCGTTTCGCGGGACAGTCCCGCATTTTCACTATTTGTCCCGCGCTGAAAAGCGTCTCGCGAAACGTCCCGCATTTACATTATTTCTAGATAATGTCCCGCAAAATACAGAAAAAAATATAATACATTATTACTTAGGGTCTGTCTCAATTGGATAATTAAACTGAAATTAAACTTAAAAGTGACATTTCAATAATTATCAAATAACCCTGCTCGCAGAGCAAGATTATTTTTGACAGATATCGAATCATTTTCCATCGATGTTCTGTTGGAATTGCTGGGTAGCACCAGCCATTCTTATAACGGGGTGATTTCTTAATTTTCGAACTGTCACTTTTAAGTTTAATTCTCCAAATGAGACAGACCCTTAGCATTTTAAAAGAAATTATTAGATTTTTATTTTTTTTAAATTTTGACTAAGACTAAAATGTTCTCCTGTGACTCAGACTAAGATAGTTTGTTTTACCCAAGCCAAGTAAAGATTTTGCTTCTATGTATTTCCTGCTGCGTGATTGCTTGGATTTCAACACGAAACGTCCAAAATGCCACTCCATTAATGCCATGCGGACCAAAATCTTGCAGAAAATCTTGGAAGACGACCTTTACTGTGTTGATATCGGTGTGTTGGGAAAAACTCAAATTTTTAAATCTCAACCAAAATTTAAATCGTGTTATTATATTAATCGAATTTACTTTCTTTGCTTAAAAGAATGGAGAATAAATCCATGGGTAACATAAAATACGCTTTTATTGAGTTTTGGGGCTTTTTGAAGCGAAATCCTTTTTGACGAATAAGCGGAACGATGCGATTCTACATGCAAAACGCACGCTGCTGTCCCTGCAGAATCGCAAGCGATCTGAAATGAGACGGAATTTTTGATTTTCTGAGCATATATCTATTCAGTCTGACCTGTTTGGAAATAAATTGGAACAAAAACCGTGGACCATATTCCTGAAGGCGAAACCCAAGTAACACCGAAAACATCATTATTAACTAAGATCTAATAATGATGTTGAATAAAGGTCGGGAAAATGAAATATAAAACATGTTATGTTCAAGGAAAGCTATGATAAGGTTTTTGCAAAACATACAGCAATTTGATCAGAGAAGAAGTTTCATACTACATTCTCACAACTTGCTGATAAATAGCGTCAATTTTTGACATTTGTTTGTTTTTTTGAGATGTTTCGTTTTACATTCTCACAACATAAAACAAGTCTACAGGAAGATTTTACGAACAATGTCATAACATGTTCATTTTTTGACATTTAGTTTGTCAGAATATATACGCAATGATAGAAGCACAGACAAACAGACGTAACAGCTTGAACATTTTTCGGAAAAATCCATCGGTCAACATCTCTATCACCATCTTGCGAGCATGTTACACGAAACAATGTTTCGTATGACATTGTCACCAGAAGGCGCTAGAGTGAAATGTCAAACTCGAAGGATTACGACGCTAGCGCCTCTGGTTGTGAAACGTGCAATCAATCAAATTCAAATTGATCGTTGAAGTCATGGTCAATGGTATTTTCTTTAGTGTTACGTCTGTTTGTCTGTGATAGAAGTTTAACGTAAGTTCAACATCTTTTAAGATCAATGTTATGAACGTTCTTCATCGACCCTGTTATTTATCGACAACTCGCCATATTGTTTTTCTTTTACAGATTCGAGAATTTGTTTATATCAATTTCAAAGTTATGCTTTGGCATAGTTATATTTTCTTCAATCAATGGCGCATGAAATTAGAAGAGGTAAAATGAAAAGTTACACAATGAAACATGAGCCATATAATGTTTCGAACGACACTTCGAAACAAATTTGATTTATTTATTCAGTTCGTATATGTTTATTAATATTATTAAAATGGTGTTCATCATTTCATGCATGCTTTTTTCATTAGTTTTTTTGTATAAAATATATTTCTTTGAACGTGTTGGTCAGCATTTTTGTTTTGGTATTCAATTTGACAGAGCCATGTTGAAAGTCGGTTACTGAAAACATCCTTAGTACTTAAGTTTAGTCTTGTGAATGTGCAATCAAAAACAAGGTTGCAACTGAAAGATGTAGAAAATATCGATCAAAGTAATCAAAGCAGTTTTTCATACCAAAACGTTACATACTATAGTATGTTCGAAAGATGTATTTTTTACATTCATACAACAAACCGTGTTACTTGGGTAAGCTTCAACCAGAATAGACTTTTAATAAAAATATGATCTAATTAATTAATAATCTTAGTTTCTACTTTTGTTAGGTATTTTAGAAAGAGTTATTTAAATTATTCGGAAAATAATTTTCGAAGTTCGATAATATTGTTTCTATCGCTACAAAAAAATATTTTCTAACAAAATTCTATACACTAGACGACCAACAGCTGAAAGTCATTTAACTGCAACGCTTTTTAAATGCAATTCGATAGTTGCAAGTGTTGTAACAGTTTTACAGGTAACCGCTAAACTTTAAAATTATTCGAAGCTCCATGGCAGCTACATTGAGCTGCACATTCAACACATTCAACAATTCAACAACATTGATTTCTAAAATGAGTTGCCGTTTTTCGAGCAGTTAGCAAACTATGAGGTTTGGTAACAAATAAAAAAAAATGAAAGATTTGATTTAAGCGTATTACTAAAACATATTAAACTATGAACTTTTTTTGTCCCGCGCTCACACAAAATTTATCTGGTCACATAAAGATGATAATTGAGAAATGGTTCATTTCGCTCTGGATTTAATCCCTGCGTACATAAAGCAATAATGACTAAATAGCATTATACTCCTTGATGTCATTGGTTTTGATTAATGTGACCAGATAAATTTTGTGTGAGCGCGGGACAAGAAAAAGTTAATAGTTTAATATGTTTTAGTAATACGCTTAAATCAAATCTTTCATTTTTTTTTATTTGTTACCAAACCTCATAGTTTGCTAACTGCTCGAAAAACGGCAACTCATTTTAGAAATCAATGATATTTGTTGAATTGTTGAATACAGATGACTGTGCGGCTCAATGTAGCTGCCATGGAGCTTCTGAATAATAAAGAGCCCTCCTTAGCCTTGACGTGAGACCTTTGCGGCTTCTAAGCAAGACCATGCTGGGCTGGTGGCTGGGTTCGATTCCCGGTGCCGGTCTAGGCAATTTTCGGATTAAATTCTCGACTTCCCTTTGGTATAAAAGTATCATCGTGTTAGCCTCATGATATACGGTGCAAAGTAGTAGCCTGGCTTAGAACCTCTCGCGATTAATAACTGTGGAAGAGCTTAATGAACACTAAGCTGCGAGGCGGCTCTGTCCCAGTATGGGGATGTAATGCCAATAAGAAGAAGAAGAAGAAGATGTTTTAGTAATAGGGTAAGGCTCCCAGGAATCACCCCCACCCCAGTTTTCGCCCACAAATTTTAAAATCTTAATTTCTCGTAAGCTAATTGTTGAAAGCAATTAAAGTTCAGGTTTTTCATTCAACGATTGAACAATTTTGGAAAAACTTGAAGTTTAACAGTTTTCAACAACTAGTTTACGGGAAATTAAGATGGAAGATCGATGGGCGAAAACTGGGAGTGAGACATTTCTAGGTGCCTTACGTGCACTTAAATCAAACCTTTCAATTTTTTATTTGTTACCGAAGCTTAGTTTGCTTAGTTTGTTCGATAAACGGCAACTCATTTTAGAAGTCAAAGCTTTCTTCAGACATTGAATGTGTAGCTCACTGTAGCTGCGATGGAGTTTCGTATAATTTTTAAGTTTAGCGGTTCCTTGTCCAATATCTGCAAAACTGTTGAAATTATCGAATTGCGATTCATGTCTTATTAATTAAATGACTTTCAGCTGTTGATCGTCTAATGTATGTAAATTTTAATAGAATTTTTTTCATAGTGATGAAAGCCATGATATCGAATCCTCGAAAATAGTTTTCCGAATAACCTAAATAACTCTTTTTAAAATACCTAACAAAAGTAGATACTGCCAATTATGAATTAATTAGATCATATTTTCTAAAAGTCTATTTCAGATTTGGAAGCTTTCCACCTTGCTTACGAATATGGTCCACGGTTTTGGATTCTAATTTTTTTTTCAAACCGTTGATACAAAGATATTTTAGTTACTAGATAAAGATTATCGCTACTGTTCCCTTTGTTCTGCTGTCAGAATAATGTGGTACATACCTGTCAGGTCATTATGGATTTTTTTAATAACTGACATTTAGCTCCCCTATCCTCGCCAACTAATAAGATGTTTCCGGACAGCGACGACAGCGACTTCAGTCTTTGCTAGTAACTAAAATATCTTTTGGTGATACTGAATACAAGTTTTTTTTTTTATGTACAGATTATCCGACCCCGTCAGTGAATGGGAATAATCAGCGCGGGGAAACATACATTTTCATTACAAAACGTAAACAAACGAGCATCGTTTCCATACAAAAATCCAAGATAGCTGAGTTAGGGATAATGACGAGTCGGATAACCTGTACATACAAAATCTTGTTGAATAGATATCTGCTCAGAAAATCAAAAGTCCATTCCCATTTCAGATCCTTTGCAATTCTGCGGGAGAGCATCGTGCTTGAGTTTTGCATGCAGAGCAGAATCGCGTCAATTCATATTCGCCAACCGTTTACTTTAAAAAGCTTTTCGACCCAATAAAAACGTATTTTATGTAACCTATGGATTTATTATCCGTTGTTTCAAGCAAAAAATAAATTCGATATAATTCAACGGGAGAATAACACGTAGAAATCAAGCAATGATGCAAACCATGAGTCGAATCATGAACGTTTCTCTGTGCCATGAGTCGGGTGGTGTTTGACTCGCGTTTGATTTAAATTTTGGAAAAGATTCAAGAATTTGAGTTTTTTCCAACACTGCTATCAAATCTCAGCTATCAATATACAGGGACAGATTTTCCGCAAGATTTTGGTCCGCATGGCATTTAAATGGAAAGGAATTTAGGACGTTCCGTGTCGAAATCCAAGCATACCAAGAAATCCAAGAAATACATGAAACCACAATCTGCTTACAAGGTTCCCAGGGTATAAGGCTTGGGTGAAACAAACTATATAGATAATTTAGTCTGAGTAACAGGAGCAAGATTTTTTTATGTACATTTATACATAAAAAAAATCTTGAACAGGAGAACATTTTAATCTTGATTTCTATGATCCATATAATTGCCTTACAAAACGTTAGTCTTAGCCAAAATTATACATTTTTAAAATCTAATAATTTCTTTTAAAATACTATGTAATAGCTAATAATGTATTCAATTTTTCTGTATTTCGCGGGACATTATCTAGAAATAAGCTGAAGGCGGGACGTTTCACGCGACGCTTTTCAACGCGGGACAAATAGTGGAAATGCGGGACTGTCCCGCGAAACGCGGGTCGTATGGTCACATTAGTTTTGATTCTACTTGGTTAATTAATGTTTGAAGCATTAGAATAGCACAAACATGCTACAGCGATTATATCATGTCGGCCTAACAGGCGATAGTTGATATTTAATGTGAAAAATGTCTTTCTTATTGGATATGTTGCTGACTTCACATTGTCCTATAGGAATTCGAAGCAAAATCCAGTTGTATTTTTGTACTAAAATGGTGTCCAAGGGAAAAACTGTTTCTGATTGCAAATTACAATAGATTTATTTCCCAATTGGAATGCGACTATGAGAAAGCCATCTCTTTTGAACGTCACATCATATCATATTTGAGAAAATGGTTCTTATAAGCAATTGACAAAAATATTTAAAAAAAAAATGGTGAGGATAATCGATCACCAATATTATTCAGTAGCTTTTGGATTTTGAAATACAAAATTGAGATATAAAAACTGAATTAGATGTTTTTACAACATGATGTCTTGAAAAAAAAGCATATTTCATTTGATCTAAAGACAATAGAGTAAAGCGGTGTACATGTACATAAAAACAATCTTGGTGTACATTTGGGAACGATTAAAATTTTTCACTAGAGTTCACTAACAACATAGCACATAATAAATTATCAGCACTTTTATATTCTTTAACATTATTAAAACCACCGGATCGTATATGGGGAAATACATATCTCCGTTGTTGTTTGGTGGAGACATGAGGTAATTTGTAATTTTAGAAGTTTCGATGTAGTTTAAAAAAAAATGTTATTACAATTTAATCACTTTTAAGATTTAATATTTAAAAACTATTGCTTGTGCTGATACTTTAAATAATAAAAAATTAAATTTATTACAAAAAGTACTGCTTTAAGTGTCCAAACGCATATTTGCCTACATTACGGGTATTGGTCAACCATCATGCATATAGTTACAATTGGGCGACTTCTTTTGGAAAACTCCCTTTCAGATAAGTCCTTAATCTGGCCGTCGTCCGTATGAAATGTTATACTATTTTGAATAAAAATTACATTAAATGAGCTGTAACAACCCTAAATCCCCTGAATTCAATATTTTTAATGAATTAATTAATGATTATTTGCATTATTTCCATTATATCATTGGAAAATACCAATTTAAATTGACCTTACTACATCATTTCCTTATCAGAATCATTGAGCTATATTATTTCATAGGGGAATTTGGGCAAAAAGGTAAGAAAAAGAGTATCACCTCCCATCACCTCCTATCTATGATCACATCAAGTTGTGCTATCGGGTATGGTTTGGAAATGTTTGGCATCGGTGCTTTTCAAAAGCTTTTAAAAATTGTTTTTAATTCAAAAAATATCCAAGTAAAACATTTGCGAAACGATTTATTTCATCAATTTTTGATTGACAAACATTTATTAATATTTGTTCACTTTGAGACAATAATATCAACACTTATCTGTGAATATTACTATTTTTTGAGAATACATGAAAATTGCACATAAAATGCACTTTGATGCTTATTTGACCCCAAAATCCCTTAAATTTCCAACTTTTACGAACAAAATATATTTAGTGCCCTTCTATGGATCCACAGTGAAGAGATAAACACAATTTTAGAACAATGTCTTAAATTTTTTTTTTAATTTCTTTATTATAGCAATGTCTTAAAGATAAAATGACAAATAGTTTGGAAACTCGCGATATATGGCACATTAGGGCAAAACGAGCTCGATAACTACATTCAGAAGCGTTCCACGTCCATGAATCAGCACTCATTGAATTCTTTGCAAAATTCTCTTTCGAATAAGCTCTTGATCTCTTCTGTAAGTTGTTCGTGAAGAAAGTTATCAATTTTTCCACCTTTGAAATCAGATTTCCCCATTGTGCACTCGTAGAATAAGCCCAAATAATTACATTGTTGAGAAAAAAGGCGCCAATTTAAAAAGGAGTGTTCTAACTGGGTAAAACCATTACCAAATGTTGCCTTTTAACAATAACTGCTTCCTAATATTAGTGAACATGGAACGGAAAATGTAACAATAATTATGGAAATCAGTTAATCTTTCTCGTGCGCACTTTTGCCCCGCGAAATGTGTACACTTACCCCGGATAAGGGGCAAGTGTGCACATTGGATTTTCTCCATAAAACTTTCAGAGAATTCCTATCGAAAGTTATTCCAAGACAACAGTTAGGTGCGCAAGCCTGCCCTGCTTTACTCTATTATATTCACTTGTTTATACTTCTCGTATATGTTCGGGCACTACTCATCTTCTTGTACCCGTTGGAATACTATCAGGAACCGTTTTCACCGGCACTGTCCAACATTTTTGCTGAGGGACCAGTTCACAACAGTCGTCTGATTTCACGATATGGTTTGCTTAACCTTTACTGCGTGCACTCTGCGTCGAAAAGACGCTACGTGGGCATCGAGCCTAACAGTCTATGCAATACATTTGACTGCTCCATGTACTCTATATCATCTGCACCCCACCATAGTGTTCGAATCGGACTGCTGGATCGTATTTCGATTCCGAAGAGTTTAGCTGGTTCCAAAATAAGTGGAATTACGATTCCTCTCCACTTTGTGTTTGTAAATTTTTCTGCTGGAAGTTGAGTGCGAGATTTCTCTTGTTTCGGACAGCAGAACGATGGCGCGATCGGACGAAATATTGTGTTCTGCTTTGCGCGGCCGGTAATAAAAATCAGTTCAGTGCGAGATTTCTCTTGTTTCGGACAGCAGAACGATGGCGCGATCGGACGAAATATTGTGTTCTGCTTTGCGCGGCCGGTAATAAAAATCAGTTCAGTGCGAGATTTCTCTTGTTTCGGACAGCAGAACGATGGCGCGATCGGACGAAATATTGTGTTCTGCATTGCGCGCCCGGTAGGCCGGTAGTTAGTTTGTACTACTTTTCGCGCCCGATTCATGGCTAGGTAAAATCACTGTGTATAAAGAATGACACGGTCGTATCGCTTATCAGAGTGAATCCAGATCCAACGATGCGTACCAATTAACTGATAATCCTTCCTGTGGTTTTGTGGAGACGCAGAGGTAAACACGGTCTTCAAATAGCAAAAACCACCTACTAATATTCCTTCCTTCTTCCTAACTGACTACAAGGACGTGGCCGGCGCCGTTATTGATCATTTGAATTTTAGAGTCACTGAAACCTGCACACTGAGAATGCTTGAACAATCCCAGTCAATCATTCAGTTGATTCTTTGTGCAATTTCACTGATTCTGGTCAATCACGGAGTAGCAACCATAGATATGTGTAGTCAGTCAAAGCTAAGCTAAGCTAAGCTAAATTTTTCTGCTGGAAGTTATTTAGAAAATGGAGGAGTTAAACTGGGCACGATGGGGTACGTGACCCAATAAATCAAAGATTTCCCTGAAATTCAATGATAGGTATTATATGCCAAAATTGTTTTGAGTTTTTCTCTGATTTTCTGCCAATTGTTTGATCAATGAGTACGATGTGGCCCACATCGTGTTTTGTTGAGCCTCCCCATCATGTATGTTGACTTCGGTGTGTTGAAGGCTAGTCCGATCCGCTTAGCTTCCCACTTCAGTCCGTTGTGGGCGTGTTTCATATGCTTAAAGTGGCGTGCCGTAAAACTATGTTCGCACTATGGGTCTGTTCAAATATTACGTAACGCGAAAAACGTTGTTTTAAGGAACCCCCCACCCCCTCGTAACAAGCTGTAACAAAATTTAGAACTAGCCCCACCCCTATGCGTAACGCGTAACAAATACTTTTTTAATCTTGTTTTTGGTAGAATTTGTACCGCGATACAATGAATTATTATTTTTGTGTATTTTATGCTATTTTGAAGACTATTTTTGAAAAAATAAATATTTTTTCTCAATTGTTACGCGTAACAATTTCTCAAAGGACCCCCACCCCTATATTTTGCGTAACAAATCGTAACAAAAATAGAATATCCCCCCACCACCTATTGCGTAACGTAATATTTGAACAGACCTTATGCCCTGAATAACATGTTGGGGCACTTGAAGATAAAAGTGAAACAGGCGGGGTAAAGTGGGTAACGGCTTGTTTGTCCCTTGTTTATGGATTTCTCGTATTATTTTCCATGCTACATCAGAAATCAGGCATTTCACGCTCTCCGAGCTATTTCAAATCATGTAATATCTATTTAACAACTAGATTTTAGCAAAATTTTGCGCGCTTTCGCAAAATGCTAGTTTGATGTAATTTTGGCACTTTTGCATTTAAGTCATGGAAACTCTGTGTTAGTAGTTCTAAACCAAAATATCATTCACATCGTTCCCATTTTAGTTATTATGAAGCGCAACTGGGAGCAGTATATCAGGGTGACAGTGTTTGACAGAAATTAAGCCTTCATTTCAACGTGGACTGGGATCAACAAGAGGGTTTATCTGTAAAGAACGTCCTGGGCAATATATGGAGCTGGAAGTATTATTATCGCCTGATGATTATTAGTGATTAAAAACTGACATGGAATTGAAAGTGTATTAGATTTTGTTCTAGAAACAGCTTCAAAAACTTCAATACACCCCCAATAAAGTTACAGCAATAAACTCACATTATTAGCACTCTGTAATTGGCTTTGGTTATCGAATTAAAAAGCTTTAGAAGTGATCACTTTCCCACGTGGAAGTCACTTGAAGGGTTGAATTAAAAGTTGAGAGTTTTCAACATAATAACAAGAGCATCATTGGAATAAGAGTAGAAAGATCCTCTTTATAACTCTATATAATAGACTCATTGTTAGCATTTACAACAAACAGCACCAGTTCACCCAGGGTGTCCAATTTACCCCCACCACCCCTTATTCAAATTATCGACAAAGTGAAATCTCTATCAAGGAATCGCCAGGCCGCATATTTGGGAGGCTGTATACTGATGCGTAAACAATTTTTCGAGGTTTTCAGCCTTCCTACACGTAAAGATGATTTTCCCATATAAATCATTTTTTATTTATATGGATCGTAAGAAAATGGCAGATCATTCCTCCTCCCATAAGTGCTTACGTAATAAGTGTAGGACCCTTTACAAGGTCCTAGTGCGAACATAGTATAATAAGGTCAAATTACGATAACAGCAACATGCAATCAGGAGATGGGCAAAACAGCTCATTACAGTGAGACGAGATCTGATCCGTTCAGCTCATTAGAAAAGAGTCAGCTCATTGGATCAACTCTTCAGTTCTTTAATACTACATATATTAAAACATCATTGTTAATATTATTATTTTAATTTTATTGTTCCAAAATTTGGAAAATTTCGTAAATAATTAATTTATTCATTCATTCATCCTTTACCTCACTTTTGAAATTTTTTAAATGTTAAAGCGTACAGTGAAATTAATAATTTCCTGATGAAAACCGACAATTTAAAACTAATAACATTTAGGGTATCTGTTCCTATATCAATAACAATAAGCCAATGCGCACATGTAAATGCATTTATTCCTCACCCAATAATCAAGAAACATCAAAATTAATTGTACTCGGCTCACGTCATTTTAATTGATAACACTTGCTGGTAACTTCAAAATGAAATAAATTTATTATCAAGTGCAGAAGTATTTAGCTAAAAACCTCCTCACTGCCATGCACCTATTTCCAATAACGTTCAAAAAAGTTAATCCTTATGCCTGTACCTATATCAATGTACAACAACACAAATACTTACACTATTACTTGTGTGTATGCGTGGCAATAACAATTTTTGTGATGCCGAATTATTCAATGTTTTGTGTTTGAGTTGAAATATAATTGAAATTCCAAGTTTTCGTTGTAGTTTTCCAACTTATCAGTTTAATTTTATGTTTGTCATAAAAACACTTATCTCTTCGGTATACCTTGTTTTACAAACATAGAGTTTGAATTTCACAGTAAAAGTTCATTCAAGCATTTTTAAATAAGAAATCTAGGTCAGCAGCCACTTGCCGATGCTGTTGCAAAGCTTCATATAAATAGTTTGGACATACGGACAAGAATAGCTGAGACGTTGTTCGAAGTAAACCTATATCAAACTACCAGAAATCGCGTTAGTTTTTCAAATATGATTATATTTATAGTGAAGGTAGCGATGTACTCTATGTGTATGAAGTGTATTTGAGAAAGTTGATTCGGATTCGTTTTGGCTTGAAATTGAGTGGAAGAAACAACGGCGTGAAATGAGATGAATCTGCTAGTAGCAAATCGAGCAGTGCATCCAGTCAACAGTTCAGAAGGTAGGAAAATGAAAATGAGTGTGTTTTTTTATAATTTTGTTTTTAATAATTTGAGTCTTGTGAACTAAAGCATTACTCAAATAGAATTTTAAATAATACCTAAAAACATTGGAGAAGGTGGTCTATTCATTATTGTGTACACCTTGACGTGAAGAAATTGTAATCCAATTGATTTTTTATTTGGTTTATCGGCGATTGGGATTAATATACGGCTGTTATTAATGTAGGAACAGATACCCTATTACGCTTTCCTCAGACCGTCTAGTTTTGAAGAGTCTAGGAGTTCATTTAGAATCCACTCTCATGTTTATTTCTATACAAAAACTGCTCAGCGGTATTTTCTATTCATAATTCCTAAGTTACATTTTGTTGATAACGTTTCTCAAATCGTTAAAATTTGAATAATTCAGTCCCTAATCTCTGCGTATATATATGAACTTCATGTCACCGTCGCAAGTTTCTCTTCTTTCATACTGGGTGCAGTAAATCAATGCCTTTGTTTACTTGCGCTTCTAACCTTACTAAGCATGCGTAATTGACATTTTCATACAAGCGAAGCCCATTCATCTATATTTGGCTCCCGAAGCAATGCGAGAGAAATAAAAACAAGAGAGTACCAAAAATACAGAGCACGGTGCTACAAACTCGTCAAAGGGTGCACATGTAACGATATCTTTGTGGAAAACACATCGCAAATAAAAGATCCGCTCCGTGCAAGACACAGCTCCCCAGGTTCGGGTTCGCTTTGAGACCCACGCAGTTCGCTTCATAAAGTCAGTCGCGGCTTCAGTCCGAGATCGAGATCCGTGTCGCTGGATGTGGGCGGTGAACGCAGTTCTCGCTTCCCATGTCGCAGCAATTTCAGGCTGGACGACGACGCCAGGCAAGGAACTTTCGAGAGTTATTCCGGATCTTTGGATCTTTTGCTTGGTACCGGTCGTTCGCTACCGCACTACCTACCGAATTATCTTTGTGTGTCCGTTCATGGCGCCGAAGTATGTATGGGTATGGGTGGTTAAGAAATAGACGGCAAGCTAGATTGTACGCTGATGTATTCCATATTATTCCTCTCTGCAGCCGACCTGATTTCTGTTGCTTGACTTATTGTTGAGATGGTGCTGTCGGCTTGGCGATGGTGCTTGAGTTACCGGGTAAAATAACAGACGATCAGCACGTGCGCAGCCCTGGACTGGGGTAATGCTCATACAAGCTCGCCTGTGTTCATATACCGCGAGCGATGGTAATTTTTCATTTATGCTGTACACAGCGCATTACTCAGTGCGGCCAACTCGAGGAGTTTCTCTGAAGCGCACGTGTTTGACCAGCGATTTCATCAATTTAAAGTGAGCTGCTTTGAGCTGGGCTTCTTTAAAAAAAAAATCAAAGGCTCATCAAAGGCTCAATATGAGGAAGCGGAATCTTTGGAACAGCTCTAGAGCGGGCTGCCCCATCTGGATCATCAGACCCTGTAAACACCGTTCCGTCTGTATTACTCTCCAAAGCTAAGTTAAACAGCAGGCAGGCAGGACAGGTCACTAAAATCCGAACTTCCCCTTACTCGTCCGGCGTACATCATCGGTAGTGAAGCGAATCACGTCAGTTTTTTCGGAAATTCGTATTCGTACATCATCTGCCACTGACAGAATCAATCATTGTCTAAGCGGTTTTCAGGTTTAATGTTATTGAGGATTCTAGTCGACGGTATAACATTTGAGAAAATACTATCACAATTACAATACAGATTAGAATATACAAGAATATGAATCATATAAAATGTTTACAAAAATCTTAAATCCTATCATTTTCTTTCATACTAATCTGTGTAATTGAATTCACTTTTATCTAAGCAAGGATAATGAGGTTCCAGCGAGTTCAGCTCGATCGACACGATGGATAAAGGCCAGCGCGAGCATGACGTAAAAAAGCTCTAACGGCTAACCGAGTCTGGTTTGGAACATTGACAGGCACGTCGACATGTTTAAGATAAGCGAACAAATAAAAAAACGTCGAGATAAAATAATCAGCTAAATAACTTTCCACTATTCGTCACCACATAACAGAACGATCAAAGTTGTATTTAGGCTAAACCAAAAATATTAGCTCAAAATAGTTTGTTAAATTTAAACAATGTTAAAAATATATATTTTTCCTGATAGCTGACGAAAAAAGAAACGCTAATAAACTCTAGAATCATATTCAGAAAACCATGCTAAATACCGATATAAGAATTCATCTGTAGTTTAAGCGAGCTGTTCAACATGCTTTTTTGTTTGCCATTTGATGTTGCTTTTGTTAAATCGTTATTTTCAATGCTTCACAAATGCAATGTTTGTGCATAGTATTCAAAGTCATTTGAACAAAGTTTCAGAGGAAATTTTGTTTTATATTTTTAATTTATAATGACAAGGAATTGAAAATTTCAAACGTATTTACACCTGTTGCGTTCATCTGAACATACTTGTTGGAGTTATGTGCTCTTATAAAAAGTATTTTTGACACTTTGATAATTCTTCTACCACACTGGTACTGGTCAGAACATCAAAAATATCCATAATCAGCCAGATGTTCATCTGAAATTCCGCCAGACCGGATTTATCCGGATTTATTACATAATTGCTATAATGTTTTATCGAAAAGTTTGTCCTGAAATTAAATTTGGAACTCACAAGATAATGTATAACGAAAAACATTATTGTCAGATGGTCTATATATATATTGAAAACCCTGGGACGTATCCCATAAGCGGTTATATTGCTAATCACTTGAACACCGGAATGGGAGAACAGCGATGTTGATTTTTCTCGCAACCCGTACGTAAGGGGTTTCAACTTAATTGAGTATTTCATTTTTGAGAAAGGCGCCATTATTTACCGCTGTATACCCGCATACCCGAAATACCAGATGTATACAACTTTGATACATACCTGCCATCCCCAGTCAGATCCCCCGGCCCGCAATTAAGCAATACATCGAAGGGTGAATATTGAGCATTGCGTTCCCATGGGACGTATCACTATCACATACTTGTTCTTAAGTAGTGTATTAAGGAAATGTGTTAATAAAATATATTTTTTAAAAGCATTGAAGTTAAAACATCCCCGGCGCATACCAGAGCCCTTACATAATTTTAAATTACAAGTATGTTCGGATTTGAAGGCACATTTTCATTTCGTAGCATTAAGTTGTTAAGTTAGAGCGGAGTATGTTCGACGGATGAATATTAAATTCTTAGACCCAACGTTGTGGAGTTTAGCTGGCGTCGCATTTAGCAAGTGAAAAATCGTTGACAAATGTTTTATTCGTTTTTGAGCTTTTATAGGTTTAATAAAATAACGAAATGTAAATTGCTTTACTAATCAACCGAAGACTCTTTTTTATTCGAAAGAAATCTCAATCTGCTTACCTATGCCTCTATGTCAGGAGGGCAAAGTGAATCATGCCTCAGAAACATAATCGAGTGGGAATGGATTTGTAATTGAACCGTTTGTTTGAGAAACTGCATATGTAACATTTTTGGCCAAAATGAGATTTTTATATATTCTGAATCCTTGTCCAAAAATACGTATTCTGGCAATTTTTTTTTTTGCTCTCTAATGAATGAAAAAAAAATCTCTTGTTTGAGAAACTACATATGTGCACGCTCGTATGCAGTTTCTCAAACAAATGATTCAATTAATAACATAGATAATATTACATTTCTTAAACAATTATCTTCATTTTAATGATGTTTGGTCAATCAATTCGGTATTCGTGAGAGCAAGTCCACGTTGAACGCTTCGATATTGTACGTTAGTGACCCTTGATGTGAAGAATGCATTCAACAGCGCAAGCTGGGATTCCATCGCCTTCTCGATGTGCTGGCTTCAGTCTGCCGGTGGGCGTGTACCAGATCTTGCAAAGCTATATCCAGAACCGTGTACTATTATAAGATATGGCTGTCAGATATGCGTTCCTATTGCTGCAGGAGTTCCGCAAGGATTAAAACTGGGCCCGATATTATGGAACCTTATGTACAACGGGGGTTTGAGACTCAAGCTCTCTCCTGGTCTCAAGATCGTCGGCTTCGCCTATGACTTAATTCTGGACCAATACGAGGAGCAGTACTGGAATTTCTCATTTTCAATGAGAGATGTCACGCGATGTTTACATATCTGCCCCTTTCAATATCTATAGAAACGCGAAGAATGAATGGCATGCCATGCAAAATCTCAAAAAAATATTTGTCCCGTGACAGGGGCATGAAAGTTGCACAATATCTGCTTTATTTTTGGTGTTTATTAACATTTCAGCCCCCGTGGGAATTAAAGGAATATGGGATTAATTTATCGACTAGTCACTTATTCTATTTTACGCATATATATGTATTAAAATAATTTAGAAATTTTAATTTTAAAAATGTAGCACTTTGACATCCTTTTTCATGACTGCCTTTCATGCGAAATTGATCAAAGAACCCACGATTTCTTTCATTTGGTCGCCTGAAGTAGAAAAAGCGCTTTGCTCTCTGTCTTATGACGATCACGACTTATTCCAGTACTGACGAGGAGTCAAAACATGCGATAGCACGGTGGCGGATTGGATGAGCGCTAGAGGTCTGGAGCTTGTTCAACACATAAGACGGGGGTGGTTTTCGCCAACAACCGCAAGTCGGCATAACATGCAGTGATCCATATGAGAGAAGTTGAGGTAGCTTCTTAGCGGAGTTTGAAGCTCATCGGGGTCGGCAAGCTGGCCTTCCGTTGCCATGTCTACTATGCATGCAAGAGGGCTTCAATAGCTGTTGCGGCATTATCGAAGATGATGTGCTACAGCTCCAAGGTGTACGCCAGTAAATCTAGGTAAACGCCTGCCAATAGCGTTGCCGTATCTATCCTTAGATACGGCAGCCCGTCCTGGGTACGTGCGCTGTGGGTTACCAGTTATACGTGGAAGCTGGAAAGCACGTACCGCTTGATGTGTCTCAAAGGAGATATCTGTCCTACTGCCGCCATAGTATCCACAGGACGTATCTTGCGGTGATAGCGGGGCATGATGTTAATCGGGATGTGGTCATACCGGGAAGAACGAGAGTGTTTTCAAGCCACTTGCGCTTTCCGGAGGAGTCCGCGAATACATCAGGGTGACTTTGGTGGCCAGATGGCAGCGCGAGTGGGATAACTCCTCGCAAGGTAGGTGGACCCACCGGCTGATACCTAATATATCGAGGTGAGTGTTTAGATCTCATGGGGAAGTTCGCTTCCATCTGCCACAATTCCTGTCGGGCCATGGCTGTTTTCGAAAGTACAGGTCTGGGCACGCGCAAATCCCCGATTACCCTGACTGCCCAGGTGTTGACGAAACTGCAGAGCTCATACTGTTCGTATGTCCTTGTTTCGACGTCGAAAGAAGAGCAATGCTAGACCTTTGCGATCTGCAACCACTCATATTGGCTGCAGTTTGCAGAGAATATGGCGCGCCGAACAGCAGTCGACAAGCATGACTAGCGCGGCACGCCATCATGTTCCACATAGGTTACTGCAACTCTTATGTCATCAGATTTGGTCACAATCAAGTTTCTGCAACTATTTTTGTCTGACTTGTGCTACTCGGGAAAAGTGTCGTAGCGGATGGAAACCGCAATCGTCACCTCGAGGCATGGCAGAAGAGCGAGTGCGTAAGTTTGAGTATAGACTGCTCATGCCGAGGCAGGAGGATCATAGTCAAGGTGGGATGGTCAGGTATCCCACCAAGTGCGCATTATACGCTAGCAACCCGAAGTTTAGCTAACCGGTGCCTGGAACCGGGGCACAAAGCAATGGAACGCAAAGGCCCCGACATTTATTGAAGCAATCTCTTTGCCGACGCTGCGGATTGGAGGGACAAGGCACACGAACCCTCCCAATTGTTTGATTTGATTCCAGCAAAGCTTAATGAACAGCAAACCACTTTTAATGGGGGCTCGATGTGCCAACGTTTACAAGCGTTGCTGCAAAATCAAAGTGCAGGTAACCAGCTGGTTTGCTCGGCTTGCCCGAGTGTTTGGTGTGCGCAGGTTTAGAGGAAACGGCGGAACACGTGTTGTTCGATGTGCTCACGTTTTCGCGTATCGCAATGCGTGAGCCACATGCTTGCACACATGTGGTCTGGACACCACCGAACAACCTGGTTCGGAGGATGTGTGAAGACGAAGTTGGCTGGAACGCCGTTTTATCGGCTATCCGCCCAAATCGTCTCAAGGAGCTACAAGCAGAAGGTGGCGCGTGGACTCAAGTGGATGGCTGGTTCAGGCACTTTAAATAAGAGGTGGTCCAACCTGGGATCTGAGGTCGGCTTCCATAGGGTCATACCGGTGGTCATGCTCTGTGGTCGAACTCGATCGCTTTTAGACGAACAAGCGGCCGCGCGAAGAACAACATGGTATCGTCAGCCGCGGGCGTCGGTCAACCGGGCGGTTCCGAGCCCGAGGACGGAAAAAGGAGTCCTCGTCAAGGCTGCAGGGGCGAGGCGTAGGGCCACTCGCGTCGGCAGAGTCCCCCTGTGTGCTGGCGCGAATAGGCCCTATCGCAGAAAGGATCAATTTGAGTGCCAGCAGCATGCATCATTCTGGATACCAGTCGCAGAGGGAAGCAGAAGTTAGTCGACCCCTGCCCACCTATCCGAGTGACATAGGGCGGTGGTAAAGGCCACCTGGAAAGGCCAGCAATGCGCTGGCACGATACCATGGTGTTCTTTCTAGTAAAAAAAGCGATGTTGCAAGGACACGCAGCTAACCTTCGAGGGTGCATCATGCACTGGCCCCCTTTGCCAAGCATTACTTGCTGGTTGTACCGGAAGGGACGATGGTTTGCAGCGGCAATGGAAACGGGTTTAGCTGGTCGGGGATGCAGCCTGCGCCTCCACCTCATTGAGGTGGCTCTCAACTCCAGCACTTCCTGGTCAACCCAGGATGTCTGTTGAGCAGATTCCCCCCCCATTGTTTAGGAAGAAAAAAAAAAAAAAAGGAGGATCATAGCGTATAATTTTTGGTACCTACGCTATCGACACCTCGAGGCATGGCAGTGGAGTGTCAGGATAAGCATCCATGTAAATACAAATTCATACGAAAAAATCGCGTAAAAAATGTCACTCATTTTTCGGGTATTTATCCTCAACCGATTTGCTCCGGCAACAAGTTTTGCATTCTGGAACGCAGAATCCTGTCCCATTGTTTATTATTTGAAATTGGTCACGATAGGACTATGGGATCAGAGTTACCTGGTCAAAATACAAATTCATACGAAAAAATCGCGTAAAAATGTCACTCAATTTTTCGGGAACTTACTCTCAACCGATTTGCTTCGCAACAATTTGCATTTTGATGCAGAATCCTGTCCCATTGTTTCCTATTTCGAAATTGGCCAGATCGAACTATGGGATCGTAAGTAAAGCTGCCAAAATACAAATTCATACAAAAAATCGCGTGAAATGTCACTACCATTTTTCCGGGCACTTTATCTCAACTGATTTGCTCGCAACATAAGTTGCAATTTGGATTTTGAAGAATCCTGTCCCATTGTTTCCTATTTGAAATATGGCCGGAATCGAACTTATGGGATCGGAAAGTTATGGCCAAAATACAAATTCATACGAAAAAAATCGCGTAAAATGTCACCTCATTTTTTTTCGGGCACTTATCCTCAACCGATTTGCTCGCAACAAGATTGCATCTGACGAAGAATCCCAAAATGTACCATTGTTTCATTTGAAATGTGGCCTGATCAAACTATGGGACTCGAAATTCTATGGCCAAAATACAAATTCATACGAAAAAATCGCGTAAAATGTCAGCTTATTTTTCGGGCGCATATCCTTAACTGATTTGCTCACAACAAGTTGCAATTGACGTAGAATCCTGTCCCGTTGTTTCCTATTGAAAATTGGCCATTTCGGACTATGGGATCGAAAAATATAACATTTTTGGTTTTCTCGTATACTAAGTATACGGTAAAGGCTATATGATCGCTCCAAAAACAAACTTTTTATAGAAGGCTCGGAGACCCATAGTGTTATATACCAATCGACTCAGTTCGACGAATCGAGGTGATGTCTGTGTGTGTGTGTGTGTGTGTGTGTGTGTGTGTGTGTTTGTGTGTGTGTGTGTGTGTGTGTGTGTGTGTGTGTGTGTGTGTGTGTGTGTGTGTGTGTATGTGTGTGCGTCTGTGCGCACCCATCAAAAAAAATTTCACTAATTTTCAAGTACTTATCCTTAACTGATTTACTCGCAACAAGTTGCATTCGACGCAGGGTACTCTACCATTGTTTCCTATTGAAAATTGGTCAGATCGGACAATGGGATCAAAGTTATGGCCAAAATACCACTTTTTATATAAAAAATGTGTAAAAAATGTCACTCATTTTCAGGCACTTACCCTTTACCAATTTACTCGCAACAAGTTGCATTCGACGCAGGGTACTCTATCATTGTTTCCTATTGAAAATTGGTCAGATCGGACAATGGGCTCAGAAGTTATGGTCAAAATACCACTTTTTCATAGCAAAATTGAGTAAAAAAATGTCACTCATTTTTTAGGCATTTATCCTTAACTGATTTACTCGCAACAAGTTGCATTCGACGCAAAAATACTCTCCCATTGTTTCTATTGAAAATTGGCCAGATCGGACTATGGACTCAAGAGTAATGGCCAAAAATACTATTTTCATAATGCACGAGAAAGGCACCATCACCGCTAGGTGGATTAATCAGGGTTTTTTATGGAAAATCGGAAAAAAACTCACTCATTTTTCAGGCACTTTTCCTCAACCGATTTGCTCGCAACAAATTGCATTCGACGCAGAATGTCTCATATTTTCTTATTGAGAATTGGCCAGATCGGACTATGGGCTTAGATATTATGGTTAAATTACTATTTATTGTGAAAAAGAGTTCAAAAAAGTTTAGCTAGTGAGCTAGCACTAGCTAGTGAGTCTAGCACTTAGACTTCATCTATTCCCCAAGCAACACAAGTTGAACAAATCTGGTTGCAGTAACCATATTGTGACTGAATGCGGTCATATATAAGTTACTGTGATTGATGTGCAATATGTGTGCTTCTCAGGTCGCCCGCAACAGATTGCATTCGACGCAGAATCTTGTCCCATTGTTTCCTATAGAAAGTTGACCGGATCGTACAATTGGGTCAAAAGTTATGGCGAAAATACTAATTTTAAAACTACAAAATAAAATGCCATTCTTTGCTCTTATGCTCATCCGATTTGTTTGCAAACAAATTGCGTTTGTGAGAATTTTTTATGCATATAAACAAATATGAAAAATAAGACCAATCCACATATTGGTGTTATTTGAGATTTTTCCAAACCTTTTGAACGAACGAGAAAGGCACCATCACCGCTAGGTGGATTAATCTGGGTTTTTTCATATAAGTGTGGTCCCCGGATAAAAATGTACTATTGATTCAATGGTGTAAACAATTGAATTACCATACAATGTACGGTATACAATAAGATACATTGTTTCTTGGTGGTTGCAAAGGTTGTTTCAACAATGCGGATACAATACATCAACATATTTCTCTAATGTAACAATACTTGCAATTGTTCTTGAAACGTTTTGATACATAAGATTCATACACTGATAACTTTGGAAACGTTTCTTTACATTGCATATAAACTATATAACAATGTTTGCCTCATAACGCCAAATATGCATTTTTTCTTTTAAAATAAAATTTTTGAACAGTAAAGCTGTCACAACTGAGAAATCAAAAATCGTATTGTTTTACTATACAAATACAATACATTTTTTAAATCTTTATTAAAGTGTTTTTTAATCTACAGATTAAGTTCAACTCCGAAATACAATACAATCCATTGTATTTTGAACAGTTTTGTTTGGATATTTCAACAATATATTAACAATACAATCTATTGTGTGACGAAAAAATGTATGGAAAAATCTCAGATTTTGTATAGTTACGATACTTAACAACCCGTACATTCTATTGCGAAAACTTCATTTACATTTGAGTAAATGGTTCATAACAATGCATTCTAATGAATTTCTATGGTTTCATTTACAATACAGTCAAACCTCCATGAGTCGATGTTCTATGACTCGATATCGACTCATGGAAGCAAATTATTCCATATCAAAAAATATTTTCTGGGTTACTGTGATGGTCCCTCCAAAGAGCTTTCCAAAGATTTCCTATTCCACATCTCGATATTTCCATGAGTCGATGGTCCCTTCAATATCGACTCATGGAGGTTTGACTGTATAATCTATTGCCAATTGAATGTTATTAATAGTAGTGTTACAATAAATTGTATTGTTATTCTACTGTATTTTGTATTCGGGCCACCTTAATCCATATGGTACAAAATGTGAAAACAGAAATTTGCAATGCTAATGGATATGTTATAACGGGATAGAAAAATCTAAGGTACATTTTAGGGATTTATTGCACGTACTTTAAATTGAATACAACTCAATTAAAAGTGAGTCAGAAACTTGGTTTCTACACAGAATTACCCTCATCAATCGACATTACTTCGAATAATTTAGTTTCCTTATGAAAACATCTCCATGCTTTTGATAATTTACTATATACATACAGTTATAATTTATTTACATTTCGAGTTGGTCATCAGTTATATTGACCAGTTTGGCAGGTTTTTGAGCATCAACCAGAATATTCCTAAATGCAATTTTTACAGCGCAAATCTTCTCTGCAGTTTTAACAATCTTATCGATATTTGATTCGATATGTACATTATGTTCGGCAATCAGTGCTTGTATTTCCACCATACAAATTTCCTTTAACAACTGTGCTTCACCGTAGATGTTGACTTCGTTTTTATCAAATACCTTAAACTGAAAATAAGACATTTTAATTACGTTCTAGTGCATGTTTCCAGGCTATGAAGCTTACTTCGGATTCTTCACTCAAACAATCTTCATCGTCTTCGTCCAACTCACTTGCCATGAGAACCAACATCATTGCGATAACCTGGCTGATGGAAAACTTCTTGGCCAGCATAGTTTTTGACAAAGTGCGAAGAAATAGTTTCTGGGCGTATGATGAAAGGATGGGCTCTGTAATGAAAATTTGTGAAAGTGTTTTTCAAGATATATAATAGTTTTATATGTTTAAATGAGACTTACGAATTTTAACCTCTTCGGCGTGGTTGAACAAAAACGTCACGATGGACGCCGACGATTCTCGTATATCCGAATCATCGTCACGTAAAAGAGCCAGCAACGCTTTGCTGTAACTAAGGCGATATTCCAGGGATTTGGATTCACTGAATCGCCTTGATGTTACCTTCAGAATTTGCACAGTTGTGGCCCTGGGAAAAAAAAAACATGTTTCATTGCATTAAAATAAATAAATTAAATTTAAAATAAAAATTGCAAAAAGGTGTAACGAAAAGGCTGTATGTTCGCTCTATAATAGACGAATCTTGACAGATTTTGAAAGATAGAAGATCATTTAAATGTTTATAATAAATTCTAGACAAAATGTAAATTAAAATCTGATTGAAGTATGATACGGAAAAAGTTCCGAACTGTATGATAGATACATTTTTGGAAAATATTCAAAAATTGAGATAAGCTCCTGTATATGTAATTCAGAACTTTTTCCGTACCCTACATTAATCAGATTTTAATTACAATTTCTCTAAAATTCATTATAAGCATTTTAAAATGATCTTCCTATGCTGTGCTGTAGGATCTGTCAAAGTTAACACCGTCGTGTGTCTTCTTCTTAGTTTTACTTGGATTCGTCTATAGATTTTTGTTAGGAAGCACGGAGGGCCTTAAAAGATTTTTTTTGAATATAAAGTGCGCATGGGCCGTACACATATTACGTAAGCACTTTTGTGGGGAGGGGGGGTCAGCTGTTTTCTTACGCGCCATGTAAATAAAAAATCATTTGTATGGTAAAAATCTTACATGGGGGGGGGGTCGAAAAACCCAGAAAAATTGTTTGCGTAATAAGTGTACGACCCCCAAGACTGGGATCGAACCATGAACTTCATATAAACCCCCCATCAACGATTGGATATACTGTGATATAACTGTGAGTATAAAGGGTTGTTGCTTGATTCATTTAAGGACACTCCTCACGGAATCCAAGTTTCAAAGTGCTCGCGTTTTCGGGGGCACACCACTCGATATGGAGGCGGCGCACAACTGTCAGTTCTGTTGATTTAGCTTTGCTGCGTCGCAGCATGCGTGAAATAACAAAAATGACAGTTGTGCGTAGCTTCCGTTAAAGGGCTCACATATGATTTATGATTTTCAATTAGTAAAGTGCAGAATTGCGATACTTCGGCCTACACGAAAAGAGCACGTCATTATAACTTGTTTGATATAAGTATGGGCTAAATCTTTGTAATTTAGAACATTGGATTGGCTATTGGCTGGTTAGCCTTATACGTTAAAGATGTAGGGGAGGACAGTCCATAATGCTTTCCTCAATATTTTCGATGTGATCGTCAAAAATACCAAGAATACCGCACCGTTTCACAAAATATCAACTAGCTCACAATGATCTCCTATTCAAAACAACGAAAACAACAAAACGCTTTAATGGTGGTGACTCAATTGCATGTAAAATAATGGTGAACGCATGGTTGTTTGTTTAGTCTTAACGGATTGAACGACAATCTTACGGGTGAGATGAAAGAATCGCAAATCGTTAAATTAAAGTGAAAATGAAGGAATTTTACTTATTTCTTCCATTGCAGCTCAATAGTGGATAATGATTATTGAGTTGTAATGATAATATTCGTTCATAAATGTCCTACAAAAGATTATATGAGTGAGGCAATTCTGCCCCGTGGGTGCGTTATGCACAGTTCTCCCCTAGACGTAGATGATCAACTGACGAACACTCACCTGATGCTGTAGCATTGTATAGCTGAAGCCATGGTCGGCAGAATGTTTACATCTAGAGCACTGTCCGCATTTTTCATTTCTGCATTATATATACATTTGATGCATTTATAAATACTGGCCCTTAGCTGATCGGGTTTTCGAATCGCACTTTCGTATAGTGTTTTCATATTTTCTCTGCTGCTGCAAGATGTCACCAATGTTTGCACACCTGTTATACTAAAACTTATGATTGTATAAGCTTTCACCGTACAGTTATAATTCACGTTCTTCCCAATGATCATTTTTAAGAAATGGTGGAATGATGGAGACTTGATAAACTCGTTTTGTAACGCTTTAATTTTTGTCCGTTTGCAGTTGCTCAGATGTCGTATGTAGAATATTTCCATTCTATCCAGTTCGTACTGTTCTGCATTCACCGAGAAATCTTGACAGTCCAAAATCAGGAGAATGATATTCATAGCTGCTTCAAGATAGTCGTAGCCATGCTTGTCGGGGTCAATATCACAGAGGAAGCAACCGTTCGGTACGTTTTCATCGTCATTGTACATGTACATAACTACTTTTATCAGAACAAGTTTTCGCATTATGAGCTCTGTACCATAAAAACTTTTCTGTTTTGTCAAGTTGAATAAATAATCTACAATGTTGCTCAGATCGTCCAGGAATTGATCATCCTCTGTGAAAATTACATTTTGGCATCTGGGAAAAAGATCAATAATTTGTTATTCGATCACAGAGTTTACATAATTCATCTGTTTTCAATATTGCTAACCTTGCCAGAATCTCAATCAGTATATCTATAATGGCACCGTACAGGACGAAGTTTGGTTTCACTTCAAACAGGTAGTTTGAAATAGCAGTGTACAGTTCAATCCAATTGTTCAGTTGATTGCTGGATTCGGGCATTACCCCCAAAGTCCTAGTCTTCACCAGGTAAAGTATTTGCAGGAGTGCCCCGTGTAGAGAGTTCGGATTGATTCCTTTGTTATTGGATCGGTTCAAACTTTCAAGCAGCAAGAATATCCTATCGAATACCAAATCAGGTGAAACGATGATCGCAATGAACTTGGCAGCCAGATATCGCGTTTGTAGTTCCGCGCATCCTGAACAGATCGACACAATCGGTACAAATCTAGACAACTGAAAAGGGTATTTCTAATTAACAAGACCATGCTATTGGATTTGTAATTTTACCTTCAAGTTCGATTCACTTCCTTCGAGCGCCGAAGGGTAAAGCCTACTCAAAAGCAATAACAACGGGTGCAATTTTTTACTGCGAGCCCCTTTTACAATAATTTGGCTAGCCTTCTCCAGCTCTGTTATAAAAAAGTCATACAACTGAGGATATCTGCAAAAAAAATAGGGTTCAAGTTTAATTTTGACGCTAATGATTATTCACTTACCTTAAGAAAAATATGCGTCCAGTCATCTTATTTCGAATGTTCAAGTTTTCTGAATCCTTAGTACGTTGAACTCCGAATACTCGAATCATCAAAGAAGAAAATAAAAGCGTTGAAGAGTTGCGTTCCTAAATAAAAGGGTAACATATTTTACTCATTCTATAATTATTTCTAAAGTTGATCGAAGTTTTGCGTAACAAGGCATGCAGAGAGGCCTCATCAGATTGATTTTATCAACAATTTAATTATTATTCTCCTTGACTACTGAAAAATGAATAGAACTATATTTTAAATAATATTTGAAACGGCCTTACTCGATAAAACGGCCTCAAGATTGTTGTAACCGTGATATTTGGGATGGCATTTTAGTAAAAAACACAACTGTGTCGGTTAACAGTCAACACTCAACTCCCTGTATTTATCTTTCTCGTTACATTACATCTCTTAAGCTGTCTTTCAATTCGGAACGGTCACTCTTACAGGTGACTACATTTTATCGACCTTTTCATATTGGATTATAGTTGTCGATACACTACAATCCTCTACCCTAAGAACAAAAATCCCTATGAAACAATAGGAAATCTAAAGTTTATTATAGCTTGCAGGATCAAAAACAGTAACGTCAATATATCGTTATTAAAATAATCATCTCTGAAGGCAAGTTGTATCTCGTTATTTTCTTGAGGGCAGAAAATTATATAATAATAGCACGTTTGGAATATATCGATCTTCTTATTCACAATTCTTTAAATATACATTTTTAAATTTTTTTTTTCCGTCTAAGAATATAAATAGGGAAATAAACACTAATAGTTAATAATTCGTATATTCTCTTCCCTTAATGAAAACATATACGTTTTCGGCTAACAGATCACAACTGGTTTGTCCTACACATATTTTAAATAACATCAACCTACATCTTCAGCACTCTGTCCAAAATAAGCTCAACTACCTATAGCGTGAAGCATGTGATCTTGCAAGGACGTCCAATTAAAACTACGTCGACATTCATAAATAGCTGCACAGCGAAACGATGCAATGATGACTCCATGTGGGACAAAAACATAACGTCAGCTGTTCAACAAGTGATGCACACTTGTACATCCAACAAAGTTACAAATACCATACCGACTGGGCTAAATTTCAACCATTCATAATGCGTTACACGGGGTGTACTCAATGCATCTTCTAGAGCTTTTGATCATCCTCGGCTGCGTCTTTCCAGTCGTCGGTTATCTCAAATTTCTATACAAAAATCGTTATACTCGCACTCATGAGATACAATCGCTTCTCCTAAGCTCAACACGGTCAAAATAAAAGTCCAAATAAAGTACTCACTTCAGCATCTCAAAGCAACGTTATTGCGGTATTATGCATAGGTAAAAACAAACTATAGAACACAAAAAGGAGAGATACAGCTAACACAAAACAGGAATGGACTAAAAAGAAACCTCACATGTTTCAGAAATAAATCCTATAAATGCTGTTCTCTCAAATGTTCTATCTAAAAAATAAAAATACTTTGAACCACTTCCATCAACAAAAACTAACAAACCAACTGCTATATAGCGGTTGAAGAAAAAATTGATGAAGGATAAAACAGAATGCTGGTGAGTAACACATATTGTACGGGCTAAAATTCACGGCACATGTAATAATAAGTTTACTGTAAAAACACGCCATTCCAAACAATTTCACTGGTATATAAACAAAATTTATCACACGCGTTAAAACGAAAAACAAAAATTCATCCACGTCGCCACTGTTGTAACCGTGATATTCGGGATGGCATTTTAGTAAAAACACAACTGTGTCGGTTAACAGTCAACACTCAACTCCCTGTATTTATCTTTCTCGTTACATTACATCTCTTAAGCTGTATCTCAATTCGGAACGGTCACTCTTACAGGTGACTACATTTTATCGACCTTTTCATATTGGATTATAGTTGTCGATACACTACAAAGATGTTTATATATTGTTCTGGAACTAATTATGAGTATCAAGTAACTTACCGACCAACATTCTGCATCGTATCCATTTATGGCGCACTCAATGCCGTCCGAAACGAATTCTCCGATGGCTTCTCCAAGATCAGTAGAACGAAACAAAGCGCGTAATATATTCAATGAATGAGTTCGTGTTTGAGCCGTAGATCCACGTCGGCACAGCTCGATCAGTTTCCTTACTGAAAACTGCAGTCCTTTGGATGAGCTGACTTGGAGTTCTGATGTAATGAGGGCCTGCATCATGTACGGAATGCCTGCACTTCGTCGTGTTGAGCATATTTTATCAGGGTTGAGGTTGCTGTCTCCATTGTCAACGGACCCTTCACTATTGATCACATTAATCATTTCCTGCAGCCATTTCATAGGCAGTTGATGTAGCTCGGAATGCTGCGAACCCCAAAGTCGTATGCACAATTTGGAAAAACCGACATAGGCTTGCTCGAACGCCCCTCGATGTTTCGTCTCCGCTAGCAACTGTGTAAAATGAGAGCCTATTTCAATAATTCTATCACAGCTTACAAGACCGTAGCCATCTTCTGGAGTTTCAGCGTCTATGGAATGTCGATTCTTAATAATCGGACTGCGGAACGCTATATCTCCTAAAATCAGTGAAACCTCTTTCACAGTCCGCCATGAACATAAAAGCACCATTTGGGGAGTAGTTTTAAGATCAATGCAATTTTCGTCCCCTGTTTCCTCATCACCGGATGGCTCAATGGACTGCATTTCTACATCTTCGTCGAAACCGTAATTTTCAATGGCACTGAAATCGTTCGGCAAATGGCCTTCAGGTGAAGAGCTGTTTACTACTGTGGACACTACTTGAGTTAATTCTTGACAGGTTAGCACCAGTTTTGCGATGAATGTGGCCCAATGATTACATTTGGAAATTTCCTTGAAGTCCAGTTTGCTCAGCAAATGGCGGATGCATCCCAAAGACCCAAACATGGGATTGTCACGTGCTGCTCGGAGCAGCGATGCTTTTGCCACAAGCAAATCTTGTTGTAGGATCTGATCACACCATAGAAGTGTTTTGTGCACCTGTTGACAAATGAAATGGAATGCTTTTAATTTTTTCTACTACTCACTTTACTTTGGAATAAGCATTCTCAATTGATAATTCAAGTTCGAAGCTCCTGGTCAATTGCAAACTGACTTAAACAAATTGTATATCATTAATAAGGCGCCTTCCATGCTACATAGCAAGACCATGATGAAGGTGGCTGGGTTAGATTCTCGGTCCGGTATAGGAAATTTTCTCAACATCCCTGGGCATACAAAAAAATATCTCTACATGCCTGGGTATACAAGTATCATCGTGTTAGCTTCATGATATACAAATTTAAAAATGGTAACTTGGTTTAGGAACCTCGCAGGTCAAAACTGCGGAAGTGCTTAATGAATATGCCAATAAGAAGATTTTTTTTTAAATTTCTTCGTTAAAGTGATTTTTAGGAATAAGAAGAAGTTGACATTAAAAACTTGTTTAGCAACTGTGTAAAATTTCCACAAATTCTACAAAAAATACATGATATTGACCACACATGATAGAAGCCCCCATAAATCCTCTTGTTTGAGATATCTCAGCCATATTTCGTCCCAAAACTTCAATTATGACCACAAAATTACGAGTTTCCATTATAAGCCTAATAGCGTCGTGATTTTTTCGTGAGCATTTTGATTGAATCAAATAGATGTGGACTGTGTTACCGGATTATGACCTGCTTTAAAAAACGCTTTAAAAAGTCCCGAACATGGCTCATATTCCTAACACTGGCGTTTTAGCGCCCTAAAACTATTTAATTAGTTTTCCGCACTGAGGATCAAGATTACAAACGAATTCAAGCTTCTGTGGAGAGAATTACACGAATTAAGCATAAATGGACATTTAAAAGCGAGTGTTCGGAATGAGTCATGTTCGGAATTTGAGTCAGAACGGTGCATAATTTTAAGAAAATCTGGCATCTGGATAAATTTGTTAGGGGAAAAGACGGCTTTGGCAGGTTTGTTCTATTATTGTCATGGAGGTTTTTCTGACCAAATTTTATGAAATTTGGCCACAATATTCTATGATATGCAAAGAATATTTTGGCCAAATTTGAGCATAATCAGCCATAAAAAAATCCCACTGACAATAATAGAACAAAACCGGCCAAAGCCGTCATTCTTTCATGTAGATATTTGTCAACACATTAGACATGGTGGATCACCCATTCATCATACATCATTTTATTGAATGGGAATGTAATAAAATGCTTCTGACTAAATCAAAAAGTGCTTACCTTTGGTTGAATAGTAGAACTGGAACAGTCAGCTATCATTGGAGGTTCAATATTTGTATTAACGAAACATAAATATTCTAGGTAATATGCCGCCGAGATGGTATCATTGGGCTTGATGCTGGTCATGAGTATTTTGACGACATCATAATTAATCAAGTGGGTGAAGCTGTCAAAATAATATTTTGGACAGTAGAACAGCACACTCATGCAGTAGACCTTATTTGTCTCGTAGCTGTCATTTAATGAGTTCAACAAGGTATGCACTTGTTGCTCATTCCACATACTCGTGTTCTCATTGTCATAAAATATATAGCTAGCTATTTGCAACAACTGAATCAACACTTGAAACGATATCGTTCGACGACTGTAATTAGCTCCTACGAAGAGATTGTCTATACAAAAGTGATGTAGCCTTTTCACAAAGTCATAGTAGTAATGACTTTTACCATCGGTATCGGACTTCTTTATGATACTGAGGAACCCAGACTTGAGTCGATTCAGTGCATTTTTCATATAACATGTGATTTTCTGCCTCAAAGAAGGTGCTTGCACGTTGATATTAGTTTCCAGGAAGAACAGAATGCATTCAAGATCTTGTTTCGTAAACAGTTCAGTACTTTTATGGCATTCTGTCAACAGATGTAGAGCAGACATTCGCGTGGAGTCATCCGCTGAGACCATGGCAAGTTTAATTTCCCGGTATGGAAGCAAATTCTTCCATTTTAATTCATTCGAACAGATTTTGTCAAACAGACCAGTCTTTTTCGCTATTCCCAATGAGGTCAAGATCAGACCGAAATTGACAGTGGTCTTGCTCTCGATCATGCATATCGCAATTTCGGGATAAGCCTTAATTGCCTTACGGATGAGATCGAAAAGCGTTTGCTTTACTTCCGCATTGTTGTCGTTCTTGGCGATCTCTACCAGTACGGGGTTGATCCACTTGTTGAACCATTCCTGTTTGTTCTCTTCGTATCCATACGACATCATGAGTGTTTCATAGCAGTTGTTGATGTGCAGATTGATGTTGGCATGATCATTAGTCGTCAAAGATTTCAGTAAAAATTCTATCACATTTGGTACGGCTTGTAGTACGGCTTTTGCTTTCACTATCGAGCAGATAGCGCCTATTAAGATACATTTCGTATTGATGTTGATGCTTACGTTTCTGATGTAGTCGTAAATGATGTGGTTTAGCTTGTCATTTACTTTGACTCCTAACTGAATTGTCAGTTTCAACAGTTCTTTACAAAGATGACGAACACTGTCCATGTAATGATCTAAATGAGATAGTGAATACCCAAGGTTTACTGCGAGAATTTCGATTAATTCCCTATGCTCTCTCTTCATATACTCAACCAGCTGCAAAGACAGTAGCCTTTTGGTCATTTGTAGAAAACCTCTCGATACACCTAATATTATACTGGGTTCTATAGAGTTCTCCTCAGAAATCTCCTTCAGCACGTTCGCCGTTCTCGAAAATATATTGAAACCGTTGAAATCTGGTTCGCCGAAGAACTCCGTCTCGATGGTACAAATAACGCCATTCAATAGGCACAACTTCTTCGTCGAGTTTTCTTCAGAGAATATACGCTCTGTCAAGCGTAGGTATCGCTTCTCCATGTTTGCATTCATCGTGATCAGTATGCCGCAGTTAATTTTCGTATCCATGGGTATTTCTGGGTTTTCTAACAGATCCCAGCAGATGAGAATCAGTTTCTCGACGTTCTTTTCACCCTCGTATGTGCTCCTTATTGAACCGGCAAACTGGTTAAAGCACGATATCGCCACGCGGATAGTCACATGAATGTAGAGACTAATTTCACTTTTGTCAGAAGGTGATATATTTTGGCTGAAAGTAAAAAATAAATATTATTTTTGTTGTAAGTCAAATATTCAAATGCATTATGCATTCTATGTTATATTAGTATGCATTTATATCTGTACAATAATTATTCAAAATTATCAGAAAAAAAGTCACGATAAGCTTTTACTTCAATTTTGTAGAATAAACTTCCTAACCCTACATTACTATTCCTAAAACCCCGAAATTATGGTAATTTTCTACAGATCTTATGCATGTTTATTGTTGTAGTACAACGTACATACTACATGCGATTTACGTTTTAAATTGTTGTGACGAACATTATGCGATAACATAGCAATAAAGAGTCCATCCCAGGATGTCGCGGAACAAAAAATCCAGTTTTTTTTTATCTTTTCGAGACTATCCTAATCCTGGCAATTATCGCATAAATGTTTCGAAATCCTGGGTATCAAAAAAAAATTTTTTTTTGAGGATTAAAGAGAATAAATACTTTCTACATGTATGCCGCAGAAACGACATCATCTTGAAGTTTTCCTAACAGCTTCAAGTGAAATCGGCTCGGGCAATGGCCTGTTATAAGACCTGTGAATGTAACAATTAATTGCATATTATTCGGCAACTCGGCCGTACGAAAAAAAATTTTTGTTAAATATCTTGGCTGTGCATATGCACAGCATATGTTTCGAAATGGACAAATTGATATGAAATTTGCGAAAAAGAATCCACGTGTCTTGGAGGGACTCGAACCCTCAACCTCCTACTCTCTAGATAGGCGTGCTAACCCCTACACAACAAGACCACTTAAAGGTCACGTTTGCGGAAAAGCCATCAGAATCTGAGTACCAACCTCCACCGCGGTTAGCTCTCTTACACGTTAAATTTTTAAAAATCAGAAGCTGAACATTTGTCATAAATTTGCACGTTAAGATTTCTTCAAGCAAGTTGTTCGAACAAAACATAAATCACATCATATGATATTTGATGCTTACAACAAACGACTAATTTTGTTAGTTTCATCATATGTCTGCATGCTTTTAACATTGAGTGCATCGTAGTAACAAGTGAAATCGAAGCTTCTTTGTTTGAACAACTTGTTTGAAGAAATCTCAGCATGCAAATTTATGACAAATGTTCAGCTTCTGATTTTTAAGAATTTAACGGTAAATCGCACATGGGCAATTATATTACTCAAATTTTCAAGGAAAAAAGAGGAATAATAATATAATAAATTTACAATCATTTGTCATGAACTCAGGAATTTTGAAAAACAACGACTTTTGGGGGAAACAGTATTTTTATGCACTTGAAAGCTTAAAATCACTTTAACATGGACAAAACGTGAACGGAGTGAATCGCAATGTTCACAAGACTTTTAGAGCACACCAAAAGCTTCCGTGTAGATGTTGTTGCGATAGTTTTCGTCGTTTATATCTCTTGTTAGATTTTTTCTAAAATTGAAAATAGCCCAAAAACACTAAATCGACTTGAGCCACCTCGAAATTTTATCCGAATTAGCTGAAAATTTGTCAGGAGACTTATTTTAGCATAAAAATTGTGATTCCAGGCTGACCGGTTGAATTTTTGATACTTTCTGAAAACATGAAGAGGTCTAATATACATGAATAAACAGACATTTACTAAATTTGTCAAGTTAGAAGAGCTAGGTGGTCTTGTAGCTACCGCTTCTGCCTTATAAGCAGGAGGTCGTGGGTTCAACTCCAGGCTCGTCCCTTTCATACTTTGTATTTCTATCTTAGTTCTTTCTGTGTTTCACGTTATATCAAAACGTTTCCTACTGTTATAACCTTCCACACAATCCCACAACCTCCCGTGGCACCTATGAGAGGTCGTAGAGTTCTCTGCATCTTTCTTAATTAGGTGTTCAACAAACCATCCTTCCCCTTCCTCAGCATTCGCAAGGACGTGGCTAGGACAGATCTCGATTATTGGAGAGTACATTGCTTCCATCTAAGAGTTAGTGATTAGTCCCAAATCAATATCTGTGGTAACGGATGAAAGTGATGCTACTCTCATACAATAGTCTTGGCTTGTACCACCTACGAAATTGTGCGAACTGCTAAATGCTAATGCTAATGCTAATGCTAATTTACTAAATTTGTCAAGTTGATTCTAATGGTATATAACAAAAACTGTACGACAAAGACAAAACTGATCAATAAGTGGTTTTATTTATGATTACGTGGATATGGCAAAATTCCGCAATTACAAACAACCATAAATTTTCCTTTATTGTCGTAAAAATTCTAAATTTGCCTTTATGCAAATTCGTACTTGCAAAAAAAATAGAGTTTTTAAAAAATGACTTTCCGGTAGTGATACGGCAGGTATTTCCGTCCATCGTCGTAGGAAAAGTGTAGTTTTTATTGATTTTTGAGACAATGACGAAAGAAAGAAAATGCCCTATCCCGTTTAATTACCATTTTATTCATCACTAGTTGACCCACACGGCAAACATTGTCCTGCAAGTACCGTGACCTGCCCTAATTCCGCGCATCGCCTAATACCGTGGTTTTCATCAAAAATCAGAACTTGGCTATCATGAACATCGTATTATTTGGTGAAATGTTCAAACATTTTATGTTAGGACGAGCTCGGTGGTCTAGTGGCTACCGCTTTTGCCTTATAAGCAGGAGGTCGTGGGTTCAATTCCAGGCTCGTCCCTTTCCTACTTTGTATTTCTATCCAAGTTCTTTCCGTGTTTCACATTCTACCAAAACAATTTCTACTGTTACACCCTTCCTGCACACAATCCCAAAACCTCCCGTAACACCTATAAGAGGTCGTAGAGTTCTCTGCATCTTTCTTAAGTAGGTGTTCAACAAACCATCCTTCTACTTCCTCAGCATTCGCAAGTACGTGGCTAGGACAGATCTCGACTATAGGAGAGTGCATTGCTTCCATCTAAGAGATATTGATTAGTCCCAAATCAATACCTGTGGTAACGGATGAAAGTGATGCTACTCTCATACAATAGTCTTGGCTTGTACCACCTACGAATTTGTGCGAAATGCTCAATGCTAATGCTAAATATTAAAACATTTTATGTTTGAACATTTCACCAAATAATGTGATGTCCATGATAGCCAGGTTCTGATTTTTTATGAAAACCACGGTATTAGGCGATGCGCGGAATTAGGGCAGGTCACGGTAGACGAGAATATGCATTATGAACTGCCCAGTATCCATGCAAAATCCCATAGAAATCTTAATTTCAGTTTCTTTTTTTTCCTTGTTGGGTATTTTAATCACTGCGACCATTTGTTAGATCTATTGTGATATATGCCCCATATGATCTAGCTTTGTCAAATTGATGCATCATTACTATTTAGAGCAATTGCATTACCTTGACTATCAGCGTCATCCCAAGGCGGTATTATGGTTCTGATGAATCGTACTACCATATTGGGACATGTTCTCCAAACTTCTGAGGGTTATATCAGCCCCTTGTTGAAGAACTGTAATCCCTTTCTAATTGCCGGGCAATGGCATAACAGATGTTCTGAGTCTTCTACATGTATGCCGCAGAAACGACATCATCTTGAAGTTTTCCTAACAGCTTCAAGTGATATAGGCTCGGGCAATGGCCTTTTATAAGACCTGTGAATGTGTTAAGATCTTTTTTGAAAGATCTAAAATTTTGGGAGTGATATATACGTTTGATGTGATGAAACGTTTTGACTGCCTAGCAATCAACGTGTTTTTCCAGATGTCTTTTATTTTCTTCCAAGATTTGGGTTCCATTTGAAAACAACACGCAGATACACCACAAAATGGTTCGGGACCTATGAATTGTCGAGATGAAGAAGTCTGGCCCGCATATCAGCTTTTTCATTGCCTTCAATGCCACAATGACCAGGAACCCAATACAGGTTCACTTTGTTACACGACTACCCAAGGTTTGGAGTGACTGAACACATTCCCAAACGAGTTTAGATCTGCATGTTGCTGATTTCAAAGCACTCAATGCTGCTTGACTGTTAGACATTATGCAAATAATTCAGAGCATTCAAGAATTGCCTGAACTTCAGCTTGAAATTAGTTGGCCATTTGTCCATGGGAATATTTCAGTTTTTTACTAATTTTTCAATTTAACATGTAATTTTCACATGAGAAAACATTATATAAACCCGTCGGAGATTATATACTACGGATTTGCTGAAGGAATGACACCAATCCATCTGGCCGTTTTCATGTTAAGCGTCCAGCCTTTTCATTTTTATATATTAGAAGATATTCATTTACTTTTCATATCATGCAAAAAACAATAGACAAAATACTCGACTTTTCTAAGCATATAGAGTGGCGCATAACATAGTCCTAAATGAATGCAAAAATGGTAATTTGGTTTAGACACATTCCCTTAATAACTACATTTGAACATACTAAGCTATACATCGGCATTTTTTATTATAATGTGATTTTTGCCTTCCTCGTACAACAAAGTTGTACCGAAAGGCTATAGGATTATTCCAACAAAGAACTTTTGATAGAAGGCCCGGAAACCCGCAGTGTTATATACCGATCAAAAGCTCGACGAACTGAGGTGATGTCTGTATGTATGTATGTGTGTGTGAATGTGTGTGTGTATATGTGTACAAATTTAGTAGACACACTTTTTGGGACCTAGCATAACCCAATTTACACGCAACAAGTTGCATTCAACGGGAAATGCGGTCTCATTGTTTCCCGACTATAAGGTAATATCAAAATTATATCAATATATGTAATTATGTTATACTAAATTTTTATAACAAAATTTGTTAGAAACATGATGCAGGATGTTGTTAAAATATCTAAATTTCTATCAAAAATTATATATTATATATTTCAGTTTTTTACTAATTTTTCAATTTAACATGTAATTTTCACATGAGAAAACATTATATAAACCCGTCGGAGATTATATACTACGGATTTGCTGAAGGAATGACACCAATCCATCTGGCCGTTTTCATGTTAAGCGTGCAGCCTTTTCATTTTTATATATTAGAAGATAGAAGATTAGAAGATATTCATTTACTTTTCATATCATGCAAAAAACAATAGACAAAATACTCGACTTTTCTAAGCATATAGAGTGGCGCATAACATAGTCCTATATGAATGCAAAAATGGTAATTTGGTTTAGACACATTCCCTTAATAACTACATTTGAACATACTAAGCTATACATCGGCATTTTTTATTATAATGTGATTTTTGCCTTCCTCGTACAACAAAGTTGTACCGAAAGGCTATAGGATTATTCCAACAAAGAACTTTTGATAGAAGGCTTGGAAAACTGCAATGTTATATACCAAAAAACTCGACGAACTGAGGTGATGTCTGTATGTATGTATATGTGTGTGAATATGTGTGTATATGTGTACAAATTTGGTAGACACACTTTTTGGGACCTAGCATAACCCGATTTACACGCAACAAGTTGCATTCAACGGGAAATGCGGTCTCATTGTTTCCCGACTATAAGGCAATATCAAAATTATATCAATATATGTTATTATGTTATACTAAATTTTTATAACAAAATTTGTTAGAAACATGATGCAGGATGTTGTTAAAATATCTAAATTTCTATCAAAAATTATACTATTTGAAATGAAAAAAACTATCAAATTTTGTTACAATTTTATCATAAAAATAATATAGTTGTTAGAAATTTATAACAGAATCAGATACAAAATATATTGTTTACTGTGCAGTTTGAATTTTTTACAGGTCGTGATAGGTCTCCAGATTGTGATCAACAATCAGAAATGTTTTGTTGAAACTAAAAACATTACAAATTAGGCGGAGACTTTGCCACATCTATTTTAATTGTTTACAGTTGGGCTATTCGGTGTTAAGCATTTTTTAAATCATATTATGATAAAATCCTGTTACAACATTTGAAAGATATTGGTTACTAAGAGCAAAACCGTATCAAATAATTTATAAATTTCATAATATGTTAAAATTGTGTTAAATTTTTTTTATGCTTTTCTAGTCGGGTTGCTATTTAAAAATTTTGCCGATGGGATATTGCATTGAAAAATCATGTTTTAGGAAAAAAAATCAAAATCGAAAAAAAAAGTTTTTCAAGAATGGTGGCAATGCAAAACATGCCAAATGATAGAAAAATCGAGATCTATTCCCCTAAAGTGCTTTTTTGCCCTTAAGTGATTTCTTCAATCCTTTTTCTGATGCATGAAAAGGCATCATCGCCTGCAAGGTGAATTATTCTGATTTTTTTAAATTAAGTTACGGGATGAACCAGCCACGGGCTGAATATTTCAAGATGACAACTTCATTTGGAAAATACCCAACATTCATGCAATACGCACCTCAGTTGCTCCGTATATAACATCAAGGACTTGTTGAAGAAGCTCAGGATATCTTGCAAGCAACAACGAATGGCATCCACTCCTACCTTGAAGTTCTCAAAGCAACTTCCAATACTGTTGATGATTGCATTACGACTAGCCAAAGTGCTTTTCTGCTGTTTGTCGAAACTTTGGATTCGACTGCGGATCGTGTTCGACAGACCCTGCACCACGACTTCCTTGCCAATTGTGACTTGACCAAGAAACCTGCAATAATGATTGATTTTATGCACCAGCAAAGAAGAATTGAAAATTCATATAAAAGTACTTAGTTATCGTATTTTTTACAGCATGCTTGAGTGGAGCTTCTATGAACAATTCTGCTAAAATTTGAATGTTCGATAAAAGGGATTTCTCTATGTCCAAAATATAAGCGGAATACTGAAAAAGAATCAGACGTCATACATTTGTAAGTCTATGGAAGGTTTACGATTCATACCTCTTTTAGTATTCGAATCTGCTCATCTACGGATGTTGCTTCCGCCAAACCGGTAATGTATTTGTTTTCTACAGAGAAAAAACATTATTTAATTCATAATTATGATAGGGTTTTGTCAATTTCGGCATGTAGCTATTTATACACAAACCAGGTTGATAGAGACATGATGAAGGCACTTTGAGTAGATCCATTCGTATTTCAGAATTTTTCTTCACGTTTTCATTCGCTCGAATAGACGAAACGCGTAGCGATAATCCGTTCATTTTGAATTAAGATATCCAGCGTGAAATATTGTTTGCAAAATACGATTGAATATGCTAAACTACTTTTATTCACGGCTCAATTTTTATGCACTTTTTAGCAAAATAGTTCCATGTGGATGTTGCTTCGGACTCCATGTATCTGTATATGAAAGGTAAGAAAGGAAAAACAAAAGTATAACTCCACTCCACTGTGGGCTCAAATTAAAGCCAATTATTGTCAGTTGTTAGAAAACGTAACGCTTTGAAATGGACATGGGCACTTGCCTGGAAATGAATAAAAAAGATGAATAAATAAATGTTAATTAAATAGTTATGCTAAAAATTTCATTGTCATCTACAGAAGTAATGTGCTAGCTCTTATAGAAAGTGATCTTTGAGTACGACTTATTCGTCAAGCGACTAACGTGGCGTGCAAAGTGGCATGAATAAGATTTTTCAATCAATCGGATCAATAATGTTGATTTCTTTTACAAGACCATTCTTATACTTAAAATTTGAGATCTCAGGCTAGAATCCCCCCGCCTCCCGTAAAGCTGGGTGGATAATTTTTGCGAAGTTTATTAAAGCTTCCAAAATGGAGCCCCAGCTTAATCCATTTTTCAAGTTAGAGCAATAAGTTGTGGTAATTCAGGGATTCATCGTATTTAGTCCTCTATACCAATAGCAGTTTCTGAAGAATACCAAATTTAATTTTGTTCCTCTTGTTTGAGGATAAACTGTATGCAGCGGAAATAATTTATCTATAGCAATTACTAAAAAACTAGGAACCATTATCCTAGGCTCTACCGACTGCTGGATAAAGATCGAGTTAGGGGTTTAAATGATACGTAAATACTAACTTTTCATGAACTGGTAGACAATGGTACTTCGAGGAACACACGTGTGCAATTCAACATCGCCCATATCAATTACCCATCAGGTTTGCATTGCTTGCACTCGCGACTCACCTCGTGTAGAAGCTTGTATTGACTGACTGCGAATGTGTTGCTTGTACGATGGCTGCTATGATCATGTCATGTTAGGGACAGAGTTATGTTAGAGCATCATTAATATTGATGATTCAAACCAGAGCTTTACTGCCGCTAACCGCAAGTCGAGCACATCTGTATATGGAGGCCCATATACAGATGTGCTCGACTTGCGGTTAGCGGCAGTTTACCCAACTAACAATTTTGGTGCTAAAAACTTCAACTTCTAGCCTTTGACTGTATAATATTTGAATAAAAGCAGCCAATGCTGAATAAAAGAAAAGCCTCCGCGAACAATCCCTTAAACTTCAACTCGACTATTACCCAAATATCTATCAGTTAGTCAGTTTGTGCCGAATATATGTCATCTTTTATCGTTTATGCAGCTTTCATATAGTCATAAAACAGCTCTGTCTGAATTAGCAACAAAGCTCATCGGTTAAGAGCTCATGTATATAATTGAGTTGCTTGTTAGCAACTTCCCATTTTACGGTGAGTAGCATTCACAATGAAAACGTTTTCGCTGTTGTTATAGCACTAACAACATAGCGTAATGGGGCTATAAATGAACTAACGAAGCTTTTAGGCAACTTATGTTTCTTTGAAGATTACACAACGTTTAAGTAAACCTTATACTGCTTTTTTTAATAGCTTATCGGTATGGAACGCCGCAATGTTTACATTTGATTTTTGTTGCCGGAGCTGTGTATGACCTATTGATTTCTGTAATGCAGCTACAAAGGTATTCACCTGCTCTTATAGCAACTGACAATGCGCTGTCATTCATGCTAGCAGATAGTGTAAGAAAACAAGCCATTAACCTTCTTTCTGTGCTCAAAAAAACTTACGTTGTCTGTGCTCTGGGGTCAAATTGACCCCAAATTGAAATTGCTATAACTATTTTAATGTTTGGCCGATTTTGGATTTTTGGGACTGTTTCGAAAGATAATTTAATCATCATCTTTAATCGTTACCAAAGATTGACTATTGGTGGGCGGGTACATCGCGGGGAGGGGTTTTAGTGAACAAGGGTACAAAAACAGTGATTTTTCATGAATATTTTAGTTATATCCGAAAATCCTACCCATTTTGAACTGCACCTTTTTAAAAAAGGTTATGCAGGAAGGCGTGTGCTTTGGCATGACATCCTACACCACCTAGGGATCAAGCTCTAAACTAATCAATGCCTCATGTCAAAGCATGCACGCCTTCCTGCATAACCTTTTTGAAAAGATGCAGCTCAAAATGGGTAGGATATTCAAATATAAGTAAAATAAGCATGAAAAATAACTGTTTTTGTACCCTTTTTTACGAAAACCCCTCCCCGCGATGTAGCCGCTCACCTATAGTCAATCTTTGGTAACGACATGAAAGATGATTAAATTATCTTTAGAAACAGCCCCAAAAATTCAAAATTGGCCAAAAATTAAGAATGTTATAGCAATTTCAATCAAGGATGTTAATGATCATTCAGTAATTTGCGTTCGATCATTTCAAGACAAAATTTTCAAAACGACTTATCTGCTTTTGTAAACAAAGATTCAAACGACGATTTGACGAATCTGATAGCTCTCCCACGCAAATCAACACCATCAATAGGTAGATGGAAGGATTCCGCTACCTATTGATTGTGTTGGTTTGCGTGGGAGAGCTATCAGATACGTCAAATCGTCGTTTGAATCTTTGTTTACAAAAGCAGATAAGTCGTTTTGAAAATTTTGTTTTGAACTCATTCCAAAAGCTGAATTTCAAAATATGTTGTATGGTGGACTTCTAGTGCGAAGGTTTTTCTACAACTTTGCCTAATGGTTCGTTATTAGAATTCAACTAATAACGGAGTTAGAGCGCTAGTTGCAGTAACTTAAACTAAATGATTGGAATTTTGTTATCATTTAGGCTAAGTTACTGAAACTATAGCTATAACTCCGTTACTAGTGGAATTCAAACAACGAACCATTAGGCAGAATTGTAGAAAAACCTTCGCACTAAAAGTCCACCATACAACATAATTTGAAATTCAGCTTCTGGAATGTGTTATTGACAAACTACTAAATGATCGAATGCAAATGAATTATTGGCAGTGGCTGATTTTCTACCCGCCGCTTCCACATCCAGGCGCTATCGAATATGCGCATATAGCCAGCAAGAGTTAACCCCCAGAAATTTGTATGGCGAAAGACATCTAACGCGGGTTTTCTCAAAATGAGGAACTTTTCATTAAAAACTATTTGGTACCGGTTATGAAGAATGGTGTCCGCTACTACGCCTACCAAATATTTTATCGATGAAGCTGCTTAATTTTGAGAAATCGAGCCTTAGATGCCTTTCGCCATACTGATTTCAGAAAGTTAACTCCTAGTGTGCCGCTGTAAGCACGCTCAAAGCGGGCGATTCATTACTGAATGATGGTTAACATCCTTGATTTCAATTTGGGGTCAGTTTGACCCCAGAGCACAGACAACGTAAGTTTTTTGAAAAAAGTACATTGTAGCGCATATTATCAAGATTTTTCAAGCGAATTTGCACCTAGGAGACAGATCTCGGCTAGTTTCATCAAACTACCAAAAATTAGGAGAATCGGATGAAAGCTAAAAAAATGGCACCCACTCAAAGTGGCCTGGGGTCATATTGACCCCAGAGCACAGACAAAAGGTTAAGAAGCGATATTTCTGTTGACGGCTACTATTAAAGATTAGCAGCAGAGTAGCATCTAGACAGCAGGGCAGCAGGGACTATGTCCAAGGGCTTGACGATCCCTCCCAGGCCATCTTCGAGTTGTGGCGCCTGCCTAGGATGTGGTGGGGTTTGACAGTGGGCCCTGTTAAACCTCTATAAAAAGCTGCATGTATCCGCAAGTAGGCTCCGCCAAAGCGACCGTGTGCCGCACAAAGCGCACAAGCCCAGAATCCTGGTGTTAGGTGGGACGCTAAACAGCCCTGACACGACGGCCCTCCGACGAGAAAGGAGTTTGCGCAGGCCCAATAAGCCGCCTTTAAAAACAACTATTACGAACGACATAGAAGCCGCGAATGCAACGTGCCCACACATAATCTATTTATCGACTTCAAGCCGCATATGATACAATCGATCGGGACCAGCTATGGCAGCTAATGCACGAAAACGGATTTCCGGATAAACTGATACGGTTGATCAAGGCGACGATGGATCGGGGGATGTGCGTAGTTCGAGTTTCAGGGGCATTCTCGAGTCCCTTCGAAACCCGTAGAGGGGTACGGCAAGGTGATGGTCTTTCGTGTCTGCTATTCAACATCGCTTTGGAAGGAGTAATACGAAGGGCAGGTATTGACACGAGTGGTACGATTTTCACGAAGTCCGTCCAGTTATTTGGTTTCGCCGACGACATTGATATCATGGCACGTAACTTTGAGAGGATGGAGGAAGCCTACATCAGACTGAAAAGCGAAGCTAAACGGATTGGACTAGTCATCAACACGTCAAAGACGAAGTACATGATAGGAAGAGGCTCAAGAGAGGTCAATGTGAGCCACCCACCACGAGTTTCTATCGGTGGTGACGACATCGAGGTGGTTGAAGAATTCGTGTACTTGGGCTCACTGGTGACCGCCGATAACGATACCAGCAGAGAAATTCGGAGACGCATAGTGGCTGGAAATCGTACGTACTTTGGACTCCGCAAGACGCTTCGATCGAATAGAGTTCGCCGCCGTACCAAACTGACTATCTACAAAACGCTTATAAGACCGGTAGTTCTCTACGGACACGAGACCTGGACGATGCTCGTGGAGGACCAACGCGCACTGGGAGTTTTCGAAAGGAAAGTGTTGCGTACCATCTATGGTGGGGTGCAGATGGCGGACGGTACGTGGAGGAGGCGAATGAACCACGAGTTGCATCAGCTGTTGGGAGAACCATCCATCGTTCACACCGCGAAAATCGGACGACTGCGGTGGGCCGGGCACGTAGCCAGAATGTCGGACAGTAATCCGGTGAAAATGGTTCTCGACAACGATCCGACAGGAGGAACAAGAAGGCGAGGTGCACAGCGGGCAAGGTGGATCGATCAGGTGGAGGACGACTTGCGGACCCTCCGCAGACTGCGTGGTTGGCGAAGTGCAGCCATGAACCGAGCTGAATGGAGAAGTCTTTTATGTGCAGCACAGGCCACTCCGGCCTTAGTCTGATGATAAATAAATAGCATCTAGACAGATCGAGAAAATGTTGCCTAGAAACAATTTCAGCGATTTATGATGCATAAAAGTTAGCCAACAGAACAGGCTGATAGATATTTGAATAATGGTTGAAAATATGCTAAACGCAGCATGTAGGCCTCTTTCTAATGTTTATACAGCATGAATCTGAAGATAGCGTTAGTAAAACAACCTATAGGGTATGCGAAGAAGCACATCCATAATTTTCTTTGATATTTACATATGTCAAAGTGACGGTGATGACAGAAGAGCGGCCATTGAATCAGGAGATCAGGAGTTCGAATCTAGGTAGCAACAAAATTGATATTTCAATGAATATTTCAATTGAATAGATTCGCCAGATTTGCTGGTAAAAGAATTGAATAGAAGTTCTTGATCATAGTATAGCATACATATTCAGCTTGAAGCCGTATAGACGAGTTGCAATAACATTTACATTGACATTAAATGTTAGTTGGGTAATGAATAAAGCTCCCAATGAATGATTAAATTTGTTATGATTAAATCATATAACCCTGTGATTAAAGATTATGATTGATGATTAATCAGTTGTCGACAATGATTAATGATTAAGATTAATGATTAAATTCCATTCTGACAATGATTAACGATTATGATTGATGAATTGAAAGTTTCGAGAATGAATAACGATTAACGATTATGATTAAATATCGATACAATATGTGTATGATTAATGATTAATGATCCATATTAATTAATTAACGATTAATACTTATGATTAATCAAATTGAATGATTTGCATAGTGATCAATAATGAAGAAATCACACCCACTGAAAAAATAAGAAATATTACGTACAACGAAAACATTTCCAGGTTTAAGATTCAGCCATTTTTCAAATGTACTTTCAAAGGTATGATAATGAATAATGATTAATGAATAAACACGATGAATATTGTGATTAAGATCGACGATTAATGATTAATCGCTACAAAATTATGAATATGATTAATGATTAATGATTAAATGTAAAAGTCTCTGATTAATGATTAGTGAGTAATGATTAAATCTTATTTTTGGGTGATTATGATTAATGTATAGTATAAGAAAGTCCAACCCCGTACTGCTTACCGTTTTTAATTAAATTGCTTTTAGAATTTTTGAGAATAGTTTTAAAAACTTCTTCGTATGGTTTCCCGTGGAGATTTTTTCGATTATCATCTTTCTGCTTCTTCTTCATTATGCAACATCAAAGCGCCAATAGGTGACACAGAAAGAGTCTGTAGGCGAATGTGTAGGGGAGAGCAGTGTATAATGCACCCCCGGAGCAAAATGACCTCACTCATAAAATCACTTAATCTGTTGTATGACAAGGGGCCTTCCTTAGCCGTGTGGCGTGTTACCCGCTAGCTATCTCCGAAGCTAGGGAAGGGAGGCAATTACAGGGTCGTTTACTCTAATGATTACACACCACACCACTCAAACTCACCTGCAGCAGGAGCATACACACGTGTGTTACGCGACACGTGCTCTCTGATGTGACAAGGTGGAAAGGTTGCCAAAACGTTTCGTACCCAATAAGATGCTCAAAAGCTTACCGAATCAACAAATTCCAGAACTGACCTCTGCGGGCGAGGCTTGACGACTCCTTTGCGAGTCCGGAGGAACGCATAAAAAGCAAAATGGAGAAGAAACCTCAGGGAATGCTAGCTTGAAAGTAATATGCTACCTACACAGTTTCTAATTTAACATGCTTGTTTATTGGCCTACATTGGCCCTTCTATCAATGTGACGTCACTAGACATAGGGGTACTTAACACTCGTTGGCCTCCTGTGGCATCGGAACTCGTTGGTCGACTGCATCCGGTGACTGGATCGGTGAGAGATGGTAGGTAGCAGCTGTCTTTCTCGGGTCCGACTGCTGATCGCCGGACTACTCCACAGGCTTCGGTCGAATCGCACCGGGAGCGTTGCTTGTCGGTCGCGGTTTGCTGGCTTCGGCACGCCGTGGTACAGCTGGGAGGCCACGGAATGCTTACTAGTTCGCCTACGGGATTCTGTGGTCCAATCCCACCGTAGACGCGATGATCGGTCCGTGTTTCTGCTCCACTGGTAGCTTTGCCGTGGTAGCGAGGCGACGGCAGCACGACGGCACGAGGAGATGGCTCCGAAAGGCTTGCTACGGAGTATTGTTGGCCAGTCTACCGGGGATGCGGTAATCGCGCCGTTCCTGGGCTTGACAGGAGACAATGGTTGTTGCGGGATGGCTTGTCGTACTCGAATTGGCCTACTGAGTGGCGTAGATGGATTCGAATGGCCGCCGCTGGCTCGATGCACGTGGTGTTCACAGCGATGGCGATTTGATCGGGCCTTTGGCGAAGGAATGTCCAAAGTCTGTCTACAGACCTCGATTTGATGAGGGATGCAAGTGCGCTACAGTAGGCCACCGAACTTCGTATCTGCGATCACCACCCTGTCAAGCAGTAAAGAAAGAGAAAAAAACCACCGAATGGACCTGCCGACATAATTAATACCCCTTGTGACGTCACTTCTTCACAATTTTAATACCAGGTATGGTTTTACAAAAAATATTACCTTTTTCTCGTTGGTTTTGTCGATATTACAAATTTATGGTTTTTCAACAAAAGTGGTCTTTATAACTCTGACTTAGAATAATGTGCGAACATAACAGTTAACAATGGCTGCCACTAACAAAAACTACTAAAAACTAACCGTACTACAAAACTTTCAATGTACTTCTTCTTCCGTACTATTGTTCTTCTCCGTACTATTATTCTTTTCCGTACTATTTCGAGTTAGGGCTTTTGTTTTTTCGACCACACAATCACTTCTTACTAGCACTATATAGGAATCTTCACCATTAATTGGTTTCAATCAAAGTTAACTTATTTATCCGACGCGCACTTCTATTCCCGTAGGAGGTCACGGACAGACTAAATTGTTCCGGGATGAAGCTGAGCTATATAATAATTAGCATTGTTCTTTTTAATGTGGCAATCATTCTCTCATGCGACTCCGGAGAGCAGATGAACGAAATTGGTGAGCATTCTCTTTTTTATGCTCACGCTCAAACCGCTGTACATAAATTGAAAAGTGACATTTGTATGTAACTCATTTCGGTACTCACTTTATTCACCATTCATATTAGTGAGATGGTTAGTCTCGCTAGTATAGCATGGATGAATTACCCGGTGGGCTTGAAGGACGGGAATCTAACGCTTGCGGAGGAGCTGCAAATAACATTTGTAGCCGCAGGTTACAGACGGGCAATTAAAAAAAAAAGAGACGCGTAGCTACAAAGCAAGACCATGCTGAGGGTGACTGGGTTCGACTCCCAGTGCCGGCTTAGGCAATTTTCGGATTGGAAATTGTCTCGACTTCCCTGGGCATAAAAGTATCAGTTAGTGTTAGCCTCATGATATACGAATGTAAAAATAGTAACCTGGATGAAACCTTTGAAACCTCGCAGTTAATAACTGTGGAAGTGCTTGATGAACACCAAGCTGCGAGGCGGCTCTGTCCCAGTGTGGGGATGTAATGCCAATAAAAAGAAGAAGAAGGACATTAATAAACGAATATAACAATTGCAATTCAAAATTAGTTATCCATTACTGAGCTTCTTGGAAAAAATGAGCAAAATCCTTTCAGATTCACTCAAATTTAACGATTTGCGATTTTTTCACATCATCCGTAAGATTGTAGTTCGATACATTGAGAAAGAACAAACAACCATGCGTTCACCATCATTTTACATGCAATTGGGTCATTTTACACCACCATTCGGGCATTTTGCCCCAGGCCCATTGTTAAAACATGTTTTAAATGCGTTAGAAAGTCATGAAAACTTTATTATTCTGTATAGCAGGTCATTGTAAAATGTAGCTAGTTTTGTAAATTTTGCATCTACACACGTAGCTTTCCAGCGGGATGCTAAATTCACCTTTATTGGAAATTAAGGCTCAAATTACCGTCATCCAGTCATTGACGAGAAAGACAGCCACGTGCTCGTACCACCCCCCAAACAATAAAACCACCCACCGAGGAAAAAAGCAGTCTCCAGCTGGATGGGGGAAGTATTTTTGTTTCAAAACTACATCATCCAATAGCGAAGACATAATTATATCCGGTGGATGCCTCATTCGGTTGTATTTCGCTTTAGTTTTCAAAAAAACTGCCTTTTGCAACATTTTTTCCCCAAGAGGGGAAATCGACAGTTTACTCTCACGTTCTCTTATATTTATTTATTCTTCACCGTCTTCGACACTACATCGTACAGACTGTACTTATCTCCTCCTAATATAACCTATCTTATAACTAATAAATTCTGTTCATCAGACTTTTAAAAACATTTTTGGAGATATTAAAATCGTAAACATCTGAAGCAGAGTTAAATGAGTGAATGCAGGAGTCGAGCGGATTGTTATAACCATAATGCGTACGGTGATATGGAATGGCCAGTAAGTTGGAGTTCCGGAATCGTCTGGGGGGAACGTAAAACGGTATCTGCCCAAGGATCTCGGAACAGTCGATGTTGCCTTCGATGACGTCGAAGATAAATAAACATTGCATTTTTATTCGTCTGGTAGATAGTGGTTCTAAGCCGATCAATTGGCACCTTTCGACGGTTTACTCTCACGCAGTACTGGTAGTTTTCGTGACTGTCATGTGAAAGCGAAAACATTGCATTTTCATTTTCAAGAGACCAAATGAAAATGTAGCCGTCTCCCGGTCACCTGTCACATTACAAGTACTTATGATGGGAATGTTGCTTTGTTTTGAAAACTAAATTTCCAAATAGTTTTGATAGATTTGTTCAAACAACGATGACTAGTAGTCGATAAAATGATTATATTGTTTTGATTTTCGAGTTAGACGTGACATTATTGAAAAAGAAACAGCTTGTTTACAATAGTTTGATGCGCTTTCATGAAATAAAAATCCGTGAAAATTTAACAGAATTCCTTTCATTGTTTATGTTTTCTATGAAAGCGGAAGAGAATAAAATGTAAATATCGCATGACCTCTCTCAATGAAAATGAAAATTTCAGTACTGCTCTCACGTTCTATTATATATGAGAGAGCGTGAGAGGCACCATTTTCCAAACGCCATTTGTACTCATGGAGTTGAGTTCATCTCTAATAGATTCATACCATTGCAATGGTATGCGCATCGGAAGCTCAAAGGTTGACTAGCTTACTGTCTGGCATTACGCTCGGCGACCAAAAACCTAGTGTTCTTTGTCAGAAATGCGTCGTCTTGGCGGAAAAGGGTGCACTGATAGTGTGCTGATGAATTTGTGGTTACGTGCTTTGCCAACCACAGTGCGCTCCATCATCGCCGCCATACCTACGGCCACCTTGGACGAACAGGCGAAGGTAGCCGACAAAATCATGGAAGCCCCTAGGAACGAGATTTCGGCAGTCCAATCGACCAGCATTCCGCAGCATATTGATTTGGAGCAACGTATCGAGGCGTTAACACATCGATTGGAACAAGCTCTTTCCGGAAATTTCCAGCACCGTCAGCGACCTCGGAATCGTTCGTACAGCCGATCCTCTGGGCGCCGAAGATCATCGACGCCATCGCAGCCGAAGAACCGCCGATGGATCTGTTGGTTCCACTATCATAATGGCGCTCAGGCAAAGGAAATGTGAAAAACAAAAGGCGATAATCCCAATGTTACCTGCATTTTCTACTATGGAAAAATACCAGTGTATGTTCGCCAAGAAAAAAAATAAAGTACGTGCAGTCCCCTGATTGCACGCATAATTCCAAACCTCTGTTTGAATCAACCATCTCGAAAAAAAGCCAGCACCGATCTGAACCACCCCATACACATTCGCCGTATTCATGTCCACGATCAAAAATCGACCCAGTTTTTCCTCGTCGATACTGGTGCGGATATTTCCGTAATTCCGCCATCGCCTAAGGAGAAATTCCACCTAGTGAAATCGCTGCGAATGGAAGCCCAATCCCGACATACGGAACGACACGTCTCACTATTAACATCGGCCTTCGTCGCCCCTTTGAGTGGATTTTTACAATTACCGACGTGAAATCACCTATAATTGGTGCAGACTTCCTCAAGCACTATGACTTGCTAGTGGATCTGCGGAATGGCAAGCTTGTAGATAATACCACGCGACTAGAATCAACACCATCAGAGCGGATGCCGAATCTAGCACCATTACCACCTTCGACGTAAAGAACCCTTTCGCCGAGATAATGAAAGAATTCTATGACATAACCCTGTTGAATATGCTGCATCAGCCGACACAAGCAAAAACTCTTCACCACATCATCACCACAAGTCAACCCGTTTTTGCCGTCCCCGAAGACTCCCGATAGACAAATTGAACGAAGCGAAAGCTGAATTCAAATTCTTGATGGAGCAAGGAATATGTCAACCCTCCAAAAGCTGCTGGGCCAGCCCAGTACACATGGTGTGCAAAGGGAATGGAAAGTGGAGACCGTGCGGTGATAATCGGGCTTTAAACGCAATAACAGTACCAGACCGTTATCCCATTCCGCACATCCAGGACTTTTCCACCATCCTACACGGAAAGAAGATATTTTCGTGCATTGATCTTCAACGCGCCTATCATCAGATTCCTGTCGCGCCAGAGGACATCCCGAAGACAGCAATTACAACTCCTTTTGGACTTTTTGAGTTCAAGTTTATGACTTTCAGCCTACGGAACGCTGGACAAACAAATTTGAAATTCTTGGTGACCTAGGGTTTGTATTTCCGTATGTGGACGACTTCATCATCGCTTCAGTGGACGAACAAGAACACAAAGCTCATCTTTGTACAGTATTCCAACGTTTGCGTGAAAATGGATTGACAATCAATCCCAGCAAGTGTCAGATAGGATTTCCAAACGTCGAATTTGTGGGACACCTGATAAGCGCCGACGGCATCCGACCTACCCCAAAAAAAGTTGAAGCCGTGCTGAACTTTCCTCGGCTGACCACAGCGAAAGAACTTAAACGTTTTCTCGGCACCATAAATTTCTACAGAAGATTTATCCCGCATGCAGCAGAACGACAGCGAATTCTTCAAAATATGATCCACGGGAATGTGAAGAACGACCGGACACCGCTCACATGGGACGAATCCACCAACCAAGCCTTCCAACAATGTAAACAAGATCTCGGAACTGCAGCACTCCTGGCACATCCATCTGCTGATGCTAAACTGGCGCTCGAAGTAGATGCCTCTGGCACTGCAATAGGCGCTGTACTCCATCAACGGTTAAATACTTCAAAGATCTGATAACTGCCCGTGAATTCTGTATCTACACGGATCACAAACCTCTCGTTACCGCATTTCAACAGCGCTCTGACCGAGCGACACCAACACAGCAACGTCATCTTAGTTTCATCAGTGAGTATACAACTGACATTCGACACGTGCCTGGAGAGGCGAACAAGGTTCCTGATATGCTAAGCCGCATTACTTCGATCACCACCACCATTGATTACGACCTCATGGCGAAGCGGCAAAACGACGATCCAGAGCTGCAGCAGTATTTAAAATCACCACCACAGGGATGCGGTTTGATACTGAAGGCACTGCAATCACCGTTGTCTTCCTCACCTATGTATTGCGATATCTCCACAGCAGCAATCAGACCATTTGTTCCGAGAGAATTCCGGGACTCAATTGTCGCAAACCTACACTACGTTTCACACCCTGGAGTCCGAGCAACAGTTCGGCTGGCAGCCGATCGTTTCGTGTGGCCGTCTCTCCGACGAGATTGCAAAAATTTGGTCACGCATTGCATCCCGTGTCAAAAAGCGAAAGCATATAGGCACAACAAATCACCAATACTGCAGATCGCCACCCCAAACGAAAGATTTGCACATGGATTTGATCGAACCCTTTCCACCAGCCGATGGATTTGTCTACTGTCTAACACTAATAGACAAGTTCTCTCGCTGGCCAGAGGTTATCCCCATCGAGAATATGACAGCAGCCACGGTAGCCCGAGCTTTCATTAGTGGTTGGGTCGCACGATTCGGAGTACCCATCAGAGTCACTACCGACCTCGGTCGGCAATTCGAGTCCGATCTATTTCGGGAACTGACGAGAGTTTTGGGAATAACACATCTAAAGACGACGCCATACCATCCGCAAGCGAACGGACAAATCGAGAGAATGCATCGGCAGTTAAAAGCCGCGATCATGTGCCACCCCAAGTGGACAGAATCGTTGCCGATCGTTCTCCTCGGATTGAGATCATCTCTACGAGAAGAACTGCAAGCATCATCAGCCGAAGTTACGTACGGAACTACGCCTCGTTTACCGGGAGTATTCTTCTCCGAAGTTCCCACCAAGCCACTAACACCAGAGTTGGTTATGGATCTCAAGACGATCATGACTAAACTTCGGCCGACACCCATGAGCAATAGACTGGCCCAGGATACAAAAAGTCGTCCGATTCTACGGGGCATTTGCCTTTGGGTAAGAAAATCATTCTCTAAAAATTTCAGCCTGATCGGTTATTGCATAAGCTGGCGCAATTGATTTGAAGTTAATATGGGGGTATCAGACGAAATATATGGGAAAATACACCTCTGTTACTATTTCGTACAGGAAATTGGATGGAAAAACCCGATTGAGCCCAGATTTGCAGGAAATGAAGTTAGCATGCCAATGAACAATTCGACATAAAATTCTACTTTGATTAAATAAACTTTAAATTAGTTTTTAGCTGATTTATTTGGAGTTTGGTTGAGCACTTTGAAATTCATTAATTGCCTTGAAAACAAGCGCATGTAATCGAAGTAATGTAGCATGTAGCATGTAATGTAGCTGCGATATGTGTTGCGGCGCGCGTGCAGTTACTTATGTTTCAGTGTGCGCGAAATCACGCATCGCAGGCACCTTCGATTGCATGCGTATGTTTTCATGGCAATTAATGAATTTCAAAGTGCTCAACCCAACTCCAAATAAATCAGCCAAAAACTGATTTAAAGTTTATTTAGCAATAGTTTTTTTTTGTGGTGGTTAGAATGGCAGCTGTCCCTTGCTATTAATCTACACTGTACCCCGCTCATATTGGCTTCTAAGTGCCTCCCGTTTTTCATCATCACACAGACGTTCCTAAGCGATGTTGCTCATGTGGTCACTGTTATGGGCCGTGTTGATGAAAACAAGGATTTGTATAACAGCCCACCCCATCATTATAAGCACTTAGTATTGTCAAACTACCATCACTAATATCAACATCACTCTTTTCTTCTTCTTTACCTTTACAAAAGTATATAAGTTTTTCTGCCACTACGAATCATTTCACTCAGTATAAGCAATGAAATCGCGCATCATATTCACCCACTATCACTACGTCAATGTTAACATAGTCATCATGATCACCGAAAATTATTGCGGTCACTATCACCGTATCGTCCTTTCTTCACATTCACAACCTCTCCACTATCTTAACTTTCTTAAGCAGGAAACCAGCCTCAGAAACGAGTCACCGAAAAATCACCAAACGGTCAAAACCAAATTACCAAATCGTCGGCACCATCTTTGTTCATAATTCCGTTCAACCTTTCCAAATTCACGTCACGACTTATACTGTGTTCACACTAGGACCACAGAGAAACAGACGTCTCACTCAACACATGTTCCATCGTTCAGCTTTTTAACGGTGGATTCAATTTTCTGTGGGTGGTCGATCGGCCACCGATGGCGCTTCCATCGGTTTTTGTTTGTGTTTGACGTTTGCTCACTACCGCCATCTGGTTGCCGCTTGACCACACTCAGGGTATTTAGCATTGGGCGATAATGTTTTCATGACGATGATTTTGATTGCATTTTGTTCTAAGTGAGACGTCTGTTTATCTGTGATAGGACCTTGTAACATGTTATTCGGCTATCTTGATGAGTTTTCTTTTGTCGATTATTTGAATAACATGTTATTCAGGCCGTAGTGCAAACCAGGGGGGTAATATGCGGTGCATCGCGCTTTCTCTACATGTAGTATGAAGCAAATGTAAATAAACATTCCCACATTTTTTGTTAGTCAGCAGTAGTGTAGGCTAACCAACATCCTACAAGATTCCAGTTCGAAAAATGTTACACTTGACAAGCGGGGTGGCCCAGGGTGGCCCGCCTTTCCCAAGCGGCGAGGCCCGGATAATACATCTTAGGTAGGCTTGATTTGTTCGTGGATGACAGGCTCACTCCCCCCCTGGTGCAAACATAGTAAAGTATATAAGTCACTGCTTACGATTTTGTTGAACATATACTGCAGTCGTGTGTTTAATGATGAGTCGATTCACTTAATTCACTTCACCCATAACTGCAAACACCGCTACAATTTTTACATCAACCATATTTTGCACTTCTCAGTAACCATCCTAAACAACACTTCAACATAACCTTTCACGTATTTTCTAAATCAATTTTAAGGTTATTGTTTTGATATAATATACACACACTCACAGAAACATATATACGTTTTTCACAAATGTGCATATATATAAACAAAGTACAATGATCATTTACAAAGTAAACGCATATGATATATACATTTACGCAATGGAATAAAATATGATAAATTTATAAGTTATTTGCACTTACCATGTATGTATTCTTTCTATCTACTTACCACTTATTAGCTTTAATAAGTGTTTACCAGATTCTTCCGATTCCTGACGATATTAGTAGGATCATGCTGCATTTGGTGTTGGCTCGGAGTCTTCTTAATTTCGAAGCTCCATCATAATTTATTATACATAGTTGAGATCGGGTTAGATAGTGAGGAAAATAATGAAAAGAATGGATATTAGTAAATGTCATTTTATTATTTATGAGGTTCTTTTAAATGGGATTCTCAAATTAATGTAGTGTTATATTTAATATCAGTCGGATTTAATTAAGTAGCTTGTTTTTTCTAATTTCAGTTAGAGATTTATATATTAAGTGATTAATTTGGTTACAGGTTAATTTTTCCTCAATGTGGTCCACGTTGTCTTGTAACTGATCTAGCAGGAAATAATGAGCACTCCATTTTATAACTTATTTTTAACATAAACGTTGACTACGATAAAATTATGAGAAGTCTCTTCTAAAGTAACTCTCTAGTACAGGATGCTAGACTTGGATCAGCTAAATAGTATCTTCAAAACTATGTCGCATAGGACATTAAGCTACGGAGCCAATACATTCAAATGAATTATAGATTGTTGTGAAAGGAGGTGTCTGTATCGATTATCTATTTTGACATTATTTAGTTACAACACAATAGGAGGCTAAGCACAATTGACTGACTATTAAAAGGCTCTTTATTCAATATATTCAGTCGAATTATACCACACCTCCCTTAGCTTCTATCCGCGACATGTAGCACGCACCCTGTCGGTCATTGAGGAAACCGAATAGGAGTATACGTACTTACAATTCAATTCCCATAATCTACACCACTTTCTTCATGTGTATTCAAATAGATTCCAACCCCCAGTTCGTAGACTCCTACCAGCACAGATTACAATTCTCCTAGAATATATCAATATTTGTGGAGAATTATAATCCAAAGCCCAGGGGATTTAAAGTTTATTTAGTAATAGTAGAATTTTATGTCGAATTGTTCATTGGCATGTTAACTTCATTTCCTGCAAATCTGGGCTTTTCCATCCAATTTCCTGTACGAAATAGTAACAGAGGTGTATTTTCCCAAATATTTCGGCTGAAACCTTATATTAACTTCAAATCAATTGCGCCAGCTTATGCAATAACCGATCAGGCTGAAATTTTCAGAGAATGATTTTCTTATCTAAAGGCAAAATCCTGGAGGGTGTCCCGTACAATCCGACGACATTTTTTTCTACCCATACTAGGCTGGGCCACTCTAATAAGCAACCACTCTAAGCACCAATCGTACATCCAAAAAGAGCTCGCCGTCTGCTCACACGTTTTCGTCAGAGTTGGAGCTATTAAACCTCCACTAACACCACCATTAGAGTGGGGCGTCAAGGTCATTTTTTCAAATCAATGGTTTTCGAAGCCATTCTAGGTACTGAACAACTGTGCAAAATTTGGGACCGATTGGTTGCTTCCTCGCTTTCCGCATCGCGTTTGAAGTTTGTATGGAAATTAGTATGGCAGAACGTATATTTTGCATTTTCTACTACTAGAGGCTTCAGTTCATCGTAAACCAAGTGGCACATTGCGTTAAAGTATAACCCAAAGGATGCCGAAAAACTTTGCTAAAGAAAGTACGTTGCTGGAACGTCTACAAACAAGTTATAACCCTTAAAAAATTAATTATTCAATCCATATGCAAAAACCGTTTATTCTGCCAGCACTGCCGTACTACGTAGACCAATCATTTAACTGAGTGTTATATCAAAATAATTGATCTTATACAGCTCTAGAGCTAATGGGAGCTATCAGGAATTATTTCACAAAGAAAAAAATCCGACGAGAAGGAAGGCGGGTTTTTCCCTTCGATAACCATAGGTTGTCCGATAGTGCTGGCAGAAACATTGATTTCTTGCATATGGTTTACACAATCAATTTTCGAAACGTAATAACATTTTTGTAGACCTTCCAGCTGCGTACCTTCTTCGACAAAGTCCTTCGGCATCTTCCAGACTAGATGCTAACGTATTGAGGTACGTGATTGATGATAAATTGAAGCCGCTAAGAGCAAAAATGTAAAAAAGTACGTTTTCCCATACTAATCTCCATGTAAATTTAAGACGCGATGCGGCATGCGAGGTTACAACCAATCTAGCCCATATTTTTGCACAGTTGATTGGGGTCCCAGAAAAATTCAGAAAACCTTGATCTCACTTGATCGGACGAAGTTTGCGTTTTTCCATACAACTGCGCCCCACTCCAACCACCATATAATGGGCCCTACCGAGTACTACGACGCAAGAAAAAAGTGTTTATCGTCGATATCAAGGGTAAAAAGCAAGCTATCTCCATTGACCGTCTCAAAGCAGCACACATCCTCTCAACCGAATCACAAAGTCAGGCAGCTGCTGCAACTGTTTTCAACCAAGCGTCTCCATCAAGTTGCCAAAATGACGTGGAACCAAAGCCATACCAAACGAAATCAGAACGTCATGTCAGGATTCCTCAAGGGTTTTGGTGAAGGGGGGAGCAGTGTGGCGAGACACAACTATAATGCTTATCACACTATTTGTATGACACACAGTAGTTACTCACACATTGTATCACAGTCACTTAACAGAAATATCCTAACGAATGTAATATAGATTTTAGTATTAAATTGACTCTACTACCGATAACACGTATCTTTCACTCCGTGAAATCTTAAGAACATCCCAAAAACGCTTTCACACCCACTCAAGATATCATTGCAAAATATGTAAGACAAACTTTAGGCTAAATTTAAGTAAATGATCATTTTATATAATGTTGACATCTGGTAAATCTGGTCTAGTATAAATTAACAACCATTTGGTTGAGCTTGTTACCATCTGTTACATTATTATAGTCCACATCGATTTGAATAAACTTCACGATGCGGTGTGTGTGCTTTTTTTTTCTTTTTTTACAAGGAGTAATGTATTATGCACTGACCCAGCACACGCGTAGTAGTTGCCAAGCTACCACATGACAGTGTACTGTAGTGTGGGACTCTCACTAAACCATCCTTGGGCTCCAAACCTAATTTCCCCCGGGACAGCTTTCCAGCATTACTTCTGGAGGATATGCTCATTACTCATTCACGAAGGCACTATATATCACCATTTGAGACTTACTTGGATGCTCATTGTAACAATCTCACTCTAACACTCCGATGAGTCAATAGCGGTAACTAACTGGGCCAACAGATACTACGCTAAGGCACTCCTACCTCAGCATGTGTAGTCTATGCACAAACTTCAGCCGTGTCACTGGGTGACCATTGCAGTCACCCGTTACGACACTCCTTCCTCCACCTGGCCACCTGGTAAGCCGGCAATGCGCTGGCACGATACCTTGGTGTTCTAAAAAAGCGAGTCACGATGTTCGGTGCTGCAAGGACACGCAGCTAACCTCGAGGGTGAGTTGTGCACTGGCCCCCCTTTGAAGCATTACTTTCTGGTTGTACCGAAGGGACGATGGGCTTGGCGGCAATGGAAACGGTTTAGCGGGTCGGGGATGTAGTCCTGCCTCCCTCGTTTGCTGTTGAAAGTGGTCCCTAACCCCGCACTTCCTGGACAACCCAGGATGTCTGTTGAGCAGATTCCCCCTCCATTTAAGCAATGGAAGAAAAAAACACTCCTTCCTCAGCACAGGCCGATCACTCACTCTTCTGCCGAAGCAGACCACGCGCTACCCTATCGAAGTAGGCGCACTCCCCATGCCAATTGGCAGTCATTGGGCTCCTGTGCGCTGTGCTTGCTTGCGGACACATGTAGCTTTTTGTAGAGATTTAACAGAAACCAATGACAAACCCCACCACGTCCTAGGCAGGCCCCCTAGCTCGCAGAGCCCGTGGGTGGGGGAGGGGTCGTAAAGCAACTCCTATAGCCCATTTCAAGAACGTAGGCATTCCGAAGCTATTGTCGTGTACAATAAGCCCCGCGTGATTACACCCACATATCATAAGGATATCTGAGGTGCATTCAAACTTCCTGAAAATTGAAAAAATATATTGAAAATTTTATAAATCAATCATTGTTTTGAAATGCATTTATAATTCATAAAAAAATGCTTGCCCTTATTCCAACATTATCCTTACCTTCCCGCTGTTGTTTTGATTCGGTGTGGACAATATGATTTACAGGGTCCGGCTATTGAAGTGCTTCATTAGAATAAACAGATAAATTGATCAAAACAAAATACTTCATTTAAATTTCATTCGATTTCACAAGAAAACATATCACTTTTTGAAAGTCCATGGGTAGAGTTCATCTTTTTTTGTCTTTGAGCTGAACCACTCGTCGCACACAATTGAGGATAACGCATCGTACGAGTCCCGCGGCTGCTCTTGTATTATTTTACCAAAGGTCACCAGATGTCGCTGCAAGACTTGCACAAAAAAACATGATGTTTTAGAGCAGCCGCGGCCTCCAACATACTCCTGACAGTGAAATTCATAGGGTTTACGTCCAGCGAACTCGCTGGCCGCTCTTAGCTCGAAATGAGACCTGAGAACCCCTTAGTTGGGTACTCTTCACTTTTTGAGCCGGCGTCTAATCCTGTCGTAAGATCCAACTACTGGTATCAAAATAACGACGTGCCCACGGTTCAACGATGTTTTGTAGAAGTATTTCCCACTACGTATTTTGTATTATATTACTTTTACCTATACTTATGTAGCAGCTCAATTGCCGGACCCTGTATCTTGATTGATCTATTCATTATATACAAAGAAAAAGCATATGAAACATTTTGAAAAAATATTTGTAGAAATATAAATTTTACTTCTAATACATATTCTTATCTTTAAAATTTATCTGTCAAAATCATTTGGTTTTCAAATTATTCAGTGAATCATTAGTTTTTGTAGCAGAATTTTCGCAGGTTTACCATACTGAGCCCGTTGCCACATTTAGCTACCAATCACATATTTTTGTCCACCTAGTGGGGGGTGCAACAAGCTGTGTAGAGAATGCTGTTGAATGAAGTCACCCCACCCTGATACACTTCTATACACACAGTATTAAATCCATACACACACGCACACCTCGGAAGATTATTAAGTGTTTTTTTATGCTGAAGCCAAAAAGGATAAAAAGAAATATAAGAAAATGATACTCCATTCATTTTAGTCTATGTATTGACGAATTCGTAGTAAAGTAAAGGGCGAGATGCAACAAGGTCCTTCAAGCCAAAGTATAGGGCGACGATTTTAATTTATGGAACCCTTCTTACAGTTTTGTAAGGTTGTGTATACCCAGTGAACATTACAATTTCTATGCATATGACCTGAAATTGGATATCAAATAACTGAAATGTTTATGCTTGAATAAGTAGTTTAAAAATCAAGTTAGTACATATTGTTCGAATTTCAGGGATTTCCGCAGAATTCAACATTCAATTGCAACAAAAGCATTCCATGCCAATATTTTAGCATCCGCTCATAGTCAAGAGAGCTCAAAACAGCAATCAAACGCTTGAGTTCTTGAAGTGACATTTTCTTGTAACATACACATTTAAATCTTCTTTTTTTGCCTTTCTCGTACACTAAGTGTACGTAAAGGCTATAATATTGCTTCAAAAACAAAATTTTGATAGGGCCGGAGGGATGATTTTTATATACCGATCGACTCAGCTCGACGAACTGAGGTGATGTCTGTATGTGTGTATGTATGTATGTGTGTGTGTGTGTGTGTGTGTGTGTGTGTGTGTGTGTGTGTGTGTGTGTGTGTGTGTGTGTGTGTGTGTGTGTGTGTGTGTGTGTGTGTGTGTGTGTGTGTGTGTGTGTGTGTGTGTGTACAAATTTTGTAGACACACATTTTGAACTTCCCATTGTCCGATTGGCTCGCAACAAGTTGCAGTCGACGCGGAATTCAGTCCCATTGTTTGCTATTGAAAATTAGATCAATAGCTCATCGCAACACGCAGAAAAATGAATTGTAGAAACAACAATATTCTGGTCTGAATTCAACAATAATTATTGTTAGCTCAGGGCTAATAATATTTTCCGTTTGAATCAATCCATAATATTGTTGTTTCTACAATCAAGGTTTCGATTGCGTTATTATTAAAACAACAATATTATTGTTGAAATAATTGTAATCATATTATTAATTCAATGTATGAATCCGATCCATTCAACAATAGAATATTGTTGAAATAATTATGTATGTATCCGTATTTATAATTTCTGTTTTTGGAAGAAAACAAAAACAAATGTATGCTCAGAAAACGTTTATTTTATCATTTTATTGTAATATGTATATTATCCAAGATATTATCAATGTTAGTCAGTCTGCTGTTGTTTATGAGGTTGCAGGTGACTGCAAAACAAAACCTGAAAATAAATATTTAATATACTTTTTAAAACTAGTTTTGATTTTTTTTATTAATTTATGTTCGGTTTAGATTGCAACCGAAAGTGAAAAATATAACTTTATACCTGGTCATTTCGCCATCTGTTTAGTCAGGGATACAGGTTCAACTCAATGGACGCAGTGGTTACACGGCTAACAACAAAGGTAGCCGTAGCTTTTCACCTTTTCTAGCTCTGGAGCCAAATTCTGAAAATGTAACAGAAATCTATAATGAAATTCTATAATTATTTGTATTCTTATAAATTACCTACGCATATAAAGTTTGCATCACGACGTTGCTGAATGTTTCTAGAAGCGAGGAAATCTTTAAAGTAGTTTAAAAGCAACAGCTTTCGTTTATTTAAGGACGGTTAAAAAATATAAAATATAAACATTAAAAAACACGCTTTTTTTCCAATACCACAAACTCGGAAAAAATAAAAACAGTTGAAATAAAAATAATATTGTTGATTTAAACACACACTATTGTTGAATCAACAATCAAATCTTTTTGATTCAATAATAAGTCGATTGTAGGAATCAACAATATACTTTTTTAGTTTAACCGTACAAATTTTAGCTGCGTGAATCTGGAGTTATGGCCAAAAAACTGTTTTCGCGAATAAAAAAATAGCAAAATGTTCTATGCTGAATTCGCCTAGATTCGAACTGCTGACCTCTGGGGTGGAAAGCGCTTGCCATACCACAAAACCATCGGATCACACATGGTACACTCAGGAAAATCGACACATACTTTATGGCAAAAATCCATGTATTTTGAAATATGCATATCATGCGTCAGCACATACTTATTTGCATACAAATTCACACATGGGTACTATGAACCACATGGATAGTATGTGTGAAAACCCATAGAATGCATGTGGGCGCATGAAATATATGTGTCGAAAATATGGAATCCATTTCGCTACCCCCATTGCAAAAATCCATGTGTAAACTCATGAATATAATGCGGAGTTTTTTGTGGGTGTATGAGGAAATATAAGTCGTACAGTATTAATCAAATTGGTATATGTTCATTTCATTTCAAAGCCACAGAGTTCACTCTGCTAGGGTAACGGTACCAATATTGGAAGTATTATTAAATCAATGAAAGAAAATACATATTTGATAAAATCAATAATAGTTCTAAATTGATAGTTTTAATGCTAATAGACAAACTTTGAATTCGCTAGAAATGAAATTGGATTCATCATTAATCTAATTTTCTTGGAGGAAAATGAGCTCCATTATACTGCCATCGCAAAGCATAATCGTCCAATATTGATTTTGCATGGAAGAAAATATGGATCAGATTACGCTTGCGGCGGCATTATATAGGTAGGAAAGCCAATTTGTTGGAAATTATTGTTTTCAATTAGTATTCATAATGGCATAATTACAACGTGTCGCTTCAAGTAAAGCAAACGTTAAGAAATGCAATGATGAACAATATTATTAAGAACCCATTGTCTTCACTGAAGGTATGATCGCCCTATAAGTGTTTATTTGGGTAACCTCTAACGAAGAAAACTGTTCAATAATTAATAACGTTTCTCTTTACTAAACGTAATCAGGCCCATTTTTTCTATTATTTTGCTATCATGCGCTCGCATACCCTATATACGAGTGAACTTCTCACCTCACGTGGCAGCTATACGCGAGGAGAAGTGGATGAACGCTGTCATCAGAGGAAAAGTAGAATCACTGAAATTTAACTCAGCAAGCAATGGAATTGAAAATAATTTTAAAAATTACAAACAGAGATATTTTTGAAAATGATTTATTAGGCGGGATTAGAAATTTAATAAAGATTAAAAGTAGTACCATCTCAGAATCATTTCAAGAAAAACTTCATTGTCATCAACAATCAAATCAATGTATGTATAAAATAGATAATCAAAATTCTAACCTCATGCTATGAATTATTTGTAAATAAATTTCATTTTGCAATTTTGAAAATTATTTTGAAAGCTGCATCCCATACCTCGCTGTGAAATTATTTTCATGATTCTACTTTTTCTTGTGATGACAGAATTCATTCTTCTGCTAGCGTATTTTTGTGGCGTTCAATCAGCGTATGGGAGCGCAGCTGGTGTACGTGAGGACGCTATGCAAGCACATTTCGGCGGGAGCGAACGGCACTGCATTCGCTTCAGTCGCTTGCCGTCGGATGAATATCGCAGAAGGAAGCATCACCAACACACCGCTTTGGCCCTGACGGAAGCGAGTAAACAAAATGGGGGCCGGGTGATGCTTCTTTTATTTCACCCGGTAAGGGATATAAGGTGTCAATTTTAAAATAATTGTTAAAACGTTAAAACACATTTTAGCCGAAAATAGTTAGATTTTTCGGGTTCGAAATTTAATTTACTTTTAGATTGGCAACATGAAAGTCTAATTATTTCGATTAAAAACATGTGTAAATATGTAGCCTAACATATAGGTGAAGATTTCGGCATTCTGTTGCTGGTGTTGGATTGCGTGGGAGTGCCTCTCAGCTCTCAGATTTGACAAATCGATGTTTTAATCTTAAACGCAGAGAAGTCGTTTTAAAAAATTGGTATTGAGTTATAGAAAAGAAAAATGTTTATAAATATGTTTTAAAAAAAGAGGACCGAACGAGCGTCGAACATAGACTCTCCGAGTGAGAGCCTAGAACGATACCCCTCAGCTATCTCTACTTCTTGGATGAGTGGTGATAGAAGTATAACAGCTTATACGCAATTTGCACTGATCATCGGCTGCTTGTGCATTCGTGCGGCAACGCGGATGCTGTGTTTAGGTTCCGTGGCATATTTAAATCATCTGACGTTGAAAAACATATACGATTCTACGTCATGTGCTTTTGTGTCAATTCATTCAGATATGTCACCTAATATTCATAGTGTTTTGATGTGCAGGCAAGCAACATCAATTTCAACGTTTAATTTGAATCCTTTGTAATGCATTCTTCCTGGCGTTACAGCAAATAATCTATTTTGGCACAGTATATGAAATTCAACCTTTGGAATGAGTTATTGAAAAACTACTAAATGTATAGGTTTGATAATTAATAAATTAATTAAGTATAATATTAGGTATGCAATCAGTATGATATAAAGTATTACACATTATTGGCCCAAGTATGCTGATTCAGGTAACACCAGCTCTGTCATGAGTAATCTATCAGATTGTGTACATGGATAGTTTACCTGTATGGAGTGAACTGGATCTTTTGGATTTTGGATACAAAAGCTAATTAAAATTAATCAGTTCTAATCCAACCTTCGTACCATCACTGTGAAATGCTCTCCATATGAAAAAAAAGCAACCATAGTAGAATTATCTTCAGATTTTATAAGGTCGGATCTAATTCGTTAATCTTAGTTGAAAAGTGGTTGAATGTCAATGACAAAAACGGAACTGCTATCAGCAAAAAATGAATTCTTACCATTATGAAGAATCATACTATTCAAAACAATAATTTTAAAAAGGCTAGCTTATTGATTGGGTGACAGAAGCCTAAGCTGGATCAAACTGGGAAGCACTCGAATGTTTGCCAACTGGAAACATTTTTTGTTCTATATCCCGGGATTTTTTTTGTAATACTAAAATAAATGCTAATCATAAATATAATAGCCCTGTTTGTCTGTCCGGTGACTAGCCAACCAAACGCAGTACGCGGAGAAATTCTAACAAAAAAAATTTGCACTTCAATTCTTTACTATCAGATGCAGATGCACACGCCCGTTTCAAATCACTCAGAGACTGAGTTAAATTGTATTGCCGTCTCTTTTTTTCTCACGGAAATCTTACTCATTATTCATAAAAAGTGGAACTACTCAAATTTGTAACTTTTTGCGAAAATTGAGTAACTTTTCCATGGGAAAAGAAATGGCAATACAATTTAACTCAGTCTCTGAGTGATTTGAAACGGGTGTGCAGAAAACAAAACCAGTGACAACCTTAGACAACCAGACACTGAATTTGATGAAAAAAAAAACACAGACAACAGACGTTGAAAATTTTGATTTTTTTAATTGCATGATTTACTGAACACTTGATATTGAAAAAAACACTTGCCACGGGCGCTACTGCGTCCACAAATAAACTAGTACTAAAATAAAACGTCACTGCGTTCGCTTCAGTCGCTTGCCGTTGGATGAATATTGCAGAAGGAAGCATCACCAACACGCCCCATTGGCCCATCACCCAGGCAAGGGTGAAGGCCGTCAATTTTAAAATGATTGTTAAAATGTTAAAACACATTTTAGCCGAAAATAGTTAGATTTTCGGGTTTGAAACTTAATTTTCTTTTAGATTGGCAACATGAAAGTCTAATTATTTCGATTAAAAGACATGTGTAGATATGTAGTCTAACATATATATGTTATACTTCGGCTACCTGTTGGTGGTGTTGGATTGCGTGGGAGTGCTCTCGCCTCTCAGATTTGACGAATCGATGTTTTAATCTTTGTTTACAAACGCAGAGAAGTCGTTTACAAATTTGGTATTGAGTTATAGAAAATAAAATTGTTTATAAATATGTCTTTGAAAAAAAAAATGAGAACCGAACGAGCGTCGAACACAGATTCTCTGAGTGAGAGGCTAGAACGTTACCCCTCAGCTATATTTACTTCTTGGATGAGTGGTGATCGAAGTATAACAGGTTATATGCAATTTGCACTTATCATCGGCAACGCACCTGGTGCTGTGTTTTTAGGTTCCATGGCATATTTTTTAAATCATCTGACGTTGAAAAACATATGCGATTGAGTTTACGTCATGTGCTTTAGTGTCAATTCTTTCAAATATGTCACCTAATATTCATAATGTTTTGGTGTGCAGGGAAGCAACTTCAGAATCAATTTCAACATTTATTTTGAATCCTCTGTAATGCATTCTTCCTGGCGTTTCAGCAAATATGTAATTCATATTGGCACAATATATGTAAAACATGGCTGGTCTAACAATTAGTTTGTAAATACAACAATTTATTTTAGTAAATGGTTTGATTTTCTATAACTACTTACTATACATACCTTTTCGCTTGCATACCTTCGGTGTGGTTTTTGATAGTTAATTAATTCATGCTATACATAAGTCCTAAATCTTGGACTTCGCTAGACCAATTGGAACCCCATTCATAGTGACAACACATCTGTTAGAAGATTCAAATAGCACTCGGATTATGTGGGAGAAGCTGAGATTCGGTAGGATTTGAAGAATTTTTTTCTTTTTGGCAAGTCGATCATTTAGTTTGTCGATTACTCATACCAGAAGGTAAATTTTAAACGTGTTTTATGCTGGACTTCTGGTGCGAATATTTTTCGACATTTATCCTCTGGAATGAGTTATTGACAAACTACTAAATTATCGAACCTATATTACTGAATGATCGAAAACATTCTTGCTATAATCCATAACAAATTACTCTAAAGCAATCAACGATTTTTGATTTCCTGATAGAATAATATCAGGTATGCAATCAGTATGATATAAAGTATTAGACATTATTGGCCCAAGTATGCTGATTTCGGTAACACCAGCTCTGTCACTAGTAATCTATCAGATTTTGTACAGTGATAGTTTACCTGTACAGAGTGATCTGATAAATAATTTTAGATCAGTTAATATATACAAAAACAAATTGATATGAATCAATTTTAATAAAACCTTCGGTTAATCACTCCGAAATGCTCTCCATATGAAGAAAAGCAACCATAGTAGAATTCCCTTCAAATTTTATTAAGTCGGATCAAATTCGTAAATCTTAGTTAAATGTGGTTGAATGTCAATGATAAAAACGGAACTGCTATCAGCAAAAATGAATTCTTATCTATATGAAGAATCATACTATTCAAAACAATAATTTTAAAAGGCTAACTTATTGATGGGTGCCAGAAGCCTAAGCTGGATTCTGACTTCAAAACAAGAAACACTCGAAAGTTTGTCAAATGACCAACATTATGGATCATATATCCAAAACTATGGATCATATTACCTTAAGTTTTGGATCGTAATCACGATAAAAATTGCGCAAAATTGTATTTTTATGGATCAAAATGTAGTTTTCTATGGATCATTTTCCAAATCGATGATGGGAAAATAGCAGGAATGATATTGTTTTCTTGATCATGTTTAAAGGTACATACTTATTTTCCAATTATTTGGTTTATTTTTAGCTTAGTTATGTAGTTATGGATCTTAAAATTAATCTTTATGGATACGCCTGAGCTATTTTTAGATTTAAGGTGGCGTTTTATGGAACATTCATTTTTTATGGATCGTTTTTGTGCATTTAACGGTACAAAGTAAGACTACCATAAACAAATGTGAAAAATATGTTTGGTCAACCCTTTTGAACGAGCGAGAAAGGCATCATCACCGCTAGGTGGATTAATCAGGGTTTTTTTTATGATTCTTGTTCGAGGTAGATTTGATTTCTGTGTCAGTTTGATGAGAAGATTTTGCCAAGGAATGGTATACAACGCCGATTATTTATCCAAAATAGTTGATGTGAGAAATTTCAACATATTATGTATCTTAAAGGCATGGTCAAGTCAAGTCCTACGTCCACTTAGCGGTTATGTCACAGACATTACCCACTGTTCGTTTTTCTGTATGTAAGCGATTGGTTGGTTTATCTATTATCTAAAATTTTTTTGATCAATTATCGATAATAAATAGTTAAAAATCAGTATTTTCATTTAAATACAAAGAAGCGTTGACTGAATGGTCCACAAAAATTGGAATTAGTAGATTTTTGTACTTCTAAATTAGATTTTTGTAGCAACAGTTGTTACAATGAAGGTCCAACCTTTGATTTTGTCATGATACGGCTAGAGGGATTTTTAATATAATTTTTGTTATTTTAACAACTAACTAGCCATATTTTTAACACATTTTGTTACATTATTTTTCTGCCCTTGTTTTGTTATGGATTATTGATCGGGTGGGCTTACCTGAAAACGTTGAGTATGGCTCTCTTGTATTTCTCGGGTACTTATTCAAAAGGACGTATCTGATTTTGTAAACAAAGATTCAAACGTCGATTTGTCCAAACTGATGGCACTCCCTTGCAAACCAACACCACCAACAGGTAGCCAGCTTCCCCTACCTGTCTGTGGTGATGGTTTGCGATAGAAATGCCATCAGATGAACACATCGACGTTGAATCTTTGTTTACAAAATCACATACGTCCTTTTGAATAATAACAATTTCTTTGAAATGTGGAGTAAAAACGCCAGTAGATGGCGTAGTTTGTGATAATGTATAGGATTAGCAAACAGATGGTGTTGATAGTTAGGTAATATAAGGTAATATAAGGCCTAAGCGCAACAAGCGTATTACCGTATCCGTGGCATATGCATCAGGCGCAACTATTCAATTTTCGCCTGCAACCATTAAAATTTCGATCATGATCTTTATTTGATATCAAATATTTTTTTATACTTAGGGGGAAAGACGGCTTTGGCAGGTTTTGTTCTATTATTGGCAGGGGGGGTTTTGTCGACCAAATTTTATGAAATTGATATGCAAAGAATTGCTTAGGCCAAATTTGAGCCTAGTCAGTCATAAAAAAAACCCCCTGCCAATAATAGAACAAAACCTGCCAAAGCCGTCATTCCCCTATTTAAATGCATTAAAGAATGAATTATTGGCGGTGGCCGCTGTCACATCCAGGCGCTATAGTATGCGCAAAATAGCCAACAGAGTTAACCGCCAGAAATTTGTATGGTGAAAGTCATCTAACGCGGGTTTTCTCAAAATAAAGAAAGTTTTCATGAAAAACTATTTGGTACCGATTATGTAGGAAGGTGTCCGCTACCATGCCTACAAATATTTTTTTGCTGAAGGTGCTTAATTTTGAGAAATCGAACCTTAGATGCCTTTCGCCATACTGATTTCAGAAAGTCAACTCCTAGTGTGCCGCTGTAATTACGCTCAAAGCAGGCGATTCATTATTCCTAATTTTTCAAAATTTTTAAAACATACAGCTTGCTCAGTCACCACTTTAATTCTTATTGGAATTTAGAAAATCTGTGATAAAGAAATAACATACAGCAAAACGTCCATAGATGGAGCATACCAAATAACATAACGCCACCTGGTGTCGATTTCATCGATATGAATTGAGTTCGAAATATTTGAACCGTTGTCAGAAAAACTATTTTTGTCATTTTAAGTTTTTTGCGCCAACGGCTTTGTATAACGAAAAGTGCACATTTTAATTTCTGATATGGCCATTTCGTTTCCGAAAAGTAGAAGGTTGTACAGAGACACGACCGCAAAATCAATGTAGAATTACGTGTTAGAGTGCAGAACAGTAATTATATTATAATTATTATATTATAATATTATATTATATTATATTATATTATATTATATTATATTATATTATATTATGTTATATTATATTATATTATATTATATTATATTATATTATATTATATTATATTATATTATATTATATTATATTATATATATTATAATTAGTTTCATGCTTAAATCATTTTTCGAATTTGATTTTTACCATTCATCAATTCACGCGCCAGATGACAAATAGCCGAAATGTAGGCAATTAACTGTGTATAATATGTTTTCACAGTGCCTGACAAAATTCAATTTTTGCCTTTCTCGTACAACGAAGTTGTACCGAAAGGCTATCATTTCACTACGAAAACGAACTTTTTACAGAAGCATCGGAGACCCACAGCTCGACGAACTGAGCACATGTCTGTCTGTTCGTGTGTATGTATGTGTGTGTATGTGTGTGCACAAAAGCTAAGAAAAACATTAGACAACTTTTCATATAGTGATCTTTAACCGATTTTTTCGCAACAAGTTTCATTCGACAAGGGGCAAAGCCTTGTTGATCACTATTGAATTTGATAGCGATCGGCCGTTGCGTTTAAAAGTTACTAAGAAAATGGTACATCAGTACCATATAAGGTTGGTATCTTGGCTAAATGCGAGAAAGGCAGTATCACTACTCGGTGAATTAAGTTTAATTAAGTTTTTGGGTTTTAAATAGTGTAGTGCCTTCATTCAATTGTTTCTAATAGTTGTGCAAAATCTTAAAGAGTTTGTCGATCGATTGATACAAAAATCATCAAGATCGGTTGGAAGATGGCTCATACTTCCTGACCACTTTTCGTTACGGTCTCAAATTTGATTCTGCAAAATTACGTTTGTTTACGTTACCTAGTTTAAAATGAAAAAAAAAACTTTATAAACTTGTCCACCTTATTGCTCAAAATGATCGCTTCAAATTGTGCTATCTGCAATCAATAATTAGAAATACTGTTCATGCATTTTTTCATAACACTTTTTTATTTGAACACCGTTAATCTGCATATCTTTTGTGGTATGGGCGAAGAAACTTTGTAAAATGGAACAGAATAAACACAAACTAGCAAAACAATCATTTTTTTTATGCTCGCTGCTAGAAGATAATGAATCTTACTTTATCATATAATTATTACTTACTTTACTTACTTACTTTACTTACTTACTATAACTTACTTTAACAACTTTATGCAGATATCGCATACTCTGAAATTACAGTGTACTATTGAAGTATCATTCAGATGGCGCTAACATATTATATAAAGATTTTCGTGTGCTGCCATCTTTAATCCATTTAAAATGTTCTAAAAAATTGTTCTAAAATCTAAAATTGCTACACGCTAAGCCTCAGCTACTCAAAATGTATGTGCAAAATGTGTGAGGATCGCAACAAGTTCTTCGGGGCCTTTCACAAGTTACGTAACGCTGAAGGGAGGAGGGTCAAGCCGATCGTTACGATCCGTACAAAAACCTTGGTTCAAATCACCAAATTTAGCGTTACGTTACGTTGACGCAATTTGACGCAATACACCCAGGTTTTTTTTACGCGGTTGGAATTCATTAATTTCTCGGTTAACCTGAACTTTTACAGCTTTTCAAATACCCTCTGATTTTTTTGTGAATTTTTTGCTTCGTTGACCCTGAAGGTGTTAAACGACCACACAAAACCTCAATTTGATGAGAAAAATTTCGTCATATGTCTCGAGTTAAAAAATAATGTAGGGGGAAAGACGGCTTTGGCAGGTTATTGTTTAGGGGGGGGTTGCCAGGGGGGTTTTTGTCGACCAAATTATATGCAAATGCTTAGGCCAAATTTGAGAATAGTTAGTATAAAAAACCCCTCTGCCAATAATAGAACCTGCCGAAACCGTCATTAAATTATATAAATTTAAAACTAAAAACCTAAATATGATCCATTTATCCCTTAATCTGGAATTACACTGTATTATTGAAATATCATCAGTGTGCTGCCATCTGTTATCCATTTAAAATGTTCTAAAATCTAAAATTGTTACACGCTACATACCAAAACCTAAAAAATAATTTTTAAACTTGACTGTTTCGAGTATATATTTTTCTGTTTCGAGTAGTTGACCATGAGGTGATGTGTATGCGTGTGTGTGAGTGTGTGCGCACTAAGAGAGAAAAAAGTTAATCTCACTTTTTTGCACTTGCTTTGAACAGGTTGCATTCGGCGAAGTATCCATTGTGTCCTATTGAAAATTGGCATCAGACTAGTTTTTTGTAATTAACATTGATTCTCAAATATTTTTTAATTTGACCTGATTTGATTTTTATTGCTATCTGCTTATTGCTTATCTGCAGAAATTCAATGCAGTGGCCCAAGCGACAAAACAAGGAAGAAGCACACGACATCCATTACGATCAACCGTTGCATAGCTGCTATATCCAAACCATAGATGGCCAAACTACAAGAAACTGAATCAGACATATCGACAAAGAAGAAAGAAACATTTATTTCTGATGTTGCCTAGTGTTGCCATCTAGCTGTAGATAGAGAATGAAACGCTTCAAACTGATATAAACTGATCACATACTTTAATGCCATCTTCTGGTGATAATTGATGAAACGCTTCAAACAAACGCTTGCCCACAATCCCGCCTACGTAGTTCGAAATTCCGAAAAAGTACTCCGTGCTTTCGTGCGGTGCACATTCCGTAAACAAGCTTTTTGAGGCGAAGGAAATCGTTTTGTACCGATTGTAATGCTTTCGGAGAATCTGACAATTTTTCTGATTTGCATTTTAAAATTATATGGGACTGCATGTCGTTTATTTCGTACTAGCAGACCCGACGAACTTCGTTTCGCCTAAAATTGATTTATTTTCTGATTAGATCTCGAGTTATGAAGAAATTGGTGTTTCATTTGTATGGGAGCCCCCCTTCCAAAGCGGGAGGGTCTCGAACCATCTTAAGAACCTTCCCGGCCCCAAAAACCTCTACATACAAATTTTCACGTCGATCAGTTCAGTAGTTTCCGAGTCTATAAAGGCACAGACAGACAGAAATTCATTTTTATGTATATAGATTTTAAAATTTTCACACAGAGATCAGAAAACAAACTTGTCTTCGCTAAAAAGTCTTATAAATATTTATTATTATGCTAAAGAGAACATATTTTCAATACTTGTTTAGTTTTCTGAGTACGCAACGCAATAACGAAAATTTATGACCCCTACCATGGTAACACTCCTTGGGGTTTAAGATATTTTGTGTCTTAAGGGGTCGTTCAATAATTACGTAAGCACATATGGGGGGAGAAGGGGTCTGTCATTTTCTTATTCTTCATATAAAAATAATAAATAAATAAAAATAATAAACAATAAATAATTTTTATGGGAAAAATCTTACAAAACGTAATTAGTGAACGACCCTTAATAAGTACTGCGGTCGTGATCGTCGTAGGAGAGCAATGCGCCTTTTTTTTCTATCTCAGGCGAAATAATCGTGTGTTCTTTGATCAATTTCGTATAAAAGGCAGTCATTGTGCTTTGTTTTAAGCGTATTTTTTTTTAAAATTATTTTCATAGATATTTATATGCAAAGAATAATGACTGGTCCATAAATCAATCATTAATTCGCCACCAACATTTCAAAAGGGCGAAACTGCTTTTGTAAACAAAAGCTTCTCATGTCGATAGTGGGCTAATTTGTGCCCACCGATGCAATCCAGCGCCGTTGAATGAAAGAAGAGGATTCGCTGCTTCTATCAGTGGTGTTGGATTGCGCGGGTGAAGCTAAATTAACCTATCAACGTGATAAGCTTTTGTTTACCAAGCTGTTTCATGCCTAAATATTGATATCGAGTATTCACCGGTAATACACAAAAATTAAGCAGATATTGCACACTTTAAAGCCATGTGTCACGGAACAAATATTTTTGAGATTTTTGTAGTTCATGCCTTTTATCCTTCGCGTTTTTATAGATATTAAAAGGGGCGTGACATCTCTAATTGAAAATGAGAAATTGCAGTACTGGTCGTAATACTCCGATAGGCAGCCCCGTCCAAGAGTTGAGTTGTATCAAAAGATATTTACAGCGCGCAAATCTACTCACATGCAAGTTTCAAAATGTGTGACGAATTTTGAATTTATTTATTACCTGTGATGCGATAATATTTGTGTAAACGGGCTACCAAAGAGGATGGAAAGCATTAAAAATTAGTCGTTAATGAAGGCTTCCATATATTTTTTCTAACATTTTCGATATTTTTCCAATAAGAATCCTAATAGATCATTTTGTTGCATTACGATTGCTTACGATACATTCAAACTTGAATCTACAATAGATGGCGCCCAGGATTTTGACTATATATTGCATATTCATCAGGCGTGATATGTTTTGAATCGTTTACGCACTTGACTAGCTACCGTTTGGTAATTGGGGCACAAGCGGCACAAGGCACAACAGGGATGTTTGAACATTTCACCAAATAATACGATGTCCATGATAGCCAGGTTCTGATTTTGACGTAGGACTTACTTAAAATTTCTAAATCGGCCGCGTTACGCTGTGTTGAAAGATTTCAAACGTTAATAGCTTTTACCCTAGTGAACAGATTTCTGCAGTTAACCCCTCAATCGACAGCTTTTAAAGGTGAAGGTGGGTTGAGTACCAAAACAAAGCTCTGATAGTATTGGTACAGTAAAACTTTCATATACTGTAGTAGTATTGGTGTCGTATTTATAAAAACAAAGAATATTAGTAGGGTGGCTCAAAAACGACTCAGCACCATCACGCTCACTCGATTCCGTCCCATGCTCCGAGTGTAAAAAAAACCGATTTGAACAAAAACTGGTTGAGGCGCAAGTCAGGTTCAAGTTTGTATAGAAAACTAGAATGGGAAACTAAACTTTTATTACACTGATTACGGCGCTTTCCTCAAACGCTGGCGAAAGAGAACCCACATTGCTGAAAGCAACATGTTCCAGAGACTTCAGTGAACGAAAACCGCACCGCAGGAAAGATCCATTGATTATGTAACGCAAAAAATAGCATTTAATACTCACCCTTATGTCACACTTTTTGTATGAAGTATGTGCCCCTGGTACGATAGTGTAGACTAGACTAGACTAAAGTATCTGCCCCTGGGCGATAGATATCACAGACAAATTCTGGGTATTTTGTTGAATTGCACGTTTCACTGATGCCTTCTGAAGCCTAATTTATCATGCGAAGAATCGCAACCTCGATTAAATCGACTCCCAACTATTGGAACGATCATTCAATATGGATTGTCTATGGAGTTGAGGCTCTTACATATTTCATCCCGTCATATATGGTCTCCCCGAGAACAGCAGGGACAGTAGGGACAGCATGGACCATGTCCAAGGGCTTGACGACCCCTCCCCAGCTGTCTGCGAGTCAGGGAGAACTGCCTGGGGCGTGGTGGGATTTAGCAGTGGGCTCTGCTAAAATCCTCCCAAAAACCACAAGTGCCCGTAAGCAGACTCTATCAAAGCGACTGTGTGCCGCTTCAAAGCACAAGCCCAGGGTGCCATTGGCACATCAGGATTGATCCCAGTAAGATCCTGATTATGGTATACTGGTTTGCATGTTATTGGTCTTGTTTTGGATATTGAGATATTGTGAACGCCAAAGGGCTGGTAGTCTGGTTTATTCTATTCTCTTAGTAAGGCCAGGTGACACCGACCTGGAAACGGCGAATGGGCTAATGGCCAGGCTGTCTTCCGTCCCCTAAAACCGTGGCAGGGCCTTGTGGCACGCGGTACAATCCTGTGGCTCAGCTGGTAGCTGAGTGGGGTAAACTCAGATGCTCCTTCCTGACTAGCGCTGATCTGGCTCTGAACACGAAAGTGTCAACCCTCGCATGGCCTCCACTGCATGCCGCAAAGGTATGTATAGATAACCATGGGATCGCGAAGGCGACTCACCAACAAGTTCGACAGCAGCCGCAAGAGGACCCAACAAACATGAGTTTCCCATTAAAAATTTCAAAAACGACGAAGGAAGGAGGTGAGGCGAATGGCGACAAGGAGAACCCTTTCGCCAGGCGCAGTGGCCTTGATCGGTCACCCCAAAGATCGCCAGGGGAGGCGATGGCGAACACGTGGTGGGTCCGGAAGAGGTGCCGGTGGATGTTAAGATGGACGGCCCCACTCTGACCAAAGTCGTGCTCGGTGATGACTAACCACGGTGAGGATGGAGTCAGACGATGGAGGTGATTACGGACGTTTCGGACGTAATCATGTCCTTCCTGGACAACCGAGTGAATTATAGTAAGGACTTAAAACAGGCCGTACTAACCCTCTGCGCTCTAGTCGTGGAGGCGAAGTCAGGAGTGGAAGTCCTTGCTGGAAGCCAGTAAGGAGGCGGAGCACAAGATCCGTCTTCTTACTGAAGAAAAAATTGGCGGTTAATGCCAAGCCAAAGAAGGCCTCGAAGGAGGCCGAATCGAAGATTCGGCTCCTTGCAGAAGGGAAGCAGCTGGCGGAGAGCCAGACTGCAGAACTTAAACGGCGTATGGCTAACAGCGGAGCAACTCCTAAGCTTAGTAGGGTCACGCAGGAGGCGGACCTGAAAGTAGCTAATAAAGCCTCGGCACGGACCGCAGAAAGGTCCGAGTGGAGACCGAGAGGAAAATGGTACCTCCACCTGGAAGATACCAGAGGACCGCCGGGAGGAAGATCTACCATGGACAAAGGTAGTAGATCCTAAAAAGGAAAAGAAGCCGCCAACAGGTCGCAAGGAGTGCGACCAAGGGAAAGGATCCAGCCACCGCCAAGAAGGTAGAGCCCGTGAGGAAAAGGGTGCGCCTTCTGGTGGGAGTGGCAAGCGGAAGGATAGAGTGAAGCGATCATTGTCAAGGCTGACGATAAAAGCTACGCCGAAGTCCTAAAGACTATGAGAGGCACTGAAGCTCTCTAGTCTAGGAGGGGATGTCAACTGCATCCGAAGAACGCGCATAGGCAAGATGATTCTCGTCTTGAAGCGGGATGCTGCTCGGAAGAGTTCCGAGTATAAAAAGTTGACGGAAGAGGTCCTGGGTGACAGGGTCCAGGTTAGAGCCCTGTGCCCAGTCCTGAACATCAGTGCAGGGCATGGATGGAAATAACCGAAGCCGGAGACCTGGTAGACGCACTGAAGGATCAGTGTAATGTCGAGATCCAGGAATCCGCGATTCAGTTACGCAAAACTTTGCGGGAATGCAGGTTGCCTCATTCCAGAAGTACCTATGGCTGAGGCCAAGAAGGTGCTGAGATAGGTAAAACTGAAGGTGGGTTGGTCGGTGTGCTCGCTGAGCACAAGCCAACCAATCAGACCTACTACAGGTGCCTTGGCCACGGTCATAAGTCCTATGACTGTAAGGGACCTGACCGTAGTAAAGCTGTGCCGTGAGGTGCGGGCCGAAAACCACCAGGCTCGCACCTGCCAGGCTGCACCGAGATGCCTGATCTGTCCTGCAGGGGCAGACAACAGGGCATCTCACCGGTCTGCAAACCTGTCCGGCCTCTAGAAGGGTCCAGACATGCAAGTAACACAGCTAAACTTGAACCACTGCGAGGCGGCCCAGCTGCTGCTACAACAGTCGGTTATCAGGTGTAAAGCTGATGTTGCCTTGCTGTCCGACCCATACCGCAATCCTGCTGGAAACAGCGGCTGGATTGCGGACAAATCCAGTATGGTGGGAATCTGGACTTGTGGGCGCTACCCCATCCAGAAGATAATATCTTCGTAACCTAACGATGAGGGTTTCGTCATAGCAAAGGTAAACGGTGTTTACTTTTATGTAGCTGCTACTGTCCTCCTAGATGGAGTATAGAGCGGTACACTAGGGTAGATTGATACTCTTGCGGCGAAGCTAACTGCGCCTTAAACCAGTGGTTGGCAGGTGACTTCAATGCGTGGGCGGTGGACTGGGGTTCCCGGTTTACTAACGCTGAGGTCATATCCTGTTAGAGTCACTAGCGGTATTGAACGTAGTTCTGCTGAACGAAGGTCAAGTGCCAACGTTCAGAGGACCGAGCGGTGATTCATGTATCGATGTCACCTTCTGCAGCGCAGGATGGACTGAAGAACCGAGATGGATGGTCCACGAGGTCAATACTTCTAGCGACCATCAGGAAGTACGTTTATGGTCGAGTATACCCGGAGAACTGCGACGAGAAGAGGTGGTGCAACGGATCCCGGATGGCGCACGTCACAGTTCAATCAAGAGCTGTTGGTGGAGGCACTGCGCTGGGAGAGTGGGACTACAGGACTAAGCGGTAACGACCTGACGGAAGTACTTACGTGCTTGCGACGTGGCGATGCCAAGGAAGACCCAGCCCCAGAAATCGACAACCAGTGTACTGGTGGTCTGACACGATTACAGATCTTCGTAGAACCTGTCTTAAAGCTAAAGAAGGTTGCGACGTGCTAGAACAGACGCTGAGCGACTCGATAGACGAGGGGTATTCCGGACAGCGAGCAGAGCCTGAACTACGAGATTAAATGTAGCAAGCGGGCCTGCTTCGAACAGCTGTGCAGGATGGCGAATGACACCCGTGGGGCGATGCATACAGGATAGTGATGTCTGGGACCAATAGCACACCTCCTGAAAGATCCCCAGAGCTGTTAGCCAGTATAGTAGAAGTACTGTTTCCGACACATGAACCATCGGACTGGCCCGCTACACCGTATGGTCAGTCGACGTGGTACCGCTAGTGACTAACGAAGAGCTTATCGTAGCCGCAAGAAAACTTAAGCTCAATAAGGCGCCAGGCCCGGATGGTATTCCAAACCTGGCCCTTAAACACGCCATTCTTGCCAATCCAGATATGTTCGGGAGCTGCCTCCAGAGATGCATGGACGAAGGAAACTTCCCAGATCGATGGAAACGGCAGAAATTGGTGCTATTACCGAAGCCCGGCATATAGCCGGAGGACCCTTCGGCATACAGACCAATTTGCCTACTCGACACAACTGGAAAGCTGCTAGAGAGGGTCATCCTGAATAGATTGTCGGCCTATACAGAGTATGCTGGTGAAGCTTATCTAGCAGCCAGTATGGCTTCCGTAAGGGCCGTTCTACCATCAAACAATTCGAGCGGTAACGGATGCAGCCAAGATAGCGAGAGGGTCTAAACAGAAGAGGTATTAGGTATTGCGCGTTGATTACACTCGATGTAAAAACGCGTTCAACAATGCTAGCTGGGCGGCAATTGCTGACTCCCTGCACCGATTGAGGAGTTCCGGATTACCTGTGCAGGATACTGAAAAGCTATTTTCAGAATAGGGTGCTGTTATACAACACTGATGCCGGTCAAAGTCGATCATAGTGTCCGCGGGTGTTTCCACAGGGATCGATCCTCGGACCGGTTCTGTGGAATATTATGTACGATGGAGTATTACGCCCTAAGTCTTCCGGCCGGGTGAAGATAGAAGGCTTCGCAGATGACGTAATGCTAGAAGTAGCAGGTGACACTCTCGTCGAAGTCGAACTGAAGGCTTCATACGCGATTGGCGAGTGGAGGGAATGGCTCAACTCGAGGCGGTTGTCCCTTGCGCATCACAAGACAGAAGTTGTGGTAGTGCACAACCGTCATGGGCTGCAACAGGCGAGGATAAGGTAGGGACCTGCCCAGTTAACTCCGTGAGGTCTCTCAAGCATCTGGGCGTGATGATCGATGATAAGCTCAATTTTACGAGCCACGTCGATTATGCATGTCAGCGGGCTTCATTGGCGAAAAAATCTTTATCACGAATGATGTCCAACAGATCGGCAGTGCATAGTCAAGTGCGTAGGCTGATAGCTGGCGTAGCATTGTCTATCATCCGTTATGGCGATGCCGGCATGGGCCGTAGCACTAAAAGCCGAGTACAATGTAAAGAAATTGATCAGAGTACACCGGCTGATGTGCTTACGTGTCGCGAGCGCATATCGCACCATATCATATGAGGCGGTGTGCGTTATAGCTGGAATGATGCCGATAGACACCTCCTAGAGGAGGATGTGGAGTGCTACAACGAAAGGGACTCGGTACAGTGCGACGTGTCAAAGAGAGCAGCTTCGTTGCTCCAAATGGCAAAGAGCATGGGACACCGCAGTCAAAGGTCGTTGGACCCACAGACTGATTCCGGATGTGTCCAACTTCTGGTTGATAGGAAGCATGGTCAAGTCAACTTCCACTAACACAGGTGTTGTCTGAACATGGCTGCTTTAAGAAATTCCTACACAGGTTTGGCTTCGCAGATTCTGCGGAGTGTCCTGAATGTGTGGGTGAGGTAGAATCGGCAGAGCATGTGATGTTCGCATGCCCGCGATTCGAGGTAGAACGCAATACCATGCTGCTTATTGGTGGTATGGATACAACCCCGGACAACCTCGTCGAGAGGATGTGCCGGGAAGAAGCTATATGGAATGCGGTGAACACAGCATCTCAACAGATCATGTCGAAACTGCAGCGGTGGTGGCGTCTTGAACAAAACCAACGAGTGCAGTAAGGGCACCTGTGATGCAGTGAACACCTTGCTCACCCCGACAACCAACATGTCGCGGGTGGGCTGCGGGGACCTCAGTATGTAGATATAGAGGTCATTGCAGTTCACGCGCGGTGGTTGTTGTCGGGGTGCTCGTCTCCAACGTGAGATTATGATACGGACCGTTAGGTTACTATCATAGCTTGCGATCGACGGGTGGTGAGGTAGCCACCCTTGAAGTCGATGTTGTGTGGATTGACGTCAAGTGCGTTAGCATAGGCGTGAGCGTTCTCAATAGTCCCACCCTGATGTTTTGCTTAATTGCGGGCCGGGGGTACGGACTGGCGAAAGGGTTTTGGTTTTAGTGGGTCAGGTAAGAGTTACATGACATACCCATCCCCACACTACCTGAGTACCTCCTCAGGTGTCTGGTTGCAGATTTCCGTCTACCCTTGCTCAAGAAAAAAAAAAAAAAAAAATATGGTCTCCCCCCTCGCTAGCGCCCAATGACGGAGTGCCAGAATCAGATTAATGTTAAATTCAATCTCGGCATATCAACTTTCATACAAACCTGAAACGACTTGTGCACGGTAAGCCTCTATTCAAACCAGCCTAAACCATTGGATGACACCCAATTTATAAATCATAATCAACTGAGCGTGGCGGAGCAACATTATTTTTGAGCCACCCTACTTAGTGGTTTGCCGCTGCCGGTGCCGGTGCACCACAGTGTTTACATTCGCTCCGCGATCAGTTTTAATCGTTTTTTCAGGCAAATCTAGCAGTTTTATACTAAGTTTTCGATTCAAATAAGTGACTGATTTCAAAAAGTGGTGTTTAATTTTCATTCTATCAACATTTCGGGCTGCTCATGTGCGGAAGTGAGTAAAAACTTGATTTTTCCAATGCCCTTTGAGAAGAAGTGAAGTGCAGTGATGAACCCAACAAATCGCGGACGGCTATTAAATTGGCACAAAACTGCTAATTTATGCTACAATTCGAGCCGGAATACATAGGATTCATTGAAGAAACATGTTCATTATCATGGGAAGTAAGGAAATATGCTGTGAACAGGTTAGTAATGTTGAATAATTAACTTTTGTTCGATGCTGTTCGATGCATTCGAATGTTGGTGGGAGAGGAGTGCAGGAGGTGGGGTTGGCCGTGGAAGGTCCGGTGCCATATTGGCTGCCATTGTGGTACTCTTCCAACTATGTCCTTAAGTATGCCTTTCATATTAATAGCTTGATAATATCCGAAAACTTGTTTCAATAGGCCTAAAACTGTTTTCAAAGCAAAGCATTGAATTTACGAAAACCTATAAATATGGGTACCGCATCATTCTTGCATCATTCCATTACCACGTTCTGATTGGTGCAGACGTCAACGAATGAGCTCAGCTTAGGTCTGCTAAGAAGGCATAAAATAGCGCAGCGCGAATTTTTCCTCTCAATCTGACCGAAACAGGCAAAGCAATAACAGCAGCGCATCGTCGGCATTTTGAACGGTTGCATCATCGTCTCAGCCACGAATTCGCAACCCTAAGCCTTTTGAAGAGCAAAGCAGAATCGCAAGCATTCTCAGGTCAGCATCATCGGCATTTTCAGCCCGGCATTGTCGAAAGCCAACAGTAAGCGCGGCACGGCGGTGTGTGACGATAGAGTGTCGACGACAACACTACTGATCAAGTTTTCTCGGCCGATGGCAGCAGCGGTTAAGCGTTTGGTATTCCTGCGGACATCGATTCATAATGACATTGTCGAACAATCATAAACTCCCAGTTGAACAGCTCAAATAGAAATTTAAATCTAACATTGTGAATGGATCTTTTCAGAAACATTAATATACTTACTAAAGAGTTTTCGCAATAGAATCATTTTGAAAATGTAGTACAATCAACTAATTAGAGAGCGTTTGCGTGACAATTTTATTAATTCGCGTTCATGGCGATGAATTGTTACAAAATTCTGTCTTCCTCGCTCACGACAGAAGAAAAATGCGTTTCTTATTCTAAGATCTCAACGATATTTTGACGTAGGACTTATGTCTCTCTTTACTATACCGGGTGTCATTTCAAAATATTCAAATCGACCGCGTTACGCTGTGTTGAAAGATTTTAAACGTTAATAGCGTTCGTCTCAGTGGACGAATTTCTGCGGTAAGCCCCTCAATCGACAGATTGAGATGCCTTCCATGTCCATGCTAAATAAGACCCGAAAAACTTGTTTCAATAGGCATGAAACTGTTTTCAATGAAAAACATTAAGATCAAGGGAACCTATAAATATGGGTACCGCATAATTCTTGCATCATTCCATTACCACGTTCTGATTGGTGCAAACACCAGCGAATGAGCAGCCGCTGGGTCTGCCGAGAAGCCATAAAATAGCGCAACGCGACTTTTTTCCTTTCATTCTGGCCGGAACAAGCGAAGCAACTGCATCATCGATGGAACATCACTTTTTAGTAGGGAATAAAGTCTGCACCAACCGCTTTCGGCTCGTCACCATCGAAGCGACCATCATCATCCGAAACCTAGCCAGCACATCAGCAGTCCACCTACAGACCCGACAAAGCAGCAATGCTGAGCAGATACCGGCAGCAGCAGCAGAGTCGAGCCGAGACCGGCCGGCATCGGTGCTGAGCCGAGACAGAGCTGAAGAAAAGCCACATGATGCAGCATGTGTCCAAAAACAACCGGTTCTTCCGAGCCAATAATGAGATCAATATCAATGCTTTCAATACTCTTCGGGATAGAAATTGTACTTGGGTGCCAAATCCAATATTCTAGAGATAAAATTTTATGCGTGATTTTCATAAATAGAGTCAAAACTAACAGTAGATATTTTTTCTGATTTAACCGCGAAGTGGACGAAGGACTTCGCTTGACCATGCCTTTAAAGATTCATAAGATGTCCAAATCTCTCACTTAATCTTATTTGGATAAAGAAAACACCGATTACAGCTAAAACATTAATAAACTATCAATCGATTTTCATCAAATGTTGGGTTTTTAGCATTGATAAAAAATATCTAGATAAACATTGTTTACTACTGACCGCACACAAAGCGAACGTGACTGAATGATCGTCCCATGTTACCAATTCTAAATCTTATCACCCGAAATCCCATGTCCGGGTGTTTCCTTCCTTCTACTACTAACAATGTTGTCTCAGAAAAGAACACGTACTTCACACCTGAACTGCAATTCTAAGCACGCTTGCCCGGCCTATTAGCCTGTATCTAGCGAAAAGTCCCGTTAGGAAATAGACGCCAGCAGCGAGCAACAAGCGTAAAAAAAGAAGAAGCCCTTTTCGAACGCGTTGACGATGATGATGACGCTTTGGCTGACAAAGAAGCGGGATATAAAACACTAGCTGATTGGCCCACCAATTGGGAAGAGAAGAGAAGATTCAAAATCTATATATATAAAATGAATTTCTGTCTGTCTGAACCTTATATACTCGGAAACTACTGAACCGATCGGCGTGACAATTTGTGTAAAGGGGTTTTTGGGGTAGGAGAAGGTTCTAAGATGGTTCAAGACCTCTCCCACTCTGGAGGGTGAGGCTCCCATACAAATGAAACACAAATTTCTTCTTAACTCGAGATCTAATCAGAAAATAAATCAATTTTAGGCGAAACGAAGTTCGTCAGGTCTGCTAGTAAAGTATAAAAGAAAAGAATTGCATTCAGCTCGCAGAGCATTCAGTCTTTTATACCATCACTAGAAATTCGCAATTATTTGAAAAGATCCGTTTTCTTACTTTTGCATAGCCCGAAGCAAACAGCCTTTTCAAGGCTCTAAGGGTTAAAAATAATGTTCTCTTCAGTCGCTATCGCACCGGATTAGAAGGCCTTTCAGTGGAAAGGCTGAGAAACAATCTACATCCCCTGCTGAGGCCAACTTGTGGTTTATTTCAGGCAGTCCTCCTTCAGTGGGAAGGTTGCCACTGTCGAGGCTAATATTTCGTGACCGGACAGATACTTCCTGATTTTTTTTGATGATTCTTGTTCGAGGTAGATTTGATTTCTGTGTCGGTTTGATGAGAAGATTTTGCCAAAGAATGGTATGCAACGCCGATTATTTATCCAAAATAGTTGATGTGAGACATTTGGACATATTATGTATCTTGAAGGCATGGTCAAGTCAAGTCCTACGTCCACTTAGCGGTTATGTCATAGACATTACCCACTGTTCGTTTTTGATTAAAACTACGGTATTAGGCGATGCGCGGAATTAAGGCAGGTCACGGTAGTAATGCTAGGTCTTCAATCGATATTTAATAAAGTTTTATCACTTTTTTGTTCAAAAAGTCTTACGAGCTTTTTTCTTAAATTTTATCAGCAGTCCTTACTGCTTTTACAATTAGTTCTGATAAAATTGTGAAGATTCCAGACTGCTTCCATATTTTCTTTTTATGAACTTTTATTAAGTCTATTCGAATTTTTGGAACTCCTTGGGAGCTTCCTACAATTTACGCAGATTTCCAGGTACCGGTTTATGGTTGTTTGTCGTTTAATACTTCAATTTGATGCATTTTTGACACACTAAACCTACCTTTATTTCATAATCTTTTTCAAATAAAATAATGGACAGGTCAGTTAAGAAGGTATGCCTACGAAAGATATGCCAAAGGTACTGCAAAAATATAAGATCTACCGGGTACAGAACAGTAGAGGACCCTTTTTAGAAGAAAGGTTTACTGGAAATAATGTTTTAGCTTGCCTTTTACAGCAAAAGACTGTTAGATCGTTAGTTTCAATGCGAGAAAGTAGAGAAAACATTAGACATATGAGCATTCTTCAGGTAAATTTTTTGATTGGCTCATTACTTGTAATTTTTAAAATATGTTTTCCCTATGTCAACAGTTTCTTGCAATACAGGCACAACTCGAAATTTGAAAATGTTCAGAAACAACGATAAAAATTTTCAATCAAAAAAACTTTAATGTTTTTGTAAATATTTCGAATTCCATGGATATTTTTGCATGTGTTGATACATTAGGATTACTTTTATGTGTTTTAATAAAAAAAAACTTGAAAAAATCAATAAATTCGAGGTACACACATTTTTCGAAAAATCGTCGAATTTTAAAATAAGCATAACTTTTGAAGCATTGTGAATTTCGACCTGGGACTTTGTCAAGTGTTACTTTATACTGTTTTATACTGTTTTCTGCCAGTATTGCACGAAACCGTCGATATGTGCGCTTTTCATTATTTTCCTGCTACATAGTTTATAGAGTGCAATCAATATCTCAAAAGCTTTTCGGACAAAACAGCAGTTAGAACTTGAAGTCTTTTACAGCGAGTCATGAGTCTGTTAATCTGTTAGAATGTTAGAATTCAATGCTTATTGTCAAATAACTGAATAGATACTTAAACATAATGTTGTGCATTGTTTATACCACGAAACTATTTTCTTTGTTCAAATGCAATACATTGTTTTACATAATCAAAACCCTCTCAGGCACCTTTAAAAATTTCCGGGAAAATTTTGAAAAGCCTATCGGGAAAACCGGGAAAAACCCGGGAATTTATTTTGTCGACTAGAGTGGTCACCCTGGGATACAGCAGCACGAAGTGGGTGGCAGTGTGGTAATGCTGCAAATTTATTTCAACCTTTGGAGGCTTAGCGAAAAATCATCAAAAATCAGCAAGGTGTCGACAAGCGATTGGATGCAGTTAGTTATTGGAATGGGAATTGGGAAAAGAAAGTTGGTTCTTCTCAGGACCAACATTTTATGAAAAGAAAGAGGTAATTGCGAAAATGGACTGTTTTGGTGGCATCGGGTTTGACGTGGTAGCTTGGTTGCTGTTAGTGATCACATCCATAAAAATGCACTACATCATTTCCCTCCGACGCGCTATCAAATTTGCTATTTACGATTGAGTTTTGCACTTTGAAGAAAGTTTATTTCGGATAGTCGGATCAACCTTCTTTTGTATTGTCGCGCTCTTCTCAAACGCTCAGATCTTCGCGGTGGTAACGCGCAAGCAAAGATTGCGCAGCAACGCGCTCATAAGCTTTTCCACAGGGTGCGAGTCTGAGCTGTTTGATTTTTAAACCGCCGAATAGGGTTGCCATAGCTGAATAGCCGCCGTGTGTAATAAAATAAATGGGCGCACTCCGGCGCGATTCAACGAAGGCTGAATGAGATGATCACGATCCGAGTGTTTATCATGGGATGCATAATATAAAATCAATGAAGACGCCACCTCAGTGGAAACTTTCTACAGCAACCACCCATCGGTGAACGTCGCTCGGACAGACAGATGCCTAGAGATAATGTTTGGTAATATGAAGAAACTTCGTCTTGAATGAAATTTCTGCTGTTATTCCTCGTAACAATACGCATCTAAGATAAACAACATCTCATAACCAAATTCAGGATCAAAAAAATTTCATAGGATTCTTAGAATTTGTCATTATCCGAACGGTCCGTTGTCTGCGGAATCCCGGTCGAAATGGCTCGCGCCCGCCTGAAAAGCAGCTTTCTTATATCTAAGGGCCGATGCCCATATAGGGTTTTTTCAACGCTGCGCGCACGTGGCGTTGAAAAAACGCAAGTGTGCATCGGTGCGGCGACGCTGCGTTATCGCTTTTTCCCGATGCACACATGCGTCCTTTCAACGCCGTGTGCACGCAGCGTTGAAAAAACGCTACGTGGGCACCGGGCCTAATGAAGTAATTCCATTAGCCCCGCCCCTTCTTTAATCGTTATGAGTGCACATTATATTTACACCCATATCAGCTCACAAAGGGCGGGAAGCACTGGTTTAATTTATTAAATACAAGAAAGCTGCTGTTCGGCACGCGCGAGCCATTTTGATCGGGATTCCGCAGAAGGCGGTTCGACATTCGATGCAGCGGAGCGGACACAGCAGCACGAAGCTGGTGGCAGTGTGGCAATGCAGCAAATTCATTTCAACCTTTGGAGGCTTAGCGAAAAATCATCAAGTGGCGGTCGGACAGTTGCAACCAGGCTATAGACATCCCTATCTAACTCCCTTAGCTTAAAAAATATCCACCATGTCCCGGGCACAGTGTGCAGATAGACCACTGTCAGTTGCATGAGATGTCAACAATCGTCAACAACACCAATGATTGTAGCTTGATAATTAAAAATATCCACAACAATAAAGAGCAGGAATTATTTTAAATTCTGCTCAAGCTTTTCACAGTGAAATAAAAAGACAAATTGTTGATCTCCATGTAAGTAAAATCAAAACTGATCATGTAGAATAAGTTTTGAATCAATTAAACTCATTAGTCATATTTAATGAATATTCCCGATTAAAGTTGCATATTGAAGGAAGCTGAATTTGGATGTTTTATGATGTTAGGCTTTTTTAGATTTGACGCACGTTGCTCGGCGTTGGTTTGGTGTTGGCTACGCTAAACATGAGCTCTTAGCATAGGCCTGGTTGCAACGCAAGGTGTCGACAAGCGATTGGATGCAGTAAGTTATTTAAATGGGAATTGGGAAAAGAAAGTTGGTTCTTCTCAGGACCAACATTTTATGAAAAGAAAGAGGTAATTGCGTAAATTGACTGCTTCGGTGGCATCGGGTTTGGCGTGGTAGCTTGGTTGCTGTTAGTGATCCCATCATGTCAAATTCACTGCCTCATCTCCCTCAGACGCGCTATCAAATTCGCTATTTATGAAGTTTTGCACTTTGAAGAAAATTTATCTCGGATTGACCTTCTTTTGTATAGAATGATGGTTCGGGAAAAAAACTGATTTCAATTCCCATGACTAACAGAAACAAAACCAAATAGGGTAAATGATATATTTTGGACATGTACATATTTTGGACAAGTCTGAGCTTCTTCGATCAATTTTAGATAATTTGTAGGAAAATTTTTATCGAAAGTATGATCATTGCATACTTTTACCTCAACTCGAGCGGCTCCTGATTCACAAATCAACTATTATTTATCTTTAAAATTATCTAAAATGTAAAGCTTTCTACCAAAGTGCCTGCTGAACGCCAGTATGCAGGAGAACATGCATTATAGGACTCTTCGTAACATGCACCTGAAACACGTTTAAATTGGTTCAAACGGCAATCTTGAGGTCCTGCGGCCCAAAGTCTAATTTTAATTGAGATATCAACATATACCAATCGCTTAACATGAACTTGAGACGGATGAAAAAGGAGTGACCAAAATGAAGTTATGTTTTTATGCTTCAGACATTTATTGGTCACCCAATGTACAGTACATGGATGAACCATTAATTGCCAACTTTCAGGCTGTTTTCAATGATATCGATAAGATTGCGAAACAATGTTAATTTCTGGTTTAATCTATGTCAGTTAAGCTAATAAATGCATTTAAATGAATGTGGATACATGTAGGTAAGTCATACAATTGAGATCTGTAAGTGGCCATTTTTAAATTAGGAGAAAATGACTCTGTCCAAAATATATGCATTTTCCATGTCGAAATTATATATTTGATGTCCAAAAAGAAAATATTTCAGTTCGCAGTATATCACAGTTTACACCTAGTAAACGTAATTTACTCAAAATTGGGCAATGGAGACACAAGACTAATCATAGGTTATGTATTTGAATGAACCTAGTGGTTTTAAATTGTTTTATACTATTCAATCTCGATATATTTTCTAATGAATGTCCTGTGCTTGTCCAAGATACATCATTTACCCTAATTTTGCCAGAAAATTTCACTTTCCGTCAATGACAGCATAATCGATGAAGACGCCAATACCTCTTCTTAGATAAATAGTTTGAGTCATGAAAAGAACTATGTGTAATTAATTCTTGAAGTTCTCCTCACTTTGCCACGTACGTTCCCATCGCGGGCGAAAACCAAACGTCGCAAATAAATATATTTACGTTTGGTTTCATGCCACTTCTGATTCTGCTTATTTCTCCTTTATTTCGGACATTTTTGAGGATGGTGTCTTCTAGGATTGTTTTAGGGGCTCTCCTTAGCCGTGCGGTAAGAGGCGCGACTACAAAGCAAGACCATGCTGAGGGGGGCTGGGCTCGATTCCCGGTGCCGGTCTAGGCAATTTTTCGGATTGGATTGTCTCGACTTCCCTGATGACCTGTGCACATAGTGCTCATGGATCAATCATTGCCGCCTGAAATATTCGTGGGTTGAGTGCTAGGAGACCGACTAGTGCAAAAGGATTTGGTTTTAGTGAGTCGAGTGTAGTTAGGGGTCGTACACTAATTACGTAAGCACTTATGGGGGGAGGGGGGCCTGCCATTTTCTTACGTTCCATATAAATAAAAAAATATTTGTATGGGAAAAATCTTACATGGGGGGAGGGGGGTTGAAAAACCCAGAAAAAATGCTTACGTAATTAGTGTACGGCCCCTTAACCCATACTCACACTACATTGGATACGCTTCTAAAACAATGGAACGACTTAGGGTCTGTTCACAAATTACGTAACGCAAAAATCCGATTTTTTGACCCCCTCCCTCCCCCTCGTAACAAAAGGTAACATTTTTGGAACCCCCTCCCTCCCCCGTATAACGCGTAACTGTGAAAACTCTAAATGCAGATTTTTTTTCCTTCTCTGAAGCATGTGGGTTTTGGTTTTTTTTTACCACTGTTAGAACAAGAACGACACATGATCAAAAATAGAATTTGTGATCATGATCATTCAAATAGTTTAGCGGGACTGTTTTGTCGAGAAATACAATATTTGCGTGACGTTTTTACGCATATCAAACTATATGCTTAATTTCGGTGATGACGAATACGATAACGATAAATATAATTTTTAAATTGAACTGTTAACTGCCACAAATGCCTCGACATTTAACAATAACTCGCTGTCTTCACTATTTTCAAAAAAAAACTCCTGAATAGCCTGCTCTGAGATAAAAAGTAAAAAACTACAAAGACTAACTTGGGACAATTATGGGTAGTATGGTACCCAGTCAACACAAACTCGTATATGTTGCCACATAAGATGCTAAAGTGGAGGCGATATTCGTACATGTTACATGGGGAAGTACGTATATCGCCTCCACTTTAGCATCTTATATGACATCACATACGATCTTGTGTCGACTGGGTAGTGAAGAGGAAAGGTTGATGCGTGTTCACCGTCTTGATTAAGGCATGTCAGCAATTACTTCAATCAGTGATGACAAAAGAAAGCATTAAAAATAAATTTTGATTCGCGTTATGCGTAACATTTGATAGTACCCACCCCACCTTTTAGTGTAACAAAATATAACGCAAGTTGAACCTCCCCCTCCCCCAAAAGCGTTACGTAATTTGTGAACAGACCCTTATGCCTTGCGTTAATTTTTTCCATAATGTCAGCGAAAATAGTGCACAGAACTTTACTCTTAATCACACCGACCACAAGGAAGTTTGCCTCAATCAAAATTCATTATATAAGAATCAGAAATTTGTAGCACATTTAGTCATCTTGTAACCGGCGGATCGCTATTTGATTTATATAGTGAATTATGATAAAAACAAGCATTTTTAGTGGACTTAAATTTATATGAGATTTCAGATTGAAGTCAGTACTTCAATGGACTACAATAGAAACGTTTTTTGATCACTACAATTTTTGTAAGGACGTGGCCGACGATATTGTTAATTTCAAATATTATTTATTATTGAATTTGTATTATGAAATTGACTAATTAGTTACATTATCGTTTGATTACCATTCTTGAGTTTGTTTCAATTTTGTTTGAATTACAATCTCCGAGTTATGAATTATATCGCAAAAATGTCAATTATGATGCACGTGCATCACTTAAACACACTCAACATATTTTGTAGTACATATTCTAAGTATTTAGCTTCAATCATGCAAACAAAAAAAAAATTGAAATTTTGTATGACATTTTTTTCCCGTTTTTGGCAACATTAAAATTCGGTCGTGTTGCCAAAATCGGGAAGGGACTGTATCACTATCTGGTTGTCCTCATTGTTGTTGAAGTATGTCATATAATAATTGAAGTATTTTGTATATATGCAATAGCATAAGTTACGATCATTAGGGCTAAATTGAGCCTGTTGGTCATGAACAAATAACTGAACAAATGCCATCTGATATTACCACAATGGGTTCTTTCACAAATTACGTAACGTTTAATTTGGCGTTTAATTTTGTTTAATTCTGGACCCCGCACTTTTCTTCAGAACGCAATTCGTAAAGGACATTTTAGGGTCTGTTCAAATATTACGTAAATATTTTTAAAAGTTTAAAAATATTTTTGCTCCGAAACACCCCCTCCCCCTATATTTTCAAAATCTTTCTGACATAAACTTGTTTTAATGATCATATGTGAAATAATTGTTTCTAAAAAAATCTATAACTCGATTGCTAATTTTGTTCATTTTGAACCGTATAACTCGGCCTGCCCCCTTCCTCCCCATACAGCGTTACGAAATTTGTGAACAATCCCTAGTTGAAGGTACAAAACATATAGAGAAATCATAGGAATGCATCTAACTTCCAAGGACTATCGTTGTGAAAAGTACATCATTAGCTAGGAAACCGCGCTTGTTGTATATATGGAATGGTAGAAAGTGCGTGTGTGACTCAGGTAAAAGCGGTCCCTAAATGCGAATGCGAAGAATATATGTGTATGCGTAACACGAAGCCGATATTGCCAACACACTAGTAATTCAGTAAAATTTGGGTTACCAACAGGATATTTAAGCCATCTGGTGATAGGTTTCACAAGTTATTCGAATGGCGGTTATACTATGGGCTATGCAGACAAAGGATATTTTAGTTACCAGATAAAGATTGTCGCTTCGGTTCCCTTTGTTCTGCTGTCCGAAACATGTGTGGTATACCTAACTGTCAAATCGCATGTATTTTGCCTTCATTGACATTTAGATCCCCTATCCTCGCCAGCAAAAAAAAATTCCGGACAGCGACGACAGCGACAATCTTTATCTGGTAACTAAAATATCTTTTATGCAGACGCATTGTATCTGATGAATTGACAATCATTGACAATGATGAAGTTGACAATTGCTCACAAGAATATCGCAATCTTCAACAAATGTTTTAAAATTTATGCGAGAAATATTCTTTGCCGGTGTTATCAATCAACTATCGATAACAGAATATTGTAAAAAGTCTTTGGATTTTTTTTACAATGCCAATTTGTGAAAAAGTTGAGTAAATTAAAAACCCAGATTTATAAACGTACAGCAAGATTTTGACCCTGCCTTAATCATATGGAAGTATTTTCAGACTGCAGTATTTAAAACGAGATAAACCTACTCAACTTGGGGCCGTCCAGAAACCACGTGGTCATATATGGGGGGAGGGGGGGTTTGGAAAATGACCACGATAGGCCACATGGGGGGAGGGGGGGTGTTGCTCTCGAACCACGTGGTTTTTTTTACACGAAAAACTTTTGGTGAATATCAATAGCTGTGTAAAAAATACAAATTATTGAAATTCAATGATTTAATCATTAAACGCAAAGCGCATCTAAGGGCCGATGCCTACGTAGCGTCTTTTCAACTCAGCGTTAAAAAGACGTAGGTGTGCATCGAGAAAAATCGATAACGCAGCGTCGGTCGCAACGCCGATGCATATCTGCATTATTAGACCATCTTAGTCTAAGATCCTATATCCATACACAAATAAATAGTCTTAATTTCCATAAAAAAAAATTAGAAAGGAAAAAAGGAAAAATATATTTTAAAAAATCCGCCGCAGATGGTTTTTGGCATCACGCCGCCGACACTTTTGCATCAGCGAACTGCAGCTAAAATTTTGAAAAATGTTCATGTTTTTACAATAATCCAAGAAAAAATCGTAAGAAGAAAAATTCAAAAGAATTTCTTGTGGATATTCAGGAAAAATCAAGTAAAGAAATTTCCTGTAAAAACTTTGACATTACTTCATAAAATCCTGATAAAGTGCTGGATTCAGAATTTTTTTTGAACAATTCACTCTGAAAAATTTTGCTTGGAAATTTTGCTACAAATTGATAATGAAAAAAAGCAAAACATCTCTAGTGTAAATTCTAAAAAAATTTCCTTGAAACTCCGAAAAAAATTCCATGTGCATTCTGTCTGAAAATTAAAAACAGTCCCGTGGGAAATACATATAATTTTCGGTGGAAAAACATTCTAATGAATTTCTTCGACAAGTTCTTCCGAATCTTCACCAGAAATTCTTCTTCATTTACAAAAGAAGTTTTTCAAACAATTTAAGGAGTACACTTCAAAATGTTCAGTCTCCAGTTAGCTTTGCGAGGATTGCCAATCCGGTGAAAACGAGTTCGATTCTCGTTCCTGTCTAGGATGTTTTCGGGTGGGAAACATTCTCGACACCCTAGGTAATAGTGTATCCATCGTACTTGTTACACAAGATATATAATCGTGAATTTTGCAATGAAATTTTTTCGGAATACTTTTTTACGCTCTTTGTGAATTCTATCACATTTTTTTAAATTTTCCTAGTATTTTTTTATTCGAGGAATTATTTAGAATTTCCACGGAAGAGTCTATGGATTATCTTCAAAAAAATTCTTTGGATTTTCAAAGAATAAATCTTTAGAATTCTCAAGGTTCATGTTTTTTTTTAATTTGCACCAGAAATCATTTCAAAATTCCATCTGGAATTCATTCTTCTTCGGGATGTCATTTTGATTTCTTTGTAGGTTCAGCTAAACATTGCTTTAAATCTTTACCATGCAAAGATGCACAAGAAATGATTTAGAAAATTTAAGGAATTTTCACATCAGAAAATCTTTAAAATTTTGATTTAATTTTTTAAGGAATTCCTACTGGAAATGCTTCAAAAGTACATTTTTTTCGTTACTTCCACTTGTAAAAACATCAGATTCTCCTCGGGAAATTTATTATCTGTGTTTCAGATGAACTTTTTTCGATTTTCTACTGGAAAATCTAAGAAATTTTCATCGGAAATATTTTGGCATATTCCGAATAATTTATTTTGGAAATTTAAAAAAAAATGCTGAAAATTTCTAAGAATTTTTTTTTGGAAAACGAAAAAAAAAATCCATTGGAAATTTAGAAGAATTTCCTTTGAAGATTCATTAAAGTTGCCCAGGATTTTGAAAAAAATCTTTAAGAGATTCTCTAAAAAGTAAGCTGGAATTTTTTCTTATTTAAACTGGAAATTCTTCGGAATTTGATGTTTGTTTGTTTGTTTATTTATTAATGACATTTTACACCAGAAAGGTGCATTCGTGTCAGATTCGGAATTTGATGTTTATTGGAATTTTCATCGTAAATATGCATTTCGGATCCTTCTACGGATTCTTCTAGTTCTTCAAAACTTCTACCGAACATTTTTTGGAACTCTTCCACAGAATTTCGGAAAAAATGTCGGCGAAGTTCTAAAGATTTCCCGGGGAGACTCCGAAGAATTACTTATCAATATTCCGAAGGGTTTCCCTTGCAACTCTAGAATAATTATTCTTGAAAATTAAGAAGATCTTGGAATTTAAAATCAATCCATGCAATAAATGTAGACAACAATTTAGGCTTAAGAAGCCTAGTTTTTATGATATTGAATAATTAATGATCGAAAAAATGTTCTAAATGTTCAATGTTCTAAATGCACAAAATTCTAGTTGTGCGCATGAAAAGGTTATGACATAGAGAAGCTTGCATATGATATATAGAAAATGCTGCGATATGAAAAAAGTGGCAGTGTTCCAGAAAAAAAAACACTTCAATTCATAAAACAATCTAGGTTAAAAATAGTGTTATAGTTACGATTGAAATTGAATTCCAAAACAAATATCAACCCATTCAGGAATGATGGGTCATATATGCCCAGCATTTTAGATTGTCTATAAAATCACAAAAGAGAGCTATACAGCAAAGAGTTTTGAAAAATCAACGACGTGTAAAATTGAAGTTAATCCCATCAAACGAATTAACATTCGTTATTCAATCAAATTTGACTGAATTTTACAAGCAAGCACAGTTTAAATTTATTTCGATTTAAATGAACAGTGAGATCGATTGAATGTTACGTTTATTTGCATGCTCCAAATATGTGCATGAAAATACATTTAAAATCACAACATATTTTTCCATTTTCTTCAGGAAAATTGTTCATCTAGATATTGGCTTTACAGAAAAAATAAGGGAGCTCAAATTTGACTGACCATGATATCAGATATCCGAAACCTTGGGAAGATTTCAATTCTAAGAGCATGTAAATAAAGTTTAAATGTTTGAATCATTCTGAACAGATGGTGGTCATATAAGATGGACCATCCTGAACGTTAAGTCAGTGATTAATATTCAGGAATACGAGATGCTCAAGGTACTTCAAAATGCTCTCAAGTTCAGCCCACGAATCTACTCACAGATCAATCAAGACATTTGCAATGTTCTCATCATCGGTATATACTCAATCCGATGAAATAAGCATATGATTCTAATTTCCATTAACATGAGATCCAAGAGACAAGGTACCCGAAATTATTATTCATAAGTTGGTTAATTAGATAAATCGAATGATCCGAACTCCAAAATAATAATTGGTCTATAATACATTCATTCCTCTATGAGTCGCTTATGAAAGGACCATTGACTGAAGCATATTCGAGATGTGGAATAGAAGTTCCTTGGGAATTATTCGAAAGAACCATCAGAGTGACTGAGAAAATATTTTAGTATGGCATCATTGGCTTCACGAGTCGATATAAAAATAAAATTTCAATGAAAAATTAGAAATTTTGAGAGAGCCAGCTCTGGATTGAAAATCTCTTTAGTAGAGAAAAAAATAGAAATTTTCCATAATAAAATAGGAAATTGCCAATAAAGAACAATAATACACACCACAATAATAAATTAGCATTTGTAAAAGCAAAAATTTTCCAGAAAGAAATCAAAATGTTCAACGAAAAAATACAAAATTTTCATGAATAAATCAATATTAGCAATTGACAGTTAAAAAAAAAATTTATAATTATTTATTTCTAATATTGATGATTCTAAAAACAATACTGAAATTTCTACAGGAATACTACTCAAAAGAAACAACAGTAGGAGGTTTTATTTGCATCTCTAAGATTACATATTAACTTTGTGATTCTCTGATAAACTTTTTCGTTCAGATGCTTCGCTGAGTATAATATCTTAAGAATTTCCAGTATCTCCAGGACTAGGGAAGGCCCCAAATTCTCAAAGGAATCTATAGGGATATTCAATGATGAAGTTTATAGTTATTTAAAAAAAAAAAAAACGCCAATGAAAAAATTTAAAAAATTAAAATGTTATATTTTAGAAAATTTCTAGACCATTATACATTTTTCTCGAAATTTTATAAGATATTCGCGAGTCCACATTTTTTTGTATCCTCCTGATGCATTGAAGGTGTGCGAGTTCTAGATATCCTAATACCTGATACACATTACAACATAATAAAATCATCAAAATTTTCGACTTCATAAAAATTTATAATTTCCATGATGGGTTTAGTTTGGTTTTGAATCAATTGAAATTGTCCATCTTCAAAATTGATCGGATTAACCATATATTTTAGTTACATAAGGTTTTTTTTTTAATTTTTGTATTTGAAAAAAAAACCACGTGGTCATAGGTGGGGAGGGGGGCTCTGCCAAATGACCACGATAAGCCACATGGGGGGGAGGGGGGGTTGAAAATCTTCAAAAATATGACCACGTGGTTTCTGGATGGTCCCTTCCCACAGCGATTGAACGTACTAAGTTACAAGTTGATTGCCTACGAAAAGGCTGATTTCATGGGTTGAGTGACAATATAACGAATTTTAACCCACTGTAAGTCAAGGTGCCTATCTATAGGATTGAATAGCTAATGAAACATGAGCAACTAGCGTATCGGAATTTCCATAGACCTCGATATTAATAAATCCATCATAACTAACTAAATCGGCCATTGATCTGAAAAAAACTCAATAGCGTATTTCGCCTTATGGTTCTATTTTATGCCCTGATGCTCTGTGCGTTTGGGCGGTGCTAAACTCGTTGGGAGTTCATACAAGTCTCTATATGGTGAAATATTATTTTTCAAAAATCATTACCCATCACGCGAAAGCATATGATCTCCTCTTTCATATCGTGGGTAAACTAAAATGTTCTAGGTATCGGGAGATCTAAACCATTTTTTTTATTTTTTCACTATTTCTGGTACAAACTCCATAGAAATCTCAAATGATAGCCGATTTAACCCCCCAAAAATGTATGGAAAATGACGCCCGATAGAACATTTAAAAATTGCACCTACGTGAAAGAGGAAAGCCTATACTTTCGTGTAGTGAGTGTTTTAGAGATACTGATTTTTTGAAAATAGGCCTCTATGGACAAAGACACCGTATATATGCACAAATGTATGAAGACACATTCAAAAACAACGATTTGCAGTTTGGCCGGCACAATTTACGATGAAGAATTATGATACTCATCATTCTGTATTTAATTCTACAATAACTGAACTGCCGCTCTACGCATAATAACAATTATTGTCCCTTGTACATAAGAAATCCCAGTAAACATAGGACAAATATGCGTATGGCGGCAGTGAATGAGTTTCATAGTTCCAAATTTGCGGTAAGATGCGCGGCTACAAAGCAAGACCATGCTGAGGGTGGCTGGGTTCGATTCCCGGTGCCGGTCTAGACAATTTTCGGATTGGAAATTGTCTCGACTTCCTGGGCATAAATGTATCATCGTGTTAGCCTCATGATATACGAATGCAGAAATGGTAACTTGGCTAAGAAACCTCGCAGTTAATAACTGTGGAATTGCTTAATGAACACTAAGCTGCGAGGCGGCTCTGTCCCAGTGTGGGGATGTAATGCCAATAAAGAAGAAGAAGAAGCAAACGACTTCCAAATTTGCTTCATTTTAACATATGTCTGTATGCTTTTACCATTGAGTGCATTGTAGTAATAAATGAAATCAAAGCTTCTTTGTTCGAATAACTTGTTTGAAGAAATCCTAACGTGCAATTTTATGACAAATGTTCAGCTTCTAATTTTTAAGAATTTAACGGTAAGTCGCACATTGGCAATTATGATACTTAAATGTTCAGGGAAAAAAGAGGAAGAATAATATAATAAATTAGTAATAATTTGTTTTAAATTCAAGAACTTTGTAGAACAACGCCTTTCAGGGGAAACAGTGTTTTTTGCACTTACAAGCTCGAAAATCACTTTAACATGGTCAAAACGTGAACGGAACTAATAGCAATGTTCACAGGACTTGTGGAGTACACCAAAAGCTTCTGCTTAGAGGTTGTTTTGCTAATTTTTGGCGTTTATATCTCTATTTTTTTTTTCAAAATTAAAAATAGCCCAAACCCATTAAATTGACTTGAGCCACCTCGAAATTGTTTCCGAATTAGCTGAAAACTTGACAGGAGGCTTATTTTAGTATAAGAATTGTGATTCTGGGCTGACCGGTTGAATATTTGATACTTTTTGAAAACATGAAGAGGTCTAATGCTCATGTATGTGTACTTTTCTGATGTTGTGCATCTCAAAGCATGCTCAAATTTTCTCCAACTTCAACTGAATACATTTTTAGAATCCCTGTTAATTTTTACGTTTTTGCTTTTCTGAGAAGTTTTTATTTGTTTGAAACAGATATATTTTCAATTATTTGTTTGAAACAGATCAGATTTTTACGTAACACGCCTAAGGAAGACACTTCCTAAGGACAGACACTTCCTAAGGAAGGGGGAGGGAAAGAACAACAATCATTAGTGGGCCTATGATTATGATGTAAGGTGATTCCTTTTCATCGCATCGGTCTACTTACGGTTGGGTTGAATTTTTTTGACTACTCAGGGAAGCTTGAACCGGGTACCTGGGACTCCCACAATATCCGTGGCAATAGCAGCAAACGATGCCCTGTACGTATTTAGTTTCCAATAATATGATTCAATATGTACAAATGTAAGTGCTGGAATGTGCTCACCGATTTCATTTGTAATTTTGATGTCTACAATCCATTCAGATCCGCATCAGATAAGGGTCTGTTCACAAATTACGTAACGCAAAAATCCGAGTTTTTGACCCCCTCCCTCCCCCTCGTAACAAAAAGTAACATTTTTGGTACCCCCTCCCTCCCCCATGTAACGCGTTACTGTGAAAATTTTAAAGGCAGATTTTTCCCTTCTGAAGCGTTTGGGTTTTGGAATTTTTTGAACACTGTTAGAAAAGGGACGGCACATAATTGAAAATCAAGGGTATCAAGAATGCAGCTAGTAGAAATTAAAATAGAATTGCGATCATAACCATTTACATAGTTTTGCGAAACTGTGGTGTCGAGAAATACAATATTCGCTTGATTTTTTTACGCATATTGGTCCCGCTATGTCAGCATGCTTGGTTTCGATAATGACTAATATTCGTTAACGATAAACAGCAATTACTTTAATCAGTGATTAAAAAAAAGACATTCAAATAAATTTTTATTCGTGTTATGCGTAACATTTGGTAGTACCCACCCCCTCCCCCACCTTTTAGTGTAACAAAGTATAACGCAAGTTGGACCTCTCCCCTCCCCCCAGAAGCGTTACGTAATTTGTGAACAGACCCTAACTGGTCACTGAAATCGTCTCGTAGTGAGTGAAGGATGTTGACCTTGCTTGTTCCGCTTGTTGGTATCAGTTCACCGCACTTGACGACGTTCCTGCAAGCCAGGCTTTATGTAGCAGCTGACTACGGGCTCCACGTTCCTTCCGGGTATGATGTCATCGCTGGAGTCTCGCAGCATAAAACGAGTGCATTTTGAATCTGCTACACTCTCTTTCACCGAAACTATGACACTACTCGAACTGAGAATTGGTTCCATAGCGATAACGCGATAATGTTTATACATATTACCATCGGGCCAACTTATCGTATTACATTGAAGAGTGAAGAACGGTGTCCAATTTCCCTATTCTAATGGACACTGAACATTATTTAGTTTGAAAAAAAATCAACTGAAAACCAGTGAAAAAACAGAAGAGACGTCACAAAACACACCGATCGCTTTCGGTTCCAGAATATTTTGCGAATAGTCAAAAATACTACTAGGGGCTCTCTTTAGTCGTGCGGTAAGATGCTCGGCTACAAAGCAAGACCATGCTGAGGGTGGCTGGGTTCGATTCCCGGTTTCGGATTGAAATTCGTCTCGATTTCCCTGGGCATAAAAGTATCATCGTGTTAGCCTCATGATATACGAATGCAGAAAGGGAAATTTGGCTTAGGAACCTGGCATTTAATAACTGAGGAAGTGCTTAACGAACACTAAGCTGCGAGGCGGCAATGTCCCAGTGGGGGATGTAATGCCAATGAAGAAGAAGAAGAAAATACTACTAAATTTCCAACATTCTTAGGAGCATTTCCAATTCAGCAATCTACAATTTCTAAAATTCAAAGTGTTCTTCTTCTTCTTCTGTGGCTCTACATTCCAACTGGAACTTGGCCTGCTTTTCAACTTGGTATTCTGTTAGCATTTCCTCACTTATTAATTGAAAGCTTCTTCTATGCTCGCCATTGCATGAGTATGTATCTAGGGTGTCGAGAATGTTTCCAACCCGAAAACGTTCTAGACCGGAACCGAGAATCGAACTCGCCATCTCCGGATTGGCAATCCTACGCCTTTGCTCGCAAGGCTACTGGAGACCCCTCAAATTCAGTTTGTTATCCAAATGTAAAATATTGTACATTTTTTGCCTTTCTCGTATACTAAGTATATGGTAAGACTGTAGGACCGCTCCAAAACCGAACTTTTTATAGAAGGCTCGGAGACCCATAGTGTTATATACCAATTGACTCAGCTCGACGAATTGAGGTGATGTCTGTATGTGTGTGTGTTTGTACACAAAAAATGTGAGACAAACTCTTTTGTACTTAGCATTATCCGATTTTCTCGCAACAAGTTGCATTCGACGCAGATTGTGGCCCTATTAAAAATTAGACCGATCGGACGTTGCGTTTCGGAGTTATTAACAAAACATAGTTTTTTTGCCAAGGGCCGCCTTTTGAAAAAAAAAATGAAAATCGATTTTTTTAAGTTGCTGCAATGCATTGAAATGAATGCTAATAAATGAGAAATGATGGAAATAGTTAATGAAATCTAGGGATCCTATATTGTAGGATCCCTAATGAAATCTATTTCGCTGAAGTGCTGTTTTGACCTATCGACTTTTTTTATTTCATGTAATAAACGCACGAGAAAGGCATCACCATCGCTAGGTGGGTTAATCTGGGTTTTTCCTTAGTAGAAAAGGGGTGCCCAATGAATGTTTCGCCAAGATATATTATAGATATACTTTGAGAACTGTAAGACTCACCGGCCAATTTGTAGTATGTTCACGAGTTCAGGTGGAATTTTATTCGAATCTGGGGGTCAGGTTTTGCAGCAGAGGTTTGTCTTTGTTAACGGATTGCAAATGTGATAGGAATGAAATGATGAAGTATTCTAATGAATCGCCTGCTTTGAGCGAGCTTTCAATTATTTCGAATTCCAACAGTTACTGCTATAATTAGTAAAGTCTTAGATGTAGGATAGAAGATGGAAACGTGATGAATTTCATTTCCAGTTCTGGCGATTGCTATAACAAGAGAACCCAGTCAACACAAGATCGTAAATGATGTGACATAAGATGCTAAAGTGGAGGCCATATAGGTGCTTCCCACACAAAATGTACGTATATCGCCTCCACTTTAGCGTCTTATGTTGGATCATATACGATTTTGTATAGACTGGGAAATATATGGAGATTAAAAATACAAACCGGGTTCAATTTGGATGAACTGCTTTTGATTTATGATGTCCACTAACTTTGAAACTGCGGCCTGCGCTGTTTTTTGGCCTGTAAATTTGAAACGGAATGTCTCTTGAACTTTGATGTTTACAATAAAGTAGACGCCCCGTAAAAAAACTTCAAACTTAAAAATAAAAAACTTGCAGAGTGTATTGCTGAAAAAGTTTTTCAATAATTTCGTTCTTACCACATTAGTATGTATAGTGGATAATAACAGCTAGCAATGGCAATTATTTTAATTGTAATTGTAATTTATCAGTATAACAACTAGCAATGGCAGTTATTGCAAGTAAAAACCATAAACTATTTTCCCGCCTGAAAAATATGAACTCGAATCAGAGCAATCGCATTGCTAGTTCGAAGTCATTAACAATTTAGCACCAAAGGAAACGTTTAGTGAATAACGCGTTGAAGGCTGGTACCTATGAGCGGATAAAAAAGAGCGTTCAATCATTTTACTTGAACGGAATAACTGAAGGTATCTTTCCAAATGATACAAACCATCTCAGGAAATTCGCTAATAAAAGCCATTGCTGTTGAATAGTTTTGTTTACTCAATATCTTTAGCATAATTATCGGAGCCCCTTTGCTCTTTGCACGTGTGACGACGTATTGGCACGTAGTTGACTGAAGATCGCCTGCCATTCTTTGCGATGTGCAGTACGGAGCGAAAATCCAACCTAAGAACACAATGATATATAAAGCATGAACAATTCAGCGATTGAAAACTAAGTAGATGATGTGGTGAAGAAGCCGAGGTTACAAAATTAGAATGTGTTTAAGGGAAACCATTGACTGAAACGACCAAACGACAACAACGTGGCGATGATACGAACAACGAACCGTTGATGATTATTTTGCACAATTTTGCTATCGTCGATTTTTTCGTCTATATGCTCGCCCCTGCATCAGTTAGATTGTCGTTCGAACGGCGCGGCGGTATCACTGCTTAAAAAGATCAATGCAACCAACGCAGCCGTGGAGCGTGAGCATCGTTGATACGAATTAGTCTGGCAATGGTAAGGGATATTTGGAATTGTGCATTCAAATGAGTTGAGCAAATATGATAAGATAGTATTTGCATGTCTTCTACAGGATATGTTATTAAGGGTCTGTATTATTTCCCGACTCAAACTCAAATTCAACATAAAAGTAACAGTTCGAAAACTATCAAATAACCCTGCTCGCAATGCAAGATTACTTTTGACAGATATCGAATCATGTGAAATATGTGAGGTTTCTAAGCCAATTTACCATTTTTGCATTTGCATATCATGAGCATGACATAATGATACTCTTGTGCGCAGAACAATCAAAGTCTCCAAGATTTGTGAACGTTGACATCAAGCTACACTTTATCAAGTGATTAAGGCTTTTAGTGTTTATAACGCACTTTCAAAGTTAACAAACTATGAAGTTTATAATAGCATGATTACAAGCTTTGTTATTTGACATCGTTTTAAAATAAAATGTGACATCAAAATACCTTTTGTTGAATGATAAAGCTTGTGGTCTGAATAAGCTTTAAGACATGTAGCAATTTGTGCATCCGCATATCATGAGGATAACACGAAGATACTCTTATACCCAACATAATCAATATGGGTATTCACTTAACGGCGAAGGATGCTGCGTATCTGTTTATAGGAACGTTTCAAAGGCCTTTTGAAATATGTTCCTTGTGATTGTGTATGAAACATTTTAATAATCAGATACGCAGCTGCTTACGCTTATTAGAGGAAGGGGGGGGGCAATATGCCCTAGCTAAGCAAACACTGCTTTATTGTCTTATTTGTAACGCTATTTATGGGTATTTTTACATTATGCAACAGTTAAACAAGATAGCTAGTTGATGCCATTCAAAAATTGTCAAAAATATCAATCATATTGATAATATTCACATTTCAAAAAAGTGGTGACATTCTGTTGCCGGAAAACTCATGAGACAAAACGCCTTTTAGCTGGCAGCTCCTAGGGAACAAAGTATCACGCGTCGGCGAATCAGTATTCTGGTATGGATAGTGCGTGGAGACGCAAGTACATTGTAGGTTAGAGCCACTAGGGCGTTTTGCCCCGCCAAAATGTTTGATGTTTCTTCAAAATGTGAAAATTTTCGGTTTTCCCGACCTTCCCATACACTATTTTGAAACTTTTTTTCGCCTAACCTACACAATTTTAGATCTAGTTTGGTTACGGCCATCTTAATGACGGTAAATATGAGGGAAACCACAAAAGGCGTTTTGCCTCGGGGGGGCGTTTTGGGGCCTCTTCCCCTATGCTTGTTAAGTGAAATGCCTTTCGAAGTATGCAAGCCGAATTTATTCTGCTTAATTTTACTTTATTTTAATCGTGACAGAGATGTGAATAAGCGAATGTAAGATGGGAAATAATTCATTCTAAGTGATCAACATCATCCGATCTCTGACAATCACCGCATAGTCATTCAACATCTTCTTCGTTGATAATCTAGAATTTGGTCTTTGCGTGCAAATAATCTTGTGATTAACCTTTGAATAAATGAATATTGAGAGCCTCACTATTGGACATCGTGTCTAATATTACCTTATACAATAATTTCATTATGTCAATCTCAATCCATGAAATGTAAACAAAAAACGATTATTATTACTATGATTGAAAATTTATACATCAGACATGACTCTGATGGCACATAGAAAGTTCATTGATAAAATAGAAAAATATTTACTAATCAAGACGATTTCATAACGTTCGATGTCCTATCTTGCTTTAAGTAACAGTAACGCAAACAATGGAGTATGTATCCTTGACTCGATTTGCTAACTAGCCTAAGACTAGACCAACATTTGAAAAGGGCGTAACAGCCAAAATTTATTCCTTCTGATTCTTTATACACATTTATAGCTTTATATGTAGACGAAGAATCAGAAGGAATAAATTTTGGCTGTTCCGCCCTTTTCAAATGTTAATCTAGAAGTAACAGTGCACTTTATAGTGGTCAAATCTAGCCAGCCTAAACTAGAACCAGAGATATATTATTGTTTCCTGTCCAATCAGGAAACAAACGGTACTGATCATTCTGCATGTGATACAAAAAGGGCATATTTACCTATCATAGTTTAGAACCAGTTAACGAGGTATTTATTTCCAATTCCAATATTGGCCGAGTGCGCTCTCGTATAAATGCCAGATACTTGAGTTGAGCACATCTTCCATGAAGATGTTTTTTTTCTTATTCAGATCACCTGAACGACAAGGATGAGACTGATTTATACAATTACTTTTTCAGTTATCTGATGATTCATATCCAATTTAAAACAACTATTGCACAACCAATTACCTACCGACTCACTTCCTCTCACTATTTGCTCGGCAATATTTTGTTGTTGTTCTGGAATCAGATTGCCTTTATCGTCTTCAAAGCTCGCTTAGATCGATTTATTGATTGGTGTCATAAATTTTTGATAGCAAGGATTTTTTGTCTACTCCATTCATATTTGCCCACTTGTTGGAACTCACGTGCGCGACTCAAGTAATCTCGATGCTCCGTACCGTCACCAACGCGAAGGAAAGATAAATATATTTTCACGCTCAAAAAAGTAAACGTATCATGCTGCAGAGCTGTAAGCACAGAACAGACAAGAGCACATCATTTTTGCTTCCATCCGCCTGGGCATAGGCGGCTGGGATCTATACAGTATGGGCCGTAAGAAAAATATTCGTTCCTAAACATGGATTAAAGAGCTGAGCTGACATACCTCGTTAAAATTTGACCTAAACCGAGGCCTCAGTCGATCCTTTGACTTAATTACCTGATGATTTTAAAAATCTATTACATTTTTTTTTTATTTTCGCTTTTCTCATTCACCAAGGTATAATGAAAAGGCTATATATTCACTTCAAAAATAAATTTCTCATAGGAGGCCCATAAAGCCTATTGTAATATACTAATCAACTCAGCTTGACAATTCGTCAAGGTGATGTCTGTCTGTGTGTATGTTTGTGCGTGTGTATGTTCGTGTGCATGTTCGAATTTATGCGCGTGTGTATATGTGTGCACAAAAAACTCACTCATTTTTAGGCACTTATCCCTAACCAATTTGCCCTGTCCCACTGTTTTCTATTCAAAATTGTCCAGATCGTACTATGGACTCCAAAGTTATGGCCAAAATACATATTTTTAGAAATGCACGAAAAAGGTACTTTCACCGCTAGGTGAATTAATCAGGGGTTTTTAAATTAAAAAGCGTCTAAAATATGGGTTTTATCTCCAACTAGTCAAATAATCATTATAACTTCCGTACAGATAATTTTTGGTTGATTACTTTATTCTGCGATGCTTACGAAGTTCGTGTCTTACTCTAGCCCAGCATTATTTGATTGGCTGCAATCCTGGTGCGTGGGAGATATTAGCTCGGGTTTGGATGCAACCTCCCCGAGACCGGAAAAATATCGGTTCTGGTCCTGTACAAAACCATTCGAGTTACATGTACAAGAATGTTTGGGCATTTGAATTTGTTGAAGAAATAGGGTGATATAACTATACCCCTAGCAGCACACATGTTCCACATAGGTCCCTGCAACTCATATGTGACCAAATTTAGTCACATTCAAGTTGCTGCAACAAATTTTGTCTGACTTGTGCTGCTCGGGACGTTAACCAAGAATACTTCGCAAAATGCTCCGATCCACAGTTATTAACTGCGAGGTTTCTAAGCCAGGTCACCATTTTTGCATTCGTATATCATGAGTGTTAGCCTCTGATATACGAATGATACTTTTATACCCAGGGAAGTCGAGACAATTTCCAATCCGAAAATTTCCTAGACCGGCACCGGGAATCGAACCCAGCCACCCTCAGCATGGTCTTGCTTTGTAGCCGCGCGTCTTACCGCACGGCTAGGGAGAGCCATGTGACCGAAGACGTTATATGCCTCCGAATGAACCACGAGTTACATTGGGAGAACTATCCACCGTTCACACCGCAAAAATAGGAAGACTGCGGTGGGACGGGTACGGAGCCAGATTGTCGGACAATAACACAAGAAGGTGAGGTACATAGCGAGCCAGGTGGATCGATCAGGTGGAAGGCGATTTGTGGACCCTCCGCAGACTGCGTGGTTGGCGACGTGCAGTCATGGACCGAGTTGAAAGGAGAAGACTTTGTTTACTGCACAGGCCACTCCAGCTTTAGTCTAAGAAATAAATAAATAATTAAGTATACAAACATATATGCACATGCACATTCCGGCATTACCATAGTTCGTCGAAATATTTATTTAGATTGGTATAAAACAAGAAGAGCTTCTAAGCCTCTAATAAAAAGTTTATATTTTTGTTTCCATTTTCGATCGTCGCATACTGTGATCGCGGTATCACACTTGAATTGCATCCTCCCCCCACAAATGATGATGCGCCACGCCGCCGTATATGTTGAGGATGAAAATCAGCACGAGAGTGGGTGCTTAGGAAAGACATTTTTACGGATAGATTGAATTTTCATTGCTGATGTTAGTCGAGGCTCTTTGTTTATAGTATAAATAGTTTTGAGAGAACCAGAACGGATCAGTTCTATTGTAGATTTTGGGTAGTTAGTAATATTCGCAAAACAATCACTGCGAGCACGGTTCTCAGCGAACGCAACATGTGGTAGCAGTAGCAGCGAGGATCAGTGACATATATAGCGATAGTGTACAATTTGTATCCTCTAGAAAACTAAAACGGCAGAGGATCAAGCTTGCCAGCTTTAACATCGATAAACATGACGCGGTTAGCAGTCTTATTAGGTATGTTATATGGAAAAGTGTTTTATTTTTATTTTTACAAACATTTTATTGTGAATCTGAATAAATAGTGTGTAAATAATCGTTTGTTTTGTTCCAACATACTCATCGAATTTAAAATGAAAACTGTGAATAAGGGAGAAGTCCTTGGTCAGCTTTGTTAGCAAGGGAATAAAACTGCCAATCAAGATATGGTGTGTTCGATTTATGGAACAGTCCAGGATCTTTCCTTGGCGAGAGATTATCTACTTCCTTGAATGAGTGTTATATTCATACATTCCACGCAAAATACAAAATTCATGCCATCAAGAAATCAATAAAAAAAAGTCCTACAACTGTAAACGGAAAATGTGAATTAGAATATTAAGCTGTGAATGGACAACCATATTTTGTGATAATGTGATTGAAAAAATAGTTTGTACAGTATGGTTAGTTACCATTCTAGTACAGTACAGTGCGACGACACTGTCGGCAAGTGCAATTTCGATCGGTGGCTCATAATGTCAACATTTGAAGCTTCAGCAGCTGGCGTCCAGCTCAGCTTTAGCTTGATTTTTAAGTGTTCCGTCTACACAGCTCTCCAAGCCTTGCGAGCAATGGCGATCCGAAGTTCGATTCTTGCTCCGGTCAAGGATGTTTTCGGTGGGAAATATTATCGTTCCTGCAAATGATACACATTCATGCTACGGCAGGCATAGAAAAACTTAAATCACGTCTATGAAATGTAGGGGAACGGTTGTTCGGCACTTCATCTCATAGCTCCCATTTCCATCCCATCAAAAACAAAGCAATGAAAAGGAATTTGATTTGTTTTTGTTTTTTTGGTGATATTTTCCGCAGTGGGCACACATGTTAGCAAAAAGAAGCGACAAGATTGGTGCTGAATTTCTCTGTTTTGCGATGAGATGAATATATTTTCATTGTGATGGAAAACGGAACAGTTCACCTATATATATAATACTTAAATTTATTTCAAATCATGGCTAATTTTTTATATTATTATTCCTCTTGTTTCCCTGGACATTTTTGTAATATAATTATTCTAAAAAAACAGAAGCTGAACATTTTCATACATTTTAACGATAGGATTTATTATTTAAACAAAGTAGCTTTGGGTTTCGTTGATATTCCGTGTTTACAACACAAATGGCTTTCAAATTTGGTTCATTGCAGTAGGGGAAACTGGAGTAATATGCACCCCATCAAGCAGTGTTTTAAGGCACATAAAAACTTAAAACTCACATAAGCATGGTCAAAACCTATACGAAACGAATCGCAATGCTTGCAAGACTTGTAGAGCACACCAAAAGCATCCGTTGTTGCGATGCTTTTCGCCTTTTATATGTCTTGTTAGAATTTCTTAAAAATTGAAAAATAGCCAAATTTGACTGAGGGCTTATTTGAGCATAAGAATTGTGATTCTGGGCTGACCGGTTGAATTTTCGATACTTTTTGAAAACATGAATAGACCTCTATTGCATATGCATGCACACAATTTTACGCTCACATGTGCTTTATCAAATCTAACTAACATTTTTTTGTGGTGGTTACAATGGCAGCTGTCCCTTGCTATTAATCTACACTGCCCATATTGGCTTCTATGAGCCTCCCGTTTTTCATCACCACACAGACGTTCCTAAGCGATGTTGCTCATGTGGTCACTATTGTGGGCCGTGATGAAAACAAGGATTTGTATAACAGCCCACCCCCATCATTATGAGCACTTAGTATTGTCAAACTACTATCACTAACATCAACATCACTCTTTTTTTCTCCTTTACCTTTTAAAAAATATAAGTTTTTCTGCCACTACTACACCTCAGTCACTTCAATCAGTATAAGCAATGAAATCACTCATCCTATTCACCTACTATCGTTACGTAAATCTTGGCACAGTCATCGTGATCACTAAAAATATTGCGGTCACTATCACCGTATCGTTGTTTCTTCACGTTCACAACCCTTCCACTATCATAACTCTCTTAAGCAGGGAAACCATCCCCAGCAACGGGTCACCGAAAAATCACCAAACGGTCAAAACCAAATTACAAAACCTTCGGCACCATCCTTGTCCAAAATCCCGTACAACCTTTCCAAGTTCACGTCACTCCTTAATAAGTATATAAGTCTTTTCTTACTATTTTGTTGAACATATATTGCAGTCGTTGAACATATATTGCATTCACCTATCACATTGTCTTTCTTAGTTTTTTTTTGTTTTCTACGTAATTCAGTTGAGGTCGATACTCATTGTAGATTATGTTGCGTCGTTCCTTCATTTTATTTGTCTAATACTAATCTCCCAGGGTCGTATCTGCATAGATGAAAAACCTAGTTTAAAAATTTAAAAAAACACCGCTTTAAAAATGAGCTAAGATAGTGAAATTGTCCCGTTTCTAATCGTCTTAAATCCTTACAAGCAAGTGTTAAATAACTATCATTATCTAAGTCGTGGTCAGCTACAGGATTCACTCTTCGGTGGCAAAATAAAGCTTCATCACGCCTATTCCCTATCTGTTAATAAAATTTATCGAGAATGAAGCCATTATTTGATTGTTTGTATACCATAGTTGTTATGTGTGGTATTTTATAACACAATATTTTGTTTTATATTGGAAATGGCTTTTTGGAAAGTCTCAAAAGCCGCGTAAAAGTATTATACAAAAAAAAATCGCGTGAAAAAAATTACAAGAAAAGCGTTTAGTTTTCAAAATCTGCGTAAAAACTGTCGCAGTGCCACAGTGAGTAAAGAAATGCGAAGTATCTTGAAAAAAAAAACAAAATAATCGTTCCGAACGTGTTACCAAAATCTAACGAGGTCGGTCTGCACTTAATTTCGAGCCGTCATTGTGAATTGAGCAAGTCGCTTGAAATGAACGCAAATTGAACGTCTAAACACCTTTATTCAACTCACTTGTACGAATAGAAAGCTGAACAAGTTCAACTTTTGGCAAGTGAATTGAACAACTCAGTTGAATTCAATTGACTTGCCAAAAATAAAACATAGGGTTTCTTACCCCATTCCCGGCCTAACATGCGTACGACTGCATTATTTAATTGATATTTATGACAGGAAGCAACTTTTCCTGAATTTTGTGGGCTGTATAATACTGCAATAGGGTTCACTTCTGCTTAAAAAATAGCTATTTGTGCTAAATATCGTTCAAAAAAGCTTTTATTTGATTTAAAATAACGAGGTGCAGCACTCATTTCAGTCATAGCGATTTGCCATTCCGGCATACGTAAAACCAGTTCCCGGCCTAAACAAAATTTTACTCGATCTCTCAACATTTTACTCTCACACGCTAACTTTCACCTACTCAGTGACTGAGTAAAATTGTATTGCCCTCTCTTTTCTTCCCACGAAAATTTTACTCAATTTCCGTTAAAAGCGGGACAACTCAAAACTATGAGTAATCCTGCTTTTGACGGAAATTGAGTAAAATTTCCGTGGGAAGAAAAGAGATGGCAATACAATTTTACTCAGTCACTGAGTAGGTGAAAGTTAGAGTGCATTCTCTCTCGGGACGGTAGAAAATGAGACGTAAACAAAAATATGCACGTTCCACGACAACAAGATGCCAGATGGTATTATTCATAATCATTTTTATTTGGTTGAGAAGATATATTTACTCATCCAAATTTCTTCCAAACACTTAGAAACAATATTCTTTTCACCTTTTTAAATCGAGAGAATTGTAAATAACATGATAGCGTCAACGTATTAGACAGTTTTCCTGTTAACGATGAAGGATCATTTTCATACTCCTGGCCTTTTGGCAGCACGGTGCGGCTAGAAGTTCTTGGGCCGAGGTGATTTTTTGTTCGGTTTGAGAATACATTTTAAAATGTATTCTAATATGTTTAAATAAGTTCTAGTGAAACGAACTAATAGGAAGAATTGAAGTGCGTGTGTTTAGAATTATGGTGTGGTGATTAACAACTTAAAGCAATGGTTGTATCGAGCACTGTGACGATTTTCAGGTAGGTGTTTATTTGATGATACCGTTTTGTAAAAGTGGAAAGAATCACTCCGGCTCAGTGGTGTGGCAACGGAGAGCGAAGTTTTGAAATCTACATTTTTATTTTCTACAATTAGATCAATTAGGAGTAAAACAAGTGGTTGAAATATATTGAGTATTGTGAAAGATGAATGGGAGACTTTTTAAAAATTATCAATCATAAACCTACGGCTTCCAAACAGTATACACCCAGGTTTTTTTTTACACGGTTTGGTTTTAGTCGTTTAAGACCTTCAGCGTCAATGAAATAAGGAGTTAACCCCACGAAAAAATTCACAAAAAATCAAAGAAAATTCAGGTGGTATTTGAAAAGCTGTGAAAGTTCGGGTTAACCGGAAAATTAATGAATTCCAACCGTGTAAAAAAAAACCTGGGTGTAAATCATTAGTTTTCTGTGCACTGAGCCGGGAATCGGGTCCATAGGCCCAAGTAGTGATTTACCCTATTCTACTTTCTTTTCGTACAGGTGAATTGAATTAAGGTGCTTACACGTTCAATTCGCGTTCGATTCAAGCGACTTGCACTTGCCTTGTCTAAACGTAGCATAATGGCCACTAAAACACTCTTTACTTTGGTATAGGGTCTCAAGTAGCCTTGCGAGCAAAGGCGTAGAATTGCCAATCCGGAGATGGCGAGTTCGATTCTCGATCCGGTGTAGGATGTTTTCGGGTTGGAAACATTCTCGACACCCTGGGCATAGTGTATCCATTGTACTTGCCACGCAAGATACATACCCATGCAATGGCGGGCATAGAAAAGCTTTCTATTAATATCTGAGGAAATGCTAATAGAATACTAAGTTGAAAAGCAGGCCAAGTTCCAGTTCTTGAAAGTGTTAGTGAATGTTTTGAAAATCGAGGCCCATGCAAAGATTGCATTAGGTCAATATAGCATGCCATTGCATTAGGTCTCTGGTCACGAGAAAAAAAAAGAGAAATAGGTATATTTTTGTGTATATATAGAATCAATTTTTGAACAATTCTTCATATACTTCGTCGACCTTATTTGCTTACAAAAATGTGACTGAAGACGAGGATTGAACCTAAGTCCTCCACCAAGCCTAGCGCTATTCGACACGCTGGCCATCTGGACTATTTATCAGAAAAAAGAAGCAGTTGTGGAAGACTATCATTATCTTCGTTCTGTATTTATTTATTTATTTATTTATTATTTATTAAATCCATCTGACATCTTCTGTCTTAATGAATATCTTAAACTAGTGACCAAATCTCATTTGTAATTGAGATAATTATCATATAATCACAAGTAGAAGGGTAATAGAGATAGAGAAGGGTGATGTTAGTGGAATTGGTACTATACTTATCTGCGTCCTTGTCCGCCATCAAGTTGAACGGAGTTGGGTCGATCATATGAGTCGAAGTTATACTGTTGTATACGAAGGAACCAACAAGAGTCGTCAATACATCTAAATTGATCGAAACCAAATGAACCGAGTGAGCAAATGAACCAAATGAGCAAGTGTAACAAATATAAGATTTTCTGAGCGGTTTGCATGCGAGATTTGATACAAAACGTTTGATGCCAAGAATGTCACAACGTTTTGGTTTGAGTGTGAAGTGCTGAATGGATATTAACATTAATAGGAGTATCTTAGAACTGCGAAATAAATTCCATTATACTGAATATAGTACTGATTTTCCTAGTAGAACTCTGAGCTACACCATTGTAGGGATTCCAACCACACTTTGGACATCACACAGCTTTTGAATTTTCTACTTTCAAGAATGGTCGTAAAGCATTTCTGCAATCACGTTAGTAGTAAGGGTCTTCATAGAGATGGGCGTTCATATCCGGAACCGTTTAAATGATCTGGATCTTTGAATTGGGTGAATGATTCGTAGCTCATTTTTTGAAAGATCCGGTTTACCAGATAAGCAAATTATCTAACAATTTGTAAGGAAATGATCGAATTAAATGTTTACTGTAGGTTCACTAAACATGTTATATTTGATTGAGGGCAAAGAGGGGTAAAATTATTGTCTTTACGGGTCAAAAGTGTGGTCCTGAATGACAACCGTTTCACCATTCTGCATTATCCTTACGTTTTGTTCCAAAGATTCGATCCGTATGAAAGATCCGGATCATTAGACTGAATGACCCAGATCTGATCCGTTTTACCCATCTCCTCTAATCCTAATAGAGCCAAGGGCCATTTCGGAAGTGAGTCTAACTCTTAAGTAGTGCTTATCCAGTAGTCATACACTTGAACCCTGTGCAGTGCTTAGTTTGAAGTTAAGAAATCAGCCTTTTGCCTCCTACCTACACCGTGGTCAGTAACGTCGGATACACTTTCAAAATGAAATACAAATCATATCACGGCGTGTGTATGGGGACCTTTATGACAAAAAATGAGAATCGCTAATTACATGAAAATATAGTTCTTCAGCTTTCATTTCGTGACTATTTGAAAAAAAATCACCGAGGGGTCCCGAACAACTTTTTTTTCTCCCTGAAACGGAACTTTTTAGTTGGAAAACCATCGATTATTTACCGCGTCCCCTATTAAATGAGATTCCTGGATTTTTTTCTTCCAATCATCATATAAAAACTAAGGGCTAATCGATTATCACCAAGTTATAGTCCAAATATTGTTCATTGGAGCTCAAGCGTCAAAGAGCATAACGAAGCTGAACTCGATAAATTTATGTTATCCTCTGAAAACAGCTAAGGAAGGCTTGGGTAGAGATTGCACTGCATCGTAATCTCATGCACATAAACACCCAAAAAACGTGTCGAAATTGAAACTTGTTATGTGAATTAATAAGTTTAACTGGTGCCATAAAATTATTCAAAACGATTGATCATGTTAAACAATAATTTACCAAAGTAAAATAAGGGCCTTCCTTAGCCATGCGGTAATATATGCGCATACAAAGCAACACCATGGTGAAGGTGGCTAGAAATGGATGAAATAGCTAGCGTATACAAATTAAGAAAAAAATGTTTGCTATATTTTGCTCTAGTAATCATATCGCTACGATGCGTAATTAATAAGAACGAGTGATTCAACCGAAAAGCAAATTAATTAATTAAAAACTACAAATGATTTGGCTCTTACATCCCATTTTTATAACAAATATTAACACGTCAGTTTTCTATGATATTGCAATGCGTAGGTTTGGAGAAATATCCATGAGAAATGATTATTTTCACTAAAAATTCATTACCAGTTCAAAATGTAATTCACTTTTCATTTTATAGTCGCATTATTGTTATTGGCAATCACTTTCAATAACGTTTGATTATTTGGTCAAGCCACGTGATCAAGCCAAATACCACCAACAGAAAACACAAACATAAAATCTATTATAATCAATAAACAAAAATCATACTCCAATTGCATTTTCTTCTAAACCGGACTTATTTTCATGATTATTAGTACAAGCAGCAGACTATAAAGTGATCAATAAGCTTCACTTTCATTCATCTATCTAAAGGAAGAAATCTAGATGAACAATGATCAGAGCCGTAATTTCAAGAAGCTTTACCAATGATGAGGTCCCGCTAATATTTGTCAAAAATCAATCAAACAAACGTGTTTCTTACTTTCAAAGCCAAAAATAAAAAATAATCCCACATAGGAATGTCGAGAAAATATTTAAGTTAAAAATTTCCTAGACCGAACCGGGAATATAACTCAGCCACCTCCAGCATGGTATTGGCATGGTCATCTCACAGGTAGGCAAAAAGGGTTTGATAATATCATCCTTGGAAATGTGATAAAAATCGTCAGGTTTTCAAAAAACCTCCAAAGTTTTGAATGTTGGCATTCCATCGTTTTTCAAGCTCAATCAATTAATTTGTATATTCTCATATATCTGGATTAATCTCTAAATTGATCAGGGAGAGGTTGCTGTATAAATATACCTGTGGGTTGATCCATGACGAAGCGGTAATGTTTGCTAGCAAAATGTTGAATTTAATAATTTCGGTTCCGTTATGCTTCTCCACATCTGAACCTTTGAAATAAGGTTTTAAATAAAAGAATAAGAAGAATATTCATTTATTACATTTGATTCATGAAAAATGGTAAAAAAGGATTAAAGACGGTTGGTATTATTGTATATTGGCCACTTGTAAAAGACAAAAAAAAAAGTTGTTCGGAACCCCTCAGTTGATTTTTTGAAATACCCAGGAAATGAAAGATAAGAAGCTATATTTTCACGTAGTTGAAGTTTTAGCGACGCTCGGTCCCCCCTTGGAAAAAAAATTTCAAAATTTTTTTTTCAAGAATGGTGGCAATGCATAGTAATTAATGCAAAAACATGCAAAATGGTAGAAAATATGCGATCTATTCCCCTAAAGTGCTTTTTTGACCTTTCTTATGCGATTTTTTCAGTACATTTTACGATGCACAAGAAAGGCATCATCGCCGCTAGGTGGATTTTTTGTGATAATATTGTTCTACCCTTGTAGCCGTGCGGTGAGCCGCGCGGCTATAAAGCAAGACCATACTGAGGGCGGCTTGGTTCGATTCCCAGTGCCGGTCTAGACAATTTTCGGATTGGAAATTGTCTCGACTACCCTGGGCATAAAAGTATCATCGTGTTAGCCTCATCATATACAAATGCAAAAATGGTAACTTGGCTTAGAAACCTTGCAGTTAATAACTGTGGAAGTGCTTAATGAACACTAAGCTGCGAGGCGGCTCTGTCCCAGTGTGGGGATGTAATGTCAATAAGAAGAAGAAGAATTGTTCTACCATCACTGCCGTCATACGCATAAATGTTCCATGTTTGCTATGTATATGGGATAGTTATGCGTATAACGGCAGAACAGTACTTCAAAAAAAAATCAGAAGACAGTTGCTTCGTATTATTTGCATTATTACTTATAATGCACTTTGAAAGTGTATCCGAATTGATTGATCACGGTGTAAATTTAACCACAGTTGGACGGATTTCAGTGTTTGACAATTTCCGATCCCCCGCGGTGAGAAAAATGCAAAAACTTTTGTTCTGCATATGCATAAAAAAATTCACAATGTTTTATTCAAGAATTTATTTACGATAATTCTCGTTTCTTTCAAATCTATCTGTCTGTGCTAATAATCATCCTTTGTCTGCTATAATTATTCACTAATATCTAATTTTCATCGTATCAATGAAACCTCCGCAACGATTACTTATCTATACATTGTGCCTGTGCCTGTGCCAAATCAAAAAGCATTTATTGCTGGCATAGACGCTGAAGCATATGCACCAAGATCAAACGACCACAATAAAGAAAGATCAACCACACGCTATGTGTGTATCAGTTTGAGGGATTGATGGCAAGCAAGGCTTCAGTATGCAGTGCGCACTATGTGGTTCCTAAACCGTAGGTTCTACGCTGCGATGCGATGCTGCGACATTCTAAATGTGATTCGTACTAACAGTCAGTGTACTGACATTATGTTAGAATGTTACTGAAGGAAAAAACAATTAAGGTTGCTTAAATGTCTAGTTGAAGTTGCCGGTCCGAGTTGAAATAGATCGCAAACAATGCGTGATATCGACAATTTAGCGGTAATTAGATTGTTGCTCTTACTAATGTCTTCAATTCCACCACCTTTGTTACCATACAGGTTGGCTATTTTTGCAGCTTGACTGATTCTGTTTATCCACTTAATGCAAAAGTGCTCTCAACTTCAGTTCCGTTCTATTCTGTTTTTTATGCTCCAGATACACTTTGGCAATGTTTACACAAATCCAGCTGAACAATAAATTTAGCCATCAGCATTTTTAATTGTCCATTGAATGTGTTGGGATGGTACACTTATTATCGACTTGGCTCGACAAATCACATACAAAATGAACTTCTTTACATTTGAGAACTCTCGTCTCGTGAAGAAATCATTTGAAGGGAACAACCATTAAGTGTATATACATTATAAAATTTCCGCTTATTGAACTAACAAGTTAAACTATTCCTTTGTGCGAATGAATTGTTGGGAATAGTGGGTCATTTATATTTTTGCATTGTTATCACTAAATTATGACAAAAGGGTTATATTCTGCTATAGCACCATATTTCTAAAATACGCGATAAAGGTACCTATCTAATTATCTTAACTTTAAACTTTTTAAAACTTTTGGTATTTTCTATTCATTTCGAATTAATAATAATTACGCTTACTACCCTTGCCCTTTTTCATGATAGCTTACTTCTTGATCATTTTTTCGATCGGTTCAAGGCCTAATTAATCGGTTCGATATGATGTACCATAGTAGATACTATGGAAGGTATAGCTCGATTATAAATTTTACCATTCATGACGACCACGTAATTAGCCCGCTTAGATGCTCCCCCATTGAACTAAGAAGTGCCTTTTTTGCATCTACATGAGGTCAATGTTGTACTCACGTAAATACTTAGTTCCGATAGACCGCAGAGCAGAAATTCATAGAACACAAATGGTTGTCAAAAAGAAATCTGCCTTAATTTGTGCACACGTCCGGCTACGTTAATGGTAAATGATTGGTTTGGATGATAGGTTAGTTGCCGTTGAACATGATCAATGGAAGAATTATTTCATTATCTATCCACCGTAATTATGGCGTTTTTGTGGGGTGAAGAGTAAAATAAACTATTCTGGTGGTTATATCCACAAAAAAAAAACACTTCGAGTCTTTTGTTTTAAAATACATCTCAATCTTTTCACGTCCTTAGTTTTTAACACCACCTAATTAACTATAATTAACATTTTTTTTAATAATTGAAAAGTCCAAAAGACTTCATTTGTTTCTTACATGTTTTGTACTTGAGTCGACTTCAGCAAGAGCTCGTCTTATGGGATTTGGAAGTCAACGAGTTTCAAACAGAGTCTAATAAGCTACTTTTTTAATTTATTTCTTGCAGCGTTCTGTGCTATATGCAGAGTAAACTGGGTATGTAAAAAAAAAACATATAGATTCTATATTTAATCTCACTTGTCAATTTTATCTACCAGGCACAAAATGGCTATAATTATGACAGGCCCGATTCTGGATTAGGAATCGCCAGCACCAGTCGACCAGGTTTCCCCGGAACCAGCGCATCGGGATACCCCTCTCCGTCAGGATTCGGTGGTGCGGCGGGACCAACTACGCCTTCCTATCAATTCGGAAGCACGGGATATCCTTCCGGCAGACCATCCATTCCTGCCTTCGGGCAACCGGGGGCATCAGGACCTGCCTTTGGACAACCAGGAGCAGCAGGACCCACCGGGAGCGCTGGGTATCCTGGTGCAGGTCAGCCTGATTTCACTGGAACGGGATCGTTTCAAGGTACATCAGTTGGGGGAACTGGATTTGGCAGCGTAGGAACCGGGCCTGGATTTGCTGGCGACAATGTCGGCTTTCCATCAGGTGGATCTCGCCCAGCTACTGGAGGCGCTGGACAACAACGGCCTACTGGCGGTGTAGGTGCGGTGCAACCAAGTCGTTCTGGACCCAGTGGTCCAGACTCTATTGGACAGCCTGGATCTTCTGGCAATGATGGACAATACGAAGGTGGTGACTACTCGGCTATTCCTGGAGAGCCAGGTGTAGATTATCCAATTTTCTCTGAAATACCTCAAACTTCATTTGATTGTAACCAGCAACCTTACCCCGGATACTATGCTGATGTGGAAGCTCAGTGTCAAGTATTCCATATATGTGCCCTCAATCGTACTTTCAACTTCCTGTGTCCAAATGGAACTATCTTCAGCCAGGAGCATTTCGTTTGTGTTTGGTGGAACCAATTTGACTGCGCTAGTGCACCAGGATTGTTTGAGAAAAATGCAAATCTCTATGATACTCCACAAGGGAGTCGTCTGCCTTCTGATGGATTTGCTGGAGTACAACCAGGAACCGCACCAGGAATAAGTGGCCCAACTGGACCCACTGCAGGTGGAGCACCTTATCCAGGACGAACTCAAGGTGGACGACCCTCAGGAGTTCCAATCGGCGGACTACCTGGAACTGCTCCTATTGGTGTTCCAGGTGGTTCACCTGTGGGATCACCTGGAGGTGTACCACTCGGACAACCAGGAACTGCTCCTGGATATCCAACTGGTCCAGCTGGTGGATACCCTGGTGCTCGACCAGTAGGTGGGTTCCAGCAAGGTGGACAACTTCCATCTAATGTGCCTCCGGGCTATCCTGCTGCCGGTGCTCCAACAGGACCTTCTTTCCCAAGTGGTCCAAGTCAACAAGGATACCCTGCATCAGGTCAACCGGATGGACAGTTTGCTCCCTCCCCGCAAGCTCCTACCCGAGAGTATCTTCCTCCAAGGCAAGGGTGAAGCTGAACAAATGTATTTTTAATAACTTACAGGTACGGGCAATTTATTTATATTAGGCTTAACTTTACTACGAATAAAATGTTGGGACTTGCCAAAGTGAGGTGAAATAGATCTTAGTAAGCAAGTTATCAAATACTAATATTGAAAATGATCAAGACTATAAACCATCATGGCTTTAGTTAGGAATGCATTTACTAAACAGTATTCAAGCTATAACAAAAATAAAGATTCTTCCAGTATAGCAGTAATTCCTTATGGTGGTTTGATCTACTAACATAATGTAAGAAGTATAATGCGACAGGTACACTAGGTGACTTATTGTTATACTGATCATATGTTTTTACTTGGAAGCCATTGTGAATACTCACTCGCAATTGATGTTGCAATAAAAATAAAGCAAAATAAAACTGTAAGATTTGCTTTTTACTCCCAAATTGTTGTCCTTGTAGTGTTATTCGACTTTCAGAGCACAGTTTGAAATTGAAATATGCATCATAAGAGCGTAACATGTTATAAGTCCGAACATAGTTTTAGAAAGTAACAAAAAAAATTGAAAGGGCTAATCTCATATGTTTCTTTGGCTTTTCTATAGAAGTGAACATGGGATTTGATCTTTTAAATAAATTGATCTTTCAAAAAGGGGAGAAAACCTATTTTTGCATGACTTCTATTTTTGTTCCCAAATCAGCGACATTCAAATATTGCAGAAATCCCGCTACTACAACGTGCCCACTGCCCACACGTCATATATTGATTGACTTCAAATCCGCATATGGTAAAATCGATCGGAATCAGCTATTGCAAAAAATGCACGAACACGGATTTCCAGATAAACTGATGCGGTTGATCAATGCGCGCGATGGATCAGGTGATGTGCGTAGTTCGAGTTTCAGGGGCATTCTCGAGTTCCTTCGAAACACGCAGAGGGTTACGGCAAGGTGATGGTCTTTTGTGTCTGCTGTTCAACATCGCTTTGGAGGGCGTAATACGAAGGTCAAGAATTGACATGAGTGGTACGATTTTGACGAAGTCCGCCCAGCTATTTGGTTTCGCCGACGACATAGATATTATAACACGTACCTTTGAGAAGATGGAGGCAGCCTACATTAGACTGAAGAGTGAAGCTAAACGGTACATGATAGGAAGAGGTTCAAGAGACAACCGGAGTTGGTGACGAAATTGAGGTGATTGAAGAATACATGTATTTGGAATCACTGGTTACCTCTGATAAAGATACTTGCAGAAAAATTCTGAGACTTTTTTTTGATTAGGAGTAATGTTTTATGCACTGACACAGCACACGCGTAGTAGTGTAGTGTAATGTAGTAGTGCTACCAGCCATAACTGTTTCTACCCACTAAACCTTCCTTGGGCGCCAACCCTAATTTTCCCTCTGGACAGCTTCCCAGCATTACTGTACTTAATGTACTCATTCATTTGGCCCAATAGATACTACAATTAGACAGTCATACCTCAGCATGTGTAGTAGAGTGGGGCGTCATGGACATTTTTTTTAAATCAATGGTTTTTCGAAGAAATTCTGGGTCCTGAATAACTGGGCAGAATTTGGGCCCGATTAATTGCTTCCTCGCTTTCCGCATCGCGTTTGAAATTTGTATGGGAGAACGTATATTTTTGCATTTTTACTCCTAGAGGTTTCAGTTTGTCGTAAACCAAGTGACACATTGCGTTAAAAAATAACCCGAAGGTTGCCGAAGAAGACACGTTGCTGGAACGTCCACGAAAAAAGTTATAACGCTTCGAAGATTGAGTGTTCAAACCATATGTAAAAAATCGTTTTGCCAGCACTGCCGAACTACGTGAACCAATAATTTAACCGAATGTTATTTCAAAATTATTTATCTTACATGGCTTTAGAGCTAATGGGAGTTATTCGGAATCATTTCACAAAGTAAAAACTTCGAAAAGAAGGAAGATTGGTTTTGCCCTTTGACAACCATTGGTGGCCCAGTAGTGCTGGCAGAAACATTGATTTCTTGCATATGGTTTGAACCTGAGACGAGACCTGCAAAGACGGCTTTCTTTTTCCTTGTTTTGACACTTGTTCTTCTTTTCATCACAGTTGATCATCAATTCTCAACAGTTTCCTTGAGTGTTTCACCTAAATCCCGGGTAGAATCTTCTGAGCACAATAAACGTGTTTGCAATTTACGAATTTGTAAACTTATTTTTATAAAGATTTTCCTATCGGAAATCAAACAAGTTTTTATGACTGTTCAATAATAATCTGTCCGGCTATTGTAGAATACTTTTCAAAGTGAAAAGTACTCGTAAAATAAAATCATTCGGAATACTTTTCGAGGGATACCAATACTTTCACACAAAAAGGTGCTGGTTGCATCTGACAATTCGTGACAGCGCTTGCTGGTTGCAGATGAAGTTACATTTTTTCCTCTTTGCAAGTCCCGTCCCAGGTGTGAACAATCAATTTCCAAAGCTTAATATCATTTTTTGTAGACCTTCCAGACCTTTTAGAATATATGCTAACGTATTGAGTCACGTTATTGAGGAAAAATTGAAGCCGCTAGGAGCAGAAATGTAAAAAAATACGTTTTCCCATACTAAACTCCATATAAATTTAAAACGCGATACGGAAAGCGATGACGCAACCAAATGAGCTCAAATTTTGCACAGTTGATTGGGGTCCCCAAAACGATTCAGAAAAACCTTGATCTCTTCCATAAAACTGCGCCCCACTCTAATGTGAAGTCTATACAAAAACTTCATCCATGCCGCGGGGTGACGATAGCGGCCTGCACCTTGCACTTTGGTGTTTCTGGGACGTCATATTGCCAGCTTCAGAGTTGGGCCGAGCCCATCGATATGACCGGATTTACACCGTTACGCACTACTTCAGTGTTTCCATATCCCAGCGTAACGTAACGCATCGTGGCTTAAGGTTCAAATGTCATACATCAAATCGACTTCTTTTTCTTGCTGTTCGCTTCTTTTTTTTTTGCGGAGAGCCTACTCATTCGCTCAGATCTGATTTTGTACAAAGTACACAAACATTTCAAAAGGTATCAAACTCTATATATTTCCACAAAATATTAACGTCCTTTTCAATACCTGTATAGCGCACAGATTATAGTGATACGCATAAACAACCTCAAACATGCATCTGAGATTGATTTGTTGTGCATCTTTCTTCTATATACACAATTTCCTTCATGCATTTTACATGAATGTAAAATTATGATGCAGTTGACTACCTTCTCAAATGTTCGTCCAGATTCAATGGATTGTTTACATTAAAGACACTATAAACAAAGACGGGAAATGTTCCAATTGGAATACCAAATTTACTGTCAGTGCTATTCCAATCGAGCAGAAGACCTGTCATTCCAATAAATCACGCAGAACATTTGGTAAGGGCTAATTTAACTTCCGCAAATAAACGTGTTTAAATTATTGTTGTAATATTTTTGGATCAATGTAGCCTAATAAACCCCTACAAATGGTAGAAAATGACTTTCAACTTGTTTATATTGTATTTGTTATCTGATTTGCGTGGGTATAAGCGTTACTAATCATTTTTTTTTAAATTAGGAAAATGCCTTACACCAATTTGAAAACTTTATGCAATATGAGCAGTGTTGCGCATTCAGGGTTGCCTGTTGAATTATTTGCTCAGGGATCAGATTTCGCGTCTTTGTATATAGTGTCTTTAGTTTACATGACCATATGATCGGTCTTCTCTCTGTGTACAATGAAAAGTGATGCCGTTTTAGCATTACATTATTATTTTAGCATTACATTACATTATCAACACTTGAATTATGAAAAAAAAATAACCTGGGTTGCTTATGAATGCTTGCGTTTTTACAGTTCTAGCTCACATCGAATATTTAGTGTCAATATATAGCATGAAAAGCATCATTTTCATAGATTATTGCTTGATGCTTACGTACATATCGAGAAAACAAGCATAACATATAGAACAAATCAACACGCAACACTGAACGATGATTTTCGAGTATCTGCAAAGTATAAGAGAGCGTGAGAGTAAATCGACGGTTTCCCCTCCTGGAAAAATATTTTTTCTACTTTGCAATATTTTCTGCAAAAGGCAGTTTTTTTTTCAAATAATATTACGAAATTCATCCAAATGAAGCATCACACGGATGTATTGAAGTCACCACTATATGTTGATGTAGTTTTAAAACAAGAGTGCTTCCCCGATTCAGCTGGGGAATGCATTTTCTCCTCAGTGGGCGGATTTTTTCCTGGGGGTGGTACAAGCCAGTGGTGCGAATTCTCAATCTCAGTGACTGAAATTTGTTGGATATTGATACCATTCCTTCTTCACACTCACTTCAGTGCAGTGAAAACTGAAAATGGTTAGCAGCAACAATCAAAGATGAAGTAAACAAAAGACCTCTCTTCTCATTGCACACGCAGCCCGCACTGACAGTCTATTCAGTTCACTCGCTGCTGTGTGAATGCGACGGCCCTATATAAATGCATGGGTGAATACTATCACTTGAAAGACAATGACAGGAAATTTGTGCCGAATGATCATCAGCTTCAGCCCGCTGTTGACAAACCGAGTTTGCTAAGCTACTCCTGCTTTGTCGTTTTGACTGAAAGGCACCGCCATAGGCAAAGAGGAGCAGAGAAAAATACAAAACAAAAGAATCACACTCAGCAGGCATTGTTGATAAATTGCACCACTGGTACAAGCACGTGGTTGTTTTCTTGTCAATGACTGGATTACGGTAATTTGGGCCTTAAAACCGTACATACCGCAAGACGCTTTGATCAACTATCTACAAAACGCTCATTAGACCGGTACCCGACTAGAAGAGCATAACAAAAACTTCACACAATTTTAACATATTGTGATAGTTATAAGTTATAACTATCACAATATGTTAAAATTGTGTTAAGTTTTTGTTTTTGTTATAACTTATAACTTATGTTGATACAATTTTGTTCTTATTAGCCATTAACTTTCAAATGTTGTAACAGAATTTTATCATAATATGATTTAAAAAATGATTAACACCGAATTGCCCAACAGTAGGCAATTAAAATAACATATAAGGCAAAGTCTCCTGCCATAGTTATCATATCGGTACCAACATTTCAAAAGGGCGAAACTGCTTTTGTAAACAAGAGCTTCTCACGTCTCTGGTGGGCTTATGTGTGCTCACACGCGCAATCCAGCACCATTAAATTAAAGAAGAGGATTCGATGCTTCCATCAGTGGTATTGGATTGCGTGGGTGGGCTCAAATTAACCCACCAGCGACGTGAGAAGCTCTTGGTTACAAAAGCAGTTACGCCCTTTTGAAATGTTGGTGCCGATATCGATGATATAATTTGAAAAGGTTGTCTAATTTGTAATGTTGCTAGTTTTATGTTCTTAAAAATATTCTTGTTTAGACAAAACTAATATTTCTGATTGTTGATCACAATCTGATGGCCTATCACGACCTGTAAAACATTACAACTGCACAGTGAACAATACATTTTGTATCTGATTCTGTTATAAATTTCTATCAAAATATGTTATTTTTACGATAAAAATGTAACAAAATTTGATAGTTTTTTGTTTCAAGTAGTGTAATTATTGATAGAAATTTAGATATTTTACCAACATCCTGCACCATGTTTCTAACAAATTTTGTTATAAAAATTTAGTATTACATAATAACATATGTTGATATAATGTTGATATGACCTTCTAGTCGGGTAGGTCTCTACAGACACGAGACATGGACGATGCTCGTGGCGGTTCAACGCGCATTTAGAGTTTTCGAAAAGAAAGTGCTGCGAACCATTTATGGTGGGGTGCAAATGGCGGACGGTACATTATGCATTAGCTGTTAGGAGAACCATTCATCGTTTACACCGCGAAAATCGGACGGTTGCGGTGGGCCGGGCACGTAGCCAGAATGTCGGACAGTAATCTGCTGAAATCGTTTGCGTCCTATACTCGCCAAATCGATTTGCTGCGCTCCTCATCTTTCCGAACGCCATCTTCGCAGTGTCTATGCTTATCGAACCAGCCCACCCATTTTTGGCCCTTTATACAGGAGTTTGATGAAATACAAAAAAATAATAGAATCATGATCAAATCGTTTGCTAGATATGGTCAGTGCTATCGGTAGGTGCCTTGCCAGAATAGATGGTAATATCATCATCATCAATAAGCACTTTACCATTTTTCAACGTTTGTTGGCCACTTTTCTGCGTTCTGGCACAGTCTTCCGACGATCTATCGGTAGTTCTGTCCGTTGCACACGCCTTCGTGTCGAACCGGGAACATGCAAACACAATTTGCCCATCCGTTTCAATCGGACAGTCGAGAGAAAGCGCATGTCCGTGCCAGTGCAGGTACCACCTGAAGCATCAATGGGTGGTAAATAACTGGCTAAAGACAAAGTACAGCTTTCCATGGGGTCTGACTGACACACTTGGGATCATGTTGTGGGTCCACCTGCCCTTGGACGAGCCGTTACATTCCCTCTGCTATTTGGATATCGTTGCTGCCTTGATATTCCTTCGATTATTACCAGTGGACCTAAAGACGGAGCTCTCCTCGTCTTTCTTGACAATCAGATTAATTGACAATCAGATTAATTGGCAGCGTATGCGTGCTGCCTCGCGTGCAGTGTTGCGGTAAACTCATTCACAATTCTCAATCATCCCGTGTGAGTAAAATTGTTTACGAGTTTGAGGGAATGCATTACGCATGAGTTTTTCACTCTCAACACCATCGTTTCACTCATTTGCCAAACAAAAAAATCGTTTCAGTTTATGGGCAATTTATTGATTTCTCCCGCAAGTGTATCTATGAGACGAATGTCAATTCTCGCCTGATTTTTGAAAACTTCGTTTGTCCAAAAGGGAGGCTCTCCTTGCTGGGTGTGTTTCAATTCACGAATCAAGATCGTTCATGAGTAATGACTCTAATGACTCTAACGACTAATGACTCTCGGGCATATCAGCCCATGTGTGCTCTCCAGCTTTCGGAAGTCGTCGCTATCGCCGTCGAAGCGCGCTTACAAGCTTTGTGATCACTGCATATCGTCATTCGTGGTTTTAGTAGCTTTATCTTACATGAACTTTATTGGAAACGAAAAACACATTTGTTTTAGTGTATCTATTAATGTGGGTTACCATTTTTTACCATTATATTTTTTCTTCCAAATGTGCAAATGAAGTAGGCTGGCCAAATTTTGTTAAACAATGTTAATTTAAAACCTGAACTCACAAAAAAATTTGGTAAAGATTGGAACAACAGAAAAAAAGTTATCCTAAAACAAATCGGGGATACCTATTATTAATGTTGGACGGAAGTTTTCATTAACCCTCTATCAATATTAATTAATCGGATTTCGGATGAACAAAAAAAAAAGGAATTTGTAAATCAATATTTATTTTTCGAATCTCACTGCTTTCGGATGACTGAAATGTGCTCATGAAGTTTCGGACAAATTATTATCGGCATGATGACATATTTACAAAATTTACTTCCCTTCTGCTATGCATAATTTACACGTTCATGGCTTTGTTATAGTTACTACAATATTGATAATTTACATTGAACATTTAGCTGCTAGTATATTACAATCTAATAAACAATCAATCAATGCGTAGTTATGCTTAATATACATTTTTTCTGCAAGATTTTTTCTTTCCATATCTTCATAAATGTTTCATTAGAACCACCATTTTATTTTCGTTGGCATTATGTATGCGTAAGCTTCAGGCTTATTTTATAAATTATGTGTTATAATCAACAAAGTATGAAACAATATCAAAGCTGTGGCATTTTACTGAAATAATACACTTTTTTCATTAGGGTACGTTGAATAAATTGCGAAGTATGGAATTGTGTTAACCATGCGAGTTTGTTACCAAAAAAACGTTGTTTATAATTAATTAATTTCAAAACATTCACATTGTTTTCAGACAACGAACTTTATCACGTGATATAGAACTTTTATCTCATGAAAGATATTAACGTCATATATAAAATTAACAATGCAAACTAGATGTGTAAACTTTGACATTCAGTTACTCTATATTGTGATATGTAGTCTTGTAGTCTGAATTATCTATTAAAAGGTAAAGAACAACAAGAGATGTTTTATAATATCATCAAAGTTATTTCCATACAACCCGACCAGTAGATGATAACAGATTTATATCAGGACTTGTTATTTTGTTACAGCATTTTTTTTTGTTATAACAGAGGTTGTAATAGTAGTTAAAATAACTAAATTTGTAACAAAATGTATTCCAGTTTTAACAAAAACGTTACTAAATATGTTTTCAATTAAACAAGAATATAACTAGATGTGTAATAAGAGAGGTGATGAAAATAACTAAAACTATTACAAATTATGTTATTAAAAAGAACAAAGTTATCAATAGTTGTGTATTCGAATTCGAATTAATTTTATCACATAGTGTTTTAATCATGTTCCGACGATCATAGGATTTAAGTTACTTCATCCAGAACAGAGAATGTATAAAAAAATTATTGCAGATATTGTTATTTCTAACACATATATTGGTAGAATTGTGATATAATTTTGTTATGACTAACTGGTCGGGTAAGTATAGTTGAACTCTAATTCAAAAGTTTTGCGATACAAAGTTACAGAATTTCAAATATTTTGAGCAATAGTATTGCAAATCATTATATCTTATTGATTTTATAGGACTAATCTGAAATGCGATCGGAATATCCTTTTCAGATTACGCCATTTATGATAATAAATATCATGATAAAGAGTAACTTGATGCCAATTTCCATATAATCAATTTTCTTTTCTTTTTCATATTTTTCACGATAATTAATATGATAAATGGCGTAATCTGAATAGGCTATAAAGTTCAGTATTGGCCTGCAAGCAGTGTTGTCCTACACTCAGTGCAGCAAAATCTGCTCTTTGATTTTACTCCATCTAAACGATTTTATAATCTTAACTAAGTATGTGCAACTAATAGAGGGATATTTGAATTTTCTAAATGTCATGGCAAACTGTCAAAAAAATGCACGCCAAAGCCACAGAAGCGCGCGCTTCTGTAACTCTGGCGTGCATTTTTTTTACAGTTTGGCATGACATTTAGAAAATTCAAATATCCTTCTATTAGTTGCACTTAGACTGTTAAGATTATAAAATCGTTCAGATGGAGTAAAATCAAAGAGCAGATTTTTTTTTGCACTGAGTGTAGGACAACACTGCCTGCAAGCCAGGCACGTATCTCCCAGCATAGATATTAGAAAGAGTCGCGACATGTTCGATTTTTAATAAAACTTAGTGAATAAATGTTGCACACCGAGAGCCTTTCCACTGTTTTTAATAATTACCGAAAGACCCATCGTTGGCATTGAACAGTATATAGTTATGTACACAAGAAAAACGCAAGTATATCCAAATATTTTGTTGTCGTAGCGCATAAATTTATCTAGAAAAAGGAAAAGATTGGGAACTTCTATACTATAATTGTCCACTGTGAAAAGGTAAATAACTGTTTTTAAATACATATGTTAAAAGCCGGTTGAAAATTTTAATATATGAAACATATATCTGAAAAGGAACACTAAGGCCGTTGTTATGCTAGCGCAGCGGTTCTCAACCTGGGGTACATGTACCCCTGGGGGTACCTTTACTGGCCTCAGGACTGGCCTTTACTGGTACCTCGGACGAAAATGCGTAATGGCGGATGTACTACAACTTACTTCCACAAACACTTTTTGTGTAATTTTTATTCCAAAACTTTGCATTGTACATGAAATGCATGACTATTAGTAAATCAAAACATATTATATCCTGCCTTCTTCTTCTTCTTCTTCTTCTTCTTATTGGCATTACATCCCCATACTGGGACAGAGCCGCCTCGCAGCTTAGTGTTCATTAAGCACTTCCACAGTTATTAACTGCGAGGTTTCTAAGCCAGGTTACCATTTTTGCATTCGTATATCATGAGGCTAACACGATGATACTTTTATGCCCAGAGAAGTCGAGACAATTTCCAATCCGAAAATTGCCTAGACCGGCACCGGGAATCGAACCCAGCCACCCTCAGCATGGTCTTGCTTTGTAGCCGCGCGTCTTACCGCACAACAACCTGCCACAACAACCATTATTTAAGAGGCTTATTTTCGGTGTTGACAGTTGGTTTTTAATTTGAGAGGCATGACGACTTTTTCCGAAAAGCTAAATAGCTTTATTGCAAGCAGAGTGTTGGTAAAATCATTCACAACTCTCAATTATCGAGCCCTTCCGCGCAAGCAAATTAGAATTAGAAGGAATGCATCATGTCTGAGATTTTTAAGCAAGTACGCATCGTTTCACTCATTTGCCAAAACATCATTTCGCTCCAAAAAGATTTTAAAATTAACTTGTAGGCAATTTATTGTTTACACACGCAAGAGTATCCATAATTCAATGCGACAAACGACTAATTACTGTTTTTAACCGAAAACAAAAGAAAACCTACGATGATTCAAATGGATGATTCAACTCAGGTGTTGAGTTTGGTGCGTTTCATATTACGATTTATTTGGCTCGTTCATGAATTTTGAGATTTTGAGTTTTTACCAACACTGGTTATAACAGGTTTGGAAACCTCCTTTGAGGCCACTCGTAAGCTTCCTTTCGAGGTTCGGATGCCTTCTGTCAAATGGCTCAAAAGCCTCCTTTCAACAGACTCGGAAGCCTCTTTTCAAGTAACGAGCAGCATCCTTTCAAGAGGCTCTGAAGCCTCTTTCAAGCGGCTTGGAAGCCTCCTTTCAAGAAACGCGGAAGCTTCCTTTCCACAGGCACTGAAGCCTCCTTTCAAGGGACTCGGAAACTTCAGCAGGCTCTGAAGGCTCTGAAGGCGCGGAAGCTCCCTTTCAAGAGACTCGAAAGCCTCCTTTCAAGAGACTCGAAAGCCTCCTTTCAAGAAACTCGAAAGCCTCCTTTCAAGAGACTCGAAAGCCTCCTTTCAAAAAGCTCCTTTTAAGAGGCTCGCAATCCTTTTTTCAAGAGCCTTCGAAGCGTCCTTGCAGAATGCTCAGAAGGCTCCTTCTAAGAGCCTCGGAAACCTCTTTCGAGATTCGAAAGCCTCCCTTCAAGAGATTCGGAGGCATCCTTTCAAGAGCGGCTGAAGCCTACTTTCAAAAGGCTCGGAGGCCTCTTTTTAAGAGAATCGCAAGCTTCCAAAACTCCTCAAAGTATGCATAAACCTAATTTGTATTGGCAAACAGCGAAAATTTCAGATAACTTTTAAAAGAACAATATATAATATTTTTCCGGACCGTTTTTCAGGACTTATGTGTTATACTTATTTTCATTTACAGCGAAAAAATAGAGGGTACCTCAATGAATGTAAAAGCTCAAAGGGGTATCTCTCCAGAAAAAGGTTGAGAACCGCTTTGCTAGCCAATCGCTTTTTCACGAAGTGTCAGAGTATTCGTGATTTCTCGAGTCCCGGTGGACCGTGAAAAGGGTTTTTAACCAAGAAAAGGAAACGACAACCATCCGAAAAGGCCACAGGCTGCTCGAGGTCAGCTCGGATTCCTTGGGTTATGTAGGTGAAGGAAATTCGGGAACCATCTATCCCCGATCTTTATCCACTGGATTACCCAGTATGGCTTTCAACAAAAGCCCGTTCTAAACGCCACCAGAGTGCAGCCAGCCTCAGACGAACATTGACTTGTACCTGGAGAGAAATCGATCCAGGCTAAGTGCGTTCCGGGTGTAGCTAGAGGCCGTAATTTCAACAAGTGGAAATCCGATCTTGATCAACATCGTTGAGACTCTCAGATACAGGGGGATGTTTATGAATGAAATGAAAAATCAAAACTGATTTTTTAGATTTTATTTAAATTTTGACGGTATTTAGAATCAACGACGAAAATTAAACGCTAGAGTCGACGATTTCCTGCAAACTTCCGTCGGCTGAAGTTGCTTCATATATCAGGACAGTAGTTCCATACAATTATTATGGACTGGAAAACATAAATTTAGTAATAATAACTAATTTGTAAATGTAAATACGCAAAATAATCCATTACTAGCACACAAGGGGGGTCCGTAAAAGGCACAAGGAACATGTGTAAATGGAACATGTAAATCAAATGGGGGACCATAATACGTATTTAATCAAAATCGACGTTGCTTATTATGGACCCCGGGGGTGGCCATAACAGGCACACTAGATACTGTGAGATACATACTGGCCCTAACATAAATCGTAGATTGCTGACGGTAGTGTTGGTATCACTGTCATTCAATGGGGGTAACTTGGCTGCCTAACATTGGCACTACTGACGCTTATCCTGGCAGTGGCAAAAGCGCATGAAGCTACGGCAGTCCTAGCAACGTCGCCATTTTAGGTGTGCGCTTTCGTGAGGTAAGACGTTTTTCATTTGAAATCTAATTTCCCAAGTCGGGTGATTCTACTCTCCTCTAACATAATGAATACCAAGGCTATTTACAGTCACTCTCGAAATTGAGCGTACACCATGGATTAGATAAATATATTCGAAAATTCCAAAGGAAATTTAATTGTTGGCTCGGTTGTTTTTAATGCATTTCAATATTCATCCCTTCCTTCAATGTATGCGTACATAAAATGGTTGAAATTTTTTCTCTAAAGTTCAGTTATTTGAAAATGATCTCAAAATACGCCTATTAGATGTTACAAAATTGAGCGTACAGCGATTTTTTTTAATAAAATTTCTTATTATAAACATGATTAATGTATTTTAATATTGTTTTTTCATGATTATATTTATAATAATAAACATCCGCTACTTAAACATTCAATGTTTTGAAATTAAACCATGTTTTGGTCAAAATGGCGAACAAGTGAGAGGTAAGAACATTGCTATTTAACAATTCAATGCTGCTAGGGAAAATAGATGCTTTAAGATATGGATTTCACCGGCATCGTATCTTTATATGATAGATAAGCGAAATCGAGCGAGACATACGATAAATTTGGGAAAATTCAGTCGGTAAATGATGAAAACAGATGTAAACATACAGAGAAAACGACAAATGTTAGGAATGACATAATTCAAATTTAGTATGTCTTTAACTGAAATTTGTTTTAAAGCTTGATTTTTGTCTCAGGTTTTTCATTAAGAGTAATATTATTGAATCCAATCATTAACAGTCAAATTCTAAAAGTACAAGGTACATGTTAAGGTACCGAACATAAAATCAGCTTTTCAACCCTGTAGAGCAATTCTGATTGAATATTGAAAAGATGGCTTTAAATCGTAATATCATAATTAAATTTGGATTAAACTCCACGATCTGTTACCATAAGGGATACAATTGGATGATTTCCATGTGGAGAGAAAAAATAAACTTTTTTAAAAGTTCGACAGCTTATTTAATGATACCTTGATGAATTTAAATGATTCAACCAAATTTGTTCCTACGGTGACTGAGTCTTCAAATATAAAATGACGTCTTATAATGTATCCGTGTTCTGCTCTTTTATTAATATTATTATTAATGAGTGTCCTGAGCTTATAAGCTACCTATACATTGACTTTTAAATAAAGTTATACTTAATTTGAAATATGCCATTCCCATTTGTCGTTTTCGCTGTATGTTTACATCTGTTTTCATCATTTACCGACTGAATTTTCCCAAATTTATCGTATGTCTCGTTCGATTTTAATAATCTATCATATATAAGACACGATGCCGGAGAAATCCATATCTTAAAGCATCTATTTGGCCCAGCAGCATTGAATTGTTAAATAGCATTGTTAATACATCTTACTTGTTCGCCATTTTGATTAAAACATGGTTTTATTTCTAAACATTGAATGTTTAAGTAGCGGATGTTTGTTATTATAAATATAATCATGAAAAAGAATATTAAAATACATGAATCGTGTTTATAATAAGAAATTTTATAGAAAAAAATCGCTGTACGCTCAATTTTGTAACATCTAATAGGCGTATTTTGAGATCATTTTCTAATAAATGAACTTTAGAGAAAAATTTCAACCATTTTATGTACGCATACATTGAAGGAAGGGATGAATATTGAAATGCATTAAAACATCCGAGCCAACAATTAATTTTCCTTTGGAATTTTCGAATATATTCATCTAATCCATGGTGTACGCTCAATTTTGAGAGTGACTGTACATTGGCGACCATAACAGGACATTAAACTATTTTCGTTTTGCAGGATCACTCGCCTTGGGATTTATTTGGTGAAGACATTTTTTCTGCTAAATCCTGATCAAGTATTGGTGCGAGTAGAAATCAAAGGTACACAGTTTCGAAAACAAATTTGTGTTGAATATTTTGTGATGGGCGGGTAAAGAATACCGTCATAGTAAAATTAGGACGAGTAAAGAAAACTGTTCTTCGAAATTCCAATATTAAATGATGATGATGGTCGCGCCAGGTTTGAACTAGACGATTTATCTTTAAGATAATTCTTCTTCTTCTTCAATGGCTCTACATTCCTACTGTAACTTGGCCTGCTTTTCAACTTAGTATTCTATTAATATTTTCTTCAGTTATTAATTGAAAGCTTTTCTATGCCCGCCATTGCATTAGTTGAGTATGTATCTTGTGTGGCAAGTACAATATTTCCAACCCGAAACATCCTAGACCGGACCGAGAATCGAACTCGCCATCTCCGGATTGGCAATCCTACGCCTTTGCTCGCAAGGCTAATGGAGACCGACCCCCTTTAAGATAATCAATTGAATTTAATTTCATAACAACTTAATCAGGTTTCCAACACAAAACTAACACGATCTGATTACCATCACAAATATAAATTACATAACTTTCCATTACTATCCGGCAAAAATCTATCTGCGCAACGAAAACCACCAGTGCAGACATTATTTAGATGGATAATAAAAACCTTCTGGAGAAATATTTCCAAGTGGTAATGAAAGCCCATGATTCAAATGAAGTTGAAACTGCCCAAATGTGTAATAAAATATGAAGAATTAACAAGAGGCTAGCAATATTTTCAAAAAAAATCAGTATGAGATTTTAAATGAGAAAAATACTGACTATTCCCTCTGTTTACAGAAACCACACGCATCTAAACCTTTGAAATGGAATCAGAAGATAAATACGTCCGCGTCGACCAGCCCTACGATAGGGGCGTCATGTTTCGGATGATGAGGAACAACAAGATGTGGATAATGAAATATACGAGTATGCCAATCACCAAGGTTCTGTGGACCCATACCGAGAGAATGAGATATTGAAGCAACAGATAGTCGACTTGAAGAAAAGCAACAGATAGTCGACTTGAAGACCATTGAGGCTGAGCAAAGCTGGAATAATTATCGGACATAGCCATCGCAGTCAGAAGCAAGTGGATCAAGTGTCAGGTGGGACCAAACGAAGCCATTCCCCAAGAAGACTACCGTCAGCCAACACATGTTAAGGCTAGTATGTACCTCACAGCTACATAATTTTAAAATGCTTATTTAAGTAGTAAAAATGAATGTTTAAGTGTGAAACATGTTGCTGATACCCGTTACTTGTCATCTGATGCTGCAGAACCACATTTCGTCGTGGGACTCACTCTAGGGAAACGACTAAAGTAAATTTCAGTCGTTAAGGGGTCCATTAGTAGCACTTAACTAGCACTAATAAGCCACATAGTTTACGATGAATTGAAACCTCCAGAAGCAAAAATGCAAAAATGTACACAAATTTGAAACGCTTTGCATGAACTCGGAATGCAATCGGCTATAGTTTCCACATAGTTAATTGGGCTAACAATACGGATTAGAAAAACTTTGATATCACTTGGAGGGATGGAGTTTACGTTTTACAATACAACTGTCAAAACGGTTCAAGCGAACGATTTTATTTTTCTAGATCTGATGAAAAGCATACCAGAGACAATAAAACATATGCTTCATTGATAATTGATGATTTGCGTGTTGCAATTTGCATCTCGCTTTGAATATGCACTTCGATATGTCTCTTCCAAATGGTCCTATATTGGACACCTCTGGAAATTGAGATTGAAGTTCCATTTCTTACAATTAAGGCAAATATCTCATTGTTGACGTTTCGTGTGATAATGTAATTTACAGTTTTCAATATACATTCCTTATAACATACATTCCATTCGACGGTAATGGATAGCTGCTGGTCCCTACACTAATGTTTATGCACCACTTAGGGGCTCGAATTGCCCACTTCTCCATTCAGTAACGAACCCCGCGTAAGCTTCTCTCGCAACACGTTTAGTAGTAAACTATTAAAACTAATATAATAAATATGGCTCAGGCACTAATAACGAGTATGCGCTGCGATACATTTCATCAACAAGGGTTTGAACATTTCGGACACTTATACGTCGCACGTTAAATAGGATACACATGCCCCGAACTTACTAAAACTCGGTAAATTAGTCATGACACAACATCACCCGGGGTTCACTTGTTATCTCTAACCCCATCGAGACGCCAGCGAATACAGTGATCTGAGTAGTTCCAGTGCCCTGGTATCAGAGTGCTGGTTGAAACTGTTCCGGCTGGCTTCCGCGATGTAATTTCCGGCAACGCTCAGACTCTTCTGCGTTCGACTACTACTGGTGGGGGATTCTCTGAGGGCAGCGCTTCTCTTTGGAGTCGTTGGTTCAGCCGTAGTTAGCCTCGTGGTGGGGATGGTCGAAACAATCGTTGTCGTTGGGGTTTCCGTTGTAGTGACTGGATTTGTTGTAGTCTCAAAATCTAACGTGGTAGTGGGAATGCTTGTCGTAGTGTAGTGCTCTGGAAATAGACTAATAGCTGGAGTGGTCGTTTCAGAGTCGTCGCCAAATCGATTTTCGAAGAACCTAGTGGCCGTTTCTGTCGATGAATCCAGAATTGTTGATTTAGTTTCCTCATAGCCAGATGTAGTTGTTTCGAAGCTGGCTCTGCTGTCCACGTCTAGCTCAGTAGTGGTTCCGATAAGCCTTTCAAATTGCGAATTTCTGAACGTAGTTACCGGCGTGGCAACGGTAGTAATGATGACAGGTTTCTTTGAACTCTTCATTCTCCTGCTCGATCTTGATTTTACGATGCGAATTTCACTGCTATCATTTTCTTGACTGTCCATGCTGATCAACGCATTGAGTAATGCCTTCCTGGAATCTTCGACGGTTTTATTATAGTCATCATCGCAAGTCTGTATGAGCAGTAAAATCAATCGACGAACCGATTTGTTGGTGTCAGCTGTTTTCATTACGTTCATTAAGTGGTCCGCTTCAGTTTCGTTTAGATCACCGAACATGAGATTTGCCTTCCGCTGCATAGTTTCCATTAGTTCGTTTTCATTTGATTCCTCTTCACTTAACTTTTTGCTCTTTCCTAGACGACCCGAAATTTCTACTTTGGTAGATGTAGTCGAAATTGGGGGTGTTGTAGAAGCAACATAAGCGTTGGTAGTTTTCTTCTGACTTCTTGGTAGATAAGTATGAGCATTTAGTATGGTAGTTTTATCCTCGTCTTCTGCTTCTTCAGAGTCCATTAAGCCGTCGTTGATGGTCAATGGATCGAGAAACACTGTATAGGAAAGTGTAGTTTTGGAATTAGGAGTTATTTTACCCGTATCAGGAATTGGCGTTGCGATGTCACTAGAAATTGTAGTAGCCTCTATCTTCTCACTATTGAATTGCTTCGTAATGTAGTGACCTTTAATTGTGGTCGATCCTATCGTTGTATTTGGAACGTCCACGTTTGTAGCAGATAATTTTCCATTTTCTTCCAAAGCTTTGTCCAAATTGAGAAAGCTGTAAATTGTTTTAGGTTTCTTATTGCCTCCGATAGAGTTACGACTAGATACAATCGATTGGCTTTGTGCCCTTTGAAGTTGTTCGTCGTCTTCCAGGATGTCGTCACGATCGGGCGGCAGAAAAACTTTACTGGGTAGATTACCGTCGAGTGGATTGGATTTTCCGTGAAGAGGAGGCTGTAGTTCATAATATACAGTCGGTGAAGAATCCGTGGTGGTTGTGATCGTTGACAACTCCTCACCCCATTTAAGCGATTGTGCATCTGGAAAAGAATAAGAATGTGTAAGCTTCGAATCCATGCCAATCCAGATTAACCATTTTGAGTAATCAATTTCTGAATATGTTTATGAAAACAAGTAGTGCGTAGTTACCCGGCCCTAAATACAAAAAAAAGAGTACAACTTACTTAAGCAACTCAATTCCTCGAAAAGTTCGTTTTTGAAAAAAATAGGGGGTCAAAATTTGAGCTTGATACGTGGCCTCAACTATACTGGGTCTATAATACTTTACAGGCTGTACTCTCACTCAACCTACCCAGAGACTTCTTATATGCTGTGCAAAGCTTCCTGCGCTGGGGAGTGTTGTGTAGCAATGAAGCAGTTAGCGATAAAATACGTTCAACTCTCCATCCAAAAAATTCGCATACAAAGTCGATCGGAAAAGGAAGTGAGCCCCAATATCGTTAATTTCAGTCAATTTCAAAACTAGTATCAAACAAACCAAGTAAATCGAAGCAAATCGATCCGATCGATTCTGCATGTAGAATAGCTGGATGGCGCGTTTTCCCCTCTTCAAAATAATGTAAAGATTATAAATGTCACTAATGAGCGGGATTGAATGACTACAGCGGCACCTAGGGATTAAACAGTGGAAAGTATGCATTTTCTCATATATTTAGTCGATTTTGCTTATATAAACTTCACGCTCGTTCTTGCTTATATAAACTTCACTTAAACTTGACGGATCTGGCTGAAATTTTAACAGTAGCTTCTGGGAGCAAAACACTTTATTTTCAGGGGTATACGTCCTGAAAAAATGATTTTGAATTTTTTCATATAAGTGTTGTCCACCCTATTCTATCTGCAAATCTCTCAATTTCATCGGAATAACTCGCAGATGTGCCGAAGGATCGCGAATTCAGCATCGTAGCGGTGCGGTGTTGGAAGAGATCAATGATGCTAACGTTTAGAGGTAATCATATCATTTACTGAGCTGCGACAACGCACACGGGCTGGGATCAGTTTCCTAAGTTATAGGTGATATGCAGATCGGGTGGTGGTCAATCAATAAAAGAATGTGCAGGTTGAGAATCAAAGGTCTATTCTTAAACTTTAGCGTAATTAACGTTTAAAGACCACCCTCCGCAAGTACTGATGATGCTAAGGACGAACTCTATGTGCAGCTTAAACGTGAGTACAGAACTACCCAAGCCACGACCAATGGTTCGATCTTGGGATTGGAGCGTTCCGTGGTCAGTACTAGTATTTTCTGCAGTCAGCCCAAGTACATGAATTCTTCATCCATATCGATTTCGTCGCCACCGATACAAACTCGTAGCGGGTGACGTTCTTGTACAGCGTCTTCAATGTTTTGATGATCAATTTGATTCGTCTAGCTTCCTTCTTCAGCCTTGATGTATGCCTTTTTCATCTTCTCGAAGTTATGTGTCATACTATCAATGTCGTCGGTGAACCCAAGTAGCTACTGAACAGCTGAACGAATTCTATGAAAATCGTAACATTCATGTCAATTTTTGCTCCTTGTATTAACTTTTCCGAAACGAAGTTAAATTCACCACCGTGTTAGAGTAGCTCTGCTGGTAGTTGGTCAACCCAAGGAGCCAACATCTTCCTGAATTTTCTAAGGATTCGAAGCTGGAAAACTTATGTCCTGTGCACATGCTCCCTGCTACGTTACCATACTGCCCTCGTTGTCTGTAACATCGGTATTCAGGTGCTTTTCGTAGTGGTACTGCCACTTCTGGATCACGTCACTCTCATTTATACGAAATTTCTCGTCTATGTGCCTACACATGTCAGGCTGTGGCACGTGGTTCTTACGTAAACGGTTAAACTACTCATATGATACAATTGATCGAAATCAGCTATGGCAGCTAATGCACGAACACGGATTTCCGGATAAACTGACACGGTTGATGAAAGCGATGATGGATCGGGTGATGTGCGTAGTTCGTGTTTCAGGGACATTCTCGAGTCCATGGCTACGGCAAGGTAATGGTCTTTCGTATCTGCTATTCAATATCGCTTTGGAAGGGGTAATACGAAGAGCAGGGATTAACAGGAGTGGTACCATTTTCAATAAGTCTGTCCTGCTATTTGGCTTCACTGACGACATAGATATTATGGCACGTAACTTTGAGAAGATATAGGACGCCTACATCAGACTGAAGAGGGGAAGCTAAGCGGATCGGACTAGTCATCAACACGTCGAAGACGAAGTACATGATAGGAAGAGGTTCAAGAGAAGACAATGTGAGGCACCCACCGCGAGTTTGCATCGGTGGTGACGAAATCGAGGTGGTAGAAGAATTTGTGTACCAGCAGAGAAATTTGGAGACGCATAGTTACTGGAAATCGTACGTACTTTGGACTCCGCAAGACGCTCCGATCGAATAGAGTTCGGCGCCTGACAATCTACAAAACGCTCATTAGACCGGTAGTCCTCTACGGACACGAGACCTGGACGATGCTCGTGGAGGACCAAAACGCACTTGGAGTTTTCGAAAGAAAAGTGCTGCGTACCATATACGGTGGGGTGTAGATGGCGGACGGTACGTGGAGGAGGGGAATGAACCACGAGCCATCCATCGTTCACACCGCGAAAATCGGACGACTGCGGTGGGCCGGGCACGTAGCCAGAATGTGGGACAGTAACTCGGTGAAAATGGTTCTCGACAACGATCTGACGGGCACAAGAAGGCGAGGTGCACAGCGGGCAAGGTGGATCGATCAGGTGGAAGATGACTTGCGGACCCTCCGTAGACTGCGTGTTTGGCGACGTGTAGCCATGGACCGAGCCGAATGGAGAAGGCTCTTATATACCGCCACTTCGGCCTTAGTCTGAATAAATAATAAATAAATAATTAAACTTCTCATAAAACTTTCATACGTTATTAATTCGGCACAGTTGCTCCATTTCTTCACGGTCTCTGTCTTAACGCTGGCGCTGTTTCCTTCGGAAAATCGATTTTTGGCTATTCCGCGCCAGTTTCTATCGTGTCTCGTTTGCCCTCGCGTGGTGTTGCAGAAAACTCGCCCATGCTGCATTCTTCTCCTCCACTTATTACTGCCATTCGCCGTCATACCAGAGCAGCATTATCTGCCAAATCGAAGTCGTTTAGGTGTTCAGGTGACTGCCAGAGCAGCTCACGGTACGATATGGCCAATTACACTCACCATGATCTTATCGATTACGATGAGGGGCAGTAGCGAAGATAAAATACATTCTTGTCTCACTCCAGCAACTGTGGACTCTGTACGTAAAAGCTCCGTGCTGTGCTTTTATGACGCCGACAGCGGAACAAATATCTCTCCAGCTGCTCTTTCGTTGGAAGAACCACTTCCAGATGCAGAACGTAGCCTTGGCCTTCCGTTTAGTAGTCGCCCAATGTTTAACCACGGCGTTCGACTTCCTCGTATTGTACACATTCTTGCGTTAATTGGCTGCCATACAATCACGCGTAGGGGCCTATTACTTTTACCCAGCACTATGAAGTGGATTCCTAAATCATTGATGAAGCCACAGCTTTGGTAGAAGCGAGTCGCTCGATGCCCATTTCTCCACACTTTCTGTTGCGCCCAGCATACTTTCTGCAGCACCACGACGTCAAAATTGCAGGGATGTAGCTCGTCGAGGTACGGTCTGTGGCATCTTTTTTTAGTCGTGATACGCTGTTCGATCCTTTTATTGGGTCGCTTATACTCATGATCGCGCCTAATTTAATGATTTTTGCGTGAAATTGTACGATGCCTTGTGAACATACGCGTGCAGCTCGTTTGGATGATTACAACTCACGTAGCAAATTTAACTTGTTCAACAAATTGCCATAACATTTGATTTGTTTTATATATAGAAAGCTTGTATTGAGCTCAGATTTTGTGAGTCCTATTTTTTTACCAAAACGAATATTTCAAGATATTAAGCTATTCAAATTAAAAAAAAAACTACGGCCCAATGAACAGCCAAGGAATCTATCAAACCGATGAAAAGTGAAGTTATACAAATTGTCGATCACTTGTAAGTAAACGAACACAATTTTGTGACAAAGGGAATTTTGAATTACACGAGTCTAGAAAATGAAATACTACTTCTTTTCCACATTACTCGTCATCTTTCAAATGTCAAATCTGTATACACATTTTATCGCCAAAATCTGTTGAGTCCCAACACCAAAACAAAAACAATTAATATCAAATTCTCATATTAAATTGAATTAGCTATTTTTCATAAGATACTCAGAATATTGGATGATAATTATATTAGGTATGTTTGTTTCTACAGCTTACAACATGTTGAAAGACGCTATTCACTGTGTTTCAGTCATTCTTATAAAGTTATAATATGTTACGACTCCTTCCTTACCATAGGGCGGCAGAGTTGATTTGCGGTCGTATCCTCCATGTGGCGGGTAGTAGGTCGAATTGTCAATCTTCTCATCGAGATCTTCGATACTCTCGACAGCTTTGTAAGCGGGTGGTTTCAAGGTTCCCAATTCTTCGTTGACCTCATCAGCCAAATCGTTCTTCGTATCGTCTTTCGATGATTTGAGAGTTTTTGACTGTCGTTCTCTGTAGGCAGATGCTGTTTTTTCCAGCTCATTAGTTATAAGATTAGAGGCAGGTGTTTTCTTTGCGCCATCAGTTGCCCTCGGGAGTCCAACGGAGGGAATGACAGTTGTAGTGACAGGTAGCTCGGTGGTTGTTTCCGAGGCACCAATCGTAGTTTCTCGCTTCACTGTGGTCGGTAAGGTGACATCTGAGAAGTCCAGCACTTCTAAGTCTTCCGTAAGCGCCGCTCGCGGAGCAGGGGTTATTTGATTACGAGAAAAAAAGTAAGAGGCTTCTTCTGTTGATATGTCGTCATTTTTGCCGTGTTTCGTTTGATCGATCTGATTTGACACGATCAATTGTGGAGGAGCTTTCGGTCTGATTTCCGATAGAATTCGACGGAATGTATCGGGGTCTTGCAGGTATGCAGATAACGCATGAGTGAATACTTGTGCCAGCTCCCGGATCTGCGGTGACGCAGATGTTCCAAAAATAGGATGCCTTGAGTACTGCCCCTCCAAATCATTACTAGAGTCATCTGAAAATCGTGTCTCGAACTCCAAGCTTTCCGTCGTTGTACTTGGAGTTTTTACATTGAACAGCTGTTGATACCTTTCGAGTGTTCTCTGGCTCAAAAGCGTAGCACTTACGGAGGAAGGTCGGTTTTCCTCCGTTTGTAACTTTTCAGTTTGTGACCGTATTTCAACCGGGCTGTTTGTGGTAGTTGCATTGATTGCCGAATCATCGGCAAAATAGAGGGCAAGTGAGTGTAGTGCATTTGGACCAGATGATGGTGGAACTTCTACGCCTGGGCGATTTTCAACAACGGGTTCGGATATTTCAAGTTCTTGTAACGTTTTCATCATTTCCATAGCATGCTCAGCTGCTCCCGAAACTGTAGCTGACGTGGGGATTGCAGCAGTTGTCTGCTCTGCTGAGGATGCTTTATTTGTTACGGTTGGTATGGTAGGAGTATAGAAAGGTTTATCTTTTGCTTTTGTACTGGGCTTTCTGGCAGTTGTATAGGCCGGGAAGTTCAAATTTTCTGGAGTTGGACTTGGAGCTGGCTTCGAGTTTTTGATGTCTAATGCACTTGGTGATTTTCGGTCTGGTTTCTGATTTAAAGTGCTTGTTTGATGAGTGGTACTTCCTCGACTAACTGTGGATGCTGTAGTTGCTCTCAGAGTTTGTTGTTTCGTTGTAGTAGAAGTAACTACGGTTGGAGCCTCGGTGGCTCTCGTAATGAATGGTTTAGCATCGAATGTGAATGAGTTCTTTTGGCCAAACTGTTGTTGACTGAAATTGTTCTCCAGAATTTTGGCTGTTCGTGATGATGTTGCCGATGCTTTGTCATTTGTATTTAGCAATTTTATTGGTTTCTCATAATTATATCCTTCTGGTTTCGTATTACTCCCTTCGAATGTCTTGTCAGGCGCTGGGTAGTTGTATCCATTTATAGCTTTACCACTTCGAGCAAAAGATGCTGTTTCGTCAGCGGTTTGCGTTTCCTCTGAACTGGATTTTTCGCCTCTGGAAACCAAGTTGCTTCTACGAACATTGTTCCGCTTCAATGAAATATCTTCGAAGTCAATACTCTCATCTGATTCCTCAACACTTGTATCCATGCGCCTATTGAATGCCAGTGCATCGAAGTTGGGCCCTAATGGCCCATTGAGAATAGCATGTTTTCGTTGTACGTTAAGTGAAAACTGTTCTGGTGATTTGATGGGCTGAGGGATTGGGTGCTTGCTCTGAATTCTTGCCCGCTGGGCTTGCGTGAGCATTTCTGAACTCTCCGCATAGTGGTTTGGTGCGGCTGCACAGTCCACCTTGAACCACCAATCGCAAATCAAATCCAACTGTCGGAAAATGGTCCCGTTCGGACACAAAAACGATATCTTTTTTCCTTCATCACATATGTGGAAAACCTAAAATAAATAGATTGAAAATTATTGTGTTTGAGATTTACCTACGACTAACAACAATGGGATCCTGAGGATCGTTTCAAATTCAATTTCGACAATGTGCCGGTGAACATCGTCTCAAAAAATCAATTCGTGATCCGGATACACATTATCAAAAAAGTGATGTAATCTACAAAGCCAGATGAATCTCTAAAAAGCTAAATAAATTTAAAAATTACGGAAACTTGACGAAAGTAACGACATTTAAAATGACGGCAGATATCTTCCAATGAACGTATTTCATATATTTTGTCAATACAGTAGATGTTCGATAACTGAAATCATTTAACGACAATGCTTTTTAATGTGCCTCAGATACACAGAAAAAAAAATGAAAACTATTCAGCGCGTAAAAATTGAGACGCGGAAAATTACACTATTCTTAAACAGCATACATGAATCTTTTCCATAAATTTCACCCTAAATGTATGTAATTTGTATAGCATTATACTACTTAGTCGACTAAATAGTTACATTATGCAATACAAATTGCATACATTCAAGCGAAAATATCGTTTAAGATTACACTCTTTGTGGCATTCCCTTTATGTGCATTACTTTCGTGTAAATTTCAACAACTTTTTCTACCTGTGTAGGCCCTACGCACCGTGTTATTTTTCGTATCATTCCTTATCAATTGTTTGTATTACATTAACTGCAATTCGATAGTTGCAAAAGCTTTGCAGTTATCGGACCATTAATAGAGATGTCGCAAATTAATCGATTACTTCGATTAATCGATTCATCGTTGTGATAATCGATTATTACCCAACGATTAATCGATCAAATAATCGACAAGAATCCAAAGTAATCGATTAATCGGGATCTTACGACATCTTTAACCATAACCAAGGATTTTACGACATTATAAGGATGTTAATTGATTACTTCGATTAATCGATTCATCGTTGTGATAATCGATTAATTCTGAATCGATTACTATCCAACGATTAATCGATTCAATAATCGATAAGAATCCAAAGTAATCGATTAGTTACTCATCGATTAATCGGGAATTTACGACATCTCTAACCATTAAGCTAACTGAATAACTGATAACCATTAGATGTCTAAAATACGTTACAGTTTTCGAACGATAATAAAATGTAAACATGTTGAAATACAATCAGGTCGAACAGCTCTATTTTTTCTTGAAAATCATTCCTTACGGATGCAATTTGAAATATGATATGACGTAAAGTAGACTTGTAGCCCAGTGATATCACAACTTTCTCAGATAGTTTATTTATGGATTAGAATATTTGAAAAAATGAGTGCGCCAATGCCGCTTTGAATACTTTATATCAAATGTCACACATTTAGTTTAAGTTTAGTATCACTTCTATGCGATGTCTAGCGAAGCTTTCAGTGATAACATGTAGTGCTGCAAATCACATTCCAAAATTCAGCTTATGGGACGAATTGCGTTCAATGGGTATTAGCACTCTAACTAACTAATCAATAGATTGGGCTTCTTGATGACAGGCTTATGCTGATTCGGCGCTTATAGGCTCCCCCAGACCTAAGCGATTTTATCGCCGCGACGGCAACAACTAGTCGCCGCGATTCTATCGTTCGGTCGCTACCGGCAATGTTCTATTTACGCTTCCATACCAATGGCGACAGAATCGCTGTCGCCAAGCGATAGAATCGCGTCGCAACTGTCGCATCGCGTGTGTTTGGGGGAACCTTATGAGAGTGAACACTGAACATCATTTGTATTTTCTTATAGGATTTACAATTTCACATTTCACGTTTTAGAATATGAACGTCATTTTATATTCGTATTGGATTCATATTCGAATTAAGATTTCAATATTCTTATTTGAAAGTTCTCTGGAGCCTACCTCAATCTTCTTATAATTGTGTATGGCAGATTTCTAAAAAAAATCAGCTGTATCTAAATAGTCTCTTGAAGAGAGAAATACTTTTTTTCACAAATTCAGTGTAAACACGCTTGTGTGATTGCTGTTCTCAAGGTGTTCGCATCCGAAGATAGCCGTTCAAATTTGAATAGGACATATTTGTGAATTTTAGTACAATTCAATTTACACCACCTTACCTGTTTAGACCATTATCTAGCATACAACCACTGTAAAATACCTGACATTTTGTGTCCAGATCCGCAAAATATCCATTCCCATACTGTCGACAGTTGAAGTTCGTGTTGGGTATTCCGGTTAGGACTGGAAAGTCAATTCCAGGCCGACCTACCACACCCTGGTAGTTGTCGAAATCGTTATCCCCGGTATCGGCGATAAGTCGTTTTTGAAATCTTCTGCTTTGCTGTTCGCCCCTACCGACGTTTCTGCCATCGTCTGCATATTCTTGAAACTGTGTTGCTCCTGTTCGTGCTGCTAGTACGCGGGCTGGTGTCACAATTCGCTGGCAAAAATACGACGGCAAAAATTGATTAGTAGCTAGAGGAATGTTTACGAAAACAAATTTTACAAGTTTGATCTACTTCCTTACCATAGAGCACTGGTTCAGGGGAATGTGACAGGTAATCAATATACCTACAAGAGGAGAAAAAAACATTAGATTCCAATAAGACATTCTATCATTAAATGAGAATTTTTGGTAAATTTAAATAAATTCCACTATTCGTTCGCCCCTCGATGCATTTTAGTACTCATTGATATGTCAAACAGCAACTGTCAACGAATCTGGTTATTGTAGCTGTGTTTCCAAATTGGAGAGGAGAAGATTACCTGCTTTCAACGAAATTTCATGAAAATTTCACAAGGTGCGGTATTGTATAGGAAGTGAAGTATGCTTTGATTAGAAAACAAAAACGTAATATTTTCTGCAAAAACTCCAAAAATGTGTTTTATTATTACACATCAAACCAAAAATACGTGAATCTGATGAATAACACGCCAAAAGGGACACATCAGCAAGCATATTATTGTAAAAAATCACGATAATAAATACGTAAAAAAGCAAGCATATTGTAATTGTGCAATTGAAAATGGAGACCAAACAATGCTGCTCTATTCTAAAATTGGCCTGACATAAGCAATGTAGGGTAAGAACTTGGGTAAGAAGGTATAATATGCCCACCCCTAAGACAATACCTCATTTCATTTATTTAGTTAACATCTAAACAGATAACACTGAATCAACAATTTGACGCCACAATGCACGGTTCGAGGCCGCATCTCTCCATCCTCGGATACGCCCCACGCTCGCCAAGTCGTTCTGCACCTGGTCTGCCCATCTCGCGCGCTGCGCTCCACGCCGTCTCGTACCTGCCGGATCGGAAGCGAACACCATCTTTGCAGGGTTGCTGTCCGGCATTCTTGCAACATGTCCTGCCCATCGTACCCTTCCGGCTTTAGCTACCTTCTGGATACTGGGTTCGCCGTAGAGTTGGGCGAGCTCATGGTTCATTCTTCGCTGCCACACACCGTCTTCTTGCACACCGCCAAAGATGGTCCTAAGCACCCGTCTCTCGAATACTCCGAGTGCTTGCAAGTCCTCCTCGAGCATTGTCCATGTTTCATGTCCGTAGAGGACAACCGGTCTTATTAACGTCTTGTACATGACACATTTGGTGCGGTGGCGAATCTTTTTCGACCGCAGTTTCTTCTGGAGCCCGTAGTAGGCCCGACTTCCACAGATGATGCGCCTTCGTATTTCACGACTAACGTTGTTGTCAGCCGTTAGCAAGGATCCGAGGTAGACGAATTCCGCGACCACCTCGAAGGTATCCTTGTCTATCGTAACACTGCTTCCCAGGGGGGCCTGTCGCGCTCGGTTCCGCCCGCAAGCATGTACTTTGTCTTTGACGCATTCACCACCAGTCCAACTTTTGTTGCTTCACGTTTCAGGCGGGTGTACAGTTCTGCCACCTTTGCAAATGTTCGGCCGACAATGTCCATGTCATCCGCGAAGCAAATAAATTGACTGGATCTGTTGAAAATCGTACCCCGGCTGTTACACCCGGCTCTCCGCATGACACCTTCTAGCGCAATGTTGAACAACAGGCACGAAAGTCCATCACCTTGTCTTAGTCCCCGGCGCGATTCGAACGAACTGGAGTGTTCGCCCGAAATCTTCACACAGTTTTGCACCGTTGCTTTGATCAGTCTGGTAAGCTTCCCAGGGAAGCTGTTCTCGTCCATAATTTTCCATAGCTCTACGCGGTCTATACTGTCGTATGCCGCCTTGAAATCAACGAACAGATGGTGCGTTGGGACCTGGTATTCACGGCATTTTTGAAGGATTTGCCGTACAGTAAAGATCTGGTCCGTTGTCGAGCGGCCGTCAACGAAGTCGGCTTGATAACTTCCCACGAACTCGTTCACTAATGGTGACAGACGACGGAAGATGATCTGGGATATCACTTTGTAGGCGGCATTAAGGATGGTGATCGCTCGAAAGTTCTCACACTCCAGTTTGTCGCCTCTCTTGTAGATGGGGCATATAACCCCTTCCTTCCACTCCTCCGGTAGCTGTTCGGTTTCCCAGATTCTGACTATCAGTTTGTGCAGGCAAGTGGCCAGCTTTTCCGGGCCCATCTTGATGAGCTCAGCTCCGATACCATCCTTACCAGCTGCTTTATTGGTCTTTAGCTGTTGAATGGCATCCTTAACTTCCCTCAAGGTGGGGGCTGGTTGGCTTCCATTGTCCGCTGAACTGACGTAGTCATCTCCTCCGCTGCCTTGACTTTCACTGCCTGTACTCTCAGCACCATTCAGATGTTCTTCGTAGTGCTGCTTCCACCTTTCGATCACCACACGTTCGTCCGTCAAGATGCTCCCATCCTTATCCCGGCACATTTCGGCTCGCGGCACGAAGCCTTTGCGGGATGCGTTGAGCTTCTGATAGAACTTGCGTGTATCTTGAGAACTGCACAGCTGTTCCATCTCCTCGCACTCCGCTTCTTCCAGGCGGCGTTTCTTCTCCTGAAAAAGGCGGGTCTGCTGTCTCCGCAGACAATACCTATAATAACTTTTTACTTTTCAACGCAATTTATGCAAACTTTGTGTTATTTGGTTGTTTAAAAAGTCGCAAATGCATTGCCTGTGAGTAGTCATATAAAATAAAGCTTTTTTGAAATGTCGTGAAAAATGGATTTCAACCAGTGCTTGGGGAAAACGCCCCACCTTAACCAAAGACGTTTCATAGCCCTTCATTAGTATTTTATCTATTCTACAATAAAAAGGTTACACACCCTTATGAACTTGACATTAAAAACCAACATAAGTCCATTTAAGCAGGTTTGAATTACATTTCGATAGTTTCCATATCATTTGGAAGCAACTGCTGCTAAGCTCGCTGCGTTTGTGCCCAGTTGGTAAGGGCATATCGTCCTGCCTACACTGGGGCGTTTTGACCAGTGAAACATATTTTGGAAAAACGTTACATTTTTGAAGATGAAAGCAATTTTATATCATATTAAACACTGAGAAAAGTTATTTTGTTGCTCAACTGAGTGCTCCAGTGCAAGTTCTGCGGATAGTATGCTAGCGTCGCTCTATAATATTGAGCAACCAAACATGGAAAGTTACATCAAATCTCTTACTTTTTGAATTTTGCTATTATTTCCATTATGGAATACAAAAATACTTCCATATTCGATTCTATCACAATTTCTATGTTTTTAATTACGATATTCTTATTATTTCTTTTCCTATTGAAAGCAATTCAGTAACACTTTTTCACATTTTCGTATGGAAATTTCGCATGGGCAGTTCACATCGCGCATTTCCGCCTACTATGCAGGACAACGTCTGCCGGCAACTACTTTAAATATAGTTAATACCGTCATCATACATCAAAACTATAATTTTTTCAAGAATGTAGGATAAGTGAATAGCAAAGGACCTAGGTGCGAGCCTTGTGGAACTCCAGAGGTGGCATGAACAGGAATTTGTTCAATTCCTGAACGAACTTCCGGAGGAATTCCTGGAGGAACTATCGGAGGAATTCCTTGAGGAACTTTCGGAGGAATTCCTGGAGGAACTTCCGGAGGAATTCCTGGAGGAGCTTCCAGAGGAATTCCTGGAAGAACTTCCGGAGGAATTCCTGGAGGAACTTCCGGAGGAATTCCTGGAGGAACTTCCGGAGGAATTCCTGGAGGAACTTCCGGAGGAATTCCTGGGGGAACTTCCGGAGGAATTCCTGGAGGAACTTCCGGAGGAATTCCTGGAGGAACTTCCAGAGGAATTCCTGGAGGAACTTCCGGAGGAATTCCTGGAGGAACTTCCGGAGGAATTCCTGGAGGAACTTCCGGCGGAATTCCTGGAGGAACTTCCGGAGGAATTTCTGGAGGAACTTCCGGAGGAACTCCTGGAGCAACTTCCGGAGGAGCTCCTGGAGAAACTTCCGGAGGAACTCCTGGAGCAACTTCCGGAGGAACTCCTGGAGCAACTTCCGGAGGAACTCCTGGAGCAACTTCCGGAGGAACTCCTGGAGCAACTTCCGGAGGAACTCCTGGAGCAACTTCCGAAGGAACTCCTGGAGCACCTTCCGGAGGAACTCCTAGAGGAACTTCCGGAGGAACTCCTGGAGAAACTTCCGGAGGTACTCCTGGAGGAACTTCCGGAGGTACTCCTGGAGGAACTCCTGGAGGAACTTCCGGAGGAACTCCTGGAGGAACTTCCGGAGGAACTCCTGAAGCAACTTCCAGAGGAACTCCTGAAGCAACTTCCGGAGGAACTCCTGGAGGAGCTTCTGGAGGAACATCCGGAGGAATTCCTGGAGGAACTTCCGGATGAATTCCTGAAGCAACTTCCGGAGGAACTCCTGAAGCAACTTCCGGAGGAACTCCTGAAGCAACTTCCGGAGGAACTCCTGGAGGAACTTTCGGAGGAACTTTCGGAGAAACTCCAGGACGAACTCTTGTAAGAATTGCTGGAGGAACTCCTGGAGGGATTTCTGAAGGAATTGCTGAAGGAACTCCTGGAGGAATTCCAGAAGGAATGTCCAGAGGATTTTTTTTGATGAACTTCCCAACGAACTCGTTGAGGAACTTCCGAAGAAATTCTGGAGAATTTTTGACGTTTGAAATCAGTTCACGCCGATCCACACCGCCGCGCCGCCGTTGTTCACCAACAGCGTAACGCCACCACGCCCGCCGCCGCCGCTGACTGAAAATGATCTATCACTCCACCGCCGGTAAATTTTCAATCGGCGCACAGGTCTAATATAAACTAATGTAACTTCTCGACTAGAAGAGCATAACTAAAACAGAACACAATTTTAACATATCGTGATATTTATAACTTATTTTGATAAAATTTTGTGTTTAGTAGCCAATATCTTGACGATCCCTCCCAGGTCATTTCAAGACAAAATTTTCAAAACGACTTATCTGCTTTTGTAAACAAAGATTCAAACGACGATTTGGCGAATCTGATAGCTCTCCCACGCAAACCAACACCACCAATAGGTAGGTGAATGTTTCCGCTACCTATTGATGGTGTTGGTTTGCGTGGGAGAGCTATCCTATTCGTCAATTCGTCGTTTGAATCTTTGTTTACAAAAGCAGATAAGTCGTTTTGAAAATTTTGGCTTGATTTGTGAGTTAAGGTGCCTGCCTAGGATGTGGTGGGGTTTGACAGTGGGCTCTGTTAAACTTCTATAAAAAGCTTCATGTATCCGCAAGTAGGCTCCGCCATAGCGACCATGTGCCGCTCAAAGCGCTCAAGCCCAAGTCCTGGTGTTATGTGGGACGCTAAACAGATCTGACACGACGGGACAGGAGGTTTACGCAGGCCCAATAAGCCGCCTTTGAAAACAGCCATTACGAACGAAATAGAAGATAATACGACTCGATACAATCGGCAACGACCTAGGCATAGAGCGGCTACCTTCTACCAAAGCTATGGCACCGCCAACGAACTGGGAACCGGCTTCATAGTGCTGGGAAAGATGGGCCAACGCGTGATAGGGTGGCAGCCAATCAACGCAAGAACGTGCAAGCTGAGCATAAAAGGCCGTTTCTTCAACTATAGCATCATCATCGTGCACTGCCCACACGAAGGGAGACCCGACGACGAGAAAGAAGCGTTCTTTGCACAGCTTGAGTAGACATACGATGGATGCCCACTGCGGGACGTCAAAGTCGTTATCGGTGACATGAACGCTCAGGTAAGAAGGGAGGAAATGTATAAACCGGTCATCGGACCGGATAGTCTTTATACCGTATCGAACGACAACAGTATGTATGCGCTCAAAACTCTCGACGGTGTACAACACGCGTCGGAGTCTTCCGCCGCAGCTAAACATTGGGCGGCTATAAGACGGCAGACTAGCCCAAGACTACGAGCAGCAGCTGGAAGTGGCACTCCCAACGGAAGAGCAGCTAGGCGTAGCGTCTCTTGAAAATGGCTGGAGAGATATTCGATCCGTCATTGGAATTATACATTGGATGGTGCCTCAAAAAAACGAAACGTAAGGATAATACAAGGGAAAAAATCTCTTCCCCGAAATGAGAACATAGTTCATGATTTCTTGAATCCAGTATGTTTTCATGACATGAAAATACACACCAACTTTAGTTCATTATTTCATATATTACAATTATTATTACATTAGTACGTATCTCGCACTACGGTTCTCCTTATTGATTGCCTCTATTGCTCTATCACTATTACAATGGCCCAGAGGTTTTGTTTGGGTTCATGCAACGGAGTAGTCTTGTCCCAGTGAAGTCACAGTCGATTCTGTTAGTCACCCCGCTATCATTGGCTCCCTTAAGCAAAAGAGTTGGCTGGCGGTCAACTTTAAGACCACCTGCGTTCTTCTGGTGTTACCAAAAAAAATCGCATAGCTCGCGTGCTAAACTCAATGCATAATGACATATTTAGATTCTATCGCACTCGTGACTACTTTACACGAGACTTTTCGGCACGGAAGAACGAGACGGTTTTACGCTCGCAGTAGTTTGCTGTTTACCGAAAATGCACGCGGCACGTGTCTCACGCACTGTTTTGTTTCGCCCCCGAAAAACCGATCACGGGTTTCCACCTATATGTACACTGTTAACGGAAGGAACTACTCGAAAAGGTTCGTCTCTCACCACACGTACAAGTTTCTCGTCTGAAAATTTTCCTCACAAAAACTTTATATTCGGTGGGGCTGGGTACCGAGTACCATGCGCCTCCTTTGTACTGCCCACACTTATAACGGTTCCCCCAAACATCGACAGGTGATTGTCTCCACGACTCAATCGCTGGGTCGCTGCATATAGGTATGACAATTCCATACGAAGGCGACAGATAATCGCAATCGTGCATTTAGAGCAATACACTTTCGAGTAAAAACATGGGACTACTTAAACGTTGTGAGTTGAGCAAAAATTCATTAAGTGGATTAGAATCCTAAAAAATTGACACATTAGTCAAATGACATGTAGATAACAGTTTACAGCACTGGACTCAAGACAGGTATCGCTGATAGCTGATGGTTTAAGAATTCATGTTTTTGGGCTCACTTGTGACCGCCCAAAACGATACTAGCAGAGAAATTCGGTGGCGCATCATGGCAGTAAATCGTACGTATTTTGGACTCCACAACAGAATAGAATTCACTATCGTACCAAACTAACCATCTACAAAACGTGGAGACTACCAAGATATGCTAAATAACAGCGATTTCTACCTGCAACATATTGTACTGATGAATGACATATTTCAGAGATCCTATACGAAATGACGTTTTTATTAGTGTTTTTCACGTACAATCCAGTAAAATCGTACATTTTCCAAGCGTTCAAACTAGAACCGCACTTTTATTCCATTTCTCAATTCAACCGCTTGTTTGAGAGACTGCATATGTAAAATTTTTGACCAAATGAGATTTTTATATATTCTGAATCCTCGTCCAAAATATGTATTCTGGCAAAAAACGATTTTTTTTTTATGAATGTATGATTTTTTTCGTTTGTTTGAGAAACTAAATATTGTAACCCACCATTTTGAGGTTACAATGTAAACCACTGATTGCTGAGCCAATTTGGTTCATGTCAAAAAAAAAACTGTAAATAATATATTCCATTGTTAAATTACTAATAAACTTTAAAGGTTGTTTAGAATAATCTGCGTTAAGAAAAGAAGACGTATGAGTCCAGTTTTGTCGTTAAACCAAAACAGATTATTTTAGACCTCCGGGTTGATGACCTTAATTCATTCAATTATTTATTTATTCGTTCATTTATTTATTTGTTGGTTGTTTTATTTTTGTATTGATATATTTATTTATTTCGTCGATTTATTCGTTATGTTGTAACAATTTACTTCAAAATCGTACAAACATTATTACAAAAGGGAACAAGCGCATAGATAAAACATTGTAACGATTTTGCATGTAATCGTCCAAATTTTCGAGTACCATCATAAATAACATTTAAATTCAAAATTATAAAAGTCATCAACCAAAACCCTCGGTTATTACTAACACAAAACAACTGCGTCAAATGTCCGCAATCATCTATATATTGCCAACCGTTGAGATGCTGTATGCGGTTATGGACTTCTTTCGGAATATGAGATACGAAAATGGGTATAAATAGGCCAAAAACGATAAACGTGCTCTCTTGGTTTTTCTGTCCGAAGGAGTGAAGACTTGGTGTGAACCGATTTCGCACGTTCAACGCGTTTCGGTAGTGTTCCGTGTTAGTTTGTCTTATAGCTAAATTCTAGAAATTAGTTAACTACAACTTACAAACTAGCTCGAACTTAAAACTAGGTGAAAGTGTTAAAAGAACAGCCTAAATACATCACGAGTGGATTCCCTAGAAAAAAAGTGTGTGCGGATCTCTGCGAGGCGGCATCACGGACGATCAGTGCAAGACACCATAAAGCCATATTTGCCATTGCTGATCGAGTTAGGCCCGCATTGATCATTTTTCGTACATGAAATATTATTTCGAGCGAGCCGTGGTGCAATTTTGTGTAAAAGTGGTCAGAGCCGACGGGTTGTGTGACTTGATTTGTATCTACCTGCCCATGTGATACAAACGTGTGTAGAACAATAGTGGTGTATTGCAAAGACTGTTCCCCGTTGGCTCATGTGGTGTCACTCGCTCGAATAGACCACATATGAACAAATTGTGCACAGTGTACCGCTCCTCGGACAAAATCGGAACGATGACCTACGTCAAATTATGGTCAATGTGTCACACCCCTGTCATCCGAGGTGTTACCGGGTTTTTGCAAGCTTGATTGGCCCTTTTCGTACCAACGTGAAGTTCAGCACCGCCACCGAGGAAGCCTACCTATGTCGACCACCGTTCATCAATCGGCCGCAACGATATGCATGTGAGAGAATGGTTGTGAATTAAACCGCAAGTATTGAAAACTATATCCCTATTATTATTATTTGCCCCATGATCCCCTGTGAAAAGCCTAAAACGAATATTAATAATATAATGATAAAATGTATGGTCTGACTGAACTAAATTGACTTAGGTAATAATTATTAGAAATCCCAACGAAATTATTTTTTGTCTTAAATGCTTGTTTCCCAGTGTTCTATTGTAAAACAGATATTAGCTCAGCAATCAAGGGTAAGTGGGATGTAAGTCCACCGAAATTAATGAAATCTTTCCTTCACTCGAATGGTAAATGAACGACCCTGTAACGAAATCTAACTATCGCTCAAAAGAGGCTCTTGTAAAGTCCACCCCAGACGGACACCGTGGCTAGACCAGTGTCTAGGGGATTAGCCAGGGGTCCATCTGACCCTCGTTGAATTCCAGATAGTTTCAATATGTGCACGTAGTTTCAAGAGCAATTATGGAGTACTGCTTACAGTTTTCACACTGGAAGCATGGGTGTTGAGTTTTGCCAAAAACTATTGATCTGAATCGAAGAAATCAAAATATTCGGTGCCAAATTGCTCAAAAACAGTTTATTGTTGTTTTCTCGAAATTGTGTAGAATGGATTGGATATATGCAGTTTCTCAAACAAATGACTCAATTGGAGTCTATCCAGAAGCAAAGCTGTACTATATACCAGAATACGGGTTAAATCCATGCATTCCTGTAGTTGGTATGCAGTACAGGCATACCTCGATAGTACGTACACCTCCGTAATTTTAGTGTACGTACTATCGAAGCGTACGTACTATCGAAGCAAAAAAAAAACCGAACAAAAAAAAAATTATTTTTGCCTTTCTATTTATTTGGGAGTGGTGCAATGTTTATAAAACCGCTCGGAAGCCAAAATTTCGATAGAAGGCTCTGTATTCTAAGCAAATTTTTATTTGATATAAGTTACACTGGGGGAAGTGGAAAAGGAAAAATCGATAGTGCATGTTTGAATTAGTGTAAAACCAGTTTAAATGATATAAATGCGTTCAATCAAAATGGGCTATCAAAAACAGTCATTTTTGCACCAACTGTGTGGTAATTCATACTATTTTGGTCGCTTGAAATTTCCGGAAATAGTTTTTTAAATTAGGAGTTCTTTTTCCACTTTCCCTAGTGGGATGGGGTAAGTGGAAAACCCATGTTGCCTTGACCTTCAATAGTGATGAGTAGTTACATATAACTAAAATCAATACGATAATAACTCTGAGTATCTTTTGTGGAATAATTTCATTACCTTAACGGACTAGATCCTCAAGGAATTCTCGTAATAGCTAGGGGAGGGCTGGTTTTGCCTTCTCGGACACTAAGTGTACGTAAAGTCTATATGTTCGCCCCAAAGATGAACATTTTAAAGGAAAAATGGGACTTACAGGGTTATAAACTAATCAACTTAGTTTAACGAATTGATATGATGTCTGTATGTGCGTATTTGTATGTATGTGTGTTCGCAAAGCACGTACAAAATTATCAGCTATTCTTAAGCACTTGTCCTTAACCGATTTGTTCGCAAAAAATTGCATTCAACGGCGAAACTTGTTAGGAATAAAAAATAATGTGAATTATACAATATATTTACCTATCAGTGCTATTTTTAACTTTCTTATATATTTTTTTCATATGGAAAACATGTGAAAGGCATCAGTACCGATAGGTGGATTAATCAGGCATTTTCTCATTTATATGAGTCCAATCACCACTGGAATCACCATGATAACAAAGAAGGGACATATTAAGATTCACAGCTATCGAAATAAACCCTGGAAGGAAGAAAAAAATTGCGTAATTAGAACATTATCCACTTCCCCCGCAGTGTTTGATACCTGGGGTAAGTGTAAAATCTTTGAATTTTTTGCTTTCTTGGTACAAACCACTACCAATTGAATGGGATTAATTTGATTGTATTGTAATGGTCACCTGTGATATAAATTCACTTGAAAAAGGGACAATTGGTGTAAATAAGAATTAATTTTATGAATGCAAATATCAATTTTTCGCGAAATCTAAAAATACAGTTCAAGCGTTAACCCTGTTAGTGTATGTGTTATACAAATTTCAACATAGTATTAGTGTGAGCATCAAAGTATAACATTGCATGATGCTATGATATGGTGAAAATTGTGAAGTATGTACAATTCCAATTTTTCGAGTCGATTTTTACACTTACCCCCTTTTTCCACTTCCCCCAGTGTACCTTAGTACACAACGGACCAGCATAACTAAGATTTTTCTTGAAATGGTGCCTACATGTAGCATTGCGCAAAATTATCGTCCTTGCAAATGTGAGGCTATTGTTTTTTCTGAAATATTGTATGTGAATGCTTCGGAACATCCATAAATTACGTGATATTCGTAACGTTATAAAAATATGTTACACATCATGCATAATTATGCATGTAACTACAAAAAGTGACGATTGGAGGTAGATCACAACATTTTTACGTGACGTATTTAATGGATTCCACCTATAGATTTTATGTAAATGAAAAGCTTTAAGCTTGTCCCTAACTGTCACTGTCGTTGTGATTCTATTGGCTCCATTGACGCTTCCTCACCAAAGCGACAAACTGTTACAAGGGGCAAGTAACTCTAAACTTTGCGATAATATTACTCATTGCCTCGCAATAGTATTTCGTGATATTTCTAGTATTCATGATTTTTGTCAAACAAAGAAACGGTTGCTAGTTTGGTTGTTATGGCGTTTGTCAGTTAGTTGATGAAACACAGTGCTCCCTCGTATTGGAAACACCTGATTTCTACCTTCTACAGATTCTAGAAAACTTTCAAACCGCATTTTATAATTCTAATGCCATTAAATCAAAACATGGGTCCAAAAGATTGCTCAAAAAGTAATAGTAGGTAATAGAAATAGTTGTTCAGTGATTTTTTAAGAATTTAAAGGAGACAGAAATCATGTGTTGCCTAAAACTGGGTGGACTGTATCGATTTGGTGGCGTTGTGTTTCATGCTTTCCCAACCAGGGCTCTTTGATCAATTTACCGTAGACGCGACGTAGTTTTTCGCTAGTATTTGCTAGTATTTCTGGATACTGTCAAAAGTTTAGAGTTAGTTGCCCCTTGAACTGTTAGCTATAGCAACAAACGCATCGCGTTGATTAGGAGGAATCTTCATTATGATTCGTAATTTTATACATAAATACATTACACTAAGATGAGTATAATGATAACAAATAAACTGATTTCTAATTTTCTAATTTATTTTAATTTTCTCGTACATACAGGGTGTCTGCAAATTATCCGTACAGATTTTGATAGTTTGCTTTTACAAAGCAAAAACAGACAATAATGGACTGAAAGGCTGTAACAGATGTATATTCTGAGAACACTGAGCGTCACATCAGCTTGATGTGACGGCGAACACATCAGCTTGATGAATTGAGGTGGTGTCTGTCGATAAAGTATTTAAATCTAAATCATTTTATGTTGATCTACTGAACTAGTTGAACTAGCGTGGATCTCTGGCCAAAAAGTGCGACGTGGGATAATGTTTGGCAACATAGCCACTTTTCAACACATTCTCGGCCAAACATAAAGATACTTTTTTCTGAAAATGAGGGTTTGTTCTTCAGGAGACTAAGGAATTACTCCAAGAACACCCTCTGAAATTCTACTAGAGCTTTTCCGTATTTTAGTTTGAAATTATTTTAAAACTTTATTTGCAATTTATTTTGACATTCAAAAATATTTTCCTCTGAAAATTCCTTAGGAAATTCGTTCAAAAAACTTCTTATTTTCATATTTATCCTAGATTTGTTTCAGATATTCTTCTAGGATTTTTTTTCGAGAATATCTCCAGGAAATCCATAGGTAAATCCATCAAGATTTTTCGAAATTTAAACTCAAACCAAGAAATCCATCGCGAATTTTTTCAAAAATTACTTTAGGAAATTCTTCAGGAAATCCTTTCGGATACTCCTATTCTTCCTGAAAAAAGAACTTCCCAGAGCAGTTCTTGAAGGAATTTTCTGCAGAATAATTTGAGAAAATTCTGTGGGAATTCCGATACGAAATCCCGGATAATTCTTGAATAACTTTTCGGGGGAACTTTAAAAGAGATTTCTGAAGAAGTTTTTGAAGTAATTTCCGGGGAAATTATTAACGGATTTTTTGGGAGAGCACATGGAGGAATTTCTGGAATAAAAAGTGTGAGAATTTCTCGAAGAATTTTTAGGGTTGTTGTTTTAAGATATTGCTGCGAATTTCTGGAAAAAATATCTCGGAAAATACTCGGATGATTTTTTATAGAAATTTTAAGCGAAGTACCGTAGAAATTTTGAGAATGACTGCAGGATCTTCCAGGAGAATCCCTTAAATAATTTTCAGAGGAATTTCAAGGAGAATTTTTGTAGGTAATTCCGAAAGAGTTTTGATCAGTGGTGAAAATCTGTGAACCTTGTTCACAAAAAAGAATTAGGCTATGCAAAATACTCGCGTAAACTTGTTTTGCCTTTTCTTGCCTACCAATTATTCGCAGAGAAAACAGAAAAGCGAACCCCGAAAAATGTTCGTAGAGCTTCGAGAGTCATTTGGGTTAAATTAACAGCAAATTGCCAAATGTCATAAATCAACCTCGGAACATGATTCTCACGGATGTTCGAGCAAGAACACATTTGGTTTTGTGTTTATGTTAAGTAAAATTTATCCATTTTATTCGAAGTAACCACAAACAGTACTGGAATTTCTCATTTTCAATAAGAGATGTCACGCGATGTTTACATATCTGCCTTTTTCAAAATCTATTGAAACGCGAAGGATGAATGGCATGCTACAAAAATCTCAAAAAATATTTGTTCCGTGACAGGTCATGAAAGTGTGCAATATCTGCTTTATTTTTGTGTTTATTTTCAGTTTCAACTCGGCGAGTTAAAGAAGTATGATCAATTTATCGACTAGTCACTATTTTTCGCATGTATCTATTAAAATAACTTAGAAATTTAAACTTTAAAATAAAGCACAACATCCTATCATGACTGCCTTTCATGCGAAATTGATCAAAGTACCCACGATTCTTTCATTTGGTCGTCTGAAATAGAAAAAGGCGCTTTGCTCTCTGTCTTATGACGATCACGACCTTTTCCAGTACTGACCACAAATACTCGTGATCGTGATTTTTTCCTCGCGAAAAATACTGTCCTGCTTTTTGTCTTTGTTCTGCCCGTACTCGCGAACAAAGCAAGCGCTTGAAAAAATGCAGGCAGTAGGTTCACGCGAATTACACTCTTTTCTTACTCGTGAAGCGAGTATTTCCAGCACTGGTTTTGACGAAATTTAATTTTTGTACCCAGATGAATTTGCAGACGAATTTTGCAAGGAATTTCCAAGAGAATTCCCGAAGAAAAAAAAACAATTTTTCGGGAGAGTTCTTGGAGGAATGTCTGGGGCGTGAGTATCAAGGACTTCCACGTGAGTTTCTGAAGAAATTCAATGAGAATTTCCGGAAAGACCTCGAAGTAATTAATGGAGAGATCTTGATGGAATTTCTGGAGTAACTCCAGAGAGGATGCCCGGAGGAGTTTGTATGGGAATTTCTGAATGATTTTCTGGTGGAAGTTCTGGGAAAGGGGATGTGGAAATTTCTAAGATAATTCCTAAGTGAATTGCTGAAGAAATTACCGAGAAAATAATGGAACATAGAGGGTATATTTGGAAGGATTAACGGAAAAAATATTTGGCTATAATTTAAAATGGATGTTCGGAGGAATTTCGTAAAAATTCGCGGAGAAATTCCTAGAGGAACTTCCGGAGGAACTTCCAGAGGAATTGCTGGAGGAACTTTCAGAGAAATATCTGGAAAAACTCCCGTAGGAATTACCGAAGAAACTTTCGGAGGAATTCCTGCAGGAACATCTAGATAAATTCCGGAAAACTTATAATACACGAAATTGATTCACGCTGACTCACGCCGCCGCCAATCACCACCACGCTGAAAATGATCTATCACGCCTCACCGTCGATAAAATTTCAATCGGCGCACAGGCCTAGATAGAATATCAAGTTAAATCATGTATGGAATTTTGGACCAAACTACCAAGGTATCCCAGGAAGAACCCTTGGGAGAACTACTGTTCCAGGATAAACTTCTTCGGAAACCCAGTAAGACGACTTTCGACCAAAAATTTTCCTCATTTTAGTAACGATGCTAATTTGTTTCTCAAGAAAAAAATAATGTTACCGACAAGTGGATAGAATGGAACTAAACTTAATGTAAACTTAATTAAACAGTAAAGTATCTTGCCGAAAATTCAATTTTATGAATCACCATTCCCATGATGGAATTAATTTACTCCTCGGGGAAATATTTTCTGGTCTATCAGGTGAACTAATGCGTGGGGAAGGGTTCTAGAACTAGAACTAATTTCCTTGATAGATAAAATAATTCACAAACATAATAACTGTTTAATTAAGTGGATAGCTAATCTGCTTTATAAGAAAATCATACCCATAAAATTTCAATTATTGCTGATAACACTCTTATGCCGATGACATACTCACGCGAGTGCGTGTGCGAACGCGTCCAAGACAAAATAATTCCTCTTGCTGATATTCAGCTTTATGAGGACTTGGACGCGCTCCGCATCGCTCAGCTGTTTCAGATGTTCCTTCAATTGTTTAAAATGATAGTATAGTATGTGTTATGTAAGACTGGGAAACATTTATGACACGCTGCTTTTTCAAAGTTTTGATACTAAATTCGTTATAAGCTCACGATGGTGTTTAAATCAGTTATTGTGAAATTATTACGTAACATATGAAGGACCCCCGCATGTGCCATGATCAATGCATATTAATTTTTTTACTAAAATCGTACAGAAAATTGAACGAAAAAAAAATTTTTTTTTGTGTACGTACTATCGAGGTAAAATGTACGTACAATCGAGGGTACGCACTATCGAGGGTACGTACTATCGAGGTATGCCTGTAATTAGATTAGCATCTATTGAAAAGATGTAGAAGTCACGGTTATATGATGGTATTCTCATGATCTGCAAATACTTGACCATATTTTCATATAGATTCTTATTTGCAAGTGTCACTATGAATGATGTAAACTTATTGTTTATGGAACAACTGGAGATAAATAATACATACATGTTTGCAATATGACGGAATGCCACATGTGCATCTTTGATTGGGAATCTGTAAATACAAAAATAAAAGATAATAATAGGTTAGTTGGAAAAATTGAACAAATTTTCATTTGAATGCGAAATATACAGAAGGACACTATATAACAGCTATGTCTTCACTCGTCATAAGACAAGTTTAGTACTATTCCATTTAATTCCACCACGTTGTAATTTTTGCAGATACGTATTTTAACCTCAACGGTAAGGCAGTCTTCAGTGTCTCGTATGTAGTCAGTTTCCTCCCGAAGACAACCTCCGACGCCAGGAAGACGATTCCACCTGGACCCTACATATCGTACCCATCAACACATGGGCCGGGACCTACGGCTTTACTTCCTATCTGAGGGAAGGCGTGACCAGACATTTTGCATCTTAGAAAAGAAGCGGCGATTACTGGAATTGAAGCCAGTTACGCTTACCAATCAACCACCGGCACCGTCAATTTTCTTAAAATTGTAACAAAATTATCTGCAATAATTTTGTTGTAAATTTATTGTCTCAGATAAAGAAATGAAAATTCTATTATCGTCATAACATAATTATAACACAATGTGATGTAAATTATACAAATAGCAATACTTTTAACACAAGCAGTGATAACTTTGTTCTTTTCAATAACATAATTTAATAATTTTAGTTATTTTCATTCCTATGATAAAAAATCTGTTTGCTGCACACTTGTCGCTTGCTTGTGATATCTATTCAATCTATTCTTCATTGCTTTGCTCCCTTCTACTTTGAGCAGTTAATACGGTTAAGTACAAAACGATGAATGCTAATAAATCAATAATTATAAAGAAGCAAGTGTTGATGTTGTACTCACTCAACGAGAGGCCCCCGAAACCCTCAGGTGCCTCAAGGAGTCAATTCAAGCGTTACGATAATAGGGAGGAGGAGGGAGGAGGGTCCGAAATGCCCAATTTGGCAATACATAATTTGTGAACAGCCTCTCATAAGAACTACGAAGTTGGATACTGGTGAAGGTATTCATTGGGTCAGAATAAGCATGTAGCAGACAATGTGGCCATGGTAGATATTACCCTGTAGCATGCCACGCCACATGTAAAGGCGTCTTCCCAACATTACAGATCAGAATAAAAAAATATCGCAAGGAAAGGACAAATATGAAATTTTTGTTGAATACAAGGTGAAATAATGCAGGTACAAGGTCATCAGAAAACATTACTAACTGAAATCGCTGTTACTTTGCCTAACGTCCACCCAGGTACCACTTAGAAAGTATTTAGCGTGGGAACTGCTAGACCAAGGCAAGCAAACTAACATTGATTTAAACCTGCATATGTTGCTCGGCATTTGACGGTTCTAAAATAATTAGTGGCATATTTTAGAGATTCAATACGACACGAAAATCCCGCAAGCACCTTCTTATCCCAACCGATCGAATTCAAACTGCAGTTTTATTGTTTTTGGAAATTGGTACAAAATAGTTGACAAAATCTATAAAATCTGTTCAAATTCTAAACAATAGTATTTACATTTAACGGTTATCCGAAAGGTCAATTCAACTATAAACGTTAAATAACTAAACAAGAATAATAAGCACAAGGATTAAAAATTGGAGCACGTAGTTTCTGGACGGTTACGTTTAAAAAACTCACTAACGGAGTAAGTGTCCAGCATTGTCGAATGGTGCTGCATAATCATCAAATAATCTAATCACAATCAACGGCATCAAACATGTTTTACACATGTTGTTCATTGTTCGGAATGCTTCTAGACTATCACATGAACAAAAATTTTCTCATTTCATTGCTTTAGCCAGTTTTAGGATTAATTTGCATGTCGAACGGCCACATTCAGAACACTTGCCAGCAGGAGATGTGGCTCTGTAAGTCAATCTATTCGGCAAAGTACATGATACTGCCTCTACAATTGACACAATGATTTTTTTTTTTCAGAAACGATGTTTATTAATTATTCGCATTGTTTTTATGCATGATTTCATAACTGCTTTTAGCTGTACATAAATGTGCCCCACGAGACGACAAGAGAGAAGATGCAACCAAACGCTATTTGGAAGATGTGGTTGAGCTCTGCAGTCATTATCAGCGGGAGGTGGTGCACATTGCTCATCTGTAAAAAAAGGCCCATACCCAACATGAGTTCGGCTAATCTGTGAAGATCTAAATTTAATAAATATTCACAAGACCTGCACTGAAGTAAAGTAGAGAGAGGACGTGGGAAACAAATACAACTATATGGGTACACATTAGACCTCTTCATGTTTTCAAAAAGTATCAAAAATTCAACCGGTCAGCCCAGAATCACACTTCTTATGCTAAAATAAGTCTCCTGTAAAATTTTCAGCTAATTCGGATAAAATTTCGAGGTGGCTCAAGTCGATTTAGTGTTTTTGGGCTATTTTCAATTTTGGAAAAAATCTAACAAGAGATATAAACGTCGAAAACTATCGCAACAGCCTCTATACGGGAGCTTTTGGTGTGTTTTGCAAGTCTTGTGAACATTGCGATTCGTTCCGTTCACGTTTTATCTATGTTAAAGTGATTTTCAAGTATTTAAGTGCATTAAAATTATGTTTCCCCCAAAAGTCGTTGTTCTACAAAATTCCTGAGTTTTTGACAAATGATTGCTAATTTATGATATTATTATTCCTCTTTTTTCCCTGGAAATTTGAGTAATATAACTGTCAATGTGCGATCTACCGTTAAATTCTTAAAAATCAAAAGCTGAACATTTGTCATAAATTTGCACGTTAGGATTTCTTCAAACAAGTTGTTCGAACAAAACATAAATCAAATCATATGATATTTGATGCTTACAACAAACGACTTCCAAATTTTGTAAATTTCACCATATGTCTGCATGCTTCTAACATTGAGTGCATCCTAGTAACAAGTGAAATCGAAGCTTCTTTGTTTGAACAACTTGTTTGAAGAAATCTCAGCGTGCAAATTTATGACAAATGTTCAGCTTCTGATTTTTAAGAATTTAACGGTAAATCGCACATTAGCAATTATATTATTCAAATTTCCAGGGAAAAAAGAGGAATAATAATATAATAAATTAGCAATAGTTTGTCATAAATTCAGGAATTTTGTAGAACAACGACTTTAAAGGGGAAACAGTATTTTTATGCCTTAAAAGCTTGAAAATCACTTTCACATGGACAAAACGTGGACGGAACGAATCGCATTGTTCACAATACTTGTAGATCACACCAAAAGCTTCCGTATAGACGTTGTTGCGATAGTTTTCGACGTTTATATCTCTTGATAGACTTTTTCCAAAATTGAAAATAGCCCAAAAACACTAAATCGACTTGAGCCACCTCGAAATTTTATCCGAATTAGCTGAAAATTTGACAGGAGTCTTCTTTTAGCATAAGAATTGTGATTCTGGGCTGACCGGTTGAGTTTTTGATACTTTTTGAAAACATGAAGAGGTCTAGTACACATGCATAGATCATTGATACTCAATACGAAACACATTGTCTTGTTGGCAGTGCGTTAGCAAAAGTAAGAAAATTTGACTCAGTTCCCATTGCGCACTCATACTGTGCAGTAGGGCATTCAGTCATGTTTTTGGCGGATTTTGTAGTGTTCTATTCTAAATTATGTCTATTCTTTTATCTTTTTTATCTTTTATTGAGAAATAGTCCAACGAGAAAAAAAAACGCTAATAGAAACAGACTCAATGCGTGTTACATTGTTCACCTTTTTAATCTTCCTAAAATGCTAAAAAATCACAGTTGTGACAATATTTCAGGCACTTCTCATCCAAATTTACATATTTTTATACCTAAATCGCCAGCTCATAAATGTTGCTAAACTGTTGTTGTTGAAAAAATAACTTCGCGCAAAAACGATGTTATTGCTGTTATTTTTTCTATCAAAAACATAGCAACAACTATTTTAGAGTTGATAGAAAACGTGATGCAGTCAATATGTATAGAGATGTTCTAGGTTCTCCAAACCATTCTAGAGCTCAGACCATTGCCATACCAAGGTTAATTATATCTGGTACAAAAACAATAACTGGCCATCATGTCCAATAGAGTGATTCAAATTTTGACTTTTTGCATCCTTCCTCCCCCCCCCCCCCTGCTTAAACGATTGCATTTGCCATTTTTAAACAAAAAAAAGTACAACATGTAAAAGAATAACATCAATATCAATAATGAGCATTTTTGTTTTCTTCATAACTTTGCTTCAAGGATGTTATCGATCATTTAGTAATCTGCGTTCGATCATTTAGTAGTTTGTCAATAACTCATTCCAGAGACCTAATTTCAAAATGTATTGTATGGTGGACTTTTAGTGCGAAGGTTTTTCTACAACTCTCCTAAACAGGTCGATGTTCGAATTCCACTATTAAAGGAGTTACGGTGCTAGTTGCTATACTTATACTAAATGATAACAAAATATGCAATCATTTAGTCTAAGTTACTGCTACTAGCGCTATAGCTCCGTTATTAGTGAAATTCAAACAACGAACTGTTAGGCAGAGCTGTAGATAAACCTTTGCACTAGAAGTCCGCCATACAACATATTATGAAATTTAGGCTCTGGAATGAGTTATTGACAAACTGCTAAATGATCGAAGGCATATTACTAAACGATCGATAACATCATTGCTTTGCTTCCAAACGACAAATCGCTTCACAACAACAACTGCCTTCCAGCTTAAGAAGTATTCTATGTAATCAATGTGTTGATAATATATGAAAAGTTCATGGGCCACCACACGGAACGGTATTTCACGTAAGTTTCGATTTTCACAGTAATTTCCATACAAACTTTAAATGACGTGTGCACAATCAAATTACATCCAAATTTGCTAAAAATTTAGGAGGATTATTAAAATGACAAATGCAATCGTTTAAGCATCGGGGGGCAAAAAAGTCAAAATTTGAATCACTCTAATGTCCAAACAGGGACACAGAGACTATGTCCAAGGGCTTGACAAACCCTCCCTAGGCCAACTATGAGTTGTGGTGCCTGCCTAGGATTTGGTGGGGTTCGACGGTTGGACATGGAACTGCAAGTCGCTCGGTTTCGCAGGTTGTGACAGGATAATCTACGATGGATTACATCCCCGCAACTTCGACGTCGTAACGCTGCCCATCTGCTGGACAGGACAAAACGTAAGATACCCATCTGCTGGACAGGACAAAAAGTGTGGAAAACCGGGCATCGAGATACTACCTTCTACCAAAGCTGTAGCACTACCAACGAGCTGGGAACCAGCTTTATAGTGCTGGGAAAGATGCGTCAACGCGTGATAGGGGGACAACCAATCAACGCAAGGGTGTACAAGCCGATGGATTAAAGTCCGTATCTTCAACTATAGCATCATCAACGAGCACTACTTACACGAAAGGAGACCCATCGACGAGATGCCCACTGCAGGACGATAAAATAGTCATCGGTGACATGAACGCTCAGGTAGGAAGGGAGGGAATGTATAGACTGGTCATCGGACCAGATAGTCTGCATACCGTATCGAACGACAACGGCCGACAATGCATAAGCTATGCAGGCTCATGCGGAATGGTAGTCCGAACCCCTTCCTTCCCCCGCAAGAATATCCACAAGACCACATGGAGATCACCCAACCAAGAAACAGAAAACCAAATCGAGCACGCGTACAACAAATTATAAGATTGAGCAAGGACTGCTCTGCCGTTCTACGCATAATTATCCCATGTTACCTTCGATGAAAAAATCCAAACTCGAGTTAATTTGTCCCACTAATTCCAAAATCGATTGGTTCTTAAAATTTAACAAATATTTTCGGAATGTTATGAGCGTAGGCAGCACTTTTCCAGGACATAAAACGAATCACTACTTATTCAAACGGGTTTCAGTCTCTATTATCATCAAACAACAACTTCATTCTTTCAATGGGACAAATTGACTAGAGTTTGAGATTTTTCATCAAAGGTAACATGGGACAATTATGCGTAGAACGGCAGTGCTACGCGCACATAAAATTTAGCGCACGCGAGTCTCAATGGGATCAGCTCATACGCTGCATGGCAAACCTTGGCAAACAACAGCGGAGGTGTGTAAAACAGCTTGGGCGGGACATTTTCATTCAACAATATCGTCACCTAAGTGACGCCAGCTAGCGCATGAGATGAGTCTCATGAGTCGTACATTGAAAAACGCTCACTCAGTTAGCAAAATACAAAAAGTTACAGTTTTGATGTAACTTTCAATGTTTGTTTGCTCAACATTCTGGAGCGACACCAGCATACTGTCCGCAAAACTTGCACTGAAACACTCAGTTGCGCAATAAAATTACTTTTCTCAGTGTTTAATATGATATAAAATTGCTTCCATCTCCGAAAATATAACGTTTTTCAAAAATATGTTTCGCTGGTCAAAACGCCCCAGTGAAGGCAGGACGATATGCCCTTACCAACTGAACACTAGCGCGGCGAGCTTGCAGCAGTTGCTTCCAAATGATATGGAAACTATCAAAATGTTTTTCAAACCTGCTTAAATGGACTTATGTTGGTTTTTCAATGTCAAGCACATAAGGATTTGTAACCTTTTTATTATGGGATTGATAAAATACTAATGAAGGGCTATTAAAAGTCTTTGGTTAGGGTGGGGCGTATTACCCAGGAACTTTTTGAAATCCATTTTTTCGCGACTTTTCAAAAAAGCTTTATTACGTGTTTTTTGTATTATTTCTATATGACTACTTACGGGTAATGCATTTGCGACTTCCTGGACTACCATATAACACAAAGTTAGCATAAATTGCATTGAAAAGTAAAAAGTTATCGAAGAGTTGCCTTAGGGGTGGCATATTATACCGTCTTACCCTATTGCCGAAATTCCGGGATACAACGCACCCACACATCATCTATTCATCGACTTAAAGCCGCATATGATACAATCGATAGAGATCAGCTATGGCAGCTAATGCACGAACTCGGATTCCCGGATAAACTGATACGGTTGATCAAGGCATCGATGAATCGGGTGATGTGCGTTGTTCGAGTTTCAGGGGCTTTCTCGAGTCCCTTTGATACGCGCAGAGGGTTACAGCAAGGTGATGGTTTTCAAGTCTGCTATACAACATCACTTTGGAGGGGTGTTAGAGAAACTTAACTGGGGACTTTTCGTCTGCCCTTTAGTGACCTCAGGGTCGTATTATCGCTAGCTCTTCGGGAGAAATTGGGCGGATGAGCGGAAATTATTTAATTATTATTCAATTATTTCATTCTCATAAAGAGGAAGGATAAAGGAAGGATTACATCACATACCGTTACCGCTTCGACGAGGTGTATGGTGGCCAGATAGGCTCCGGCCGGATGGAGAGTTGCCGATGATTGGTGATACGACCGTCCATCGCTTCGTCGATTCGGCGTTCCAGGAATTTGTGACAGCTTAGCCTCGGTCCGGCAGCATTAACCGATTCAATCCGGTTTTTTTTTTCGTCGTATTTCAACATAAATTTTAGACATTCTGCTTCAAAAACGTATGCAAACCATGAAAAAGTAGAAATATGGGGTAAAATATTTTTTTTGAGATCTTCTAGGGCTTCCAAACCTTCCTTGAGTTCAGATCTTGATGATCTACATAAACAACAAAGCGTTTTACGGGGCCTCAATCCTTATTTGAGTTGGCATTGCTACATGAGACATAATTAAACTATTTTTTTTATCAAATCGCAGTGTTACCAAAACATAAACGGTACTCCAAACTATTCTTGACTTCAGATCTTGGAGACCAATAGAGTGATTGATAGGTTCCTGAGCTTGTGTGTTAGTTGTAAAAACCCCATGGGACGTGATTATGTCAATATATAAAAACATCCACATTCCCAGAATATCTACGGTACTCCAAACCTTTCTTGAGTTCAGATCTTGAAGTTCTACAACACCAACAGAGTGATTCATAGGGTCCTGAGCTTGTACGTTAGTTGGAGCAACCCCTTGGGACATCATTACACCAGAATATGCAAATCACAGCATTCCCAGAGTTCCTGGGGTAATCCAAGTCATTCTTGAGTTCAGATACTGGAGGTCTTCAAGACCAACAGAGTGATTCATTGATTTCCGAGCTTGTATGTTAGCTGGAGAAGCCTCATGGAACATCATTACACCAGTATATACAAAATACAATATTCCCAGAGTATCTACGGTACTCCAAATCATTCTTGAATTCAGATCTTGGGGGTCTACAAGACCAACAGAGTGATTCAAAGGCAACTCAGCTTATGTGTTAGTTGTAAAAACCCCATGAGACATCATTACACCAGTATATGAAAATTGAAACATTCCAAGAATATCTACGGTACTCCACACCATTTTTGAGTTCAGATATTGGAGGTCTACGAGGCCAACAGAGGATCCTGAGCGTGTGTGTCGGTTATAGAAACCCCATGGGACATCAATATACCAGTATATACAAATCATAACATTCCCGGAATATTTACGGCGCCATACATGAGTTCAGATATTGGAGGTCTAAAAGACCAACATAGTGATTCGTGGATTCTGAAGCTTGTTTGTTAGTTGGAGAACAATCATGGAACATCATTACACCATTATATAAAAATCTTGTTAGTTGGAATTGCTCAAATGGACATCATTACGTACACAATACGTAAGTACGAAAAAAAACGTGTTATTGTGATCACAAACATCGCATCCACAATTTTTTCGTTCCTTTTATCATCTATAGTGTTATATAGGGGCCTTCCTTAGCCGTGGGGTAAGACGCGCGACTACACAGCAGAGGGTGGCTGGGTTCGATTCCAGGTGCCGGTTTAGACAATTTTTGGATTGGAAATTGGCTCGACTTCCCTGGGCATACAAGTGTCATCGTGCTAGCCTCATGATATACAAATGCAAAAATGGTAACCTGGCTTAGAAACCTCGCAGTTATAAACTGTGGAAGTGCTTAAAGAACACTAAGCTGCGAGGCGGCTCTGTCCCAGTGTGGGGATGTAATGCCAATAAGAAGAAGAAGAAGAAGTGTTATAGAATAAAGCTTGGTACCACGGCGTCTCTTGATGACCGGCTGGGCTATACATGTGAATTATTGCTACTCCATAATCGATCAGAATTAGAGTAAGTTGCACCCTGAAGGCGTTGGTACTCTCATACTTACTTGTTTCATACTTATTATACATATTATATATTTTATACGATATGTTTACCCAAGTGTTTACCATTTCTATACGTATTGAAACCACCAAGGGGTATCATGAGATGACAGTCTAACCAATAAATGAGGATTGCGTACCAAGAACTGAATAAAGCTCGCAATACATTCAATCGACAATATAATTGGTTTCAGTATTGCACGGAAGTGGATGTTACTAAGACTAACATTTATATGTAAGAGTAAAGTAGTTTACGTATGAATAATATCACAACATTTCATTTCAAATGCTTTTTTCCCTACTTATCCCAAAATGAATTAAATGTAATAGCTAAATCATGTTGCTAAAAAAATCTCTCTCTCAGTTCCTCTGAAACCATTTGATGTGATTCTGCGAGATCGTCAACAGAAGGCGTTTCAGTAAAACTTTCGAATCGACATGTTAAGCTCTGGTGCACTGCTGCAAACATGCAGCACACTAGGAATAAACTTTTTGAAAGCAGTGTACCAAAAGGAATCAATAGCTGAGTTTCTCAATAATAATCTTCTTCATCGAAAAAATATTTAGTAGACTAACAGGTAACAGATCATTGTATTTTTTTTTTTCGAGAAATGCTCTCATTATTGATGAAATTTGTAAGGTGGTTATTCACAAATTGCGTGACGAATATTAAAAAAAAACTAGAGGTTCATTACAAGAAGTGGCGAAGGGGAGAGGGGTGTTGAAAATAGTAATTGTACGTACTATATCGATCTTCCCTAGATGTCCTTCACCATACAATTTTTTGGCGGGTAAATTCATGCTAGACCATCGTACATCTTCTTGTTGATCGATTTGAATATAAAGAATTGAACTCATGGACAATTTGTATTGTCGTACATGTTCAACGAATTCTACAATGTGTCTATAATGGTGTAACGAAGTCCAGTAGAGCTATTCCAACTCATAAAAATAGATGGGATGACGTAGATCTTCATGTTGATCGATTTGAGTATTGAGATCTGTACTCATGGACAGTTTGTAGTGTCGTCGATGTTCAACGAGTTCTGTAATGTATCTATAATGGTGTATCGAAGTCCCGTGGAGCTATTTCCACTCATAGAAATAGTGGAGACCTCAAAGATCTTCGTGTTGATCGATTTGAATATTGGGATCTGAGCTCAAAGACAGTTTGGAGTGTCGTAGATGTCGAGCGAATTCTGTGGCGTGTCTCTAATAGTGTAACTAAATCCCGTGGAGCTATTACAACTCATAAAAATAGTTGAGACATCGAAGATCTCTATGTGGATCGTTTTGAATATTCTGATCTGTACTCAAGGATAGTTTGGAGTATAATAGATGTTCAACAAATTCTGTTATGTATTTATAATGGTGTAATGAAGTCTCATGGAGCTATTCCAACTCATAAAAATAGTGGGGACATCAAAGATCTTCTAGTTGATCGATTTGTAAATAGGGATCTGAGCTTGTTTGGAGTGTCGTACATGTTCAACGAATTCTGTGGGGTATATCTTACTGTGTACCGAAGTTCCGTGGAGCTATTCCATCTCGTAAAAATAGTTTAGACATCGGAGATCTTGATCGTTTTGAATACAGTCGACTCTCTACATCTCGATGTTCTATATCTCGATATCTCTCCCTATGTCGATGGTTTCCTCAGTCCCTTAAATCTACATACATTTGGGTTTCCTACATTTCGATAACCTCCCTATCTCGATATCTCTCTATCTCGATGGGTTCTGATCATATTTCGTTCAGGATTCACTCTCCCTATGTCGATATGTTCAAATTTTTAGGTTACTAGACCATCTTTCGACAATAACAAACACATCAACAACAGGAAACGACATTTGTTTTGTTGTCTTTTTTCATAGCACCGAGCTTTTCTGAATCAAGTACCCATTACAATTTTCTTTCCATTCCTCGATCTCTCCCTATCTCGATGGTCCCTTCAATATCGAGATGTGGAGAGGCGACTGTATTAGGATCTGCGCTCAAAAACAGTTGGGAGTATCGTAGATGTCAAACGAATTCTGTGATGTGTCTATAATGGTGTCATGAAATCCCGTGGAGCTATTCCAACTCATAAAACTAGTGGGGACATCGAAGGTCTTCATGTTGATCGATTTGAATATTAAGACCTGTACTCAAGGATAGTTTGGAGTGCCATAGATGTCAAACGAACTCTGGTGTGCCTGTAATGGTGTTACGAGGTATCGCGGAGCTATTCCACCTTATAAAACTAGTGGGGACATCGAGTATCTCTATGTTGATCGATTTGAATATTAGGAATCAAGGAGAGTTTGGAGTGTCGTAGATATCGAAAGAATTCTGTGGTGAGTATGTAATGATGTTACGAGGTATCCTGGAGCTATTCCAACTCATAAAACTAGTGGGGACATCGAAGTCCTGCATGTTGATCGATTTGAACATTAGAATCTGTACTCAAGGATAGTTTGGAGTGTCGTAAGTGTCGAACGAATTCTGTGGAGTGTGTAATGGTGTTACGAGGTATCCTGGAGCTATTCAACTCATAAAACTAGTGGGGACATCGAAGATCAGCATGTTGATCGATTTGAACTTTAGGATCTGTACTCAAGGAGAGTTTGGAGTGTCGTAGATGTCGATTACGAGGTATCCTGGAGCTATTCCATTTCATAAAACTAGTGGGGACATCGAAGAGCTGCATGTTGATCGATTTGAACATTAGGATCTGGACTCAAGGAGAGTTTGGAGTGTCGTAGATGTCAAACGAATTCTGTGGAGTGTCTGTTATGGTGTTACGAGGTATCCTGGAGCTATTCCAACTCATAAAACTAGTGGGGACATCGAAGATCTGCATGTTGATCGATTTGAACATTAGGATCTGTACTCAAGGATAGTTTGGAGTGTCGTAAGTGTCGAACGAATTCTGTGGAGTGTGTAATGGTGTTACGAGGTATCCTGGAGCTATTCCAACTCATAAAACTAGTGGGGACATCGAAGATCTGCATGTTGATCGATTTGAATATTAGGATCTGTACTCAAGGATAGTTTGGAGTGTCGTAGGTGTCGAACGAATTCTGTGGAGTGTCTGTTATGGTGTTACGAGGTATCCTGGAGCTATTCCAACTCATAAAACTAGTGGGGACATCGAAGATCAGCATGTTGATCGATTTGAACATTAGGATCTGTACTCAAGGAGAGTTTGGAGTGTCGTAGATGTCGAACGAATTATGTGGTGTGTCTGTAATTATATTACGAGGTATCCTGGAGCTATTCCAACTCATAAAACTAGTGGAGACATCGAAGATCTGCATGTTGATCGATTTGAATATTAGGATCTGTACTCAAGGATAGTTTAGAGTGCCGTAGATGCCGAACGAATTCTGTGGTGTGTCTGTAATGGTGTAATGAAGAACCGTGGAGCTGTCCCAACTCATAAAAATAGTGGGGACATCGTAGATCTTTTTGTTGACCGATTTGAATATTAAGATCTGAGTTCAAGAACTGTTTGGGATATCTTAGGTATTGAAAAAGATCTGTTATACTGCAGGACAGGTGCGGGATATTATCATAAAGCATTTCAATGTCAATTATTTAATCAGAATGTGGTAAAAAATGGTGTTGATTCCTTAGAACATCAAAATTAGAACTCAAGGATAGTTTGGATGCTCTAGATCATCCTAGTGACCATAACCTGACCTGGGCAATATTTTTCCTGGATGGAACAGTTAATTTTGAACATTTTTGCTGAAGAAAGCAAGGCTCTATCTCTTAAAACTGATTTTCGACAACTGATTTTCGTCTTGGGTCATATATGACCCATCCGGATTGAATCGGTTAAACCCTGGTGGTTTCCAGTAGTGGAGGTCGGTAGGACCAAACCTAATCTCCGACGAAGACTTGACTTTCTTCTGCGACGGTTGTTGCGACGGTGGGGTATTCTTGCTTCGTTCACTCAACACAATCACACACTTGTTGGTACTCCGTCCGACAAACAGGTTTCGCACACGGGGCGTTCTGGCGGCTTCCGACGGCTGTCAAAGTGGCTTTTTATCCGATGTTCCACGTGTCGAAAAGATGGCTTCTCATCCAAATCACTAACCGGGCCAGGCGAATACAAGTGGCTCACCGGTTTTTCTTCTTTCGATGCACAGCTCACTTGCCCTAATCACAACTAGCACAATTTGTGCTTCGAGCACGGGAAAACTTTTACCGCGGTCCCTGTAGGGCCAAAAGAAAAAGAACTTTGAATTACGCGGACTACGAGGTGATTTCTTTGGCGGTTCACCTGGAAGAGAGCCTGTTCGTCCGATGACAAACAGTTTTATCCGTTTTTTTCCGTTCCTTCGTTTCGGCGCCTTCGGTGACTGGGCCGATGGAGATGACAGTTGCAAACAACTGTGGCTTTCTGGGGGTCGCGCATAGGCGACGTACGGTTTATGTTCGAAAGGGATTAGGTGGATACAGGGATGTTTCCAATTTTCATTTTAGGTTTTATTTTTGTAGTTTAATTCGATTCCTTCAAGTTCATTTCTAGCTATATTTTTTTCTATATTTTAGGTAATAGTTTATGTAAATAGTAGAATTTTTATGAATAATAAATTATGTATAGTAAATTTAGGTAAATTTCTAATGTAAGCAATTTGGCAGGTTACATTCATTCCCCACCTCGAGTAAAAAAAAAATCTATATTTTTTTTTTGTTTGAGAGAAGTCAAAGTCAAGGAATCTGTCCTAGTAGCTCTCTTTTCAATTAGAGTTAGATGGATTTGGCGAATTGATTTTTCCGGTCCAATGAGAGGAGCTCTTTTCCGCAAAATCACTTAACTCTCATTGATAGAGTCTGGCTATTAGAATAGAATGGACCATGGTAGCTCTCTTTTCACTGAATGGTGAATAGATTTGGCGGAATGATTTGTCCGTTCTTATGAGAGGAACTCTTTTCCGCTAAATCACAAACCATTCAGCAATAGATTCTGGCTACCTGAATGGAATACGTCGGGAGGTGGTAACTCTCTTTTTACCGAAGGGTGAACAGATTTGGCGGAATGATTTGTCCGTTCTTATGAGAGGAACTCTTTTCCGCGAAATTACACACACCATTCCGTAATAGAGTCTGGTTACCTCACTGGAAAAGGATATTGGGTTCTACAAAAAGTAGCTCTCTTTTAATTCAGCGGTGGACTGATTTGGCGGAATGATTTGTCCGATCTAACGAGAGGAACTCTTTTCCACCAGATCACACACCGTCTAATTATAGAGTCTAGCTACGGGAATAGGTCTTGGTCAGGAGTTCTCGCTACTCCAGCTCTCTTTTGGTTACGAGTTGACTAGATCTGGTGAAATGATTTGTCCGTTCTTATGAGAGGAACTCTTTTCCACCAGATCACTGAACTCTCAACCATAGAGTCTGGCTGCTCAGCTAGTGAATGAAACAGTCTTGCAAAATGTCGTGACCATCACCAGATGATCAGATATGAAAACAAAAACCACCACGCTTTTAAACGATGTTCTTTACTGACAATCACTGCAAGCGCATCGTGACATGTAGAAGCTGACACGTGAGTACCTTCGGTAAGCGTGACACCCAGATTGACAACCACAAGCTGAGAGCCATAAAGAGCATCAGGTCGGTCAGCTGTCAAAAGTGCAGGTGAGCACCGTTATTGATTGATTTTGTTGTCGTTTGATTGGACTGACATCGTTTTTAATTGATAAATTGGATAAATCAATAGTTAAATTAAGGGTTCATTCACAAATTACATAACGCTAAAATGGACCTGGGGCTGAAAGCCCCATCCACCCTCTCGTAACGTATTTTGTATGGGAGGGTTCTGAAATTTGTATAGGCCGTATTTGTGAATGGCTCTAACTAAGTTTTTACCAATTTGATCCAGACTATCTTTTGAAAAGGCCAAATTTTTTATTGATTTTTCAAATGGATACAATTAAAAACGACGCATCCTACAAAAAATGTTATATGGGTGACTATCGCAAAATCAGTCAAAGTTTCTAATAAAGATATCGGAAACAATTCAAATTGAGCCCTACACTGAAAAAAAATCAGTTTCAACAGTTTTAAAAATCAAAACTCTATTTGCGAAACACCCTTTTCGATTTGAATGCAATTGTGTTTCAAGATAGGTGATTATGTTCCCTACCAACCGTCCATACATCGCAAGCTGGGCACTTTGAAGGAAAAAAGTTGTTCTAACAAAACTTTTTCTTGTCGAAATTATTTTCAGTGTATTTTTATCCGTTGCGATTAGTTACGACCTAAATATTGTACTCTGCTTGACTGTACAGGAATATTTAAATATATGTATGTATATGTTAAATCCACTGGCACTCCTTGACACTGAGAAAAAAATCAATTCCGACAAGAAAAATTTTTGTTAGAAAAACTTTTTCCTTAAAAGTGTCAAGCTTGCGATGTATGGACGGTTGGTAGGGAACATAATCACCTATCTTGAGACACAATTTCATACAAATCAAAAAAGCGTTTTTCGCAAATCGAGTTTTAATTTTTGAAACTGTTGAAACTGATTTTTTTCAGTGTAGGGCTCAATTTGAATTGTTTCCGATATCTTTATTAGAAACTTTGACTGATTTTGCGATAGTCACCCATACAACATTTTTTGTAGGATGCGTCGTTTTTAATTGTATCCATTTGAAAAAATCAATAAAAAATTTGGCCTTTTTCAAAAGATAGTCTGGATCAAATTTGGAAAAACTATGTATGTACTTTTCTTTTAATAGCACCTCTTAAAATATTGCACAAAAAGTCAATATAAACAATAAGAACACTTAAATGTTCCCAAAAATTCTATTTTGGCTTCATGCATTTTTATCCCAGCAAAAATCCATTAATTCCGCTAAGTGGATTATTCCATTGCTGTCGAGCGTTGATTTCGAACCAAACACCGCATAGGTCAAATGATCATCACGATAGTCAAGATGACATGGATATGACAACCACAACATCAGGAAAGTTTTCCTATCATTCATGCTGGTGATCACAGGCAGAAGAAGTGAAGACATGGTGAGTGACCAAGCGCTAGTTGCTAAAATGTCACTTTCATGGTGACCGTTACACCAAGCATGTGAGATCCACATTGAGCATCACAATTGAGTACTTGACACATGACCTGGATTTTGTTATTGTCACGCTTTGCGTGACTTGTACGGTGACACTTTGCAGCACTGAATGAAATGAATCAAAATAATATGCATCACCGGGGTTGAATCATGGTCTTCCGGCAGAAGGGTTCGTCAGAAAAAAGCAGGTCCAATCTCTCGAAATCAAATCTTTAGAAATATTAAGCTTTTATTTATCTAATTGATACTTTTATTGTAAATTTAACTTAAGCTAAGAAGAGAAAAATAAGTATTCTAGAAACCTCTTCATTTTATTTAATCATCACCGAAGTGAAATTCGGGATTTAAAAAAAAACTCACTCACCCTTTAATTTAGTCCCCCCACCTTTCATACAATTTCCATTCACGCTTTCCATTCACACTGTTGTCTGGTCAAAAAACATCCTACCAAGAACAACACTCATACACACTAGTTTTGACGACTATAATTATTATTAGGGCCCTAATCCTATAATTTGAGAAGGTTTAGCGTTCTCGCTAAACCTCTCGATGTTGGTGTAATTCGATTGACGATATTTACCACCTGGGAGTGGTTACTATTCTAGTAACCATTCTCCCTAAATGTGCCTCTGGCAAAACCGAGAGACGAGATAAAAAAAATTTAAGCCGAACATGATATGAATGAGGAGTAAAGGACCATCGGTACTCTGACGACGACAAGAACCAAGAAGCATGAATATTTTTTTTTTTTTTAATTTAAGTTGTTTTTCCACGGTGAGAGGCAGTTCTATGAGAATAGGAAGTGAGACAGGAGTTTCACCGGCAATTTTTATGTTCTATAATCTGCCACTCTCGAGCAGTTAGAACAGAGGGAGCCAGTGTCGACTAGAAGCCTGTTTTATCCTTTGTGTACTCGATCAGGGCGCATCCTCTGATTGTGGGTTATGGTTATGAACATCTACCAGATATCCATTCCACACTTACAGCTGATGGCCTCGTTGGGGACGATCAGAGTTGAAGCCGCATAGACCGTAACGTTCTATGTTGAAGGTCGACCAATGTGTAAACGAACGTTGAGCGTTTCTTCGCTCGATGTACGTAGGCTGACGAAGTCCCGGAATGATAATATCCATTCGGGTTGAGGGAATTGTGAACTGCTTCCTTAATCAGGATAATACTGTCAAGAAGCGCGCAAAAGTTTATGCCGTAATCTATTACCGAAGTATTGGAACGATTATCGTTGGGAAGTTGGTAAATCGAAGTCGAAGATACGTGATAAAAACTATCTAAAGCCGACCTGGAACAGGCGGGACGGCTTACGCCAAGAAATTGTGGTTCAGCGGCCGGCGGTTTTGGGCCCGCTGCCCTATCATTTTTTTATGCAATGCGGACAGTTACGAGCGGGTAGCCTTGAAACCCACTATCTTTGCCCAGCACTTCATTTGGAGGTCGGTATATGCATCCGATATTTGAACTTATCGCAACTGACGAACCGACGAATTGAGAGAGGCTGGTGAGACTCGGTAATGTCTTCGAGTGAGAAGCCGTCGTATGATCTTGTGAAAAGGATACGGAACTGTGCGCATGATGCTCGGTGGATTTAACCGAATTCTTGTGCAGTGCACCACTGATATTGTTAAAGTCCGCCGAGACTCGATGAGTGGCTGGATAGGAAGAAACCGGGGGTTTTAAAATCGGAGTACTAAATATTTCTCCCCAATTCACATCAAATTCTACATCCAGAGTTTTCTGGGTTCCTTTTCCGTTTTCCGTTTTCCGCATTAAATGGCCCACCCTTAAGGAGTGATACCATTTTAGATTTTTGTCGACTGCCTGGGAATAATCCATCAGTGCTTCGGCCATTTTCGAAACCGAAAATGCTATAAAAATATATTAAATGCAAAAATATTTACAGAAAATGTTACCAAATAATCTAAACCTACAAAAAGTTATCCCTAATCAGCTACTATTCTCAACATTGTGAGAAAAAGTAGCTTAAATAAAAAGAAGGCTGAATTCAAGCCTATGCTATCGCATAAATTATGCGAAATAAAGAAAACGCGCACAAGTTATGCTGTTTTCTTAAACTAAACCCTAGCCTAAATTATAAAAATAAAAATTTACAATTTGAAGCACTGTGTAAATGAGAATGTTATTTAGAATCACTTATTATAAGCTTAATTATTTACAATGTATCAATGTATAATAGATTAAATTTCTAAAGTCGATTGAAAGGCGACAATTATAAAGATTTCTCATCATCCGAACCCATACCAGAAAATGAACATTTGATGAATGCAATAATTATAATGAATACAAACCTTTTCACTTTATAAGAACAATTGGAATAAAGGATTCCAATTCCTCCCGGAGCTTACTTGAAAAGGGTTCCACTTTAGGGTTAAAGTGGAAACCTTTTCTTTTGATTTTCTTTTGCGTTGAGCGCCAATTGTTAGAGAAACTTAGCTGGGGACTTTCGTCTGCCCTTCAGTGACCTCAGGGTCGTATTATCGCTAGCTCTTCGGGAGAAATTGGGCGGATGAGCGGAAAGACTTCCCTAATACAAAAACAACGTGAACCGAACAATAGCTAAGATGGCGGAATGGAAATGCACTTTGAAATAATGGGCTAAATAATGATGATTTAGATTTACATTTTGTATTCAGGTCATGGATTCAATGATTTCATTCTCATAAAGAGGAAGGGTAAAGGAAGGATTACATCACATACCGTTACTGCTTCGACGATGTGTATGGTGGCCAGATAGGCTCCGGCAGGATGGAGAGTTGCCGATGATTGGTGGTACGACCGTCCATCGCTTCGTCGATTCGGCGTTCCAGGAATTTGTGACAGCTTAGCCTCGGTCCGGCAGCATTAAACCCTGGTGGTTTCCAGTAGTGGAGGTCGGTAGGCCCAGATCTAATCTCCGACGAAGGCTTGACTTCCTTCTGCGACGGTTGTTGCGACGGTGGGGTATTCTTGCTCCGTTCACTCAACACAATCACACGCTTGTTGGTACTCCGTCCGACAAACAGGTTTCGCACACGGGGCGTTCTGGCGGCTTCCGACGGCTGTCAAAGTGGCTTTTTATCTAGCTTTTTATCCGATGTTCCACGTGTAGAAAAGATGGCTTATCATCCAAATGACTAACCGGGCCAGGCGAATACAAGTGGCTCACCGGTTTTTCTTCTTTCGATGCACAGCTCACTTGCCCTAATCACAACTAGCACAATTTGTGCTTCGAGCACGGGAAAACTTTTTACGGCGGTCCCTGTAGGGCCAAAAGAAAAAGAACTTTGAATTACGCGGACTACGAGGTGATTTCTTTGGCGGTTCACCTGGAAGAGAGCCTGTTCGTCCGATGACAAACAGTTTTATCCGTTTTTTTCCGTTCCTTCGTTTCGGCGCCTTCGGTGACTGGGCCGATGGAGATGACAGTTGCAAACAACTGTGGCTTTCTGGGGGTCGCGCATAGGCGACGTACGGTTTATGTTCGAAAGGGATTAGGTGGATACAGGGATGTTTCCAATTTTCATTTTAGGTTTTATTTTTGTAGTTTAATTCGATTCCTTCAAGTTCATTTCTAGCTATATTTTTTTCTATATTTTAGGTAATAGTTTATGTAAATAGTAGAATTTTTATGAATAATAAATTATGTATAGTAAATTTAGGTAAATTTCTAATGTAAGCAATTTGGCAGGTTACAGGGGGTAATACGAAGGTCAGGTATTGACACGAGTGGTACGATTTTCACGAAGTCCGTTCAATTATTTGGTTTAGCCGACTACAGAGATATTATGGCACGTAGCTATGATAAGATGGAGAAAGCCTACATCAGACTGAAGAGCGAAGCAAGCCGGGTTGGACTAGTCATCAACACGTCGAAGACGAAGTACATGATAGGAAGAGGCTCAACAGCTGACAACATGAGCCACCCACCCAGTACTGCAATTTCTCATTTTCAATGAGATATGTCAAGCGATATTTACATAGCTGCCCCTTTCAATATCTTTAGAAACGGGAAGGATAAATGGCATGCTACGAAAATCTAAAAAAAAAAATAGTTCCGTGATAGGGCATGAAAGTGTGAAATATCTGCTTTATTTTTGTGTTTATCAACACTTTCAACTCGGTTAATTGAAGGAGTATGATTAATTTATCGAATAGTCACTATTCGTCGAATATATCTATTAAAATAACTTAGAAATTTTAATTTTAAAATTAAGCACGACATCCTTTCATGACTGCCTTTCATGCGAAATTGATCAAAGGACCCACGATTCTTTCATTTGGTCGCCTGAAATAGAAAAAGGCGCTTTTCTCTCTGTCTTATGACGATCATGACCTTTTCCAGTACTGCAACCACCACGAGTTTGTATCGATGGGGACGAAATCGAGAGGGTTGAAGAATTCGTGTACTTGGGCTCACCCCAATAACGATACCAGCAGAGAAATTCGAAGACGGATCATGGCAGGAAATCGTACGTACTATGGACTACGCGATCTGATCGAATAGAGTTCGCCGCCGTACCAAACTGACTATCTACAAAACGCTTATTAGACCGGTAGTTCTCTACGGATACAAGACCTGGACGATGCTCGTGGAGGACAAACCAATGATAGCTCCGGAAATCTGTTGACCGACCGAGCAGGAGTTCCAATATATGTAGAGGATAATTAAAAATCCGTTCAACGCCATTTTCAAAAATGATGTTAACGAGTCGAACTTTTTAACAGAAAACGGAAAACTTGTATTTTGTTACGGCAGTAATGGAAGCAGTGGCTGAACAGAACTAGGCCAGATAGAAAATCCGAAAAGCGCAATTTTTTTTTACGTGAATGATTGTCTGTCTCGTGGTGTAAACGATCAAAATGTAATAGCAAAACAAACTTTATGATTTTGGATTTTTATGGTTTGTAGTAAGCTGGGGCAGCAGGGACTATGTCCAAGGGCTTGACGACCCCTCCCAGGCCATCTACGAGTTGTGGGGCTTGCCTAGGATGTGGTGGGGTTTGACAGTAGGCCCTGTTAAATTCCTATAAAAAGCTGCATGTATCCGCAAGTAGGCCCCACCAAAGCGACCGTGTGCCGCTCAAAGCGCACAAGCCCAAGTCCTGGTGTTAGGTGGGACGCTAAACAGCCCTGACACGACGGCTCTCCGACGAGACAGGAGGTTTGCGCAGGCCCAATAAGCCGCCTAGAAAACCAATCATTACGAACAATATAAGAGATAATGCGACTCGATATAATCGGCTCAACGCAAGGATGTGCAAGCTGAGGATTAAAGGCCGTTTCTTCAACTATAGCATCATCAACGTGCACTGCCCACACGAAGGGAGACCCGACGACGAGAAAGAAGCGTTCTACGCACAGCTGGAGCAGACATACGATGGATGCCCACTGCGGGACGTTAAAATCGTCATCGGTGACATGAACGCACAGGTAGGAAGGAGGAAATGTATAGACCGGTCATCGGACCGGATAGTCTGCACACCGTATCGAATGACAACGGCCAACGATGCATAAACTTCGCAGCCTCCCGCGGAATGGTAGTCCGAAGCACCTTCTTTCCCCGCAAAAATATCCACAAGGCCACATGGAGATCACCTAACCAAGAAACGGAAAACCAAATCGATCACGTTCTAATCGACGGTAAATTCTTCTCCGACATCACGAATGTCCGCACTTACCGCAGTGCGAATATTGAATCCGACCACTACCTCGTTGCAGTATGCCTGCGCTCAAAACTCTCGACGGTGTACAACACGCGTCGAAGTCGGACGCCGCGGCTTAACATTGGGCGACTACAAGACGGTAGACTAGCCCAAGAATACGCGCAGCAGCTGGAAGTGGCACTTCCAACGGAAGAGCAGCTAGGCGCAGCGTCTCTTGAAGATGGCTGGAGAGATATTCGATCCGCCATTGGAAGCACCGCAACCGCTGCACTAGGGACGGTGCCCCCGGATCAGAGAAACGACTGGTATGACGGCGAATGTGAGCAGTTAGTGGAAGAGAAGAATGCAGCATGGGCGAGATTGCTGCAACACCGCAGGAGGGCGAACGAGGCACGATATAAACAGGCGCGGAACAGACAAAACTCGACTTTCCGGAGGAAAAAGCGCCAGCAGGAAGATCGAGACCGTGAAGAAACGGAGCAACTGTACCGCGCTAATAACACACGAAAGTTCTATGAGAAGTTAAACCGTTCACGTAAGGGCCACGTGCCACAGCCTGATATGTGTAAGGACATAAACGGGAACCTTCTTACGAACGAGCGTGAGGTGATCCAAAGGTGGCGGCAGCACTACGAAGAGCACCTGAATGGCGATGTGGCAGACGAAGATGGCGGTATGGTGATGGACCTGGGAGAACGCGCGCAGGACATAATTCTACCGGCTCCGGATCTCCAGGAAATCCAGGAGGTGATTGGCCGGCTGAAGAACAACAACGCCATGGGCTTGACCAACTAACAGGAGATCTGTTTAAATCCGGTGGTGAGGCACTGGCTAGAGCGCTGCACTGGGTCATTACCAAAATTTGGGAGGAGGAAGTTTTGCAGCAGGAGTGGATGGAAGGTGTCGTGTGTCCCATCTACAAAAAGCGCGATAAGCTGGATTGTAGCAACTACCGCGCAATCACATTGCTGAACGCCGCCTACAAGGTACTCTCCCAAATTTTATGCCGTCGACTAGCACCAACTGCAAGGGAGTTCGTGGGGCAGTACCAGGCGGGTTTTATGGGCGAACGCTCCACCACGGACCAGGTGTTCGCCATTCGCCAAGTACTGCAGAAATGCCGCGAATACAACGTGCCCACACATCATCTATTCATCGACTTCAAAGCCGCATATGATACAATCGATCGGGACCAGCTATGGCAGCTAATGCACGAACACGGTTTTCCGGATAAACTGACACGATTGATCAAAGCGACGATGGATCGGGTGATGTGCGTAGTTCGAGTTTCAGGGGCATTCTCGAGTCCCTTCGAAACCCGCAGAGGGTTACGGCAAGGTGATGGTCTTTCGTGTTTGCTATTCAACATCGCTTTGGAAGGGGTAATACGAAGAGCAGGGATTAACACGAGTGGTACAATTTTCAATAAGTCCGTCCAGCTATTTGGTTTCGCCGACGACATAGATATTATGGCACGTAACTTTGAGAAGATGGAGGAAGCCTACATCAGACTGAAGAGGGAAGCTAAGCGGATCGGACTTGTCATCAACACGTCGAAGACGAAGTACATGATAGGCAGAGGTTCAAGAGAAGACAGTGTGAGCCACCCACCGCGAGTTTGCATTGGTGGTGACGAAATCGAGGTGGTAGAAGAATTTGTGTACTTGGGCTCACTGGTGACTGCCGAAAATGACACCAGCAGAGAAATTCGGAGACGCATAGTGGCTGGAAATCGTACGTACTTTGGACTCCGCAAGACGCTCCGATCGAATAGAGTTCGCCGCCGTACCAAACTGACAATCTACAAAACGCTAATTAGACCGGTAGTCCTCTACGGACACGAGACCTGGACGATGCTCGTGGAGGACCAACGCGCACTTGGAGTTTTCGAAAGGAAAGTGCTGCGTACCATCTATGGTGGGGTGCAGATGGCGGACGGTACGTGGAGGAGGCGAATGAACCACGAATTGCATCAGCTGTTGGGAGAACCATCCATCGTTCACACCGCGAAAATCGGACGACTGCGATGGGCCGGGCACGTAGCCAGAATGTCGGACAGTAACCCGGTGAAAATGGTTCTCGACAACGATCCGACGGGCACAAGAAGGCGAGGTGCGCAGCGGGCAAGGTGGATCGATCAGGTGGAAGATGACTTGCGGACCCTCCGTAGACTGCGTGGTTGGCGACGTGTAGCCATGGACCGAGCCGAATGGAGAAGACTCTTACATACCGCACAGGCCACTTCGGCCTTAGTCTGAATAAATAATAATAAGTAAGCTAAATTATTAACAAAATTCTAATTAAAAAAAATTTAAAAATTCTCATCTTGGGGTCTTCAGTTAACCTCGCGGAGCAAATACGCAGGATTGCCAATCCAGACGAGGCATAGACAAGTTTTCAATTTATAACTGTGGAAACGTTAATGGAACACTAAGTTGAAAAGCAGGCCAAGTTTACAGTTGAAGCGTAGAGTCACTGAAGTAAAAGAAGTCAGATAAACTATCAAAAAAGTTCTGGTAAGGTCAAAAACATTAAAGAATTATCATTTTAAAACTTTCTTTCATTTTAAAAGTAATATACGTACATGGCACTAGTAGAATACAAAAAAAAGTTAATAACCTTTATATTAGGGGTAACATTATCATGTTGAACTTTAAAATGTAGATCATGGACAAAAAACAACTTAGAATGAATCCTTGCAACCTACTGATTCGCGGAATGAAAGAATCCAAAAATGTCAACATTGTTACCGGCATAAATTAAAAAAAAAACCAAAACAAAAACAAGCCTCGCGAGTTATTCGGGAAGTATAACACATTAAACGGCAACAGCTTGATGAGCATGATTACATCGGCACGCAAGGATAACTTGGTACCGTTGCACTTTAGTCCCAGTCCAGTGGCGCGCTGTTATTTAAACAGTCACCTTAACCTTTAGGAGCAGTTCAAAAACTGGATCGCAATCAAGGTTGTACCTATCTATAGCCGACCACGCAAACTGGTTCACAATTATGGGGATGGCATTTCCTTTTCGTCGGTGAACAGTAGGGGAACCTGTAGTTTGCTTTATCATACTATGATATATGAAATAGTTTTATCCTCTTTTCATTTTAATTTTAATGGTATTATTTTCAAAGCGATCTCAAATGAGCAGTAAGAAATAAATACAATCATAATGTAAAAATAAATACAATTATAATGTATGTATGTGTTGCGAATAGCGCAACATATGAAAATAATGTTTAACATGAACAGATTTTAAATAAGTTAATACTATGCATGGTTCGTTTGAATGGTGTACAAACACCAATTAGTTTTACCATCGAGTTTATGTATATTCTTTAGTAATGAAAATTCCAGCTAGTTGAATTCATTATTGTTTCCCCTACTTTCAATCATATGCGCCAAGAAAAAAACGGATGCTTGCCATTGTCAAAGAAAAGGAAAGGATAAACAGGTTCTCCGCGGAGCTTCATATAATGCGCTTTAATGTCGAACGATGAGCTATTCATGTGGGGTTTATTCAATGGTTTATCGACCACTATTGGATAGGCTTAACACATGTATGTCATACAGATTTCAAATGCATTCGAAAAGAATGTTATCAATAACATCAACATGTTAAAAGTTCTTTTCAATTCATACTAGTCGACCCGTCGTTGTCCTGCAAAGTAGGCGAAAATGCGCGTTGTGAACTGCCCATGCGAAATTTCCATAATATTCTTAATCTTAGTTTTTCACGATTTTTCAACCTTGCTTTTGATTTTCGCATATAAGGAAATTGTTTGAAACTTTACATTAAAATTATACAATATGTATCAAATGAAATTCCTAATTACAAACTTAAAGCCCACTGTGTAGATCAAAAATTCTCAATACGTTTATGTATATATGTACCAACCAATAAAACCAGATTAGAATAGCGTAAACCGTCGTGATCTAATGTACCCGTTTTGTTATCGCTGATGTGAATTTCCGAAAGTACCGATATTATAACCAGTATAATAACTCTCTGTATGGCATTGTGGTGAACCAGTGATTAGTGTCTTGAATTGATTTAGTTTCTGGGATACTTGATTAGGGTTTCTTGGAAAGCATTTTTCACAATTAAATCCACAGCAAGAAGAGTGGTTAAGTGCTATACAGGAAATATCATATAAAGTATAAACCCGTCGGAAACGATAAAGAACATAGGGAGCGGGACCATTTGGGCAGCACCCCCTATTCTCATCCGCAATGTTAATAACTCGACTGCGTTCCAACCAATTGGCTTGATTGTTTGTACATCACTAGATATCGACAGAAACTAATCATGTACTAAAAAACAAGTAAGTCGATTGTAATGCGTTTAAGTAATGAACGTTGCTAACGGGAATAGGGGGTGCTGCCCAAATGGTTCTCTACCCTATTTGCTGAAGGAATGAAAAAAATCTTTCCAGCCGTTTTCAATTTATGCGGATACGAACACAGACCATTTCATTTTTAAATAGAGAAGAAGAAGAAGAAAATCCCAGATTAATCTACCTAGCGGTAACGATGCCTTTCTTTATTTAATAAGAGATCGGCGAAGACGCCATCTTGTTTCCAATCAAACCGTCAAAAGCGGTTCTAAATCGACTTGTTTACTTTTTGCATCCATAAGAAGCAAGCAAAAAAATCAATTGATGCCAGTATTGTTTTCACGATTTCATGCATTTTCATTTGTTGCCATTTCAACAGTTTTCCACTCCGCCGGGCTATGGTTATAGGGTTGCTAGTCTGAATGTGCCCGAAGTAACTAATTTCAACATGTTACATCTCACGAAGCTACAGCAATGAAGAATGCGTGGACATACCGTACCATACGCATACCATACAAAGGTCCACCATACAAGAACGTTCATCTCTCTCGGAAGGAAAAGACTCATCTCGTTCATTCGTTCTGGCCCAATTAAGGCGGAGATGCTACCCAACAAACATTGAAGGCTGAAAAAGTGTTTAATTCGCTGAAAATTGGCTTCTTCAGCCAAAAAACTAGCTTGTCCAGCTTAAATTGTTTGCTGGGTAGTAGCTCGAGCTTGGTCTTGGCCTTGGCATATCGGCGACAAAGAAGGCTTACAACTCCCCGATCCAGCATTAGTTCAGGACCTGCTTTGTAGCCGAGCTTTACTGCTGAGCTACAGAAGAATCAGAAAATATAAAACAAATGTACGTTGATATTATAATTATGCCACCCATGCTGTTTCACTTAATAATTCATTTAAAGTGGCATCGTTTTAGGAAGTATTTCTCACAGCTAGTGGAATCACTGGAATGTTTCCTGGGAAAGCATAAACCTGAATTCCAGTAGTTATTAACTCATAATAAAAAGACAGCGGCTTAGCCAGGTGGTGGTTTTTGGGGTTCAAACTCCGCCTGAGTAATATTTTTAACAGAAAAATTTCCCTCCCTCTTCATACGGGAGCTTGGCAGAAGGAAGGTCGTGAGATTTATACCATCACAAATATTGTCCTCTGCTCGCTTTCAAATCGACTTCTACAAAAACATTCTTCATGCCTTTTCCGGCTGTTCGGCCACATTGAGAGTTGACGTAAGGTCAATGTCAACTTCTCTCCACGAACAGCCTAGATAGCCGTATGGTGTCGGCAGCTGGTTATCTGGCTAAGAATAACATTACGGATTGCCTGTTCCAGTGGTAAAAGTCCACCATACAGGTGACCCCTAATTTTCGGTGTGATGCGGCTTTATGCTTACCGTGCCTATGAATGAATGGTTAGAGGGGTCTAATAAGAACCTAACCGCAAACGGAGCCTGTGAAGCACCAGGGCCCCTTCACAGTATTTCAGCCCTCGCTGCTCTAACCGGAGCTATGGCGTAGTTGACTTTTTACTTCTCCGAGATAATCGGCTACTCTTATTCAACCTCATCGTTAGGTTTAATAGGAGTAGGGTTATGAATATGTGTTTTACTTAGTTTTCAACAAATTGTCACCTATATGGATTCGCATTATGCGTTTTTTTACAATGTGCTTTGTGTATGTTACCTATATGGATTGGCATTATGCGTTTTTCACAGTGCACTCTGAGTTTCGTCTTTGACGTTCGTCCATTGTTACGTCCTCTGTGTTTTTGTGACACCTCTCTTCAGTCCCTAGCTGTATGCGTGTGAGTCTACAAAATTGGCTTTCCTATAAATGGTTCCATTCTCCTTTCAAATTTCACTTCCTCTTCTTTTCCCCTTTTCACTTCCTTTTCCGTCAGGTAAATGATGAGAAAGGCCAGTGAAGGCGATGGCACAAATCTCCCAAATTGAGGGGAACGTGCCTCCTGAGCCGACGTTCTGATACCTGATACCTGCTCGCTTTCAAATCGACTTCTACAAAAACATTCTTCATGCCTGCCGTATCCTAACGGAACTATCTAATCTATACTTCGCCTCTAATTCTATCATGAACATGTACATCTATGTTTGGAAGATGATGTTAGAAAGAAAGAAAGAAAGACAGGAACACCAGACTGAACACTTAACACCTAGCATGAGACAACGGACAGGACACATAACACCCAGTGGACCAGTGGAGCATTTTTCGATCACGAAAAGTTTCCTCCTTACCGGGGCGGGAATCGAACCCACACTTCCTAGCACATGCACGGCCACGAAGCCCACAAAGCATTTCCATATCATTGTAAATCGTTTAACTACACGTAGAAGTAATACACTAATATTATAAATATTGTAATGGAATTTTGTCACCTGCTTATAAGCAGAATTGTTCTGAAATATAACCCGATGTAACCTCGAAATGTATTGGAATGTAACCCGATTTACCAAGTCAAGTACAAGACGCTGAAGGCGAGCATACTTTCAAGGTAAAAATACGTAACTGTAAATTACAATCCAATTGTAGAAATAAATACATAAATATTATATTTTTTTAAATCTAACCCAATTCAGATAATTTTGCAGAACGTATAGGGTAACGGTATCAATAGTGGAGGTATAAGTAGATCCACAAAAGAAAATATTTTTTTTAAATAGATAATTATGCGAAATTCACAACTTTAATACCTTAGCCAATACATAAACTAATAAATTTGCTAACAAAAATGAGGATGATCTTATTTAACATCAACAGCTACCAAATATTCCTTGCACCACTAATAGGTACACTGTTCCTTTAGTGGCAGTAAAACATAATTTTGGTTCCCTATGTGGTGCTATCTATTGATTTCTTATAAGACTCGCTACTATTGGTACAGTTGCACCACTATAGGTTCAAGGGAGTCAATTTTATTAAGGAAAATCATTGTTTTTAATAGCTTTTCAAGCGAAATCTTACGATAAGTTGCATTTAACAGGATATTTAAAGCACAGACAAACAGACATAACACATTGAACATTTACTCATCAAATTCATCGTCGTTCAAACTCTAACTACATCTGTTGATTTCAGTTAGTTGGGCAAATCACGATATTTATATATAGTGTAGTTCTGAAGTCATTGGGGTATAATTTAATAAATAAATAAATAAAATCTCGAACCAGATGGCGGTAGTGAGCAAACGTCAAACTTGAGCAAAAACGATGCGCGCGACACGAGTGATCGATTGGCCAACTAATGATTATTTGAATTGACCAGTAAATCAGTGAACGATGGAAATTTTGACGATTGTTATGTCTGCTTGTCTGTGTTTAAAGTATGACGCATCAACTGAAACCATCGTAAAGTGTATAATTATGATAAATCTCATTAAAACCCCACTACCTCCAATATTGGAGCTACCTTCACTAAGGGTACGGTTACTCTATATCAAATCAAACTCATGCACATCAATTTTGTCAAATTTTATATTACCGTCGTCGGGGGTGACGATGGGTCAAATGGGGGTGAGAATGGGTCACTGTTTCAAGTACATAGAATGCTTGTAGAATAGATTGAATGTATCTGAGGGCAAGAAGACTAAAATATAAGATACCTTTTTGAACGATTTTGTTATCCGACCTCTAGGCTGCAGGTAAGAGCGATGACCCATTCTCACCCCTCAGACCCATTGTCACCCCCGACGGCGGTAGTGATTAATTAAAGATTTACTACAATATACTGAATTATGAATTCTACTTTGAAAATAAAAAGTCTGATTATTTCGAACGAAAAATTGGGAGTTCATAAACTCGACACCACATCTGTGTTACTTAGGTATATTCATCTACTTTGAACCCCTAATGATTCATTTCGCTAAAATTTAAAGTTTCAAATAAAGCTCAACAATGTATGAAACAATAAACTCTAATGCATTATAAATTAGCTCGAACATTCATTTATACGCTTGTTGAAAGCGAAACCGTTTAAGTTAGCATGGTGGCTTCATACCATGTGAATAAAATCAACAGGAAGTATTTTTCATTACACGTTGATATACAAGCGATTATTTTCAACTCGTCTTCCAGCCTATTGTTGAGCACAATAACCTTTCTTCTATATTGCAAATCCAACCCTATTGCCTTGCACATGCATCCATCCATCGGTTGCTGTCAGAGTCAGAGAAAATTCAGCGCAAATCAGTGGAAAAAAGGTCAAACAAGGTAACCTAATGGTTTCGAAATCACTCAGGTAAGTGTACCTATCTGCCGCGCTCTCGATGGTTATTTGGTTGTTTTCTGTTTGAGAACTGGTCGAGAATGGACCAATGATTAATGTACTTTTTTCGCTGCGGCTGTACATATATCTTCAATACAAATGCATTTTAGTTGCCTATGAACATACCTATTTAAATTTAAAGGCTCCCCCAGACCTATGCGATTACATGGCCGAGACGGCGACAACTTGTCGCCGCGATTCTATCATTGGGTCACTGCAAGTAATGTTCTATTTACGCTTCCATACCAACGGCGACAGAATCGCTGTCGACGAGCGATAGTATCGCATCGCGTGAGTTTGGGGGAACCTTAAAAGTATTGAGCGTTAAAGGTGAGTTTGAATTATTCATATCATAGTGTATCCAACTAAATCTTTCTACATTATATTTTTCAACCAAATTCCTGTTGGTTTGAAGGGACATCTCAGCCCAATTTTTATAATCGGATTAGTGAATGGTAAATTGTGGTACCTTCAGACAAGAAAATGATTTTTCTTTTTCGTGTTTTTACATAAGTCATCTATGGTCGGAGTTTTTCCTCCTGAAAGCTCAGATGTAGATGATTAAAAGAAGTAAAACATCTTTATTCGACTGCAAACCAAATGGCACAGGGCAGCCAGCAGAGGTCGGTAGCTTTATCGATTATTGCAATTTGGTTCTCTTTCTCTCTGATCTCAGCATGCCAAGCCCAGATATTCGGTCAATTTGTCTTAGTTTAGCGCAGCACTCGGCTGAACTGGGTTAGAGGGCGAAACAATTTTATCCAGTAGACATTGGGATATCGTGAGCTTCTACCAAATCAGAAGAGTCTTGTTCGCAGATTATTTTAATTTGTTCGATGCTGTGTAGGTTTCCAGTACGGCGGTAGGCTAAATCACTGCACCTCTTGATATTTTTCCTACTTTTCGTCTTTTTCTAATCGTTTATACTGTGGTTATGAAAATGTAAATTTCGTATTTAAATGTATTGACGAAACTGTGAGTGCATGCAATTAAACTAAAGGTGCGATACATTTTCAAGGTTGGTAAATGTTAAAGAAATGAAGAAATAAAACGTTAATCTGTCGAATCACGTTAATAACTAAACTTAATTGCAAAGATGATGCCGGCTAATGACTTCATAACTTAGATTTTCAAGCGATGGAGGTTAAAACATTTTTATTCAATGTTTAATGATGGTGCAAAATCAAATAACCAAAGTCCCAAAAGACAAAGTACCTAGAACTAGTGTCTCAGGGCCAAAATCATCCAAATTCCAAGAACAAGATGTCTTCTTCATAAATGGCACTATATTCCAACTGGATCTTGGAAGAATAGATTTTCTACAATATAAGTTATTTCAAGATATATTAAAATATGTTTTATGCAAGCCACATTCAAAAACTTGTATGCAAGACAAATTATCTCCTAAAGACTGTTCTGATTCTGACAACAAGTAACAAGAGTTCAATATAGCGTTTTGACTCATCTTTCGAACACTGAAGCACATTTTTCACTTCAGAGGTCTTTATAGCACATGAATCAAAATATTTTCATTGTTTCTATCGGGTAGCGCAAGAACATAACATTCATTTAAATGCTTGATAATCATATTTTATTAATTGTAACTATCAACTTAGAATAATTTTATTCTGCCAAATTTTGTCTCAAATACCGCACACTAAAAATTGTCTCAAATTCCGAACACTTTGATTAAATTTCCAAACACCACCTTAAATGCACCAAAATTTCTACGTTCTCTTATTGTTGGAAAATAATTCAAATGACTTTTATCTGTACGCCTGCCGTGATAATTCGTTTATATGCAATATGAACGGGATATTTCAGATAAATCTCCATATATTGAGTTTTCGGAATTTGAGTTTGTCTGGGATTTGAGTCAAAACGCCCCAAACGTAATTCAGCGGAACTGCGATGGAAATGGAAAATTTGACAGAAAATATATGAGCTAACTCTCAAACTGCCGGAGTAACTGAAAAAAATGAAATGTTATTAACTTGTATATATGTACTGAGAGACACTACGTAGATTATAGGAATAATATGAAATGTGGAATATGATACATGGATACCTGGTTGGCTACAGGGTCGATACATCTATGCCTGGCGTATCGTAGAGCTCCATAATCGTCGATCTTGAGCGATGTTCCTCCAGTTTCCCCGAACGTTCAGGGTCCCAGGTCCGATTCCCCCGCGTGCAGTTAGCTTGTTCGTGGCCTTCCACGAAGTCGCCGGCCCCTATCTGGTTCTCTGTTGAATATTGTTTTCGCTATTCTTTCTTCCAACATTCGCATTAAGTGACCAGCCGACTGAAGTCTGCCATATTTTATACGATTCACAATATTTCCTGTATACTTGATGCAGCTCATGATTTTTGCGTCTGCGCCACACACCATTTTCTAGTTTCCCTCCGAGTATTGTACGCAGCACTTTTCGCTCGAAACCCCCGAAAGCTCTCCGGCCCGCCTCTTTTAACGCCCATGCTTCATGTCCATAAAGGGCCACTGGTAGAATCAGGGTTTTGTATAGAGAAAATTTCGTTTCCGTCTGCATGTTGCGGGACCTAAGCTGGTTACGTAATCCGTAAAAGGCTCTATTCTAATCAGTTTCGCCGGAAAACCATGTTCGGACATTATCTGCCACAGCTAATTTCTTTTTACTGAACCGTACGCTGCTTTGAAATCAATGAACAGATGATGAGTCTGCAAAGTTGTACTCCCGGAATTTATCGAAGATCATCCGCCGGCTAAACATCTGATCCGTCGTTGATCGGCCCTCACGAAAACCTGCATGGTATTCGCCGACGAAGGACTCCTGAAGTGGTCTGAGTCTGTTAAACAGGATACGTGACAGAATTTTGTAAGCCTAGTTCAGAAGGGTGATCCCTCTGTAATTGGCATACTCTAGTCTGTGCCCTTTCTTATAGATTGAGCATATGAGGCCATCCAACCAACCGGCAGGCAGTTCTTCATCCCCCCATATTTTCTGGAAAATGTGGTGGATTGATTGATGCAGCTGCTCACTTCCGTGTTTGAAAAGCTCGACCTGTTGAATATGACTGCACGTAAAAGCTTCGTACTGCGTTCGACGAGGCCGACGATTTACCGAACTCCCTTGTGTCTGAGGGTGCCCACAGATTTTCGTGATTCAAGCGATCGAAAGCTTTTTCTGCAATGATGGAGCTTTGGAGTTGCCACGGATAATGCGTCGCACCCATGGCGGCTCATGCCAAGATGTTGATGGTTGATCGGACGTCGAAACTTGAAGAAGTTGTTCGAAGTGCTAGAGTCAATGTTTCAGCTAATCAGTTGCCCGGTGAGTAACTGACCTGTCGCGTCAACTATCGGCATTCTTGGATTCGTCCTTGCTTCACTCAGGCGTCGTGAGATATCGTAGTGGAGGCAAATATCACCGGTTGTTGCAGCATTCTCCCCTTCGTCAGCCAGAGAGGCCATCCACACTCGATTGTTTCGTCTGCAGCAGCGTTTAACTTCCTTCTCTAGAGCCGAATATCATTGATGGGACTCATACTTGGCTGCTCTGGTTATTTCCCGCTATATTGCAGCCTTTGCTTATTCATGCTCCTAAATTTCCCGCCAGGTTGCATCTGTAATCCACTCCATCCGATGAGTGCGCAGCTCACGCAGGTTGTTCTAGCTTTTTTCAATAAAGGCATGCTTGATGGCCGTCCACTGCTTTTGTACACTGCCACTTTCCGGAACATCCGCTGCCCGAGTTTCAAGTTTTTCAATAAACGATATCTTCACAGCTGGATCTTCTAGTCGGCTGTTGAATCTCCGTTCTAGTCTCTCCTAGCTCCGCTGAATCCGAGCAATGCGTCATCGGATCTCGCCAGTTACGGGCCGATGTCCACTTAGTGCTTTTCTAAGCTGCGTGCACGCCGCGTCCAGGCAAGGTATACAGCATCGAATGGAATAATGCCCACCCTCCTTTTCCTCCTAAGCAATGGAGGGGGAATCTGCTCAACAGACATCCTGGGTTGTCCAGGAAGTGCGGGGTTAGGGACCACCTCCAACAGCAAACGAGGGAGGCAGGACTACATCCCCGACCCGCTAAACCGTTTCCATTACCGCCAAGCCCTTCGGTACAACCAGAAAGTAATGCTTTAAAAGGGGGCCAGTGCACAACGCACCCTCGAGGTTAGCTGCGTGTCCTTGCAGCACCAAACATCGTGACTCGCTTTTTTAGAAGAACACCATGGTATCGTGCCAGCGCATTGCCGGCTGTCCTCGGAAGGTGGGAAGGGTCGACTTCGCGCCTGATTCCCTCTGCACGACTGGTATCAAGAATGATGATGCCGCGTGCACCCCAAATTGAACTCTCTGCGACAGGGTCTATTCGCCAACACACAGAGCGACTTTCCGACGCGGTGCCTACGCCTGCCCCAGCCTTGACTAGGACCCCTGTTCGTCCTCGGGCTCGGAACCCGCCCGGTTGACCGACGCCGCGAAAGCGACGATACCATGTTGTTCTTCGCACGGCCACTTGTTCGATAAAAGGATCGAGTTCGACCATAGAGCATGACCACCGGTATGACCCATGAAGCCGACTCCGATCCCTTGGACCACCTCTTATTTGCGCCTGAACTAGCCATCTTTGAGTCCACGCGCCACCTTCTGTGTAGCTCCGAGACGATTTGGGCGATAGCCGATAAAGTGGCGTTCCAGCCAACTTCATCTTTACACATCCTCCGAACTAGGTTGTCCGGGGTAGTGTCCAGACCACATGTGGCAAGCATGTGGTCACGCATTGCGCGAAAGCGTGAGCACACGAACAACACGTGTTCCTCCGTTTCCTCTAAACCTAAACCACGTATACGTGAGTAGGATTACATTTGATGCGGTGTACCTTGCGTGGACACGGCGTGCACGCAGCTTGAAAAAACGCTTTGTGAGCATCGGCCCTAGAAGGTGATGGTCAGACGCGATGTCAGCGCTGCGTCTATTCCGGAATCAAGAAGATTCCATCTCCATTTTCGGCTGATGCAGATGTGGTCGATTTGATTTTCAGTTTGTCCATCACTAGAGACCCACGTGATTTAGTGCACTGTTCGATGGGGAAAGAGTGATGAATAGCTTACCGATTTTACTCATTTGTCCAAGACCATGACGTCCCATGACACGCTCGTAGTCTGTGTTGTCGGAGCCGATCTTCGCCCTGAAGTCGCCCACGTAGATCTTGATGTCACCTTTCGGAGCTTTATCCACCACGGCATTCAGTTCACTGTAGAAATTCTCATTGTCCTGTAACTCGGAAACATCGGACGGTGCATTACATTGGATTATCGTGAGGTACGTCACCCGTGTTTTAAATCTGGCAATGATTATTCACTCATTAATTGGTTCCCACTTGATGAGCGAAGAAGGAACAAGGAATAAGTTTAACGAAAAACAGTGAATAAGGGAGAAGGAAAAAGGGAAATGGAAGATGGTGTTGGAATATCAGGTATAGTCTACGACTCTTTGCTGTAAATGTAAGATGAGTAGGCGCCGGTTAGTTTTAATGTTTGTTGTTTGTTTGTTTGTTTATTAATGACACTTTACACCAGAAAGGTGCATTCGTGTCAGAGAACATGAGTTTTAGTGGCTCTTTGATGTATAGATTAAGGAAGATTGTTTGCGGGTATTGACCAATCATCATTGTAAAAACACAAATTTATCCACCAGTGGTGATGATGCCTTTCTAGATTAAGTATGTTGAATTCGAATTAATGTTGTAAATGCAGTGCTTTTTGCCTACATTTCGGCGGTTAAAAGATTTGGTGCAATTCTAGTACGCTGCTTAAAAATTACTCAATTATGAGAGTTATGGGTTGTGCCACGGCTAAAATGATTAATGATTCAATGTTTGAATTCAAACAGTGTTTTTGTTTATTTAAAAAATAAAAATAAAATTCAAACTGCTTTATTTATTGAAAAGCAAAAACAATAGTGTTCAACTAGGTAATTTGCTTCTTCGAATGAAACCAGTTGCACTCAAATCTGTCAAGTCCTTCTATATGAAACGCGTTTAACAAAAAACATATTTATGGGCTACACACATACACACTTTTGGAGTGAAATTATAGCCTTCTGGTACAACTTTGTTGTACGAGAAAGGCAAAAATTACAATAATTACAATGTTCGGGTAAAAGGCCAACAATTTAGTTGAAGGAGTCTAGCTGGGCATAACCTTGACCAAATGGTAAATGAAAAGTTGATTTTTAACATTATTGAGCACGGAACGAAAATTGTCTCAATAATTATTGAAAACCAGATCTTTCTCGTGCATACTCTTGCCCGGCGCAATACGCACACGCACACCACACACGGGGCAAACGTACGCATTTAGTTTTCTCTATGAGACTCTCTTTTTCTTAAATAAATTAAATAGGGGAATGCTCCTTGAATTCATACGATGTAGGGGAATGTGGTCGGTTGCCGGCACTGGCCGGTTGTCGGCACCTCGTCGTAACTTTTGACAGAAAACAGATGTGGTCATTTTGACATCTTTGTTGTGCCCATTGACGATCTTGTTATGCCCATTTCCGAAGCATATAGAAGCTTTTGTTTCGTTTTACAGAAAAAATACTTTTTTGTCAAGTGAAAACCCACTCCAAAGTTTTTTCTGATCATTCGCTTAGGGTCAATTTCTTCACCTCTGCTTAAGCCTTGAACCAGGTTTAAACGTATGGGTAAGCACCGCTTAAGAGTTAAGCGAAGGTGAAGAAATTGGCCCTTAGTGCTATAAACCGTAGTAAAACGATCGAAATGGTGAGCTGAGCGTATTTACAAAGAAAATTTACTCTATTTTGTGATTCAATATTGAATGCCATCGTAGCGGTCACAATTTAACTATTATTTTCATTTTTCGAAAGGGTTACTTATTTCGGTTGTCGGCACCTAAGTAATTATCAAGGGTACCGTCAACTGGGGGGAAGATGATCTTTGAGGTGAAGATAATCATTTGATGTGTCAGTCAAAAGTGTAATTTTTTTTATGAAATGGTAGTCAACAATATTCTCCGTTCAAGTAATGTTACCGCTAGGTAGAAATCCGAGTTTTTCGATTATAATCATGAAAATGTATTTTGTGGAAGAAAGAGATAGATAGTCATAAATGACACTATTTTCGTTTCAAATATTGACTTCGTAAACTTCTTTACGTGTATTTGACTACTAGGTCATAATGATTTTAGTAGAGCTGTCTTGGTCAACTTCACCCCAAACCAGATTACTCAAAAAATGTGTGATAATTTAATTTATTTTAATAAATGCGAACGCATTTCAGAAAACTACAGTTGTTGATTATTACAACGTATAGCAGTACATGTTTTGAAAATATTTGTTTCGATTTGAAATGTAAACACACATTGTTATTGCATGTTTTGTCTTAAAAATGATCATCTTCCCCCCAGTTGACGGTAATCATCAGTTTATTATGATATAGAAATGCTAATATCATCTTCCAAACTTAGACATACATGTTCATGATAGATTTTTTTTTTTAATCTTTATTAAATGTGTATAATGTACTTAGGGGCCCTCCTTAGCCGTGTGGTAAGACGCGCGGCTACAAAGCAAGACCATGCTGAGGGTGGCTGGGTTCGATTCCCGGTGCCGGTCTAGGTAATTTTCGGATTGGAAATTGTCTCGACTTCCCTGGGCATAAAAGTATCATCGTGTTAGCCTCATGATATACGAATGCAAAAATGGTAACCTGGCTTAGAAACCTCGCAGTTAATAACTGTGGAAGTGCTTAATGAACACTAAGCTGCGAGGCGGCTCTGTCCCAGTGTGGGGACGTAATGCCAATAAGAAGAAGAAGAAGAAGAAGAAGAAGAAGAAGAAGATAATGTACTTAAAAAATGTAATAAATGTAAAGGATTGGTGCGCAAATTGTTTTATTTCTCATTTTTGTCTTTTTTTCAGCAGTGAGCACGCCGGAAAACAATAAAACACGACACAAATTGAGCCTAAATTGCCTATTTTACGAATGTTATTGGTGTAGGAGCATGTCATTAATAATGGAAGATACCCTATATCAGAAGTTTCGAAGGCAATAAGATAAGGTACATACTAATTACTAAGTCAAACTTTTAAAGCATTCCTATAAAAAAATATGCTTAGACAATAGTTAGGTGCGCAAACTTGCCCCGCTCTACTCTACATGATTTTTAGGAAAATGAGATTGGAGTGACTACGATGTGAATATTTTAGGCGGGCGCGAAATTGAGAAAATGCAAATTTTGAGTCATCTTTATAATTTTGTTTCGAGGTGGATATTGGAAATTGGAAGCCGAAATGTATATTCTATCCTTTAACTCAAGTCGGTGTAAGCCTAGCTGATAAATATCACATTGCGGCTAAAAACAACAGCTACCAGCATGTCTCGTTTGTCATCGAGCCTCAGCTATGGCAAGAGAGTCATTTTTCCGCTAATTTATAATTACCTACGCGGTTCACTCGGCGATCGTGCACGATGCTACCCAAAATGTGCTACCGGTTGTTATTTGTTTTTCCTTCTTCTCAGCTTCCACCGTTTCTGTTATGCATAGGCTATCGTAGGGTGTTCAACAACACTGTCGCTAATGCTACAAACTTGTTGGAAATATGTATAAATAATAAATATTGTACTATGTTTATATAATCGTCAAGTGCAAAACATCTCTTAATATTTCTCTTTAAGTGTTCACTACATATATGCAATTTAGTGCAAATTCTGTTCTTCTGCACTACCGATATTACCCCTGACAGAAAAACTGCGATCTAGAAACATCTATGGAAAAATTCATACAAACTTCATTTATATTTGGTAGTGTTATTTCGTTTCCTTCGCCTGATCTAAAAGAAACCAGTAAAAGATTGGAATCAGCCATAAATGCGGGTTCATGCTTGTCTTCTCACTTACGGTGAGCTTCCGTACCGTAACTCGTGACGTCATTTTCGATGAAAGTATCATCGTTGTCTCGTGTCGCCGGGACCGCGCGAATCGTTAGCCACATGGTTAGCAAGTTCACAAACAGCGATCACGCTTCAGATGCTCAACATAGCATCCAGTCTTTTATAGTTTTTCAGCATCTTGATCTCTGCTAGCAGCCAGCTGTACTCTAAGGAATGACCTTTTGCCATTTGAGGGCATCTTTTTTGTATGCATTTCGCACATAATAAGGGATCGTCTAAATGTTCGTTATTTTTACTTTTGCCACATTTTTTTAGCATAGATTTTAACTTTCATTTGCTTTTGCCACGATTTGTACTGTAACAGAAGCATGTGCTGTCGGGTCGCGATGGGCCACCACTAGTAGTCATGATCCACATTTTAGTAATGATGACCTGAATGACTTAACTCATCGAACGAAGCTGGTTAGTGACCTTACATGTCAGAAAGCACATAGATGCGCATAAAGAGAGAGGATGCTGGTTTTGTCGTGCTTACAATTGTCAGTCCAATATAGGGCAAAGCTAATACTAAAGGTAGATGTAGGGTGGCCATAGTATCCTAAAAAAGGAAATGTCTTCCTTTTTCAACGAAAATCACTTGTCCTCCTTTATAACTTAAATGTCTTTCTTTTTAGATATTTTGAGAACAGTGCGTAATTGAATCCACTGTGGAAATTGTATCCGTTTTATTAAAAAAGGAGCTATACTCTTCTACAGCAAACGATACATATTACGCTTCCATATTTAATAAGCAAAAGATACTTATTCAGTTTTTGCGAATGAATACAAGAAGTATGAGAGCTTATCATTTTATGAATTGGTGTAAAGACTCGTAATTAAACTACACAAGTCATAGATAACGAAATTCGTTCTTTTCTATATAGCTGTCTTGTCTTATTTTTATTTTATACGTGCATTTTTTTATCTCTGTTTTGTTCTTGACTCGACTGTCTCTATTTTTTTAAATTCATTTAGTATTTTATGACCTAATCGAGTCTTTTCTCTATATAATTTAAATGAATCAAAAACTATGTCAAACATAAGGAATTTTATAATTTAATAACTTGTCCTCTTTTGTCAACAGAATGTCTTCCTTTATATCATGATTTTGGTAAAATGTTTTCCTTTGTGAAAATTCCATATGGTCACCCTAGGTAGATATGACTATGAAAGGTCACTCAGCGTAAGATACTGACTACTAACTGATTATTTTGAAAAAAAATATTGCAGTTTTTTTAACAACATTATGTTAAATATAAAAAAATAAATATTGTTTAAAAAACAAAAAGCATTTTTTTCCTTAATAGGCTTGTACTGAAAAAAAAAATGAAATGGTGTGTGCTCGTATCCGCATAACTCGAAAACGGTCAGGATATTTCCTCATGCAAAAATGACGAGTAAAGTTTGTATTTGTATTTATTATTATCACATCCAGCTGATCATTTTGATCTTATTGAACTACTAAAACTATCCTATAATCATCAGTACATTAGAACTAAAATAAAAATAATAACATTAACTACTACAGATTCACAAAATACACCACACATTCTTAACTGTACGAAAATACATAGAATTCAATCAAAGTTGCTCCAATCTTTAAAATTCTCAGTTATTAGGTTTCCATGTAACGTTTGGATGGTTTACAAACTCTCGAAACTTCACTTTATCTGGCCATGTATTTCGCGCCAGTGCTAAAGTTTTTAGATCAGTACTCAACACTATCTTGAATGACACGTAATCCAAAGAATTTGTATCTTTCCATTTCGGAACCAGCCTTATAACATCTCTGCAGGTTGATAACGGCGCGCATAGAGATCGGGACACCATAATTCTAATATCGTTCTCAGTCACACTCTTGTCGATATTCGTCAAACACAATGAAAACTCTTCACTTTCATCCGCTTGCTGTGATGAGCAGTCATCATTCCTTTTACTCGGCTCATGACGAATTGGCGAGGAAACAGGGGTTGAGTGATGGTATGGGGTAATTGAACCAGGCTTCCGAACTACTTGTTCAAGGGTATGGGCAATATCAGCTACAGCTCTCTTCAGCTCTTCAATTTCTTCCTGCGTAGTGCGGGATCTAGATGGATCGGTGCTAGTGGTGGCATCAGCATTTGTGCGATCTCGTATTTTGCGAAAAAGAGACATGCACGCATCGCAGATCCAAATAATATTGCCTGACAAAGCACAGATTTGAGCCGATCAAAGCGAGCTATGCCATACTGAAAGCGTTTTTCGGAGTGTTGATCTCGCGTGTAAAAGCATGGATTTCCTCAGATGTAGAATATTTTGCTTCTCCAAGCATATTTAGCACAAAGAGAAGAGTGTTGGGGAGATTTATAGAATGTCACAATTGAAAACCGATTTTATGATGTGAGCGATAGATTATCACCACATACAAACAGATGTAGGGCGTAGCTATGGTAAAACTTTTTGGGCCATGTTTTATTCCTATTTTACGTTTGTTCCTATGGAAGATCCATTAATTACGTAACGGGAAATTTTCAACACGACCCCCCCCCCTTTTGTATGAAACTTCTGAAAATTTTGCATGGATCGTCACACTTCGCCGACAACACCCCTCCCCTTTCAAGCGTTACGTAATTTATAGATGTTCTTACAACATTTCTCTACACTGAAGTTGATTTCTCGGGAGATACGCACATCATGAAAACAACTTCCACAAAAAAAAATCGGTTGAAAGACAGCTGAGTTATACCCATACTTCCTGGCCACTTTTCGTGACGGTCTCAAATTTGAAACTGCAGAATGACCCCCCAATGTTCCGGAAAGACGTAATCTTACGTCAAAATCGTTTTGTCTCGGCAACCTTTTTGAAAAACGGCGTAAACAAACGCAAATCCCAAAAATCCGCAGAAAAAAGGGAAACCATTTCCCACCAATGGCCGGCGGATTGTTCCCGAAGTTTTAATATGCGGACATAAGCAAAAATTGCGCAAACCCGATTTTCGTTGAAATTGAAGGGCTTTTCAAGATACACGGTACGCGTAAAAACCGACTCCAGTGTAAAATCAAATATCAAAGCGATTGAACACAACAATTTCATTCGGTTCAAACGCGCATTACAGATGCGTGAAAAATCTATCATTTGAAACTAATCCTAAATACGAGAACGATATTAAAATAACAAGTCCAACATCCATTTGTCTGTGCTAACAGCAAAATACGTGTTTTTTTGTTTCAAAGTGTTTCTAAATGTATGGACTGCACCAGAATATTCTCAATTTTAATGAGTACCGCTACTATGAAATACATCATATACATGTAGTTGAAAAACCATACATATTTTAATGTTTTCATTAACCAAATTAACAAAATAAACAATGTAGCTATCCTCTCCCGCAATACTTTTCACCCACAGCCATTTTACACAACTGCGAACGAGGGTAAACTCAAATCAACAAACATACAGAAGTGATCCTTCGCGATCTCGCGCGGCAAAGCACTCTACGAACTGCTTCGCCTCTTTGGCTACCGCTTCTCGCCTCTTCTCATCGCTTCCACTATGACAGGTATAAGCGATTTCCATATATCGCTCATTGAGGTAGCTTTCACGCTTCGCTTCGCTTCCCTCTCAACTCTTCTAATCGCTTCTCTTCTCTCTCAGTATGGCATCAGCCTCATTCACACCAACACAGCTGGCATGAAACGTTTTGGCGCAATTCCCTTCGCACACTGTGAACAAATCGTGATGCATCTCGATGACGAGAGAGCATTTATCACAATTCTTTTGCATTTTATCACACAATGAATGGCCGTATCGATAATAAAATCAATATTTTTTGACTAAATGTCAAGTAGTTAAGGCACTTATCACTTGAATTTGTATCTAATTTAAAACATGAATGATATCGATCAAACTGGGCCAAGTTTTGCTATTTATACGATACGATTACTTTTGAAACTCGAATACGTTGGCGAACGAAGCAGAACAACAAGCGATTGTTAGCGATTATCGGAGACTGAAGACATAAGAAACAAAGTTGTGTAAATCGTGAAATAGATACTAAAATTCAGATGCGTAGGGAAATTTTGCATGGGCAGTTCACAAATCACAATTTCGCTTACTATGCAGAATAACGTCTGCTGGGTCAACTAGTTAAATTTTGTTTTCAGGACAAAACACACAAGTTGTAAGAGCTACATAGGAGAACCGTTCCGTTTTCCATCTCACTGAACATTAATGAATCTTATCGCGGAACAAATAAATACAGCACCAATTTCGTCGCTTTGTTTTGCTGGAAAAAATCACAAAAATAAGAAACAAATCAAATTCCTTTTCGTTGCTTTGTTTTCATGGAATGAACATAGGAGCTATGAAGTCTAGGAGCAGTAACCCTATATATGTTTTTTTTGTATATGCGTAAATTGAATCATATTCGTGTTTCTGGAGTAACTATAGGTAAATAGGCTCAAGAGCTGCTAAACGACCCTTTCATTTTTATTGTCATCTGCACAAAGTTTCCTCCTGTTTTTTTTTGAATGATAAATCAATCCTTGTAGTTATGACAGAGAACAGATGGAAGGGGGAGCGAATAGAAATCAATAACACAATTCAATCCGTTACTTCTTCTCTACTGGATTCGCAGCTCACAACTAAAAAATTGCATCAAATGATGTCTTCTTTTCCAGAAACACATGCGAAGTGAGATGTGAGAAGTGAATAATGAGTAGTGACAAGTGATAAGTGGGAAACGAGAAGTGAGAAGTAAGAAGCGAGGAGTGAGAAGTGAAAAGAAACACTCACCTCACCTCACCGCAAAAAAGGGAAGGAAGAAAAAAGAAGAAATAAGGAAGACGGAAGAAGGAAGAAATAAGAAGGAAGTAGGAAGAAAGAAGAAGGAAGAAGGAAGACAGAAGAAGGGAGAAGGGTAGAGAAAGAAAAACGAGAAGGAAGAGTAGATAAAGAAGAAGGAAGAGAAATGAATGAAGAAGATAGAAATAATAAGAGAGAAGAAAGAGAAAAGAAGAAAGCAGAAGGAAGAAAGAAGAAAGAAAAAGGGTAAAGAAATAAAAGTGAAAGAAGAAAGAAGTAAAAAGAGCAAAGAAGAAGGATGAAGGGAGAATTAAAAATGAGAAAGGAAGAATTAAAAAAAAAAAGAAGTTGGAAAAATTATAAATTAAAAAGGAAGAAGGAAGAAAAGGAATCAAGAGGAAAACTGAAGTAAACAAATGATGATAAAAAAACACGAAGGAGGGAGGAAGAAAGCGCAAAGAAAAAATAAATTCGAAGGAGGAAGGAAGAAATATGAAATTAGTACGAAAAGAAATGATGGCCAAAGAAAGAAGGAAAGAGAATAACTTATTTCTCACTTTTCATTTCCTATCTTTTACTTCTCATTCGACCTAATAACCTTTTGGCCTTCTATCTAATGGCCCGATTCTTTTTTCCACAATTTGATATTATGATCATTAATAATCCTTCCCCGAGTAGCACACTTGTCACATACCAGTCACTGTGATTCATATGCGACCAAATCCAGTCACATTGGAGTTGCTGCAACAAAATCGATCCGAACTGTGCTACTAGTGTCAATAAAAATCTAATAGAAATCCTTTTAAAAATACCTGGGAATATTAGTAGTGTAAAGAATTCAATAAAAGATCTAGAAATGGAATTGAGATAGCCATAAGCAAAAATAAAAACTTATGACGGATTGAGCCCACATTCATGATCAAAGTTCAAAGGTGTACGCTCTGGGGTCAGCCGTGGTTGTCTGATGTCCTATTAACAGAATTTGGATTGACCGTTTTGACGTAGAACTACGTCTGTCTTTTCTATATTAGGGTACACTTTACGATTGCAAAAAATTGAAAATCGTCACGAAAATATGATAGACTTTGATGGTTAATATCTCAGCCGTTTCTCGATGGATTTTCAATTTTCTGGGACCATTCGATCAAGGAAGAGTCAACGCTTCATACGCTGAAGTCGTTTGTTACGCGGTTATTTTTAAAGAAATCGTTTTTTATGCGATTTTTTATTCACGCGAGTTTCTGGATTTCCGCGGTTCCTTCAGACATACTTTGGGATTTACGCGGTTTTTTACGTTGTTTTAATTTACGCGGCCCATATCTTCCGCGTAAAAACCGACTCTAGTGTGTTACAATATCTATGTATGATAATATTTGCTATTAAAAACTTGCTAACAGTTTAGCACTTGGTTTCGGTGAATCAGTCAATCTCGTAAGTGCATCGCAAGCTTCTTTTTCCATAGCACTACATTCCAACTAGAACTTGGCCTGCTTTTCAACTTAGTAATTTATCAGCATTTCTTTAGTTATTCATTGAAAGTTTTTTTTAAGTCCGCCATTGCAAGGCTTTTAGCTGGTGCAGTTCGTTTATGCTAACTTAAACGTGCGTTTTCCTTGGAAAGCTTGGGGGCATTTGACGATAGCTTCTTGCTTACGTCTGTTGATGCAGTAGAGGGTGTCGTATCCCAAAGAAGTCCGCCGATGCGAGCGTTGCAAAAGTCGTCAATAAACTGAAAGTATGGTTTTCTTGAACAAAATCAACACTCGAAACCTCACGTCGTCACCCATAGCAACCCTCGTTGCCATACCAAACTGCAGCAAGGTGATTGTGTAACATAACAATTCCAAACTGTACTAGATTATAGGGCGCATTGGGGACTTGCAACTAATGTAGGATCGGTGTAATTAATGTTGATATATTTATATCTAGAGCGATGAAATCTTTTTGAATTGGATAACAGCTACTGAATGCTACAGGGGGGTGCGGAATCTTCTTCGCTGCTGCAGTGAATGCGTTCTGGTAAACTTTCTTTGGCTCGTTTTTGCTGATTCGTAGGGGAACGGTTCGGCACTTCATCCCATAGCTCCTATTTCCATCCCATCAAAAACAAAGCAATGAAAAGGAATTTGGTTTGTTTCTTATTTTTGTGATTTTTTTCACCAGTGAGCACGCGTGTTAGCGAAAAGAAGCAACGGGATTGGTGCTGTATTTCTTTGTTTAGCGATGAGATGAATATATGTTCAGTGAGATGGAAAACGGAACAGTTCCCCTAGGTGTCTGCCGGAGTAAACGCTAAGTCCGACGCAATTCACGTGAAGGAATATTTTTTTTTATCGAGACTTGTCTCGGGGGAATAATTATTATTATCAATAACGCCGTTGACAGCCCAGCTTTCGCAATGGGTTTTTCTGTAATGAGCCACCAGGGGCTTAGACTGACTTAGCGATGGGTGGTAAGTTTCTGTAGCAGTTTGCGTCGGTGATGGTTGCAGCTGTACACTATCAGCCAGGCTTGTGCTTTTCAAATTGTGTAATCAATTATCATTTAAAATAATATAAACCTAATTAATACCAATTTAATGTCAACAATGAAGTTCAATCGGAGGTTTGGCATTGTTACCAATGCTTCGAATCGAGATACAATTATCAATTGGTAATTTGGATATGTGAACGCTTGAGAGTGTTGTTCATCCTCGATTATTTGAAAATTTTATTATTATCTTCATTTTCAAATGTTGGTCCAAAAATTATATACATCACATCTAAAGCAGATTCAGGCTGGGCTTGAGCTGGGCTGAACCTTTGAGTTTTTAGGCAATTCAACGGAAATTTGTTCGCAATGCTCTTCGAGGCCTACCCTGGAGAGACGCTATGAACTTCCCACCGTACGAACACCGATGCACCCTTTTGGATATCGAAACACTAGAGAAGAGAAGGCTAAATATGCAAGCCGTTTTCATCGCAAGGATCCTTAGGAATGAGATTGCCTGCTTTGCTCAACGAATTGAATGTAGACTTAGACGTCGTCAGTTCCGATATGGACAATTTGAACCGATAAGATTCATGATGTCGGCTTTTAATCAATTCTTCGACCGCTACGACTTCGATGTCAATGCAGCTGATTTTGGAGGCCGATCAAGCAGCTAAATCCGCGAATAAAATTTGTAAATAATATGTAAGTTTTATTGTGTTTTATTTATTAACTAGGCTATTTTTTGTATGTCAATATATGGCTTTTCCCTACCAGAGAACTTCATAGAGACAGATATAGTCAAATAAAGATATACAAGTAAATAAATTTAAAAAAAAACCTCGAATTAAATTGACTCATTATTTTATGAGCCCTCTTTATGATTTGCCTTCGGTAGTACAAATCGTAACGCATCAAGGCGTTGCCAGTGTTGCAAAACTTCCAGTTTTTTTTAATGATTTTCAGTTACGTTTAGGGTTACGGTACCAATCATGGAAGTATGAGTAGATCAACAGAAGCAATTTAGGCGACAAAATTAGCCGTTCAACATTTGGCGATTTTCCCTATGTAAAATTCACAGCATTAATATTTTAGCCAATAATGGATAAACTAATAAATTTGCTAACAAAAACAACTACCAAAAATTGCTTATACCATGAATTGTTCTTTTAGTAACGGTGAAAATTAATTTTTGGTTCCCATGCCGGTGCTATCCATTGATTTCTTATGGGATGCACCACTAAAGGGTGTATTAGATAGAAATGGCACACCGAAAATCTCCTGTAACTTTCAAACCGTATGAGTAAAAAACCTGAAAATTTGAGCAAATATTGTATCTGCAGAGTTTCATAGTTATTCAAACAGTGGTTTCAATCATGTCGTCGGAACGAGAAATTGCCAACGAAAAGGCGTCCCACCGATCGATCGCAAAACGCTCAGGATTGTAAATTCAACTGTATCTCGTGTAAAAAGAACATTCAAGGAGCATCTGAATGTTCAGAGGAAGGAAGGGAGTGGTCGTAGAAGTGGTCCAATACACAGTAAAATGACCAGGAGTCCCAAGTAACATTTCAAGTTTTATTCCGCTCTAGGAACGGTTCTCAAGATCAAATTTTAAGATCTAACAATAAAACCCACTACCACACGACAACCTTCTAATGACCACTATAAGAAAAAGATATGGCCAAGTGGCCCTCTCTGAATAACCACTATAAACCTATTATAAGAGTATTTAGAAACCCTTTTTAAACCACCCGCAAAAAAGGGAATTTGGCTGCGGCAGCTTGTAACCTGCACACGTCCGACTGCCTCGCGATAGCTGCAAAACAGCTGATTCAATCGCCACACGGAATGGAAACAAAAATCTATCCCCATGTAAGTCACAGCACACAGAACACAACACACCAACAGAACAGTCGTTGCTGATACCCAAATGAGAGCCACATTCTAATCTCCTCAAGCGAACATCAGCTGAAGGCGGTTGAAAAATTACGTTCCTAGCATGCAGCATCTTCTGGCAGCAGCATGATACTGGCTACCAAGCACGCCATAATTTTGTTTCAGGAACCCGATCCATCCAATATTCTCGCAGCATCCTATAGAATCCTCCCCGGAGTCAATCTCTCAACTCAATGATCATCAGCACGACAAACAACGATCAGCCACACATATCGGTAGGCAGAGATATCCGATTCGATCTTCCCTTTTAGTTGTCGGTTAACTGCCAAGCAGGCATACGCGCGAGTGCTCAAGCAAGTTGTATTTTTGTGATTGATTGCCTGACCGACGGGAATAGATCAAAACGAAGTGCAGTGCAGTGGGTGTTGATTATGGCTTAGGGCCAGGTAATAGCTCTGAGAAGCTGGTTCAAACCGAAGTGCTAATTTTATCCACCCTACAGTTATGGAAGCCTGCAGCTGGTTAGCCCATATTTGGTATCTGCACCGAGAAGCAACAGTGATGGAGTAGAGTTTAGATTTGCTTAGAGATCGGTAAGAGTGAAAAATGAAAATTAAGAAAAGCAACTCCGAACCGTGATATCAGTGACGAACGAAGTGATGATTGATGTTTAATTAACAGGCCTTTCATTCGCTGCAAAAATTATGTAGCGGCTTGTGAGAGCAACATCCCAAGACGACGGCGAATTGAAGTGGCTGGCTTGGATCGCTGGCAGAGGCCAGCAATCATCTTGGGTCTGTCCGGACAGACATGACGGTTTGCAGTCGCCGAGGGATACATTTTTACACTGACACACACACATACTAAACTTAAGGTTAAGGAAATTAAGCGTAAGTACTAAAATACATTTTTATTGCATGTAAAATTTATGTTTTTACTTCGATACGGTGATTCCGAATAGTGTTATTTTTTTGTTAATGGGTCCACTATACAGTTTGAACCTATTGTTGGCGGTTCTGGGTACGTGGGCAATGGGGACCAGTGCCATCTTCGCCTCTTTCGAACTTTTGTCTCCGTCTCATGCGGCCCCCCCCTCAAGGGGGAGGTGACAAATGGCGCCCAGCGTAAATGTTATGTATAGTGGAAAACCATCTTGACGAAGTTTTTCTATTACGGAGTCATTCGCTAAGAACAAAACAGTTTCTGAATTTTCATATGCAATGGTGGATGGTAATTGTAAATCTGTACATAATAGTTTTAGTATTGAATTTTATTTTGAATTGTTTTTTTAGTGATAGTGAATTTGAAGTGATCTTGCGTTATCTGAATTTTAGCAAGAACCTGTAAATTTGTAAATAGATTTTTTATTTCTCTTATTTTTTTAGTTTAGGCAATCGCGTGAATTTGAATTGAATTTATCTGAGCTTTTATTGAATTTTCTCACATTTTTATTACATTAATTAATTTAGGGTAGTGAAATGATTGGCCGATCTCAAAAGCAATTGTGATATTGAAAAGTGAATAATTAAAGTGAAAGGACACTAATGGCGTATGGTAAAGAAGGTGAAGATATCGCGAAGAAGTTTATTGATTTAGATAGTGAAGATAGTCCGGTAATGAGCGTTAAGAAAATGAGTCAGCGTGAAATACGTAGACTCACAATCTCTCCCACTTTCAGGGATAGATTGAATGATGTTTATGAGAAGAAAGCGAAAGAAACGAGTACGGCGGTAGAGAAAGAAAGTGATTCGAGCGCGCGCGGAAAGGTCGGTAATAAGGAGATGCAAATGATTCCTCCCCCGCCGGTGATGTTTCGTGAAAACCCCGCGCAATCTCACGATGAGATTTCGTACAGCGATCGCGAGCAAGGTAGACAATTCGAGAAATACACGGGCGTTAAGCACAAAATTCCGTCGAATAGAACGCCGGAGTTTCAGGAGCAAAAGGGTGCTCCTGACTTGGATTTGAATTTTAATCCTGAGGTAGTGCTTGTAGGAGAGAAGAAAATACAAATCAGTTGCTTGCTCCGGGTTTCAATATTAAATCGTGGGATCGAAATCCTGCATTTGCAAATAACCCTTTGTTCTTCGATTATAATGGTGATCATGAGCGCAGGAGAAAGTCACTACCAGTTGCACAGTGGCCGATCAAGTACGCTGGCAATGACAATGGGATTGGACTGAATCTTTTCCTTCGAAGAGTTGAATTTTTGCTCACTCTGAGAAGATGTCGAAAGAAGAGTTATTTGAATCAGCCCACTTTCTTTTAGTAGGGCCTGCTCAAGATTGGTTCGTTGCAAAATGGCCAATTTTGCGCGAAAAGAATTGGGATTATTTTATTCAAGCATTGAGGCACCAATTTTGCCAAGTAACATCGATCACTACGTAAAGGTACGATCGTTCTCGATGTTCCAGGGGAAAAGTGAACTTTTTCCAACTTTTGGTGCGCATGGAGCAGTTCTTTTATGCCGAACCACTCCAATGTCTGAGCAAGACAAATTCGATATAATGTGGCACACAATGAGGCCCATCTACCGAGACCGACTGGCCTTAGTAGACGTCACAGATTTGCACTCATTGGAACGACTATGTGCTAGAATTGATAACAATAATGAGGCAATGATGAATAGATTCGCTCTTTCTTTCGATAATCTCAAGATTAATGAGATTAATAATGCTAATGACAATCCAAGGTCAAATGCTAATTGCAATATCAGACCTACACCGAACAGCAGCAGAAGCACAAACCAACAGAGATTGCAACAATCTAATCAAAATAATACCAGAAATAATTCAAACAACGACCGAAACAACCCACACATTTTGAATCGAAATCCTTATTCACATAGTGACAGGCAAAGAAATGACACAAATTACAACAGTAATCAAAACATTCAACAGGAATTTCGCCCAGAGCATGGCTGGAGGGAATTAAACTTAGAAGATATTTTGCGTTACTACAAAATTCCAGATCGACGAATTTGTTTTAATTGCAGAAAATTTGGTCATCATTTCACGAAATGTTTCTCGAGGCGCAATGTATTTTGCTGCATATGTGGACTTCCTGAATTCCATTACGAGGAATGTCCATTTTGTGAGGCAAAAAACCAAAGAAGGGAAAATTGAAGGAGGTGGTTTTCCCAAGTTCTGAAATTCCTCCAAATTTGAGTTGTGATACATTCCAACAAATAATTTCAGAATTTGAAACCAATACAGATTGTACCGAAGAGAAATGTGACAATGATGAATTCACTGATTATGTTGGTCATTTTCAACAAATTGAAACTGTTTTTGTAAATTTAGATAAAGATGAGAGATATTTTTTGAGATTTTGCGTTTTAGGATTGGAGCTACAAGGTTTGTTGGACAGTGGAAGTAACGTGTCATTAGTTGGAGAACACTTTGGTAATTTGACCAGCTTTCTAGAGATTCAAGATCTGGATAAAAATATTAAAATTTCAACTGCCAGCGGTGAACCAATGAAAATTAATGGATTTGTAGATGTTCCTTTTACAGTCAATCAAAAAACTAAAATTTTACCATGTTTAGTTGTTCCTGAGCTTGGATCGCGTTGTATCTTAGGAATGGATTTTTTTAAATTATTTCAAATTAAAATTACGTTTGATGAAGTGGTTAACAATTTAACAACATACAATGTGGAAGCAAATAATGAAATTCAGTCAGCTTCTCACGTCCTAGATGTGGAACAGACTGAATTGCTAGAGGCTGTGAAGAACAATTTCAAAATATCAGAGCCTGGGACTCTGGAAACATGTAATGTGATGGAACATAATATACAGCTCACTGATGAGAATCCCATTCATTTGAATCCTCATCCGTGGTCGCCCACAATTCAAACAAAAGTTAATGAGGAGATAGACAGATTGTTGGATCTGGATATCATAGAACCCTCAAACGCCAATTGGGCCTTACAAGTGGTCCCAGTCACCAAAGAAAACGGTGACATGCGACTTTGCTTGGATGCTCGTAAGCTAAACGCGAAAACTATCAGAGACGCATATCCTCTGGCAAGCTCAATGAGAATATTAAATAATTTGGGGAAAAATCGATTTTTCTCTGTCTTGGACCTAAAGGAATCTTTCCTTCAGGTGAAGTTGGCCGAAAATTCAAAAAAGTACACCAGCTTCAAAATTATCGGCAAAGGTCTGTTTTCAATATAAAAGGCTTCCATTTGGATTGATAAATAGCAGTGCTACCATGTCGCGTATACTTGATAGGGTTTTAAAGGAAGGACGTTACGAACCATTTATTTTCTCATATTTAGATGACATAATAATTGCAACTAGAACATTTGAGGATCACATTAAATATCTAAAATTGTCTCAGATTGCTTAAGAGAAGCTAACCTGTCCGTAAATTTAGCGAAATGCAAGTTCTGCCTGAAAAGAATTAAATATTTAGGTTTTATTCTTTCGGAGAGCGGCTACCAGCCGAACCCTGAGAGAGTAACTGCGATCTCAAAGTTTGCACGTCCGCAAACTCCAAAGGAGATTCGCAGATTCTTAGGGATGGCGGGATACTACCGCAACTTCATCCCGAACTTTAGCGGTATATCATCCCCTATCTCTGACTTGCTGAAAGGCAAGCCCAAGAAGATTAGGTGGACTGATAAGGCCGAACAGGCTTTCCTCAAACTGAAAGAATGTTTGATATCAGAACCAGTTCTTGCCAACCCAGACTGGACAAAAGAATTTACCATACAAACCGACGCCAGTGATGTTGCGATAGCCGGGATACTGACGCAGGAGTTGGGTGGTAAGGAGCATATCATTGCCTTCTTTTCGAGGAAGCTGAGTTCTTGCGAGAAGAAATACGGGCCCACCGATAAGGAAGGGTTAGCGGCTCTTGAAGCAATTGAGCATTTTAGGTGTTATGTTGAGGGTTCTCATTTTACGCTGATTACTGATTGCTCTGCAGTTACGTTTATTTGCAACTCAAAGTGGCGACCTAGTTCACGATTGTCACGATGGTCAGTCAAGCTACAGGAATATGACATGACAATCAAACACAGAAAAGGGAAGGATAATGTAGTTTGCGACGCTCTGAGTCGTGCGGTTTGTGCCATTTTTGTGAATTCTACTTCTAGGTGGTACAACGATCTGAAGCAAAAAGTAATCGACACTCCAGAAAACTATCAGAATTTTAAAATTGAAAATGGAGATCTCTATAAATTCGTTACTTCCAGATCTGCACAAACCATGGGTCGACTGGAATGGAAAGTGGTTGTGCCACCTGACAAGATGACACAACTCGTTGAAGAAGAGCATGCCAAATTAATGCATCTCGGTACAGAAAAGACTTTGGAACGAATAAAATTAAAATATTATTGGCCTAAGATGAACTCCGATGTTAAGAGAGTTTTGTCTAAGTGCAGCACTTGTAAGCAGTCGAAGCATTCGACTATTGCTACAATTCCTCCAATGGGAAAGCAGAAGGATGCTACCCGCCCATTTCAAATGATTGCTATGGACTACATTAGTGGTTTCGTCCGTAGTAAATCGGGCAACAGTGATTTGTTAGTTTGTCTGGATGTGTTCACTAAATATGTTCGTTTGTTTCCTGTTAGAAAAATAAGTGTGGAAAGTCTAACTCAGTTAATTAAATGTGAATGGTTTTTGAAATTTGGTGTTCCACAAGTGTTAATCTCGGATAATGCTGTAACGTTTTTAGCTAATAAGTTTCAAGATTTGTTGTCCCAGTTTAATGTTCATCATTTTAAGAATACCAGGAGACACTGCCAAAATAACCCAGTGGAACAGGTGAACTGAGTTATTTTAGCGTGTATTCGTTCATATTGTCAGAACGATCACCGCATCTGGGATTCCAAAATTCCAGAAATAGAATTTGCATTGAACAATACAAAACACTCATCAACAGAATTTACGCCATTCTTTCTTGTGCATGGATATGAGTCGGTGATTGATGGAAGAGACCATCTTCAGGATAGGTGTACTTCTGATCCGTCAACTGCTGATTTTGTCCAGCGCAGAAAGGAAGTTTTGGGTTCTGTGTATGAAGACGTTGTAAGGAATAGTATAAAACAATTTGAAAAATACAAAAAAATCTATGACAGTAAACACAAAGGTATGCCGCCTATTTTTAATGTTGGGCAAAAAGTTTACAAAAAGAACTTCCGAATTTCCAGTGCAGCTGAGAACTATTCAGCTAAACTTGGCCCAGTTTATGTTCCTTGTAAGATCATCGCCAGGAGAGGAGCAACATCGTATGAATTAGAAGATGAGGAAGGGAGAAATTTAGGGTTGTTTGCAGCGCAAGATTTGATTCCAGAATAAGTTTGTGTGAGAGCAGTGTTAGAAGAGATGTTTGAGTTAATATGTGGTTTCGAGGAAATGTTAAATGTTTTTATGGTGAAGATTCGTGTGACTAAAGATCGTGTTTGGATGAAATATCGTGAATTATGTTAGAATGTTCGAGGAAATGGTGATCACCGAGTGTTTGCGTAGTTTTAGGAAGCGCGGTTATGAGAGGAAAGGAAACGAGTAAAGCGTGTTTAAATGGAATGAATTAGTATGGAATTAGTGGAAAATATTGTTTGCGTAGTAATAAGAAGTGCGGTTATGAAAGGACAGAAAACGAGTAAAGTATTTGAGTAATAATTAAATGGAATGAATTAGTATGGAATTAGTGGAAAAGATTGTTTGCGTAGTATTTAAATATAATGGGAAAATGTGTGGATTTAAAGTTTTCGAGATGAGAAATATTTGCGTAGATTTTAAGCCAATGAAGTGGAAAAGTCAGTATGTGTAGATGAAAATGTGTGAAAATTCAGATGAGAAGTGTTATTGAGTAAATAGTTAATTGTTCGAATAGTAAATGAGTGTTGTACGTTGACGCTCTTAAGCTGGAATCAAATCAACCTATGTTGACCCAAATATCGCGTGATAAAAACAAGGTGAACAATCGTTGCTCACTGTGGTACATCAAATGACTACGAATGATCGATGGTCTGTTCCTGGTCGATGTCCACTCTACTGTAGGTTGTGAATATTGAATAAATCGTAAAAAAAGCTAACAGGGTACAAGACTTCCACAACTATGAGAGTTCAAAATGCTGTTCCGACAAGAATGTACTTAGTATTGAACAACGGATTACACTTGACGACACGATACACTGCTTTACAAGGTTGACAATTGTCGACGTGTGAGAGGATTGCATGGTAGGAAAGAAACTGCTATACTGGGATGTTCAATCCCTATATTGCAGTCTGGTGTGGGGGTATTGTAACCTGCACACGTCCGACTGCCTCGCGATAGCTGCAAAACAGCTGATTCAATCGCCACACGGAATGGAAACAAAAATCTATCCCCATGTAAGTCACAGCACACAGAACACAACACACCAACAGAACAGTCGTTGCTGATACCCAAATGAGAGCCACATTCTAATCTCCTCAAGCGAACATCAGCTGAAGGCGGTTGAAAAATTACGTTCCTAGCATGCAGCATCTTCTGGCAGCAGCATGATACTGGCTACCAAGCACGCCATAATTTGGTTTTAGGAACCCGTTCCATCCAATATTCTCGCAGCATCCTGCAGAATCCTCCACGGAGACAATCTCTCAACTCAACGATCATCCGCACGATAAACAACGATCAGCCACACATATCGGTAGAGAGAGATATCCGATTCGATCTTCCCAGTTAGTTGTCGGTTAACTGCCAAGCAGGCATACGCGCGAGTGCTCAAGCAAGTTGTATTTTTGTGATTGATTGCCTGACCGACGGGAATAGATCAAAACGAAGTGCAGTGCAGTGGGTGTTGATTATGGCTTAGGGCCAGGTAATAGCTCTGAGAAGCTGGTTCAAACCGAAGTGCTAATTTTATCCACCCTACAGTTATGGAAGCCTGCAGCTGGTTAGCCCATATTTGGTATCTGCACCGAGAAGCAACAGTGATGGAGTAGAGTTTAGATTTGCTTAGAGATCGGTAAGAGTGAAAAATGAAAATTAAGAAAAGCAACTCCGAACCGTGATATCAGTGACGAACGAAGTGATGATTGATGTTTAATTAACAGGCCTTTCATTCGCTGCAAAAATTATGTAGCGGCTTGTGAGAGCAACATCCCAAGACGACGGCGAATTGAAGTGGCTGGCTTGGATCGCTGGCAGAGGCCAGCAATCATCTTGGGTCTGTCCGGACAGACATGACGGTTTGCAGTCGCCGAGGGATACATTTTTACACTGACACACACATACTAAACTTAAGGTTAAGGAATTTAAGCGTAAGTACAAAAATACGTTAAATTGCATATGAAATGTATGTGTTTACTTCGTTACGGTGATTCCGAATAGTGTTTTTTGTTAATGGGTCCACTATATTGTTTGAACCAATTGTTGGCGGTTCTGGGTACGTGGGCAATGGGGACCAGTGCCATCTTCGCCTCTTTCGAACTTTTGTCTCCGTCTCATGCGGCCCCCCCTCAAGGGGGAGGTGACAAGCTGTCAAAAAATGTCGCTATGAAAAAAGAGAAACAAAACAGCAAAATAATAACAAAATAAACTGTTGATGAAAATCATGATGAGGATGACTGCAAAATAATATTTTTTCAGGATTGTTTTTTTTTTTCATTTTACTCCCATCGTTCGATTTCATGGTGAAAGTTAGTGAAAAAATAACATTGAACAGCACGCGCCCTCAAAATAACGTAATTCTGGACATTAAATTTTAAATAATCATTACGGAAATCTCGTAAATCGTCACCGATTCTATCGATATTCCACCCCAATATATTTGTAATGCAAATAAATTGCCAAAAAAGTGTTTTTCTTGGTCAAAACATCGCCTAATCATAATTTTCAATGATAAATTTCATTTATATGAAGAAGCTTCTTCGTTTTCAATATGGCCATCATAAATTTTCATCATAAAAATGTTGCTCTTATCAAACACCGTTATAAACTTTTTGCAATGCAAATATTCTTATTAGAGTTATTCATTTGACCATATTACGACCAGAAAATGTGGATTTGTACGAGTTTTGCAAATGGGATTTATTACGGTCTTCATCACAACCGTAAAGCAGCTCATAAGGTCAATAGGCGTTTAGCATTCGAAGCTTTTTCAGTATGTTTATGAGAGGTTCATTGATAGCAATAAGAGCGACAATAAAACCGAGCAACTAGCTATGGTGATTGCTATTATAAATCTGCTATAAGAATTAAATAAATCCAAGAAGCATGGAAATTGTTACTTGGGCGTGGTACAACAGCTCAAGAAGTTTCCAAACATGTCCAGTAGAGATGTCGCTACAAGTCCAAAATGTCCTGTTGGGTTACATTTTTACAAGGTGCAAAAAAAACCCAAACCGAAATGAAAACTTGCGGAACATACAACGGTAAGATTTACACCGAAGAATGCTTTCAAGAAGCGTCTTTTGCCATTCATAAGAAAACACAAAGTATCAACTCTGTTTTGGCCTTATCTGGCGTCTTGCCACTACGCTCGTAACATGTTGGAGTAGTACCGAGCTAACGGAGTTAAATTTGTGCCAAAAGATATGAATCCACCAAATTCACCGGAACTTCGCTCAATTGAAAAATTCTGGGCAATTATGAAGACTGAACTTCGCAAACATTCCAAAATTATTAAAACAGAGCTGGAGTAGACGAAAATTTGGGTAAAAACAACAAAAACATTAGGAAAATCGATTGTACAAAATTTGATGTGAAGTGAAGTGAAAAGGATGGTTCGCGCATTCGGGATGGATGATGAAATCGAATAAAACAAATCTTGTAAGTCATAACTCATTAGAAGAAGAAAATCCAGAAAATCTGACAAACGGTTTAATTTTGGTGAGTAAATATGTGTGTTCCATTGTTATCGAATACACCGTTTATTTGTACAGTCGCTCCAATATAGAAACAAGGGAGTCAATTTTATTAAGGAAAATCATTATTTTCAATTGTTTTTCAAGCGAAACCTTATAGCCTATTCAGATTACGACCATTTACGAAGTATTTGACATGATAAAGAGTATGTTTTTTTTTTTTTTTATTTCAATTCAATTATAGCTTTATTAAACGTATACATGTTTTGGATCTGAAGTTTACATGGTTTTCATATTCTTCAATTCATGTACATCATCCAGTGAGCAAATTGCTTTTTGAAGGAGGTGTTTATACGGTATGCTTATGGGTGACCGCTTAAGTGACCGAACCACTTGTAATCGACTTACACCAATATTTATCAAATTTTGTGGATTTGTTTATTTACCGATTATATGTGAAAATCCAAATTTATTTGATGATTGGACAACCCCTCGGCAAATGCGAACACCCCCCGTTTTTGACGATTTGTAAAAACCATATTTTTGAACGACTCATATCTCGGACAGTTTTAAAGCTACAAATAACTTCTTTTTATGCATTTTGAAGAGAATTCTCCAAACTTTTTGAGAAAAATATTGATTTTTAGTAGAAGTGTTGCCATCTGCATTGTTTTTGCGTTTTAAGTATAAAATTGTATTTTTCTGCCAATGAGTATTTGGAAAATAACACCAGCATCGTGTTCTCCAGAGAATTTTGCATAAGAAACACTTGAAACCCCAAGGTACTATGAGCCGTTCTCGAGTTATAGAGTTTTGAATGTAATATGATTCATATGGAGCTTATCAATCACATAAGATTTTGTTATGCATACCCACCCAACCTTTACCCTTTTTGCTAGAGTGTTTTTATAAAATTGCTAAGAATTCCAAGATATTGTTTTCTTAAAAGAAATTGTAAAACATGTACCATTGAATAGAAAATAATGTACTTGGCAACGTAGTCACTTTGGAAAAAATAACTTTTCTGTATTGTTGTAAAGCGTACTATTAAACTATTACTCACATAGGTACTATAGTATTTCACCTGCTATGGAAAGATGTTTTAATTTTATAGATCATTAATTAATTTCAAAAGCTTTCGGCTCATATGCTGTTAAGCGTTACGGAGCCGAAATCTTTTTTACTATTCTATTCTTACAAAATAACGTTAGATTAAGTGCACCGAAAGACTCGTGTTTTAATCATTGAAACAAACATTTTCTTAAAAACAGCAAAAAAGAAGACATACGAAAGGCAATTACGACAGAGAAAACGATATGATTATCTAAAAAAACTTGATTAATTTACCTTGCGGGAATGGTGCACTTCTCGTGCATTTTAAAAATAGTATTTTGACCATATGTTTCGAGTCCATAGTCCGAACCAGTCAAATTTAAATAGCAAACAAAGGGACAGGATTTCCCGTAAAATGCAACATGTTGTGAGCAAATCGGTTAAAGGCAAGTGCCTAAAAAGTGGATGAAACTTTTCTGCACACACACACACACACACACAGACATCAACTCACCTTCAGGTTGAATCGATTGGTATACAACACTATGGATCCCTGGGCCTTCTATAAAAAGTTTTTTTTCGAAGCGAACATATAGCCTTTAAGAACGCTTAGTGTACGAGAAAGAGAAGAATAAAGTAGCTCATAAGGAAATAGACTTTCACTATGTTATTTTGGGAAAAGGGTATGAAAAAGGCAAATCATTAAGTAAATGATACTTGTACTTTCAGAAGAAGAGGGTAAGTGATTTGTGACTATTTGTGACAAGTGGGAGGTAAGAGGGTTGAAAATGGCAAAAAAACGTTGGATGCAATTTTCAAACGAATTTTGTAGTTTTACACAAGGCAGAAGAAAAGCTTAATGTCAATACTAGTCGACCAGAGGAGAACTATCCACGAAAAGTTTTTATCTTACTACCACGGAAATTAAACCCACACTTCACAGCACCCAAATGTGATTTGACGACAGCCATGAGCTCTCAGTCACTCACCAAGGAATCGAAAATTGTCAACTGTGTATGTATATTGTCAAAATATGAAATTAGTAGACCAAAAACAAACATCATAAAATGGTCTTCTTTGAGATAATGATTTTATTTTCTGTATTTTGAAAATAAATGGATAATATTTGCTATCCATTTTTTTGTATTTTTTTGCATTTTTAACTCCTAGAGAATTCAGATTTTCTTAAACCATGTGACATATTGCGTTAAAGGTTGGCCCTAAGGATGCCGAAAAACTTTGCAGAAGAAGGATCACTCAGGAAAATCGACACATACTTTATGGGAAAAATCCATGTATTTTGAAATATGCATATCATGCGTCGGCACATACCGTGGAAAATCATATTTCGGACATACTCAAACTTCGGACGCTTCAATTCGTATGGGAAATTTTCTGAAATATTTCATCGAAATGTTTCGTCAAGCTGGATCGAAAGGACTAATAGTTTTAGCTTATTTTAGTATAGTTACATTCTAGTAAGACATGTTAAAACAATGCAACGAATTTATTAAAAGACAGTCTGAGCTGTGCAGTGCGAATTGTTTTGACTTATTCTTCCCGATACTGTGTAATCATGTGTCCGAAGTTTGAATCTTTGTGTCTGAAATATAAATCCAACCCCGCCGGTGTCCGAGGTTTGAATTAAACAGAAGCCGGACATTTTCATAAATTGCAAACATTCTTCGTAATATCTTGCACATATTAAATACGTAGTTCAAAGATGAATACTATACTTAGTGATTGCAATGGTGATTTAAACGGTGTGACTTAAAATGTCAGTAAACAGGATGATTTTATAACAGGAAGTGCTTAAGCGTCCGAAGTTTGAGTTTGCACGGTACCTAATTGCATACAAATTCACACATGGATACTATGACCCAGATGGATAGTACGTGTGAACACTTATGCAATGCATGTGGGCCCATGGAATATATGTGTCGAAAATATGGAATCCATTTCGCTAACCCCATTGCAAAAATCCATGTGTGAACTCATTAATATAATATGGAGTTTTTTGTGAGTAATCCTTGCTGGAACGACGATCAAAATTGTTTATTCTGCCAGCTCTGCCAAACTACGTGTATGTACCAATCATTCAACTGAGCGTTATTTCAAAAAATTTATTTTTTTAGGGCTGAGGAACAAATTGTAGTATAGTGCTGGCAGAAACATTTCAACAATCAAACTCCCAAGCGTTGTAAAATTTCCAGTAATGCTTATTCTTCAACAAACTTTTTCGGCATCTTTCAGACTATATGCTAACGTATTGAGTCAGATGATTGAATTAACGATAAAATAAAGCCGCTAGGAGCAAGAATGCAAAAAAAATCCATGCTAATCTTCATATAAATTTCAAACGCGATGCGGAAAGTGGGGAAGCAACCAATTGAGCTGTGTGTGTGTATGTGTCAATGCGAATGTGTGTGTATGTTCGGAAATTGGTAAAAATATTCAATGTTCACAGTGAAAAAAGGACTTTTCATTTTTAAAATCCTGTATCTCAAGATCGGAACATAGTACCTCGGGGTTTCAAGCGTTTCCAATGTAAAATGGCCAAAAACACGTTGGTGAGGTTATTTTTAAATTAAATTATACTCATTGGGTAAAAAATGCATTTTTCGGACAAAAACTTAAAAATTGTTCATTTGGCAACACTGCACATCAAAAAAATATTTTTTTATAAATTCCTTGAAAAATCTTCTTTCGAATGGTTACCTTAGATTCATTATAGACCTCATAGTTCCAGAAATATTAACAAAACAATATATAGGTTTCATACATTTGTCCGAAAAGGGGGATGGTCGTAATGATCGTGGGGAGGTCCAATCACTACGAAATTTTGGATTTTGGGGTATAACCCATACATAAACAATTGGTCAAAATCTCATTTAATTCTAAGAAAGTCGATTGCACGTTTGCATTATTTCTCGGTCACTTCATATGGAATGACCCTTATCTATTCCAAGAACAAAACAAAAATTAAGTATTCTTATTCAAAGTATTTGTAACACTATGCTTTCACTATAATATAATCCAATAAAAAAAAACAAAGTTAATTCGTTGATCAATTTAAGTATAATATAAATGGGGATGTTATTCGTCGAGCTCGATGATCTTTATAGTGCTATGCGACACATCGCCACCGGTTGATGTTGATAGATTCCACGTATTATTGTGTGATTAAAGAAAACATAAGGTTAACAGATTAATTAAGTATTTACCTATAAGAGAAAGTGATTAATTTTATCTTTAAAGTATTCGTTTAATTTATGTTTCAACAAATTGCAGGCTCGAAATCTTTTTATCGTTAAAGGCAAGGTGTTATATAGTTTACTACCATAATATGTTATTCTTTTTCGACCAAATTCTGATCGAGGTCTTGGAAGAATGAAGTTTGCCTGCTGCCGAGATGCTCTGATTGTCTGCAGTATTGATAGACTGTAATTGTGGTGTAGGGGCTGGTTAGTTGCAATTTTATGCATCTGCATCATTATTTGAAACTCATACAAAGCCTTAATTGGTAAAACAGAGTGTGATTTGTCACTGTACAATATATCTGTGGGATACAAAAAGGGTTTTTTAAGAAACCGATTTGAGACATCTGTTTTGAATAACTTGTAATTCTCTCAGTTGTGATTTATTTGAATTTCTCAAGTTTGAGACGAGATACGAGAGTCTAGAGTGAACCAATGAAAAATAGATATTTTTTAAGCAAACAGGTGGTAAAAAAGCGGAAATTTTCTTCATAATCCCACATAGAGACCCGATTTTAGTTTTGAGCATTTCAACATGAGGTTTCCAACTCATTGTGGAGTCAATTATAAGACCTAGGAAAGTGTACTCTGATACTTCATCTAATACTTGCCCTTGTATTACTACAAGATCGTGAGCTGGAATTTGCCTCCTCGAAGAATGAATCAACATGTACTTAGTTTTCTTCAGGTTCATAGATAGAACGTTCGAATTGAAGTAATCAAGAAGTAGTGAGGCGCCCGCAAACAGTCGTAGTTTTCCGGACAAGGGTAGCTTTGCCAAATCGTTAATAAAGAGTAGGAATAAGATAGGACCCAAGTTGCTGCCTTGAGGAACTCCTGTGCGAATGAACTGCATTGTAGATTTATGTTTACCAATTGATATAAATTGTTTTCTGTCCTTTAGATAATTCTCAAGCAATAGTCCAACTGGTCCCCTTATGCCATAACCTTCTAGTTTCGAAACGAGCAAAGCATGGTCGACGGTGTCAAATGCCTTCTTCAAGTCAATAAACATAACCCCTCCATAAAGCCGATGATCTAATGTATCATAGATTTGATGAACCAGATCACACGAAGCCGTCAAGGTACTCGACCCCTCTCTGAAACCGTATTGATGCTCAAACAAGATATTATAGCGTGTCAAATATTCCATCAACCTTACTACTAACAGTTTTTTTATTATCTTATCAATGACGGACAGTGTGGAAATAGGGCGGTAGTTGTTCAAGTTCTTACGGTCTCCAGATTTAAACACGGGAATTACTTTGGCTATTTTCAAAGATTCAGGGTATTGACCCGTTATAATGATTTCATTGAATATTTCGACAATAATCGATGCAAACATATTAAAATGAAGTTTAACGAAAGATACTGGAATATTGTCATGACCAGCAGATTTTTTTTGCATCCAAATAATTTTGAAAAATCTCATTAAAACTACCTCCACTATTGGTGCTACTTCCACTACGGGTACGGTTACTATATTGCATGTTTTTGCCTTTCGCGTATACTAAGTATACGTAAGTACTATAGGATCACTCCAAAACCGATCTTTTGATAGAAGGCTCGAAGACCCATAGTGTTATATACCAATCGATTCAGCTCGATGAATTGAGGTGATGTCTGTATGTGTGTACAAAAAATGTGAGACAATTTTTTTTGTAGTTAGCATTATCCGATTTTCTCGCAACAAGTTGCATTCGACGCAGATTGTGGCCTAGTTAGACCCTATTAAAAATTAGACTGATCGGACGTGCCAGCGTTGCAGAGTTATTAAAAAAACATTTTTCTCATACTTCACAAATTATTTTTTTTTTGAAGGACTGCTGTAATGCATTTAAATGAACGTAAATAAATGTGAATTGATGAAAATAACGGAATCTATCTCCCTAAAGTGCAATTTTAACCTCTTTATGTGCTTTTCTTGTAACATTTTACAATACACGAGAAAGGCACCATCACCGCTAGGTGGATTATTCTGTTTTTTTTTGTTGAAAGTAAAACTACGTAATACTCAATTGATGCTGTTGAATTTATATGAGTTTGCCATAGATTCAGCCAAAATAATGCTTACTAAGTTAAAATTGTACAATAAGGGGCCATCCACAAAGTACGTCACGCCTCTAGGGGGGAGGGGGGGTTCAGAATAGCGTGACGATCCATATAAAAATTTTAGAGGTTTGTTACAAAAAGCGTGACGAAGGGGGGAGGGGGGGTTGAAAATCGCACATTTTTGCGTGACGTACTTTATGGATCTTCCCTAATGTATGTTCTCATTCACATACCTAAAAATGAAACACAGCAGAAGCATATCAAGTATTACCGAAGCTTGGAAGCTCTGAGGAGGCAAAGTAGGCAGAGTGGCCACTGGATTTTTCTTTGCATTTCACCTACTTTTCTTCTTCTTTCTTCGTTTCTTTACGCAAGGGCGGATTTGAGTGAAAGGAATACAATTATTAGGTGAGTTGATTAGCGGTTCTATGTAGAGAATTTGGAATTTTCTCACAAACAAGTGGTGTCCTGTAAGCGCCCAGATAAAAAAGATTAGTCCACTACTAGTCTACCATTCCAGTTTTCAGTTTTTCATAGTTTTCAGTTTTTCAATTTGTGCCTAATCAAAAAAGCTTTGGTTGCAAAAAAATAATCTGTAGGAAACACTTAATTTTTGTGTAGATGGAATTGATTTTCGAATTTTATTGCTTTGAATATGAGGCTAAAAACTGTAAATTTAGTATCCTCAGAAAATGTTTATTGTTATATAAACATGCAGTACTCTTATTTAACGAGCCAACTAACAAATGTCAGCATTGCTGCAGACTTTCCAGTAGTCAATAGAAAGTTCCCCGTTGGTCGCTGCACTTCCTAATCGTGATCGACCATGAATGGATGGGATATATGCACTATCGTCTGCACTGTTTGCGGATGTTGCACCCTCTCAAAAGGCTCATCTTCTTTTGCATGAAACTGTGGGGCCATGCCGTGCACTCTCCCAGGAAAAGGGAATGTACACTTGCATTTGCCATTTACAGAGATTATGTTTCGGATACCCGCAACATAGCTCGATTGCGTTTCCCGTTCAGACGTCCCTTGAAGAGGTCGAGCGAAAACATTCAAATAAGGCTTGATGCTTCCTCTGCATCCGTAGTGGTTCTTGTTTTATAAACAAGTTTGGGGATTATGCATTTAACCATCATCGGTTTGAAACTGGAAATAAATTTATCAGCGGTTCGTTCCTTGTGGATGTTTAATTCAGTTGGTTGTTGGTTGCGGCACGTATGTTACGCAACCGGAAGTTTTTGCGGACATTCCAAAGCACTTTTAGAGGCTAAATGTTGTAATAGGTCAATTAGCTCACCACTTGCCTAGACTACCCAATATGACATGTTCTTTATTGATTTCTGATGAAATGCTATATACGTTTTATAAATAGTCGATATAAGAAGCACTCCTAATTCAATTTGTTTTATCAATTGATCTACCATCTGGATGACTTTTGAATCTTAGTGCAGAATGAATTAAATGAATGAAATAGTGTCTTATGAAACATTCCAGCCGGAAAAAAACAGAAAGTCTATTACAATTAATTGCATATTATTCGGCAACTCGGCCGTACGAAAATCTATTGCACTTTTGTTCTTGTTAGCTTTATACTATTCGATAATAAATTCTTATTAGATTTCCTACATTTACAGGTCTGGCAACAAGAAACTGAATAGTAGAGGTCACTTATTTGATAGTTATCTACAATTATTTGGAATGATAATCCATTGCGCTATTCTGCCCAACAAACATTGGAAGCTGATAGAGTGCTTATTCAACAAAAAATAGTCTTCTACAGCTAAAAACTAGCTTATTCAGCTTAAATTGTTTGTTGGGTGGGAACTAGACGGGACTCTAGTCTACGTGGTAGTCTAGACTGCTTGAGTAAAGTAGTCAAATCCAGTACGATAGAATAACCATAATAGCTATTTGTACAACGAGTTGCACATCCTTTTTGCCTTTTTCGTACAACAAAGTTTTACCGAAAGGCTATAGGATTACTCCCGGAGACCCATAGTGTTATGTAACGATCAATTCAGCTCGACAAACTGAGGTGTTCTCTGTATGTGTGTATGTGTTCAAATTTTGAAGACAAACTTTTTATAACTTACAATTTCCCGATTTGAGGTGATGTCTGTATGTGTGAGAATCTATCACAAACACCCGAATGACACTCACCCGAATTCCATTCGCCCGAATGACAAACACCCGAATGCAACAGTCGCACGAATTCCATTCGCCCGAAAAGACCATTCGTCCGAATGGACCACTCGCCCAAATTCTATAACAACATATTATTTTTCCTAATCATAATAAAGGAAAAAATATGATAAGAAAATTATTTTGAGCTTTTTAGTGGAATGTCTTCACTTGTCATAAGACGAGTTTATACCATCCCATTGAATTCCACCACTTAATTGTATCTTGACAGATACGTATTTCGACCTCAACAGTAAGGCCGTCTTCAGTGTCACCGAAAGAAAGTCGAGTCAAGTACGAGACACTGAAGACGGCCTTACTGTTGAGGTCGAAATACGTATCTGTCAAGATACAATTAAGTGGTGGAATTCAATGGGATGGTATAAACTCGTCTTATGACAAGTGAGAGAAAAAATATGCCAATCACCTGGAATATATGAACGTACCAGTTTGTCTAGTTTTTCATTCTTTTCTGCTATTTTAGATGTCTTCTTAGCCTGCAGTGGTCGGAGGGTATCAGTGGTCGCATTTCTTTCTTCTAGTTGCAACTGTTTTGGAACGTTTGGCATAAGTACGTTAGGCATAATGGACCTTACGCATTACGGACGTTAGGGATAATGTACGTTAGGCATAATGGTCGTTTGGCATAATTCTGCCTTCTTTATGTCATGAGCTGTTCTTTGGGTCATTTATGTATAACATCCATTATGCCTAACGGGTACACCACATAATACTTGCTTACATAAAAAAACGTTTCTTTGGGCAATATTTTCAAACCTCCTTGAATGCTTTTGTTATATCTTGACATCATGATATATATCTTGATATCATGAAAAAGTGCTAAGGTAACAAACCTGTAATCCTTCCCGTATGTCGATTGTAATCCAAATCGCTGATGTTTTCTAAAAACAAAACTTTGGTTGAGAAGAAAGAAACATCATTGAAACTTGAACTTTGGGAAGACACGTTCCTCAGCATTAATCTCAGCCATCGTAAAATCCAATAGTATAAACTCTGGATCTAACGTATACTGATAAATTTCGATCCATCAATGAACAAAAGGCTGTATCATACGTTCCCGTATTTTAGCATTAATAACAAGGGAACGAATCGATGGTGTTGACCTTGGCCTACAGTTCCGTGAATTGTGATCACTTGTGTAAATTGTTGTGGAGCAGTTGAGAATGTTCCGTCAATTATCCAAATCTTGGCTTGTGCTTACAACACTGAATGATATGTTGAAGGAAATAGCGATTACCATGGATAGTCGATCGCAAGAAAGGTTTTGCGTCCAATGTTGTCATATAGCATCTGTCGATATTCACATCGTCACATTCTGATGGTTATAAGAGTTCATCACGTCGTCACCGGCGTTACATTATACGACATGGCTCGTTTTTGCTTATCTATGAAACGAATTTTGCTTGAACCTTAATACTTAGGGAAGAAATCATGTCTTCAATACATTTAGAAAGAACAATGTATGAAGAAAAGAAGGGTGAATTCCTATTTGCGCCTCTTATTTTTGACGATTGGTTTAAATAAATACCCTTGCAACGTTATTTTTCGCTACAGCTCTAATTATTCCGTCAGGTTTTGATTCATGTGGACCGTTGTTTGTGGAGCGATATAAGTGACCAGCATACATAAATCATATTTTAATATCTGATTTTATCAACAATGCTGAGCGATTGAAACTGACTTTTTTTTCCTATGTGAATGAATTGCAAGACAGTGATGAGTAGATTTTATTTATAATCAATGGAGCTTTACACCTTGGGAAAGTTTTCCGCCGGGTTTCGGTCCCTGTGCCCTGGGGAAAAAATCTGCGGACCAAATTCCCGAGGTGTGAGGGTCGCTTTTGGGGGGAGGGGGGAGGTCCAACTTGCGTTAAACTTTGTTACACTAAAAGGTGGGGAGGGGGTGGGTACTACCAAATGTTACGCATAACGCGAATAAAAGAATATTTTAAAGGTTTTTTTTTTAAATCACTGATTGAAGTAATTGTATCAACCTTTCCTTTATCGTCCCATGCTAGTCTTTGTAGTTTTTTTACTTTTCATCTCAGAGCAGGCTATTTCGATGTATTTTTTGGGAATCCTAAAAGACAGCAAGTTTTGTTCGACTAATTGTTGCTAAATTTCGAGGCATTTTCGTCTCACAATGAATATTAACGATTTCTACAGATTATATTATTTTATTGAACGACAACGGGAACGACGCTTTTATTGGTATTGTATTTCATGATTAGATCTTTCAAACCATGCCAAAGTTAATAGAGGCAACCCAGAGATTTTTCATTCTAAGCAATTGCATTTTACCTCAACCACTTAAACCACACAAACAGTTCAATTTAAAAATGAGTTGTCTAACGTTATCGTTTTAGTCATTATCGAAATCAAACAGCGAGACAGCTATGCGTCAGACACCAAACGAATATTGTATTTCTCGACAGAACAGTCTCGCTAAAATTTGAATGGCCATGGTAGCAAATTCTATTTTTGTTTTTACTAACTGCATCCTTGGTTTTAATCATGTGCCTATTCTAACATTTTTAAATAAATACCAAAACCCACATGCTTCAGAGAGAGAATAAGAAAAGGCTTCAAAATTTTCTCAGTTACGCGTTATATGAGGGAGGGAGGGGGTACCAAAAATGTTACTTTTTGTTACGAGGGGGAGGGAGGGGGTCAAAAACTCGGATTTTTGCGTTACGTAATTTGTGAACAGACCCTGAAGCTACCTTAAAGAACTTTGTGCATACGTATATAAATAAATCATGTCATTATTTGAATATTATGAAAAAGCAAGTACATAACGTCGTTATTTTTTTTTAATCATTTCACACATAAACGAAACGAATATTTAGAATGATGGGTTTGGCAGGCTTTGTTCTATAATTGTCATGGGGGTTTTCTATAACTAATTATGCTCAAATTTGGCCTAAACATTCTTTGCATATCAAAGAATATTGTGACCAAATTTCATAAAATTTGGTCAACAAAAACAATAATAGAACAAAACCTGCCAAAGCCGTCATTTCCCCTACATGTGAGAGACTTGTACAACAAAATATGAGATAAGTAGGAAATACTATTTCTTTTTAATAATCACAAAAAATCTTTTCATCAAGTAAGGTGAAGAGTTTATTCGGGCGAATGATCTTTTCGGGCGAATGGTCTTTGCGGGCGTTTGGTCTATTCGGCCATTTGGAATAGATCCATGTGTGTATGTGTTCAAATTTTGCATTTCGGAATTACTGAAAAATCATTGTTTTTTCCCAATCATGCCTTCTCGGAAAAAAAATATCAAAACCGATAAAAAAATATTTTCGCAATCAATGCAAAAACATGCAAAATGATATAAAAAATGTGATCTATCTCCCTAAAGTGTTTTTGTTAAATATCTTGGCTGTGCATTAATATGTCGTGGGCATAGAGTGCGATCCTCTCATTTAATAAACAATGCGCACTCGCTTGACTGTGGATATACAACAGTAAAGCACATGTGGAGATTGGACAAATCAAGCATCCAAAAGATATTCAATTTGCAAAAAAAGAGCTAACCGCGGTGGAGGTTGGTACTCGGATTCTGATGGCTTTTCAGCAAACGTAACCGTTAAGTGGTCTTGTTGTGTAGGGTTTATCACGCCTATCTAGAGAGTAGGAGGTTGAGGGTTCGAGTCCCTCCAAGACACGTGGATTCTTTTTCGCAAATTTCATATCAATTTGTCCATGTCGAAACATGTGCTGTGCATATGCATAGCCAAGATATTTAACAAAAAAATGGTTTTCGTACGGCCGAGTTGCCGAATAATATGCAATTAATTGTTGTGTTTTAAGTGTTTTTTGACCTTTCTAAAGAGATTTTTTTACTTCTATGAGAAGTTAAATCGTTCACGTAAGGACAACGTGCCACAGCCCGATATGTGTAAAGACATAAACGGGAGCCTTCTTACAAACGAACGTGAGGTGATCCAAAGGTGGCGGCAGCACTACGAAGAGTACCTGAATGGCGATATGGCAGACAACGGTGGCGGTATGGTAATAAACCAAGGAGAACGCACGCAGGACATGCGACTTCCGGCTCTGAATCTCCAGGAAATCCAGGAGGAGATCGGCCGGCAGAAAAACAACAAAGCCCCTGGAGTTGACCATCTACTAGGAGGAACTGTTTGAACACGGTGGTGAGGCAATGGCTGGAGCGCTGCACTGGGTAATTACCAAGGTTTGTGAGGATGAGGTTCTAACGCAGGAGAGGATGGAAGGTGTTGTGTGTCCCATCTACAAAAAGGGCCATAAGCTGGATTGTAGCAACTACCGCGCAATCACATTGCTCTGAACGCCGCCTACAAGGTACTCTCCCAAATTGTATGCCGCTGACTAACACCAATTGCAAGACAGTTCGTGGGGCAGTACCAGGCGGGATTTATGAGTGAACGCTCTACCACAGACCAGGTGTTCGCTGTACGTCAGGTATTGCAGAAATACCGCGAATACAACGTGCCCACACATCATCTATTTATCGACTTCAAAGCCGCATATGATACAATCGATCGGGACCAGCTATGGCAGCTAATGCACGAAAACGGATTTCCGGATAAACTGATACGATTGATCAAGGCGACGATTGATCGGGTGATGTGCGTAGTTCGAGTTTCTGGGGCATTCTCGAGTCCCTTCGAAACGCGCAGAGGGTTACGGCAAGGTGATGGTCTTTCGTGTCTGCTATTCAACATTGCTTTGGAGGGAGTAATATGAAGGGCAGGGATTGACACGGATGGTACGGTTTTCACGAAGTCCGTCCAGTTATTTGGTTTTGCTGACGACATTGATATCATGGCACGTAACTTTGAGAGGATGGAGGAAGCCTACATTATACTGAAGAGGGAAGCTAAGCGGATCGGACTAGTCATCAACATGTGGAAGACGAAGTACATGATAGAAAGAGGCTCAAGAGAGTTCAATGTAAGCCCCCCACCACGAGTTTCTATCGGTGGTGACGAAATCGAGGTGGTTAAAGAATTCGTATACTTGGGCTCACTGGTGACCGCCGATAAAGATACCAGAAGGGAAGTTCGGAGACGCATCATGGCAGGAAATCGTACGTACTTTGGACTCCGCAAAACACTCCGATTGAATAGAGTTCGCCGCCGTACCAAACTGACAATCTACAAAACGCTTATTAGACCGGTAGTTATCTACGGACACGAGACCTGGACGATGCTTGTGGAGGATCAACGCGCACTGAGAGTTTTCGAAAGGAAAATGCTGCGTACCTCCGCAGACTGCAAGATTGGCGAAATGCAGCCATGGGCCGAGCTGAATGGAGAAGACTTTTATGTATTGCACAGGCCACTCCGGCCTGGCATCATCGCTGCTAGTTTTTTCCAGCACTTTTTATACATTTAAAAAACGAGTCTTCCAGAGTAACTTGGCTGATGAACATCGCTGTTTATAAATTTTGAAATGCAATAATAAATAACAAGCTGATATACACACTTAACTCATTTCACCGTATTCGGTAAATTTTACCGAAATCTCAATAGCAGAACTGTTCGGTAATATATTTTACAGATTTTTTGTAATTTTTTCCATTGCTCAACTGTCAAAATCACCGAAAATCAGTTCTGCTGTTGAGATTTCGGTAAAATTTTACCGAATTCGGCGATTTATTTTAAGTGTGTACACGCACAGGGTTTTGTTAATCGTGTGTGTCGATGAGCTCAGCACCAGCAGGAAGATCAAGACCATGAAGAGACCGAGCAACTGTACTGCGCTAATAACGCACGAAAGCTCTATGAGAAGGTAAACCGCTTACGTGAGGGTCACGAACCACAGCCTGATATGGTAAGGACATAAACGGGAAACTTCTTAAGAACGAGCGTGAAGAAATCCAAAGGTGGCGGCAGAACTACGAAGAGCACCTGAATGACGATGTGGCATACAAAGGTGGCGGTTTGATAAATTGTTGAATTTCTTATGTTTGTTTTTGAAAATATTGATAATGAGCCTGGGAGCACGCGCTCAGTACATACGTCTTCCGGCTCCGGATCTATAGGAAATCCAGGAGGAGATCGTCCTACTGTAAACAACAAAGGTTGACCATATGGTTGACTAACTGCCAGGAGAGCTGTTTAAACACGGTGGAGAGGCACTGGCTAGAGCGCTGCACTGGGTAATTACCAATCCTTGGGAGGATGAGGTTCTGCCGCAGGAGTGGATGGAAAGTGCAGAGTGTTCCATCTACAAAAAGGGCGATAAGCGGGATTGTGACAACTACCGTGCAATCATATTGCTGAACGCCGTCTACAAGGTACTCTTCCAAATTTTATGCCACTGACTAACACCAATTGCAAGAGAGTTCGTGGGGCAGTATCAGGCGGGATTTATGGGTGAATCCTTTACCACGGACTAGGTGTTCGCCATTCGCCAAGTACTGCAGAAATGCCGCGAATACAACGTGCCCACTAAGGTGGCTCAAAAAACACTTTTTCAATTTTTTTGATGAGCCGCCCTCTGATTCGGTTCTATTCGATGCTCTGAACAAAATTTCAGCCAAATCGGTCAACGTTTGGGCGGTGCTAAACTCGTTGGATGTTTATATGGAAAAATGCATGCAGAAACATCCAAAAACAGTGATTTGCAGTTGGACGGCACAATGAACGATCAAGAACCATTATACTCATTCAGTTCTTGTAGAATTAAATACAGAATGTTATGCTGAAAACCGCGAGAAAATTGGAGTTTATTAGGCAGACATATTAGTATTTTACTGGAGTGTTTCCGGGCAAACTCTAATCTTCTCGCGGTTTTCTGCATAACGTTCTGTATTAAATCCCTCAAGATCTGAATGAATATCATAGTTCTTCATCGTAAGTTGTGCCGTCCAACTGCAACTCACTGTTTTTGGATGTTTTTGCATACATTTTTGCATATAAACTTCCAATGAGTTTAGCACCGCCCAAACGTTGACCGATTTGGCTGAAACTTGTCCAGAGCATCAGGGCATCAAATAGAACCGAATAAGAGGGCGGCCCATTAAAAAAATTCCATATTTGATAATGCAATAAATATGTCTGAACTTCCTTCCTTCCTTCCTTATTGGCATTATATCCCCACTTTGGGACAGAGCCGCCTCGCAGCTTAGTGTTCATTAAGCATGTCTGAACTCTGAATGCTTTTGCCATCGAATACATCTTAATAATAACTGGAAGCAAAGCTCTTTGTTTGAGCAATTTGTTTCAATATATCAAGACAGAAGGTTTATTTTATCATAAGAATTATGATTCTGGGCTGACCGGTTGAATTTCTGATACTTTTTGAAACCATGAAGAGATCTCATTTAAAGTGCTCTGCTTAAATACAGTGAGCAGTTTTAGCACAAACGGGTAGACCATCCCTCCTTGCATCTCGACGCTGCTACGTAAGCCAATCACCACTAGTTGGCATCGGTGGTGACGAAATAGAGATGGTTGAAGAACTCGTGTACTTGTGCTTACTTGTGACCGCTGAAAACGATACCAAACGTGGTAGGGAATCGTACGTATTTTGGATTACGCAAGCGAATAGAGTTATTCGGTAGTCCTATACGGATACGAGGTCTGGAAGATGTTCGTAGAGGATCAACACGCACTGAAAGTTTTCGAAAGGAAAGTGCTGAGTACTATCTATGGTGTTGTGCAGATATAGTGGAAGATGATTTGAGGTCCCTCCGTTGACCGTGTTTCAGTGATTATTTTAGTGATCCGTTGACTGCGTGTTTATCGACGTGCAGCCAGAGACCGAGCTGAATGGAGACGACTTTTATGTAATGCAGTGACAACTCCGCCCTTAGTCTGAATATATAAAAATAAACCTATGTATTCTTTTTTTCAACGCTTTATAAATTCTTTGTCCGCCCTTAGATAATTGATATATTAGTATTTCCGTAGCTCTAAGGAATCACAATCATCTTTTGAAACCAATACCCAATTACGTGGTACTATAATTTATTCCAGCATATAATACTTCTCCTTCGAATTGAAAGGCTTTTATACCAAGAATTTCTAAATGTCTAGGTAAATTTCTTTATTCTCAGCTATTTAATATCGAGTGTTTATATTCAGTTTACTTTGAAGTACTAGGAGGAATGACATCTTTGGCAGGTTTAGTTCTATTATTGTCAGGACGTTTTTTATGACTGATTATGCTCAAATTTGGCCTAAACATTATTATCAAAGAATATTGTGGCCAAATTTCATAAAATTTGGTCGACAAAAACCCAATAATAGAACAAAACCTGCCAAAGCCGTCTTTCCCCCTACATGATTGTATTTGGAATACTAAGTTTTTATAAAAACCATCTGTCCCTCAATGCTCTTTATCATAGTTATTTTCGATTTGATTTTAGCATTAGCATTAGCATTAAGCAATTCGCACAAATTCGTAGGTGGTACAAGCCAAGACTATTGTATGAGAGTAGCATCACTTTCATCCGTTACCACAGATATTGATTTGGGACTAATCACTATCTCTTAGATGGAAGCAATGCACTCTCCAATAGTCGAGATCTGTCCTGGCCACGTCCTTGCGAATGTTGAGGAAGGAAAGGATGGTTAGTTGGACACCTACTTAAGATGCAGAAAACTCTACGACCTCTCTTAGGTGCCACGGGAAATTTTTTGGAATTGTTAGTGAGGTAGGTTTTAACAGTAGGAATCGTTTTAGTAGAACGTGAAAGACAAAAAGAACTAGGATAGACATACAAAGTATGAAAGGGACGAGCCTGGAATTGAACCCATGACCTCCTGCTTATAAGGTAGAAGTGGTAGCCCCTAGACCACCGAGCTCGTCAGTCATAGTTATTTTAGATTTGATTTTGCGTGAAAAACCCAGATTAATCCACCTAGCGGTGATGGTGCCTTTCTCGTTTTTTTCGAGTGAGTAATTTATATGCACTTTTGGTATGAAAACTTTTTCTTCAAAGTGGTAAACCTAATAGGTTGGCGACGAAATCGTTTCGCGATTTCTTCGCAATACTTAATTGTTTGACGAAGAAAGTTGCCCTTCGGTAGCAGAATCACAAATCGAATGTAAGGAATCACTGAGAGGAACTCAGCTACCACGCCAAACGCCGATGCTACCGAAACAGTTCATTTTTGCAATCAACCAATTCTGTTCAGAAAATGCTGGTCTTGAGAAGAACCAATTTTCTTTCCCCAATGCGCCTTTCCAATAACTAACTGCATCCAAATGCTTGTCGAAACCTTGCGTTGAAATTTCACTTCGTGCCACCATTTGAATAGATTTTCAGACTGGTGGCGCGGGATCGCAACAGACGCTATTTTTGTAATCAACCCTTTCTTCACATGAAATGCTGGTTCGCTGATTGCTTGATTTTGACGTCTTTGTTTGCAATGCATGCACGCTATTGTTGGTTGGTTTACCTTTTCTAAACTTTTTGACAAGTATCAATAATAATTAAGTTAAAATAAGTATTTTAAGGTAAAAATATTGACTCATTCTTGATCGAATGGTCTAAAAAAATGTGAAATCTATCAAGAAACGGCTGAGATATTAACATTCAAAGTATTTTCGTGGCGGTCTTCGATTTTCGCAATCGTAAAATGTACCCCAATGGGGCCTTCCTTAGCCGTGCGGTAAGACGCGCGGCTACAAAGCAAGACCATGCTGAGGGAGCCCGGGTTCGATTCCCGGTGGCAGTCTAGGCATTTTTCGGATTGGGAATTAAAGTATCATCATGTTAGCCTCATGATATACGAATGCAAAAATGGTACCCTGGCTTAGAAACCTCGCAGTTAATAAATGTGTAAGTGCTTAATGAACACTAAACTGCGAGTCGGCCCTGTCCCAGTGTGGGGGTGTAATGCCAATAAGAAGAAGAAGAAGAAGAAAAAGAAGAAAGTGTACTCCAATATAGAAAAGACAGTCGTAGTTCTACGTCAAAACCATGTTTTTTTTTCATTTTTCCCAAGAGTTTCCAAGAGGCCTTGGATAAAAAAAATCAAAATAAAAAAGCAATGTTGGAAAAAACATAAATTTTGGAATCTCATGCACGCATTTAATCCCACCGGACATGATTCGACTCACTGATTTGCATAATTTTTAGGTGTTTTTTGTATGTAAACAAAATTACACCTCGATTGGTGTTTACGCTTTTGGAGCGAAATCATTGTTCGACAAATGAGTGATGCGATTTTGCACGAAAGACTCTCTCTGCAGAATCGCAAGCCAGAAGCATAAAGATGATATTTGAAATAATTGGATGGGAATACATTCGAAAACTATTTTTGAAACTCTTCTCAAAAATTCTAAAAGCATTATTTTAACGGTGAGCATCACGGAGTTAGACTTTTGTTAAACTCTATACTGCCTACAATCGCATATTTTTCCCATATGATTAGGACATCCAGCAACGATGGGACTGATATGTGATCATAGGCAGTATAAAGAACACATCTTTCGATTTTAAATGTTTTTTTGTTATCAGATTTTATAAACAGTATAAAAAAAGTCCAACCCCATTCTAAAAACAGTTTTTAATTAAGTTTCAAACATTTCTTAGTATGCTTTCCTGTAAGTATTGTTGATACCTTGAAGCAATTTACCAAATTTATTACGTAAACACTGACTGGTCTGAGCAGCCTAACAAATAAGCTCAAATTACATAAATAAGTCCCCCGTTTTAAAAAGCGCTTCTGAAATTTTCGGCTATAATACTGTTCTTCCTACAAAGGAGAACAAAACAAAATTCATCTGAAATGAACTTTAACAAGTGCAATCATCTCAAATTGACTCGTGGTAATGGACCATGCGGCGTCGGTATTAATGACAATGCTCAAGAAGACACATTATTGAGCATTGCAGATAGGATAGTCCATGGTCGCTCCCCGTTGACTATAGATAAATATTGAGTCTACTGGCCAGACAGCATCCATCGTAGACTTCAACAATGTGACCGCTGACCGAAAAAGGGTAATAAAAAGTCTTGATTGTTTCAATGCTACCCGTCTCTGGCATAACATTTCCCATGGCATTGCAGTAAGTGTTACAATTCGTGATATTTAAGCCTAATTAAATAATCGAAAAGGTGTTTGGTCGATAAAGGCGATGATAGTGCAGAAAATAGCTACATCAGAACTTGAAAATGATACATTTAAGAGATGATGTCCAAAACTATCTTATTGAATAACAAACGAGTCTAAATACTAAAGAAGGCGAGCAATCAGTACGAACATTTAGAGATGGACTCAGTAAACCACAGGGGTAAATGATGTATTTTGGACCATTGGCTGCATTTTGCATGTTTTGTATCTAAAATCGCTTTAGAAACTAGTCGTCGTGTGTCTGTTTAGCATCTTTTATAATCACAGCTCCAATGATTTTTTGTATTACAAATAAGCAAGTTGTAGTCTAAAATACAAACTATATTCAGATGTCCAAAATACCATCGTTACCCTACTATGTAATCGACGTCTCACTGTTAGCTCATGGTGTGAACCAACACACAATTCCATTGATGTCTTTGGTGATACAATGAGCCGTGAGAGCCTAGTTCCAGCTCGGATGCAGTGCTAGCTAATAAAGCTATGTTTTGGAATAATTCTTGGTTCCATTGTGTGGTGTTGGGTGGTATTATTGAGGTTGATCCACTTTGCTCTGATTTCAATTTCAAATTTTCTAATGCTACCTCTATTGTCGAACATTATAATTTTGCTTATCGTCGCCGATCGTCCGAGATCAAATGTTATAATTCGTTTTCATTGCCAAGGTTTCCTTTTGTTTCGACCTAGTCTTGTACTCGTAAAGTCTAGTTATTAGTAATGTTACAGTGGACGCGTCTAGAAACTCCCATAAGCGCCAATGCATCGGAATATTTATGAAACTGATTCAAGCGGTTTATCTTACTTGAATCTGATACTTGTTGAATGACAATGATGATAGCGTAACTATTTAGAGGTCGTTCAGACAGACTAAA